>NC_135786.1:176022500-177222500 GCF_051106095.1 Pogona vitticeps
GGTTATATCATTAATAATTCTGATCAGATGTGTCAAACTAAAGGCTGTGCCACCAATCCATCTCCTTTTTGGTCTTGTTCTTTGCCTATTGTTTTCAGTTTTGCTTAGGGTTATTGGTTTTTCCTCTTCTAGTTTATATTTGCCTAAATGAAATCACAGAAATCTTGGTTGCAAATTACTGCTAATTAATAAATCCATTATTTGGAATTTCTAATTGGATTTATGTATTTTCTAAAATGGTACATATGTATAGCTTTCTAGTTTAATAAAGCTATTTTTATAAACCATAATTGTAGAATATATTTACAAGTATTATACTGTACTTACCTACTTTACACTTAATTATGCTAGCCACCCTCATAATACTCAGACCATTCAAAAAGACTTGGATATGGGCTTATGTGCTCCCCCCATACCAAATACCACCATCTTACTACTGCTAATTTAGCATTAAAACTCATGCTATATGAATTTTTGATCTTCCAAAAATGGCCACAGTACACCTTGTGATGCAGTGGTTAAAATGCTGTACTATATCCAAAACTGTGCTAACCAGCACCCGGGGTTCTATCCTGGGTAGCTGGCTCAAGGTTGACTCTGCCTTCTATCCTTCCAAGGTTGGTAAAATGAGTACCCAGCTTGCTGGGGGGTGGGTGGGGAATGTGTAGCCTGCATAATTAACTTGTAAACTGACCAGAGAGTGCTTTAAGTGCTATGTGGCAGTATATAAGCAACACGTTTTGCTTTAAAAAAAAATTAAAAATCCCCAAATGAACAGTTTTGACAACTGGATTTTTGTCTTCTCCTCTGAACATTTGTACATAGAGCAGAGCTGTAACTTTCGCTTGCTTAAGTATTGCCGTGCTATAATAGGAACTGACACTAAGATAGACTAAAAGGTTACTTCTGAAATAATTTAGGCTCGAAAAAGTGCTGAGAGTAGAAAGGGTGAGAGTTTACAATGTGTAAAAATATGGGTGGGCTAAATGTAACCTCCTGAGAGTCCAATTATGTCCACACTATCTTCGGAAGCACCCCATCCTCTGGTTTCTAATTAATTAATTAATGCCCTCTTGTACCCCTGAGGAGACATGAGAGTCAGTTTTGCCATATGTTGACTCCCTTCAGCACCCCTAAAACCCTACACTCCCAGTCCCCCACTTACCTATCTATCTAACTTATTTTTAAATTCATCTTAATATTAGTCATGTAATTGCTTTGCTTTGCTTTGCTTTGCTTTATTTTGCTTAAAATAGGATGGGAGGAAACCTTCAGGTTAAAAACATCACAGGTAATTAATTTGATTATTTTATAGTTGGTTGCCCCCTTTATTAGGGATTGGAACATAAATTGTACATTCCTTTCTGTGGGCCATTGTTTTGTTCATCATATTTGTTGACATACTCTTGTTAGGATGTTGATTCAGTCTCTGTAGTTCCCTTGCAGAAGACAGGCAAAAACTGACAATGACCAATCTTAACTAGACTTTCTCTTTAAAAAGGCTGCTTGGCAACCACCAAAAACCCTGTATGCTACTCTGTCCAAATATATTATTTGGTTGGTTTCTCTGTGTGTCCCAATTAACAGATTTTAATATGAATGTAGTAAATCTAACACATTGATTCCATGTTCTGTGGAGGTCCAACATTTTTTTATCCAGAACAGTTTCTTTTTTGCCTTCAAATTCAGTCATGGTGGATGGAGGATGGGTTTGAGTTTAACTGTCCAGACCATAGGAATGAATGCCTGAAATCTAGTCATGGCACAGCAAAAACTCTGGCTTGTAATCAGTGGATATATTAATAACCATGTGCTATCAAGTCAATTCTGACATATGGCAACCCTCTTTAGAATTTTCCAGGTAGAGAATACTCTCAGAAGTGGTTTCCCATTCCCTTCTTCAGAGGGCACCCTGGGATTGTCTAGCTTGCCAAAGGCCACACAGGCTGGCTGTACTCGCAGGAGGCATAGTGAGGAATGGAACCTCTAACTTTGTGTAACTTTAAGAATGTGCTTAAGAACTTTTCCTAAAACAACGTGTAATCAATAAACCTTTTTCTGTTTAAAAGTTCAGTACTGAATGGACCTCCGTTTTTCATAGGAAATATAGGTTGAGATCAACTGGTGGTCAACTTCTGAATACACAGTAAGATACCTAAACCACTGGAGCATAAATGGAAGGGAAAATGGAAAGAAAAATAACTTCCTGAGATAAAAGTAACATACACTCCTAAAGGGAAAGTAAGTTAGCTATTGTTGATTTGTTTGATGTTCATGAAAATTGTTTCTCTTCACTCAGAAGTGAAAGCTTTTCACATTCAGAATATAAAAATGAACCTACATCCTGTGAAAAGCCAAGACAAGAGAGATGAGGTCAAGGCACAAGTCAGTGATGAGGAAAGAGGCTTGTTTGAAAATGTCTTTTTAAAGCAAAGATTTTAGACTTGAAATAAACAACCTTTTCTTCAGCAGAAGAAATGTGTTTCTGTGCTTTTCAAAACACAAGATAGGCTTTATGGGAAATTTTTCTTCATCCAGTTTTTTGACTTGAGGTTATTTTTTTTCCCTTTGAACTCTAATATAACCATGAAAAAGCTGTTTGTTTGCATGCGTTCTGAAAGAAGGGAGAATGAACAGTGAAGAAAATAACAAGGAGACAATTACCAACATTAATATCTACTAGTTTATTGTCCACAACCGTGGAATTCATATTGCTGTAAGATTTTCTTTTAAAAAAAAACCCATACACTATTGCTGATTCTTGATTTTAGTTTGGTGAAGGATTTTTATGGACTTGAGCAGAAGAGGAAATAAAGAGATTAAAAACTGACAGGCCCTGATCACACAAGGAAAATGTTCTGTAGTTATTCACCAGTCGTGTTGGCATATTTTCTCCTGGTCACATGATGCAGAGTCAAGACTGAAGCATTTTCCCGGCTAGCAGTATAACTGCGGAACATTTCCCCATCATCAGGAGGATTGGGTTATTTTGTACCTTTGTTGTACAGGTACATTCCTTACTAGGATTGCCTGTGTGCATGACCTGCCCTGCTTGTTTTCAGAATTGAACACAGGAAGGGGGCTTGCCTTTACTGCAGCACGCACATTACTTTATTTTATTTTATTTTTTTGTGCCTGATACATCAATGCATTGATAAAAGTATATCACTAGGCGGCCGCCACCATTACATTACTGGCAAGTATTTTCCCCCTCATGTGGGAAGATTTATTGAAACATTGATATGCCAATGTCACTTGGGGGGGGGAGTGATTAGTTTGCGGTTAGAAATACTCTGCTGAGAGCCATTGTTCCACCTACTGCGCGGAGTGAAAGAATCCTGTCTCTGCAGCTCCGCTCATCAGCAGGACTGGTCACCTTGATTAGTGCATAGCACCAACACTGTCGTCTGCAGCAGAAGTCAACGACAAATTCTGTGACAATCTGGCAGCTACTATCAAGAAAATCCCTGACAAAAAGCCGCTGTTCATTCTCAGAGATTTTAACGCTAGAGTTGGTGCTGACCACAGTTCGTGGCCTACTTGTCTAGGCTGGTTTGGCATTGGGAAGATGAACGAAAATGGCCAACGCTTGCTGGAGTTTTGCTGTTATTATGGTCTTTGTGTCATCAACATGTTCTTTAATACGAAGCTTCAACACAGAGTCTCTTGGAGACATCCAAGATTGAAGCATTAGCATCAGCTCAATCTGTTCTTCACTAGTACTATGATCACACACAGTTATCAGGATGCTAGTTGTGATACCGATCACTTTTTTTGTAGGAGAGTAAAACTGCAAGTAAATGTATCATACAAAAAAGGAAGGAAGACCACCTATTGACATCAGCAAGATTCGCAATCAGAGAAAAGTGGAGGAATTTGCTCAAGCATTTGAGGAAACTCAGGCCCGGCTGATGCAAATGCACCTCAACGATGGGAACATTTCAAGAATGCTGTTTATAACATCACTGTGTTCACATTTGGCAAGAAGACCAAAAAGACGGCAGACTGGTTTGAAGCCCATTCGAAAGAGCTGTTGCCAGCCATCGAGGAAAAGAGGAGAGCTCTAGCAGCATACAAAGCCTGTCCTAGTGAGTACAACCTGCAGGCTTTTTGAGTTGTTTGTAGCAAAGGTCAGCAGATAGCCAGGATATGTTCTAATGATTATTGGCTTCAGCTCTACTCTCAGATACAGATAGCAGCGGACACAGGTAATATCAAGGGAATGTATGATGGTATCAAGCAGGCTTTCGGTCCAATACAGAAGAAATCTGTTCCCTTGAAGTCTGCTACAGGCGTGATCATCCAAGACCGAGCACAGCAGATGGAACACTGGATGCAGCAATACTCTAAGCCAGTGGTCGCCAAACTTGGGCCTCCAGATGTTCTTGGACTACAACTCCCAGAAGTCTTCACCACCACCTCTGCTGGCGAGGATTTTTGGGAGTTGAAGTCCAAGAACATCTGGACACCCAATATTGGGGACCACTGCTCTAAGCTATATTCTAGAGGAAACATAGTAACCAAAGAGGCATTAAATAAAATCAAGTGCCTGTCTGCCTTGGAAGAGTTGGACAGCGAACCAACTTTAGCAGAAATAAAAGTAGCCTTGGAGTCCCTCGCCTCTGGCAAGGCACCTGGGAAGGATAACATCCCCGTTGAAGTGCTGAAGTGCTGTAAAGAGATTATCACCACTGAGCTGCATGAAATCTATTGTCTTTGCTGGAGTACCACAGGACATGAAGGATGCAAACATTGTCATATTGTACAAGAACAAAGACGACAGCAGTGATTGCAGTAACTACCATGGCATCTCTCTTCTCAGTGTTGTATGGTGTCATGAGTGCATCCGAAGACCTGGAACCAGAAGGGTTAACTGAGGCTGAAGAGAATGCTGAGAGATCAGAAACACCTGAACTGCCTCCAGATTCTCCTTCCACAGCAGACAAGCTTCGGGCCAGGCTTTGGGAAAGACTTAGGACAATGAGATCAGAGGATCGCTCGAAAGCTGTCCACAGAAACCTACCTTCATCTAGTCCTGAGTATTAACAGGATAGAAAGCTTTCCAGCAGCTCAAGGAGCTGTTTTACTATAAAACAGCTCCCAGTGAAGCCAGAAATTCTGTGGAAGCAAAGAGTCAAAACCTTGGCTTGCATCCACGCTTCTTGAACCGTGTTCCTGACTCTGAACTCTGGACTCTGCCCCTGGACTATGCTGGTATTGGACTTTGGACTCTGACCCTGGACTACGCTGTGTATCGGACTCTGGACTTTGACACTGGACTTCATTCTGTGAGTTGATTTATGGACATTGGCTTTGCATTCTTGGTATTCTTGACCCTGGACTGGTTTATCGGACTTCGGCTGTTGTAACCTCCGGGAATGTGACATAGGGGAACTGCTTGCCCGTGTCATGCTGAAGAGGCTCCAGATGCTTGCAGACAGAGTCTATCCATAATCACAGTGTGGATTTCGAGCTAATAGATCCATCATCGACATGGTATTTTCCCTCAGACCGTTGCAGGAGAAATGTTGGGAACAATGACAGTCACTCTTTGTGGCCTTCATAGAGCTTACAAAGGCCTTTGATTTGGTTAGCAGGGGAAGACTTGCCAAGACTGGATGTCCACCTCAACTCATTAACATCATCAGGTCCTTTCATGAGGAAATAAAGGGTACTGTAGTTTTTGATGGCTCAAAATCAGATACCTGTGATATCCGAAGTGGAGTGAAACAGGGCTGGTTCCTCGAGCTGAATAAACTCACTGGCAAAGCAGCTACCATGTTCTCTAGACTCCCAAAGAGAATATGGCTTAACGAAAAGCTGATGGCATATACCAAGATCCAGGTCTATAGAGTACATTCCTGTACTGCAGTGAGTCCTGGACCCTTTGTGCATAGCAGGAGAAGAAGTTAAACACATTCCATATGCGTCGTCTCCAATGCATTTTTGGCATCACCTGATGTTCCAAATAGTGTAGTCCTGGAACTAACTGAAATTTTTGGGATGTATACAGTACTGAAACGCCGACTTCTGTGTTGGCTCAGGCATGTGTGAGAATGGCTGACGGTCAGATTCCAAAAGATCTCTTGTGTGGAGAATTAGTGCAGGGAAAGCATCCCAGAGGGAGACTACAGGTGCGATACAAGGATATCTGCAAGCAGGATCTGAATGGACCTGAACAGATGGGAAATCTGAGCATTTAGCCTGGAGGCAGGTGGTGCAGCAAGGTCTCTCCCGTTTTGAAGAGACATTTGTTCAGAAGGTCGAGGCAAGAGACAGTTCTGAAACCAGCAAAATCAGGAAGCTGGACAGGGGACAGATTGTATTTGTGTTCAGTGTGGAAGATACTCTCGAATTGGCCTTCTCAGCCACACTAGACACTGTTCCAAGACCTCTATTCAGAACATGTTACCATAGTCTCTTGGGACTGAATGTAGCGTTCCCCTTTAATTTGTCAATGGTTCATGTTTTAGGATGTTAATTGTTCATGCATATTCATGTTGCTGAGAGACGGAGCCGAGAGAGATCTTATAAGAGGCGGAGCCAGAGAGTCAGGAGAGTCAGTCAGAGAGTTGGAGTGGAGTGTGTGAGAGTGTGGAGTTTGGGGAATTCTGAGGTGTGATTAAAGTTAGGAGTGTATTAGCAAGTAGAACGAGGTGGTTAATAATAAATTTACCTAAAGAAGATATTCATGAATCAATTTCAATTTCTGTAATCAATAAACAAAAGTTATATTTAAAAGACCTTGAAGTGTGGACCTGAATCTTCATCTTCCTGAAGTAATGGTGATTTAGTGATCACCTGGTGGCAGCAGTGTAAAAGAGGGGATTGTTTGCCTTCGTGTGCTCTGAATTTTGATGGTCAAGAAAGGGGCACAAGGGTGAACACCACACTGAAGGATGCCTACAGTCACTGGGGTGGAGTAATCGTCAGTACTGCTGCATCAATATCCCAAGTCCATTGTGTGCAATGCATTTCTTCAGGAGGTCGATGCAACAGAGGGACACTTTCCTAAACATAAATCCCTTCCCAATAAATGTTCTCTCTAATTTTCACCCCCCCCATATGCAAGTCCACCCCCCTGATATCGGGTTCCATTGTGACAGGAACAAAAGGGTGTGGAAACAATAGCTGTGGGTGCATGGGGGAGAACGAAAGCTCTGTGAAGGGATGTGTGGAGTTAAGCATGCCATGCACCTTAGAGGTATGCAATCATGCACCTTAGAGGGAGACTTGTTTCTGTGGACAAGGTGTTTGATCGCTGCCGGGCCACCAACTCCTCCCTTTACCCTTGCCCAGCCTGGCTAATCAAAGCAGCCAGGCCGATAACAACAGAATGGGCCACAGCAATAATAAATGGGTCTTTCCTTGAGGGAAGATTTCCATCTGCCCTCAAGGAGACACTCCTTAGGCCCATAAGAAAGAAACTTAATATGGCGGCAGACGAAATTGGCAATTATAGGCCCATCGCCAATGTTTCTTTCATGAGCAAAGTGATCGAGAGGGTGCTGGCTGATCAGCTTCAGGCTCACTTGGATGAAACAGATGCCCTGGATCCGTTTCAGTCGGGCTTCAGGCCGCGCCACGGTACAGAGTCAGCATTGGTCGCCCTATATGATGACCTGTTGAGGGAGGCTGACAGGGGTAAAATGTCTCTGTTGGTCCTCGTCGACATCTCGGCGGCCTTTGATACCGTCGACCACAGTATCCTCCTGGGGAGGCTCTCCGAGTTGGGAATTGGTGGCTTGGCACTCGCCTGGCTCCATTCCTTCTTGGGGAACCGTCCCCAGAGAGTGCAGCTTGGGGAGAGTGGAATCTCAATTGTGGGGTTCCACAGGGGTCGATTATCTCCCCAATGCTGGTTAACATCTATATGAGGCCGCTGGGAGGGGTCATCAGGGGGTGTGGGGCTTCGTGTCATCAATATGCCGATGACACCCAGCTCTACATCTCCTTTTCACCAACTGCAGGTGATGCCGTCCTGTCCCTACAGCGCTGCCTGGGAGGCGTACTGAAATGGATGCAGGAAAAGGGGCTGAGGCTGAATCTGGACAAGATGGAGGTTCTGAGGGTGGGTGGCCCCGTGGTTGGTGGCTTGGGTAACTCTCTCACATTTAGGGGGTGAACCTGGCCGTGAAGAGTGGGGTCCGCAGCCTAGGCATACATCTGGACCCAACACTCACCATGGAAATGCAGGTGGTGTCGGTAGTCCACACCGCCTTTTTCCACCTCTGGCGGATCACCCGGCTGCGGCCCTGTCTCGACACTGGGGCACTCACTACCTTGGTGCATGCGCTCGTAATCTCAAGATTAGACCACTGTAACATGCTTTACGTGGGACTGCCTTTGAGGCTGATGTGGAAACTTCAGGTGGTGCAGAATGCGGTGGCCAGACTCCTCACTGGAGTGAGAAAATACCAATGTATTTCTCCATCTCTGGCTGCATTGCATTGGCTGCCCATTCGTTTCCGTGTCAACTTCAAAGTCTTAATGCTTACTTACAAGGCCCTAAACGGTTTAGGACCTCGATATTTGGTGGAACGCCTGATGCCACCAAGGTCTACCCGGATCATCCGTGCGAGTCAGGAGGTGAGGCTGAGGAGCCTGACACTGAGAGAGGCCCGGAAAGAAAAGACACGAAACCGGGCCTTCTCAGCGGTGGCTCCTCGCCTCTGGAACAACCTCCCTTCAGAGATTCGTGCGGCCCCTATGCTGGGAATCTTTAAAACCCAATTAAAAATATGGTTGTACATCCAGGTCTTCCATCCAGTGAATACCTGATTTCTTTTCTATTCCTTCTTATTTTATTCTCACTCTATTTTATTGTAACTGTATCAAATGATTATGTAATGTTATTGTGTTTTATTGTTTTATCCTATACTGGAAGCCGCCTAGAGTGGTCGAGCAGACCAGATCGGCGGGGTATAAATTAATTAAATAATTAAATAATTAAATAATTAAATAAATGAATAAATAAATAAATAAATAAATAAATAAAATATTGATGTATCAATGAATATTATTTTTAATATATATATAAAGTGTAAGTGCATTGCATAGGACCTTTTCAGACATTCGAAGCATACAGGCTATACCAATGTAGGCAGGCTGGTGGCAGTATCCACAACCATAAGCATGACTGCACCAATTCCTAACAAAATCACAGTGGTTTTGCTACAAAAAAAGAGAGCTGATACTAAAATTGTATGAGAAATCTGCTTGAATAGAAATTATGTGCAGAATTTCCCCAGTCTGTACTGCCTTAACTGGACATACTCTCCATGATATAGCCAACATATTACTGGTTGGCTGCAGACACATTAAATAAAACACATATGCTTTAAAAATGTACTTTAAATATAGTACAAACATATTTGTTACAATGTGTAACCACTGCGCATGAACTAGAAAACTGTGAAGAACAGATCATATGTTTTTTAAAAACTCACCCAGATCCATTTCTCCCACAAAACACACGCACATCTGCAAATGGACACCAACAGGATCTGATATTGGAAACTTTTATCTGCTGTAAAGTAGAACATAGGATGATTGCACCCATCATGTACATGTGAAGTTGCTGGATTTAATACTCACCACAGTAGGAATTAGTGACTGAGCTGGCAGGGCTTGGTGAGACTAATTTTAAGGAAAGATACTGTAACAGGGTGTTGCATGGTTATCATTGCAACCATAAAAGCTCCTTGCTTCCCTACCTGCCAAGCTATGGTATATGGTACAGACTGACTTTGTGGGCTTCCATTTCATTACATTTATAAAACATGTGCCATACTTTTCTATTTAGTGGCACTCAAGGGGCAGTTAAAACCTTGAACAGATATAATAAATACATAAACTACAGGTTACAGCAAGATGAGTCTTTATTCATGTTGGAGTATTGCACAATTTAACATTATGTATATATATGAAACATTCAATGTTCAAACAATATAGCATGTTAAAATAAGACTATTTTTTGACCAGAAGCAGGTTACTTTAATAGCGTTATCATATCTCCTTTTTATATGTGTCATTTACCATATCTTCTTTTGTACATTTGGTGGGGCATAAATTGCATTCATATAAGTGCTGCATTGATTGAATTTCTTCACAGTCACAGAAAATTTGTCCTGTATCCAAGTAGCCCCATTTTACTTGACTATTCTTTGGTCTTCCTACCTTGCTTCAGCGTCTATTAAGTGACTTCCAGAAGGTCCAGCCAGAACCTTGTCTTGGTGGAGGACATTCTTCAGCATTCATCTGTTTGGCAAGGTGTGTTATTTTTGCTCTCAATAGATTTAGCCTAGCCTCTAGTTTAATATTTAGAATTTGATACGTACAGAGAAAACTTTTTCCTTGACTGTAGTTGTCTTCTAGGTGGCTATTTTCCATGAAGTGGATGGGTTTGGTGCTGGTATTACCTCATTTCATTCATTATTTCCTAGAATCTCTTGATGTACTTCTGGAGGGGCAATGTCAGTCAAATAGCAAACTCTTCCAGTGGGAGTAGGTTTCAAGTAACCAGTAATAATCCTGCATAATTCATTAAGCGCTACCTCTACTTGACTGACATATGATGATTTTTACCATATAGCACTAGCATTTTCTTCTATATAATAGCAGAAGGACAAAACTGTTACTCTTATTGTCTGTGGGTGTGCATTCTAGTTTGGTCAGTTTCTTAAGTATATGATTTCTGGCACTAATTTTATATTGGTGTTTAGGAAAAAATGTTTAATAGATCAGGACTTGATCCAGAGTGACAGCCAAATTACTTTGGAGTAGGGTAGTGTTTCAAAATCTTAGCCTTTCTAGCTAACTTGGAGCTTCCTCTATTCTTTAAATGGAAGGCATAGGCCTCTGTTTTTAAATGGTTTGGTTTCAGCTAGTTGTTTTTATAAAATAAGGATATATCTACTGCAGAGGTTAGCTGGTCTTCAAAGGTTTCTCCATGGACTGTCAAGGCAAGATAGGCAAACACAGATGAAACTCTTGGAGTATGGGAAAATTGCTTGATCATTTGTGTAAATGTTGAAAAGTAATACCAGGATGCTACTCAGTGGGAGACTGTTCCTTTGATTTATCCTGCAACTGTGCCTCCCTTGAAATTCAACAAAGAATCTTCCATTCTGAAGTAGAAAATTTCTGTTAAACCATAATCTTTAGTAAGGATGTAGAGCTTTTTCTGCAGCAGCTGATGTAGAGCTTTTTCTGCAGCAGCTGCTGTAAGGTCAACAAATGCTGCTCCAGCTATTTTATGCATTTCAAAACCATCTTCTATATGCTGGGTTAGATTTAAAATCTGAGCTGACAGCTCTTCCTGGGTCTAAAGCCTGCCTGTTTTGGAATTAGAAGAGGTTCCATTTTAGGGACTAAATGATTTAATATTATTTATTCAAACACTCTGTATAAGAAGCATAGTAGAAAGTTTGGTCTGTGTCTTTTGGAATCTGATGGTCTTTCCCTGGTTTCAGTATAATAATTACTTTCATCTTCCACCATATTTTTGGAATTTGTTTGCTCCTCCAGCAGTTATTAAAGAGTTGAAAGAGACATTCCTTTGTGTTTTGTCCAAAATGTTTAATTTGCTCAATATAGATATAATTGAGTCCTGCTGCCTTGCCATTCCTACATCTTCATATGACTTCCTCTAGTTCCACCAGTATGAAGACAATGCAAAGTTCATTGGAGTCACTCTGAATATGTCTTATTGTCATTATGCTTTGTTTCATCTTCCCTTCCTGGAGCAATTGGCATGCTATTTGGTTGAGGTTTATATTTATGCAAATATATGCATCGTTTGGATCCTTATTCAGTCTTTTCAGTAGTCTCTAAGCTATCTGATAGCTTTTTGCCATGTCAAGCTCCGTTATAGTGTCTATTCAGCTAGTTCTTCTTGTTTCTGCAAGAGCTGAGATCAAATTTCTCCCAGCTTTCATTGTATGTTCAGTAACAGGATTTTCTTCAAGCTGTGAAATATAACCTAAGTATTGGTGTTGTGTTTCCAGAGTGATACCTGGGATGTGTTAGCCTTGATTTTGAGGCTTTTAGGAAATTTGAGCTAATCTCTGGCAAAAGATCGGACACAGAAGAACCAACTGTGATAAAAAACATTTGACTGAGAAAACAAAGTATGCCAAAACAGACAGCTGAGGCTCTTCTCATAAAGACTGAGAAGGCCCCAAAAATACATTGGTCAGATATATATATACTGTTTACAAATAGAGAGTCTTAAACCCCAAAATCGTAATTGAGACTAATCATCAACAAGTTTGGATCCTTGCCCTAATTGGTGTCCAGGCTGTGATCTGGTGACCTATTGGTTCTTGACAGGGAATGGAAAGAGTTGGAGTCCCCCCTTTCATTGTCCTTCAGATTCCCAGCTGTGGGAAACTTCTGCTTAAAGATTGTTAGCTACATTCTGCTCCAGTGATGCGCACACACTCCTGGCAGAACGCAGCAGCTGCCAGCAGATGGGGTAACCCCTCATTCTGCCCTTTCGCTTAGAGGTAGAGCATTAGATCAAAGAGTTTCCTCAGCCAATCCAGGTTTGCAAGTAGGTAACTAGTATCCTATATGAATTCTCACAACATACTATGTAACTCATGCTAAGTCAATACAGTGGACCCTCGACCTACGGAATTAATCTGTATTAGAACGGGGTCCGTAGGTCGAAAAGTCCATAGGTCGAAAATCCATTCCCCATAGGAATGCATTGAAAACAATTTAATCTGTATCCGGTAGGCCCGGTCTACTGCCCGGGAAAGCCTGGTAGACGGGCCCACCATTGGAGGGCTTCCCGTGGTAGGCCCAGTCTACTGCCCGGGAAAGCCTGGTAGACCAGGCCTACCAGGGGAGGGCTTCCCCCGGTAGGCCCGGTATATTCCCCAGGCTTTCCTGGGCAGTAGGCCAGGCCTACCAGGGGAAGCCCTCCCTGGTAGGCCCGGTCCACCCTGGGAAAGCGTGCGTCGGTGGGGGGGACCTCTGGAGTCCTTCCCCACTGCCATGGGAGGCTTCTCGGAGGTCCCCCCCCACCGCCGATAGTGCATCCGAAGGACTATCGGTGGTGATGGGGACCTCCGAGAAGCCTCCCATGGAGGCGGAGAAGCCCTGGAAGGCATCGGGAGGTCCACCAGTGCCACTGGTGCTGGTAGCTGACCCGGGTGATCCCGGCCATGCTCGGACTCCTGGGAGTCCGAGCATGGCCGGGATCGCCCAGCGTGGCTCAGCTCCCAGTGGCAGGGGACCTCCGGATGCCTTCCAGGGCTTCTCCACTGCCATGGGAGGCTTCTCAGAAGTCCCCCCACTGCTGATAGTGCTTCAGAGGCACTATCGGTGGTGGTGGTGGACCTCCAAGATGCCTCCCATGGCGGCGGAGAAGCCCTGGAAGGCATGCAGAGGCAAAACCGCGGCCTACGGACTGGAAGGGGGAGGTGGGGAAAGTGCCAAATTTGAATTTGGCACTTTACATGCCTCCCTCTTCTTGTCCGTAGGTCAATTCTCCGGCCGCAAGTCAAAGTGAAACTTTGCGGCCGAAGTACGGATCTCAAAAAGTTCGTAAGTGAAGCTGACCATAACGCGAGACTCCACTGTAAAAAGTGTTCTCAGAGTGTTGCCTTAAGGCTGGCTCCGACATCTGCTTATCGACTCCTTTGTACCTTCTCTAAGGCTAATAGCCTTCCTTTGTTCTGTGATCACCCACATCATTAGCCTTCCTTTGTTCCGTGATCACCCACAGCCAGATATGTATTCTTTATCTTTATGTTGGTGCTGTTCTTCCTGAGGATCTGTTGTAAATGAGCTTCTTCACACCTCCCCTGTAATTTTTAATTATTTTTAATTATTTTGTAATCAATTTTTAAAGTAATCTTTTAATTTGTTCCAGTTACACTTTATGTTATGAGATGACTTAACTTCCATCAGGTTGTAGTTTTGCTTTGAAGAGCTCAGTATGAGTCTTCTTCTCTTTTTTCCTCTTCTCCCTTTTCTCATATTTGTCAATTTACAATGAAAAGAGGATGAAGGATTTCAGAGGGAACACGTAGGTCATGGACTGTTCTTAAGCTACCTAGTGTTTGGGATAAAGACTTCTAATCATGCCCTGAGACTGCATTGCCAAGAGAAATTTGTGAAGACTAGGGCAACCCTATGCATGAATGACCCCCAAAATTCCTCTTGTCAGCAGCTCTGCTCAGCTTTTGAAAACTCAAAGCTCAGTGAAGGAAGTCATAGCTTTTACAACATAAGCAGACTAAGGAGAAATACACCTATTCAAATCTTACCTTTAGAAGTGGTTTCATAATGGAATGATCTTGGCCACCAAGCAGATTACTTGTGCTGTGCTTTGCCCATTCAAAAGTTGCTCTGCACCTTTGGCAGGCAATTCAGAGGTTCATTAGGACCCTTTTCTGCAGGACTTCAGACTGATGAAGACCCACTTATTCTCAGTGGCTGATTTCCTTATTGGGTGGCTCTTGTTTTTATTTTTAGTCATCATTTGATTGAATTGCATTATGTTATGTATCAGAAGACGATGACAATGACAATGACCTTGTATGCTATCTTAAGATGGTCTGCCTATAATAGAATTGTTAATCAAATAGTTATCAAGTCAATTCTTGAACCTTCTTGGAAAGGTTGACTAAGAGCAACCTTTCCGAAAGTTTCTAGATATTAAGTCCTCAGATATGGCTTACTAATCTCTTGGTCTGGTGGCACTGTAGGATCATTTAGCTTGCCCACTGAGTGTGTGTGCTCATGAGGAAACAAATTTCTGTTCCAAACTACTCAGTTATCCAGCCTAGTTGTGGTTTAAAAATAATTTTGAAATATATGAACAAACAAACACATACAACCTATTTTAGGGTTCTTGCATTTTTTTCCAGTTTATTGAAATGAAATATTTTCATATTTAGAAGTCTAGTCATAGACAAGTCATGACTGAGTTAAATTCCATCATGGAACTTAGGCACAATTTACTTCCAATTAATTCAAGATCAAAACTCTTAAAAAAAGAAATTATTTTCCTGAACAACCTCTTCCTTCTGTGCACTCATGTAAATTTTAAGAGAAAGAGACTTTTTGACTCCATTTGCCCTTTTTGCTCTTCCAAATTAAAAGAAGTCATTTTAATTATAATTAAACTTCAAAAGAGCCAGCATGTACAAAAAGAACTCTGAGCAATATATTGTTATAGATCTACATAGGTATGGTAGATCAATGACAGCTCAGTGTGATTTTCCTATTATCTTACTCTATTACAGCATTCTGAAATATGTTTAACACTTCATGAATCTTTTCCAATTATTCTTTTCATTTCATCAGAATTTCATTTTCACTTTTTCCCCGGGTTCTGTCTGAATGAAACAAGTGATTGAAGAAACTTTAATTAGATTCCTCTGAGCAGGAAAGGTTCTGTAACTCCAGCCTCTTTCATTCAACAAGCGACCAAGTAGCTGCTGATACTTTTGTGTTCTGGGGTGAGAATGGTCTGGGGAAAAGGTGACAGTTCCTAATATGAAGAAATGATGATAAAAATCTATCGCTTTCCTTCTCTAGCTAGCATTATCCAAATGCTATTACTCTGTATGTCAAAAGATTCAGAGCTCAACACAATCTGCAGGTCATTCAAAAATATTAAGGATACAAGAGACAAAAATCCATACCTTTGCAACCCAGTTTTATTCATAATTACTTAGAAGTAAGTGTTCTGCAGAATTTAACCCCTAGGAATGTGTGTATAAAGGAACATAACCTTATGCATTCTTTCCTGAAACTTAGTCATACTCAATTGCCAGAATCTTGTTGGGGTTTTACACCCACATAAGGGAAATTGTATAAATTAGTAACAAATTGCTTCTCATTAACAATGTGTTGGATACATTCCTGGACCCGCAAGATCAGACATGCACCCAGGAACACAACTGCTACCTTGTTAATGAGAAGCAATTTGTTGCTAAGACTTACATAACTTCCCTTGTGGAAGTGGAAATTCCCAATAGGATTCTGGCCAATGAGCCTTCATTTCTTGTTCTTGTTTTCCAGCAGCTCTATTCTTTACCCTCCCATGCTTTTTAAAATGCCCCCACCTCCTCTCCTGTGCAATCCATGACACATACTCATTCCTCTTTCAACAGTTTGAATGGACCACCCCTCCACTTCTTTTAAAATAACCATGTTCTTATTTGGCAGATTCAAAGGATGAAATATGTCCTCCCACATGCTGGCTTTGAGGTATGCAGCAACCAAAAGAAAAGGAATAAGAGTACAATGTTGAACCAAGTAGATTTAATAATTGCTTGTAAATAGCTAACACCTTTCAGAGCCGGTCGCTCTTTCTTCACGAGCTACAAGTATAAAGAAAACAAAGGTAAACACAATTATAGATAAAACATATAAGCATAAAAATTAAATAGTAGTAACACATGTGGCTCAGAGGCTTTAAATGTGAAACATACTAGCAAACCATCAGAAAAGTCAAAGAAAAAACTCTTTGTACAGAATTCACAAAGAACCTTGCCATTAAATGGGTTTTGTGCCTTACATGAACCAAGACCAAAAGTTTTCATTAAAAAGAAAACCCCAAAAACGTGGTGCCCCGCTTCACGACAGCCCCGTTAGATGATGAAATTGCTTTACAATTAGTTTTTTGTGATCGCTATAGCAATCGCAAAACGATGATTCAATGGGTTTTTTTCACTTTACGTTGAATCGGTCCCTGCTTCGGGAACTGATTTTTTCACTTCATGACGATCAAAAACAGCTGATTGTCGGGTTTTCAAAATAGCCTCCTGCTGTTTTCCGGACCTATTTCTGGAAGACAGCGATTGAAAATGGCTTCCCCTGTGGAGGATCTTCGCTTTACGATGAGGTATTTCGCCCATTGGAACGTATTAACTGGTTTTTAATGCATTCCAATGGTTTTTTTACTTTCACTTGATGACGATATCACTTAACAGTGATTTTAATGGAACAGATTATCATCGTCAAGCGGGGCACCACTGTATTTTAAAACTTACATATTTTGTATGTACCATAGGTGCATCTATGTTATATCTGTTCTGTCAAGTCATTTCTGATTTATGGAGAACCTAGCAGGGCTTTTTAAGGAAGCAAGATGTTCAAGGAGTCATTCATCATTATCAGCACCTCTCAGGTGAGTTTGCAAGGCCTTGTGGGGATTTGAACCCATATCTTCTGAGTCTTCGCCCAATACTCTATCAAAAGCATCACATTGGCTCTCATAAGGAAACGTCCATTCTGTTCCAGACCTGAGTCTTTTGAGAAGTTGCAACACCAAACATATAAGACTTTCATGCTATCTCATGTTTTGTTTATAAAACAGCAACGACGAGAACAACAAAACACTGTCCCATGGACAACAAGACACATAAAGCTTTTTGTGTAGCTTGAACTAACTCAGTAGTGAATGCCTTATTTTCTAACAGCCTCCTTATAGACAACACTATTAGAGAAGAGGGTGCTAAAGCCACTTTATACCTATTCACAATTCTAATGGAAGTTAGAAACAAAATGGTCCTCCTCCATGAACTGCTTACAAATACACATAAGGACTGAAATGTGGCACTAGATGCAAACTGCAATCACTCAGCCATAAACAAAAACCAAACCAAACCATTGCTGAACAGAAGCTACACCAGGTACAACTTTTGGAATGAAAAGATGTCAATAATGAAAGGTGACTTCAAACAAGAGAAAGTATATTTACAAAGGCTGTCTAAATTTTTTAACAGGGAGAAAATCACGGATTGAACACTTCTCCCTTGCAATGATGGGGTCAACCACTCCCAATTGCATCACAGATTACTGACTTTTTTCCTTTTTTTGAAGAAAATAAAATTCCGAGTTCTCTTGTACTTAGCATTCATTCATTCTTACAATTTGTAGGGCCCACGAGACAATTAATCATGTTTATGATGGTTAACTGCAAAGTATTTGACCAAGGAATAACTCATTGTGGTTATACTTATTTGTTTTATTCCTGCTGTTCTCTCCACACAGAGACCCAAGAAAGCTTGGGAAATGATTCAAAATCCAATACAACTGAAAACACAGTAAACTAAATATTAAAATTAGGCCAGTGCACTGGCTTCTGCTGAATTAAAGCTTGAATTGGGGCTATTTTGTACCCGGAATCAAAGTGAACAACTCTGACCCATTTCCTATGAAGACTGAGATCATCCCACAATGCAGTTATTTGTTTTAAAAAGACATGCAAAGAAAACCAGACAAGGAAAGACTGCAAGTTGGAAAACAATGTAAGGCAGATGTTGAAGTGGCATGAAATGAAAGAAAGAAAGGGGAAGACGTTGGGCTTCGCTGACCGGCTGTCTTCCCAGTGAAGAGGAAGGATCTCTACTGCATTCTCCAATGATTAAGTGTGTGAGGAAGATATCATATTATCCTGCTTTCCATATTTCTCTCCAGTTTGCTTAGGTGCTAACCAGTTTCAGTAGCTGATGCATTGGCTTGTTTAGTATCACTTTTATTTGGGACTGAGTGCAGATAAGGCTGCATGGGGTGCTTGCATTCTTGTTTGTGCTTTCCCAAATTAGGCCTTAGGCTTTCTTTCCTCTTACTCCTGTCTTTTGGGATTTCTTTCTTCTAATTGCCATTCGCCTTGTCTGGGTTAGGATCTTGTACCTGGTGTTACTCAAGGCAAACTTGTTGCAGCTACATGAACAGACCCCTTTCTTCTCACCTACACCTGACCTGACCTCTAATAGACATTTATAATTTTTTGGTAACTTGGGGAATCAATGCTGCTGCATGAACACAACCCACTCCCCACTCTGACTTGCCTTCCAAGACAAAGGAAACAACACACATATATTCTGTTTGCCTACAAACTGAAAAGCTGTCTGGCTGCAGCTTGGAGCAATCAGATTATTCACTACCTAGAAAATCTTGGTAAAGGTTCCCATACGTCAGAATCAACTTGATGACATGTAGTTATTATTGTTGTTCTAGTGAGTGCATTCCTCGATACCATTCCTTCTTTTCTAATCGAAATGCACAGCCCTATTTAAAGGTGGATAACACGTTTTTGTCTTTCTCCCCACCTCCACCCCCCAAAATGGGCTCAAGCGACAGGAAGCCAGATTCAGGCTGAATATCAGGAAAAACATCTTAATTGTAAGAGCAGAACAACAATGGAACTGATTATCTCAAGAGGTGATGAGTGATCCAACATTGGAGGCATTCAAGAGAAAACTGGACAGCCATCTGTCTACTTTGATTTGCATTCCTGCATTGAGCAAGAGATTGGGCTCGATGGCCTTATAGGCCCCTTCCAATTCCATTATTCTGTGATTCTATGTTACCAATGAATAATGGCTTTTATAGTGATTACTGATTAAGAGACTAAGCTGCTAACCTCTTCTCCTTAAAATAGTTCAAATAATAATGTACCTGCTTAGTATCAATTTGCCTGGTTAATTCTGATTAACAGTGAATATATTTACCTCACTAGTATATAGCTTCTCCATTTGCTGTCCATTTTGAAAGATGGGAAGTAAATGAAACTGTGCTTTGCTTCTTGTATTGCTGTCTTGCCAAGGGCAATAGTAATGAAATTACTATTAAATGAAATATAATTAAATCAATACATTTACTTGCTTGACAGGTATCATGCCATGAGGTGAAGCCTAAGCGGAAAAGAAAAAAGAAAGAGAAACCGCGACAATTAAAATAAATAACTATGCTAATTGGAGTGCTCATTAGTCTTTATAATAGGCAACAGTGCGCAGGAGAGGAAAAGCCACTTAGCACTTCCACAAGTACAGAATGAGAAGCACAAAAATGTTTAAAAATCAGAAAATAAATGCTTAAATGACACACACCCCCGCTTTGCCTAGAGAATGCATGACTTTATAGTTGCACCTCCAGCAAACCAGAAATTTCCTCCTCCTTCTAGTACACGTGTGCCTCCTCCCACCAATGATATGATGAAAAGAGCATTAAATGATTCTGCTCTGCTCTTTGTATGGCTGCTTCACAGGTTTGCCACTTGATTTCTCATCTGTTTACTGATTTTTAAGTTATGATGCGTGTGCTTTCCTCGATGAACAAGTTAATCCCTTTTTAGTGTACTCTTCCAACACACATTGTTGCTTATTTTAAAAAGATCTTGGGTTTTACATTTTTGTTTTCTCAGTGTACTTAAAAGCTGTTCATATCCTCCAGATTCTTCATATCTCCAGCAATTCATATGTTGAACACGATATGAGGGTTTCAGTGGCTGCAGAGAAGTGGGATATATAATTTCTCAATCATAAAAATAATAAAGGCAAACAATGCATTTCTGCCAGTGGGAATTCTGCAAACCAGCTAAAGTCTACAGAATATTTAATATTCAGGAATTCTAATCCTATTGTCCATGGATGTTTGTGTAAAGGAAATACATAAATCCCAGTTGCAAGTTGCCACTCAATAGTGAGGTGCTAGTTGTGTTATAAATATATATAGAATTCCCTTTCTCTCTTGAGCGGATTGCATCACACTATGACAGAAGAGATGTGGTGGCACTATGGGTTAAACCGTAGAACCCTCTGTGCTGCAAGATCAGAAGACCAGCAGTCGCAAGATCAAATCCACGGGACGGAGTGAGCTCCCATCACTTGTCCCAGCTCCTGCCAACCTAGCAATTCTAAAGCATGTAAAAATGCAAGTAGATAAATAGGTACCACCTCGGTAGGAAGGTAAGGGCATTCCATATCTAGTCGCGCTGGCCACGTGACCATGGAAATTGTCTTCGGACAAACGCTGGCTCTATGGCTTGGAAATGGGGATGAGTACCGTGCCCTACAGTCAGACATGACTAGACTAAATGTCAAGGGGAACCTTTACCTATGACAAAAGTTGTCTTCTTCTGCATCAGTCTTTTAGGAACCAGGGTTTAACTCTATAGATCTGGCAAGTCAGCAGCACTCCATTCACATTCAAGATTCCTGGTTAAAAAACTGAGACTGATGAGTTTGTGATGTCAAGGTGCATGCCAGGGTTAAGATGTATATGACCTGTATATGTGCTAGCTAATTGTGAAATAGACATAAGGGGAATCCAGGTGAATAAGCCCAAAATTCCAACGAAATGGTAACCAGATATTATAGCAGTTCGTAGCTGTGGATGATGATGGGGATGCTTCTTAGCAGGTAGCAGTAAAATGTGCCTAGCAGCCATAACGAATGTCACCAGTCTGATGGGGCCTTCCTTAGAGCATGTGGCATGTGTGGGGAACATCTAAGCCATACAATGCTGATTGGGCATGTAGAAGTTTAACTCCCTGCCCAAGCCCTTTTTTTCCAGGTCCTGCTTTACTGCTGCCAGGTGTTGTGCAATAAGAAGCCCCACAAATTATAGCATTAGTACTCCATACTCTGTGTGTACCCAGCAACTGAATCTCTCAGTCCCCTTCCTTCACCCATACCTCTTTGGTGTAAGCAAGTACAATACAGTACTCCACCTTCACACGAAGCCCGTAAGCCCTTGCATCTGCTGGAAATCGGAGGAAACAAGTGCCACTCCACACAACTCCCCCCCCCCCCAATTTTCTCCTCCTTCTCCAGTGCTGCTGTCATTCTGGAGATCTAGAAAAATGAAGCAAGCTGGTGCCCTGAGGTTTGACAATTCTAGGCTTCTCATGGCCCAGACTTTAATGTGTTTGTAAGTCTTGGAACAGTTCATATTTCTTTGTTAAATAAAGTGCCCCCCCTTCAGCTCTGTGTAAGAAGAAATAGCCAGTGGTTGTTGTGGGTTTTTCAGGCTCTTTGGCCGTGTTCTGAAGGTTGTTCTTCCTAACGTTTCACCAGTGTCTGTGGCTGGCATCTTCAGAGGACAGCACTCTGTGCTCTGGAAATAGCCAGTCTCTGAAATAATGTGTATATGTGCAAGACTGATTTTTCAGACATAGTTGCAAAATCTAAAACAGAAATAACCACTGCCTAGTTAGAACGGAGTAGCATGGAATGGGTTGTAGACCTTTGGTCTAGATGGGAGGGATAGAAATCCAATAACTAACTAAATAAAAATAAATAAATTTGTGCCTTTGTGAGCAACCAGCCGTTCCTTTTCTGCATGTTGTATGTGTGTTTAGCTTCACAAAGGGTGGGAGATAGTAGTGATCTTTGAAAAGGAGGGCTTGTTGTCTCAGTCTCACACTGGAGATGAAGTCTCTTGCAAGGGCTGAAGAATCCCCAACAGGATATCTCACTGTGTTGAGATAGTCTGTCTGGAGCTTAAATAAGACATTGGGTGTTCAGGGGTTTTTCTTTCTTTTTAACATTACTAGCCAAAGAGGGCTTGCTGGCATCACTTTGAGCCTTGTGGCTTTGTGTGGATAAAAGCAAAAGAGAATGTGTCAGGGACGCACTTTAAAGGTATCACTCCATTCACTTCACACCCAGCGTACTTTAGTCTCTTGTATGCTGCAGACGTGCCACTGAGATCCATCATACATTGAGACTGCTACTACTCATCTCTCAGCCAAACCATCACTTGAATTAGATTTTGTGATGCAAAGAAAAGCAGGCAAGTAAACACCTTGGCTAAACATGCAAATCTATAACTAGTAACACTTCCCCTCAAGACAGGTGGTTGTCATCACAAATCTATGATTACTGCCTTTGCAGAGAGACAGAAACCATTCAAAAGTGTGCAGATGTGAGTTTTTTATTCATTTAGCCCTAGTGTAGAGGCAGCATGTGCTAATTTCACTTCCATCACCACAGCTCAGGAGGGAAAGTATAACTGGAAAGCAGACAGGAATGAGTGTTGTTTTGCTTCTGAAGATGGCAATTCATTTTGAAGAACAGTGCACACTGGACAAGGTGTTGAAGGATGGCCATCCCATTGGCACACTAAATGTGTTTTAATGTTGATTCTAACTAGTATGACAGAAGCTCTTTAAGTCTCAAGCTTCTCAATAAGGATCCTCTCTTTGTTCTCATTATTCTTGATCAAGTTACAAGAAACTGAGGGATTAAGTTGCCAAATTAATGCTCTTTTGACCACTGCAACTTTCAAGAGCTCTCAAAACTGACAAAGAGATGTTGTCCTCCATAGGAGGATTACCATTTCTCTACCATGTATTGAGAAAGTATGGGGCAGTCCCACGAAATGACATTCTCCCCATCACTGTACCCATTTAACAGTATAAAGCTTCACCTGCTGAACTGTCCTCTATCAAAGTGCTGATCAAAACAGTAGCATAGTGTGCACTGCATCATTTATACACAAAGAAGAAAAATAGGTTTTCACATCTCTGTTTAAGCAGTGTTATGCTGCTTGTAGAGAAGCATATGTTCAGCACATCACAAAGCTTTCCATTAGTGCTGTCCCAATGTTAGTCATCTGGCTCTTCCCCAGAATCAACACATGGTATTATCTGGAATTAATATGTTTAATAAAACATTTCCATAAGCTGAATTCTTGAGGATTTGAGTTAGGAAGGCATCACAGAAATCTCTTTCTCCAGCTTTTTTTCCTTTTTCTTTTTTTGCATTCAGATAAAACCACATCTGGTGCAAAATGTGTTGATTCTGCTATAGAGAGCTTGAATACACATAAATTGTGAAGCTTATTATTACAAGCAAATCTTAGTTTCTTTGAGGGTCCCAGCATAGCTTTCCCTTTCATATATATATATAGGGTCAACTAATCACACAGGCCTATGTCTGGCATCTAATGCAGCACATACAGCATAGGTGCCATAGACACATGTTTGCCACCTTGGTAAGCATTTAGGCCTCAGAGCACTCAGTTGTTTTATCTTCATATATCTTTTGTTCAGAGGGAATGGTTCAATAAAGTAAAGTGACAGAGAAGTGAAGTTAACATATGAGCCGTCTTAGTTTCACAGATTTTTAGTTTAATAGATACTGTCTGGAACACATTTTTATTTTGAGCACATTTGTCTTAAGGCTGGCTCAGAGGCCTGAAGAAGTGATATTTAAGAAATCAAGTCTTGCAGAAATATTTCTACGTCACTGTTGCTAAGAAGAAAATACATCAATTGTTTTCTGTTGTTTTTTTCTGGGCAGAGGTTCTATTTGGAAATATCTATATTGAAAAGAAGCAAACTACTTCATTTTTGCAAAGGACTGGCTGGCATACACTAGCAAACAAAATATTCTTGCATTTATATCCCACCTTTCTTTCATTACTGAGTTCAAGATGACATGCATTATGTATTATTACAATGATTGTTACTATGGAAGAAAGAGACGTACACTCAGAGGCTGACTCTCCTAGAATACACTGAATTACCAAGAAGATCCCTTTATGACCTTTGAACCAGCCCCAGTACTCCTTAGTTTTAGCTCTGTGACTGTCTCCCATATTATATTAGAAGATAATGATGTGGAACAGTGAAGTTATCTGAGTCCAGATAATGCAATGCTCCAGGCTCAATGTTTCTTTCTTTTAAGAACAAGAAGGCTGCATTCCTAAAAGAAAGCTCTTTGAACAAAGTGACAATTACCTGACTGTCAAACTACAGGAAATGCATATTCCCTTCAATTAACACATTTTCCTTCCAGTGGTAGATTTTCCCAGAGACATGTGCCTCAGCAATCAGACTTGCAAAATAAATTGGTGTTCATCCTCCAGAGACCACTCATTTTAAAAACTACACTGCTAAACCCAAGATGCAGAGGTGAGCAAAAGCATGTGGTATGACAGACGTCTTCCACCACTTGAAAGTGCCACTTTTAAATACACACACACACAAACAAAAGATTTCTGTCAAAGCATATGAAAATACAATGATGTATCCTGCACAGGAAAGAGAAACTTGGTTGGCATCAAAATACTAAAAAATAAAAATACAAAAATATATTCAAGGAGCTTTACTCTTTTCAGTAAACACACACAGGTCAGTGTTGGTAAAGACTCAAAACTGTGATGAATAGGTGCAAAAAATCCACTTCAACATATTGCCAGGGAAAGGATGCTGGTAAGCAGAGAGACAATAGCTTCCTCATACCGTCCTCCTTCTTTTGTGCTCATAAATTTCACAAGCTTTGAAAGGCAAAGCCCAATTAGTGTGTGTGAGGTTTGCCAATGATCAGACCTGCTTAGCTTGAACAAAGTTGCTGCATCATATGCCATCAGAGCACAGACTTAGTCTCAAAGGGTGCTTTGGAATATTGATTTGCTATCCAAGTTCAGCTCAGAGGTCCAGAACTTATTCAGTGGAATTAATAATCTCCTTCCTTAGGGAAAAGGTCTAGCAATTGGGAGCTGAAGGGTACCGTAAACTATTTTCGACTGACTGACTGGAGTAGAACTTGAACATCTAGCAACTTATTGATATGTAAATAGGCATTGTCAAATGTCAATGGAACATCGCAATTACACACAGACCACTCTGTGCCATATAACACATGAAAAAATACCAGAAAACATTTGATTCGTGAAAGATTGATGTTCTTCCATGGAAGGACACACATTAACCACCATATTTCTTTTGTTTCCAAAAAGAACTAGTCTCTGTGTCAAGTTCCCCGTATACTAAGCATAAGGTGTAAAAGCATTAAATCTTGATTAAACACAGGAATATTTCTCAGTATAGATGCATTAAGCTTACCTTGTAAATTGAATTAATAATGAAGACTAAATTGAACTTGTAGAACTAAAGTCCCAAGTGGTGCAGTTGCATTATTGTACAGCTGTGCAAGACGTTGTGCACACAACTATACTAGACACAACTAGAGATGGGCACAAGATGAACCACGAACGAAAAAACCCAATGAACCAGGTGGTTCATGGTTCATTTCACGACCCAGTTTGGAATCCCATTTTGCTCAAGCAAAATGAAACCTTGAACTTTCTCCCCTTTGACGTTTCATTTAATTTGGCAAAAGAGGATGCCCCCTTCCCACTGCTCCTGTTACCTCCACCCTCCTGCTCCTGCCGCTGCCACGGATGCCCTATTCAGAGGCAGCAGGCCTGGCTTTCCTGCCAGCAACCAGAAACTGCTTCTGAGAATGCAACTCCCACCCAGCTGATTGATTGACTGATTGACTGATTAATTGATCTTTACTAGCGTCACTGACCAGCAGATATATTCAAATATTATTATCATATATATTAGTATAACACGAAAATACAATTAAAAATATACAGCCTATTACAAAATGATGGTATTTTATAGAATCTCCATAGTTTCACAGGGCTGAGGAGATCAGCCCACCCAGCTGATAGAGGCAGGTGCCCCAGCTTCCTTGCCAGAAGCATGCCACTGCCTCTGAGCATGGGCCCGATGCAGAGTCGGCATGTAGCCCCCTCCCCAGGCATGAACTGCAAAAATGAACCACAAACTGGTTCATTTTTATGAGGGTTCATGGTTACCCAGTCTCTGAATTACCCTACTCAAGTGTTTGTTTCCACAATACACTGATATGTGGTGAACAATTCTGAGTAACTGTTTCTTTTAAAATCTAATAAATAAAATATTAACATTAAGAAAACAGTGAAAATGGAAGGGTGGAAAATAATGCCAACAGATGGTGTGACATGAGAAATCAGGCTCCAAGCTAGTTGTGGAAAGATCCAGTTACAAAATTAAAAAATTTCCATTGTTTTATTACAAATGCCAAGTTAAACCAGAAAAAGCAATCTGTGTGGACACCTGGTTTCCGATCCTTCTTAATGGAAATTCAAACAGAATTTGACTTCCAAGGGAAGAGAAGAGTGGAGTTTATTTACTGAATTATAATGTCACAGCAAGACAAACCCCTTTTTAAAATAGTTATGGGTTGTTGCTTTTTTTGTATTTTTTAGTTTAATAAAATCAAATAACAACAGAAAAAAGCATCTCAAAACCATAAAAATGGCAGAGCAACCAGCAAGGATGTTTTAATTAGGCACTGAAATGAAAACAGCATTAGAGTTCAAAGATATTATCTGCCTGTCTAAAGCTTCCATCAGAAGTCCTGGTCCAAATATTCCTGTCTAAGAAGGGGAGGTGGGAGATTCCAAGTGATGGCCTTGCCATTTTATAGGCTTCTCTGAGCTGAGTGAAGATTTTTTTTAATTATCCAAGGCATTTAAAAAAACATTCTTACTGCTTTTAGAACATTCTGGTTTGTTACTTTGCTCCTTTTACTTGGGTTCTGTATGCTGCAGTCTTTTGATATCTGCTCTTAGTTTCATCGAATGTTTGTCTTTTTATGTGCTTATGCAGTTTACTCTTTATGGTTCCTATTTTATATTATTAAGGTTTCGTATGTCACCCAGACAGCTTCTGGATAAATAGACTGAGATTAAAAGTAAAACAAACAAATTAAGAGACAAAAATGTTCCTTCAAGTATTGGAGGCACCCCCTCCCCCCCAAAAAAAGAGCTGTTCAGGCCTTGAAGGAAATAGCAATCTATTTTTTTAAAGAATCAGTGCAATATGATCCCATCTGACTGTACCAGCTAGAATTCTGGCAGCCACATTATGCACTATTCAAAATACAATTTCTCAGAAATAAATGTAGACTATTTAATTTCCAGACTTTGGCTAGCTCTGCAGAAAGATATTCAATACTGCATGGTCTCCAGAAACCTTTTCTGCTCCTCATTCATTCCAGGCATTTAGGGAAAGGAAAGATCAATAGCACAGTGGGGGGATTCTCACATTTCTGATTAACCCACGATAGTCCAGACTTATAGTTTAATGCAGGGATGGGAAAAGGGAAAACACTGGACTGCAGCTCCCATCATTCCTCACCATTTGCTTTGCTGGTTCAGGCTCATGGATGGATGTTCAAGCTCAAAAGATTGGGAAGGCTGAAGTCTGCAGCTCAGAATTTGGTTTAAAGCTCTGGTCAAAAAGCAGACTTTACACCTGAGCTTGGAAGAGACCAATCTAACATTAATATTAATGCTGTAGCAGCTTCTAAAATCATCAGGGCCAAATTCAGCAGGATAAAGTTCAGTTTGCTAGCATTCCTCTCCATTTACTGGCAGTGTGGTGCCATAGTCAGGAATCTAAGAATACCTGGTAACTGTTCTAGAAAGTGGTAGCTAGGCAAAGGGCAGGAGGAACCACACCGTTTTTCAAATTAAGAAACCTAGTTAGGGATAGTGCATGAAGATAGGTCTCTAAACATGGTTACATAACTTACTGAAGAATCTCTCCTATAGTTAGTGGCTGCACAGGTCTGGTCAGCTGTGAAATATAAATAACTATGCCAGTCTCCTCTTGCAAAGCTCTGCTGGCACAGTGGGAACACCACCACTGGCAATGGCTGTGTCTAATAAAAGAGTTTATTTTCTATTCTGATGAGACATAAGTGCATGCATTCTGAATTTTTTTTAAAAGAACTCTTTTATTGCTGGCAAGAAAATACTGGGCAATAAAGAAAAGGGGCCAAGATTGCCTATTGACTGCCAGAAACTTCACAGCAGACTGAAGGGGCAGACAATTTGCAAACTCCACTTTATAGAAAGATTGTGTTTATTTCAAAACAGCGACATTACAGTCGCTGTTTTGAAATCCACATGTATGCACCTATATTAGAATATGCAGATCTGTGTATTGCTCTCTCTTTTCGTAGTGCAGTAAGTGTCTGTTCTGTTCCTGGAAAAGACAAGGGAATTGTGCTCCTAGGAGGAAAAAGGAAAGGACAGAAGTAACCTCACCAATGCTAGGAATGATACTTGGTTGGGTGGATACCTTTTCCCATGAGAATTTGTAATGAGGCGTATTGAGGGTTTAGGAAAGTGTTTATTCATACAGGCCTGCAGAGATAGCCATATACTCAAAAGCAATGTGTTGAGACAATCTGTAGAACCAAAAATAATACATAACTATATAGGAAACACACAAAGGGCCATAAAATGAGTAATTTAAATTGGTATTCCTTTTAACTTTTTTTCCCCAGGAAGTTCTTTTGAAATTCCTTTCTCAGGATGTTCCTTTGAAATTCCTTTCTAATTGATATTCCTTTGAAATTCCTTCAGGAAGAAGCCTGAGTTTTGTTTTATTGCTTTATGGTACCTTTGCCAAAAGTAGGGAAAGTTTGTGCCGTTACATATTTCAGACAATGGCTGTCTTCCCATGATTTATTGAGGAGCACTAAATTCTGGGCTTTGCTATACATATGAAATGCATTGACTATCTTCATATAATTGCTGAATACTAATGTACATGGTTATATTTCTAAATATTTCAGGATCTACAGCTTTTGCTGGATACCTGCTTTGAGCCCATGAGACCTCCTCCACTATTGACCCCAGTGGATGCCCATCTCTCATTATGAGCTGAATGTTTAACATTCCCAAAACTCTAGTGACCTGCTTGAACCTGAGAATCTGCACAGGGACCCCAATGAATAAGAGAGATCCTAAAAATTGACATTTTTTCTAAAGTATGGTATTTTCCCCCTCAGAAGATCTGAAGTTACTATTTTACCGGATGCTAGGGATTTTTGCTAGCTATTTTTTCTCATTTGCTATGAAAGGGAACTAGGAGCAGACGCTCCCTGTGACTGTCAGTCTAAGTGTACCCAAATGGGCTGTAATCTGCAGGTTCACATCCTCTAATGCGTCTAAAGCTGCTAAATATGGATCTCCATACTGCTAGAATGGATATGATTAGGAGAAACGTGACTCATTGAAATGGATAGATGCATTTCTTGCTGATAACCTCTATTTCCACACAGTGTCTCCTTAATACAATAATTTGAGGAAAGATATGTAGAACATAATTGTTTTGCTCCCTGTATTACAAGTTTAATTGCTACCTCTAAGTGTTCTGTACACCTTGCACTGGCCCTTAAGAATATTTCTCAGTGACAGAGGCTATTATTACTTTTCCTCCCAGTGAGGTTAAAATATTAAATGTGAACTTCTCTTGCCTACCAATTAAGAACCTTCCACTTCAAATTGTTAATGTGCAGCTCCTTGTAATATTAACCTTTGAGTACATGGTCATGATGGTTTATCTCTAAGCCAAGGAAAGCAATGAAAACTCTTTTGATTTATGCAAATGCATATACATAGCATATGTATTTTATTTTGCTAATTATAAGAGTAAAAAGCCACTTTCCCCATATAGCCTAACAAATTGTATGTGTCTTGTGACAATGTTCGGGGCTTTGCTTGAAGTGCAAATAAATAGCTAATAAATTGGCATTCAAAATTTAATTTGAAACAATAAAAGCATACTTAATAACATTGAGAGGCATTCAAAGTAATGCAAATGAATATCATAGTATAGCAGACTATAGATTCCCCTGCTCTCTTGGCATCAAGAGATTGTCAGGAAAGAGTTGTTGGGCCTGGGTATGAGCACTGCAGCTAATTTCAATTCTCCCAAGGCACTGCTGGATGCTGCCCATTATTTCATATTTAAATATGTCAAAGCACATCACAAGCCATAATGGCCATTCTAAGTTTTGACAGTCACTTTCTGTGACATTGATTCACCTCGTCAGATACTTCAAAAGCTTTTCCAATTACATATCGCTGCTTGAAAAACTACACTTTGTCTCTCATGAATCTCTGAATCTTGAAACTGCCTGCTGGGATATTTAGTACTTATTCTTAGCTTGATGTCATGCATTCATGTTGTAGATCTATCCTATCTTCTATACTTTTTAACTTACGTATGAATTATCTGGGTGATCTCTTTCAGGGTTCAGGGTGGGGTACCTTCAGTATGCAGAGGACACTACGGTGTGTTTCTCCTTGTTGTCTGAATCAGGGGAGAGTGCAGATGCTTAAATAGGTCAAGATCAAAGGCTGGACAAGAGCCAATACACCAAAATTGAATCCCCAAATGATGGAGGTTCTTTGGGCAAGTGGCCTTTGTGTGTGAATACTGGGTATACAGAGTGTTTTAAATAGGAGTGTTCTCCCTTGAACAAATATATATGTATCTTGGAGGTACTTCTTGATCCAGCACCATCACAGGATACTTAGGTGGCCACAGTAGCTCAAGAGTACCTCTCACCAGTTCCAGCTACTAAGTATCAGTTCCATGCCACTGCTACTAAGCAGGGATAATTGGGCCACAGTGAATCATGCCCTTGTATGCTCCTAAACAGACTACCGTAAGGTGTTGTACTTGGATTGCCCTTCAGGACACCTATCAGGAACTTCAGATGAGGCAGCCAGAAATATAACCAGTATGAGACAGAGAGAATTATATTGCATTGATTCTGAAAGAACAACATTACTTCACGGTGTTCTCTTTGGAGTCCAATAGTCACCTATATCTTTGGCTTATGGAGCCAAAGAGAATATAGGTGACCTATAGTAACCTATATTCTCTTTGGCTCCATAGTCACCTATATCGTATACAGTATTGCACATTGGCGACTACACAAGCTCTATGTGAGCTATCCTTAAACAGCATCTTCAGTTGGTACAATTCGAAAGCATTTGACCTCAATACTGAAAAACCTGCACTGAATGCCACCCAATTCAAGGTGCTTGTTTAACTTTCAAAGTGCTAAACAGCTTGGAACCTGGCTGTCTAAGGGACTGCATGTCTTTTTATGAAGCAGTATAGATATGAAGATGTTCTGGAGAGGCCTCTGTGAAAGATCTACAGCTGCAGAGTTCTACTTGACCGGCAAAGCAGGAAGAGCTTCGGGGTGCACGGATCGAAGACTAGGGGTTTCACTCCCCTCAGAGTTGCAAAACGTTTCTGCTTTCAGAAAAGGTGTGAAGATGCATCTTTTCAAGTGAGCCCATGAGAGTGTTTCTTTTACTGAAAGTACTGTAACTGTCTATAAATTGATTGATTGTATTGGTTTTTACAGTCTTATTTCTTTCTATTTGATTTTATGGCTGAATCTGTTTTTTTAAAATGTTGTTTCTGTTATATTTTATGATCTTAAGTTGCCTTGGGCAATACTTAGTAGGGAGAAGGTAGGGTATACAGTATATGTAAGTAATGCTGATAATAAAGATAATATGCTGCACACATTGATCACGCTGGATACTTGAATATCCCCAGTGGAGATCTCTGTTCATACTAGCATTTGAGTAACCACTTTACACACTTTTACCCACATTAAGACTAACGGGACAAGATTGCAGATGTCCAGATTCCGTGTGTGCAGTGTAGCTCATACTAAATCTTTGTAGTTCAAATACCAATATGAAAGTGGGGCTTATGAGTGGGAAAGCAATGTGAAATATATTTTAAACAATGTGCAGCTTTTAAAATGTGGCTTTTGGCTTATTTCAACATATTACACATATTTTTGAAAGCTAATACCACAGATACCAGCTGTTTCTCAGATTAGCAACTGATATGAACACTTAGTCACTCCTTTTTTCTCTTTTTCTTGACAGTCTCCATTTCAGGAGATTCTTATGCTAGACTGGCACTAGTACAAAAATAAAGCAGTTCTTGGCTGCAAGCTGTCATCACCGTCTTCTTCTTGGCTATATTATAATCAGCCTACAATTTCATAGCCAATATTCAAGCATCAGAAGTTTGTTATAATGAAATTAAGTTACACAATTAGTTTTTCTTTAAATGAAAAAAAAGAAAACACCAAAAGTTGGTATATTTTGTCTCTTTCATTATTATACCTATATACCAGGAAAACGTCTTTCTGAACATCCTACAGAGTTTGCATGTAACAAGGGTCCACAACCAGGATGCTTTTATATATACATGGTCAATAATTAGGATTTTTTTTTCTATAGGCTAACTCAGTGGTTCTTAACCTTTGTTACTCGGATGCTTTTGAACTGCAACTCCCAGAAACCCCAGTCAGTACAGCTGGTGGTGAAGGCTTCTGGGAGTTGCACTCCAAAGCTCCTGAGTAACCCAAGGTTAAGAACCAGTGGGCTAACTATCCACCATAAAAATGCTACATGTCACTGGAAATCCTGGCAGTTTCAGTTCTTCCAGAACTGAATTCCTCCACCAGTTAGCTGGTGAGCGGCTAAAAGATCGCTTCTGATATGGACCTACTTTTTGTTGTTGTTTACTCATTAAGTCCTGTCTGACTCTTTGTGACCCCATGGACCAGAGAATGCCAGGCCCTCCTGTCTTCTACTGCCCCCCGGAGTTTGCTCAAATTCATGTTGGTAGCTTCGGTGACACTGTCCAGCCATCTTGTCCTCTGTCGTCCCCTTCTCCTCTTGTCTTCACTCTTTCCCAACATCAGGGGCTTTTCCAGGAAGTTTTCTCTTCTCATGAGATAGCCAAAGTATTGGAGCCTCAGCAGTTGACGTTAAAAAAAAAGGACCTTCCTGACCCCCCTGTCTCCTCAGCAACAAAATGGAAATAATAATTGTACCTTTTGTACATTGTACCCTACAATGTACAAAGTACTGGCTTATACCAATTTAAATTGTAGTCAATGGGCCCTTCTCAGCATCCTCCATACCGTAGTCATCATAAAGATGATGGTTGCCTTTAAACATCATATAACTGTTAGGAAAAGGAACCCAGTTTATTTCTGTTTACTTTTTTTGTACCTAGTTCAGCTTCTATAATCATCTCCAGTCCTGCTAACATAAAGACTACCTAGCTCTCTCTGTTTTCATCTAAGATGGAGATGGTTCAGATTTTACAGCTGGATCTTCTGTATTCAGCCAGAGGATCAAAGTTTTCTGCTATTATTGAGTCCACATTCTTAGGTGTTATGCTAGACAAAACCAACCACTATATAATTTTCTAGGGAATGATATGAATATCTGCAGACGGTTTCCCTCTCATTCTATTAATATACCATGAAGTCAACATGACTCCAACATCACACCAGCTATTTATTTTCTCCCCTTGCCCCCCTTCTTCTTCTTCTTCTTCTTCTTCTTCTTCTTCTTCTTCTTCTTCTTCTTCTTCTTCTTCTTCTTCTTCTTCTTCTTCTTCTTCTTCTTCTTCTTCTTCTTCTTCTTCTTCTTCACCACCACCACACCCTACCTGGTGAAAAGAGCTGGAGAGGTCAAAAGCTTGCATCCATTTCTGTGCCTTTTGGGTTGGCTTAATAAATGTATTACTGTACTGTAATTCAGATTTTGAAGCAAGTTTGAGTATTGTGAAGCACTTTATACAAATACAGTCAATTGTAAATGTGGTTAGAAGACTTTTATTTCAACCAAGTGAAATAAAACTTCATTTTTATAGAAGATACTTCAGCAAAGGCATGCTTTCTCTCTACTGATAGAACTAAAGCAGAAAGGTCATTGCTCCACCACATGAAATATCTACCATTTGCACAGCATAGTATAATATGCTGACAGCTCTCCAAGGTTCTTCATAAATCACCCAAGTAACATGGAGAGCAAACATTACTCTACTAGTTTCTAAAAGTACTGATTATCTATGTAAATAGCATGCTACATTTTTAAATGAAAGAGTCTAGACCAGTAGTTCCCAACCTTGGATGCCCAGATGTTCTTGGACTAAAACTTCCAGAAGCCTTCACTAAACTAGCTATCATGGCTAGAACATCTGAGGGCCCAAGGTTTGGAACCACTGGTCTAGATGTTCAGTGATTTATAATGATCTAATTAGAGTGGCCAGAATCCTGTTGCATAGCTACACCTGCATAACTCAACACTGTGCAAGTCATTGCAAAATTCATGACAAGGCAGAGGTCATGTCCAGCAAGCAGCTGTTCAACTAGCTGCACAATTAGGCACAACAGACTCCATCAAACTTCCATAGGCATACATTTACATGGTGCCAAGTACAGCAGGATTTCAGACATTGATTGATTATTAAATAATGATGACTAATTTGCATCCAACTTATGGTGAGCCTATGTGAGATATTTAAGCACTCTTGCCACTCATGAGTTTCCTCTGCAAAGCAAGGATCTGAATCCAAGTCGCCTAAGTCATCATGTTACTATATCCACAACACCACACTGTCTCTCATTAAATCATAACAACAATACATAAAACGTCAGAATGTTCCTATTCACAATTTAATGATTTCAGATGTATTTTCTCAGGCTGCTGTAATTATTTATGAACTAGCACACTTCTGAAAGGATTGATCATCCATGATATTTTGAGAGACAGAAGTGCACTTTACAAAACTGCATCCTTGTCTTGAGAGTTGAGAGGCATGAGGAAAAATGCACATTAAGAATAACAACAAGATTTTAAGATCTGTGCAGCTCCATAGCCACTCTTGCTAGAGTGTTCTTCGTAGGTTGTTCTCTGCAAGAAAGTTGAAGGCAATAGCTGGGATCCAATGGTTGCTGTGGGTTTTTCAGGCTGTTATCCATGTTCTGGAGGTTTTTCTTCCTAATGTTTTGCCAGTCTCTGTGGCTGGCATCTCCAGAAGACAGGAGCTAGAATTCTGTCTGTGTTCTGGTCAGTTGAAGGCAACTGCGACTTTGTTCCAAAGAATAACATTAGAAATTTGCATCACCATAATGTTTTCTAATGGGATGACACAATGATATAATCAGAATTCTAGTGCTTTTCAGATGGATGGTTGCACAAAGGATGAGCTAGGAAGCATTTCAAGGAGAGTATGCAAGTCCCATTCCCATTCATTGTTACCAAACTTGCCTTATGGCTGTATCTCTCTCTCATGATGCAATTATGTGAAGGTCAAAATTCAACCATTATTTCAAGCAGAAATGCAGGTCACCATCAGGTCACCTAGTTCCTCTCTCACACAGTGATTTAGAGTGGAATCTCTATGCATACTGATGACACCCTTACACAAAACTGACAGGTCTGTTAGTCTGTGCGAGATACATACATTGAACCAGAGAGAGGCCTTTCCCAATTGTTTGTTTTCTCATGTAAAAAATGTGCACTTCTTACTTGCTGCTCTGGATACAGAATTACCTTCATTACAGATTAGGATAGCACAATTGTTAGGAGCCAAGGCAGTATAAAGCTTGGACTGCCACACAAAAAAAAAATCTGTTGAGTTCCCATTCAGGGTATTAGTCACTGAGCAATTTTGGATTAACTGCTCTCTCTAAAACTAGTGTGCCTCACACCTTTGGGATGAGGATGAGGGCTGGGAAGAACAATGTGTCACCCTTGATGTCTTTGAAGGAAGGATAGAATGTTCTAATGTTGTTGGCTGGAATTCTATTGGTGTTTGCATCAGGTTTAAGTTAATTGCTGTGGCAAATTTACAAAGTGTGTCTTAGTCACCTGCCTGGTCACACACTTGACTACATAGTAAAGATGCATCCTGATACCTCATCAATAAGACACAAACAACTATGGTGAGTTACACAACCCTTAGATGATTACCACTAGAATTCTAGCCCCCTGAATAAATAATACATCATCAAGCGGGGAAAAAAAAACCATTGAAACGCATTGAAAACCGCTCAATGAGTTCCAATGGGCTAAATACCTAATTGTCCAGTGAAGATCCTCCATAGGGCGGCCATTTTCCGGTGCCTCTCTTGCAAAAAATCCATCCTAAAAACAGCGGGGAGCCATTTTGCACAGTGGGTGGCCATTTTGAGAGCCACCAATCAGCTGTTTCAAAACCATTGTTAAGTGAAAAATCGATCATCGTTAAGCGAATTTTACCCATTAAAACATCATTTTGCGATCGCAAAAACCTCATCGTCAAGCAGATTCATCATTTAACAAGGTAATCGTTAAGCGAGGCACTACTGTGTAATTTATTTATGAAACTTGTGTACCACCCCCACTAGTGCAGATCCACTACTTTGGATGGTTTACGATCCGCTAAAACAATAGATTCAAATTTAAATGAAACACAAAGTAACAATCAACACATCAAGTGGTGGAAATATGAATTTTAAAATGAGGGAATATAAACATATAAAGCAGCAAGGAACAGATCACACAGGGTTACCCAAAAAGGCTTTTTTGGTAAGGTAAGGTAAAGGTTACCAAAAAGGGTTACCAAAAAAGATCTTTTAAAGGATGGGAGGGAGGGGTCCAGGTGCAGTTCTACCAGCAGTTGATGCCATAGGGTTGAAGCCACCACAAAAAAAGGCCCTACTTCTATAGCAATCACCCTAGAACTCTTCACTGTCCCTTCTAGTTTTAATGCCCCTACATGGGCTGCTGTCCACCTCAACATAGAGCACCCTGAATATCTCTCCATTTGTGAGAACAGCCCTTTTATTCACACTCCCTTCTTTCTGCATTTTAACCACACTTACTACTAATCATGTGACATCAAGTCAATGGCGACTCTTTTCAGGGTCTTCCAGGCAGAGAATACTCAGGCGTGGTTTACCAATCCCTTCATCTGGGGGCACTCCGGGACTGTGCAGCCTGCCCAAGGCCACACAGGCTGGCTCTTCTCCTGGGAGGCACAGTGGAGAACTGAACTCCCAGCCTCTGGCTCTGCAGTCAAATACCTGAGCTGTCCAGCCATACTAGGATCAGGATGGCTCCTGTTACTCAAAGACAGAGAAAAGAGCTTTTCCTTAAACCAAAACTTCCAGAATACTTCAAGTACTCTAGGACCTGTGGTCTAAGAAAACAGCCTTCGCCTGCTCCTTATTTTGCTGCTGCTGCTGCTGCTCTTACCGGCTGCCATCAAGTCGCCTCCATCATTTGGCAACCCTATGTAGGCGTGATTTCCCAAATATGTATTCCCTCCTCAACAGACCTGCTCAGCTCTTGAAGACTCAGGGTTGTGGCTTCCTTGATGATGATGATGCTCCTATTGGCACCATACGTAGCTGCTTCTCTTCTTTTCTGCAGCTCCTATTATTTACTTAGACCTTTTTTTTCCTAAGACGTGTGTAAAAATTTAAGATCTTAGTTATAAATATCTACCTCTATTATTTTTGCTCTCCCCCCTCGCCCTCCCCCCCCCCAAATATCCTCATTATCTTCCTGTCCTGTGTTTTGTGATCCGCCTTCCGTCAAACGCTGGACTCAAACCCACCCTTTCTCCTCCTCCTTTCCAGGCTCTGCACATCTCCCTCCCTCCCCTTTTAATACTTCTTATAATTTTTATTTTAATAATTATTCCTGTAGCCAAGCTAGCCACCATCCTAGCCTTCTCAGGCTGCAGGGTGGCAAGCGCAACCCCCCCCCCCCCCAAAAAAGCCGCCAGCCGCCGCTTTTTGCTGCTTCCCTCACGGAGAGCGCTCCCGCCTCGCCAACAAGGCTCCGCACATGCGCAGTAGCGGGCGGGTGCACAGCAGGCGTTTAGAAAAGTGGAGCTGGAAAAGAGCCGCGGCCGGCGCTCGCCAAGGCAGCCGGGCCCGCCTTAGCTTCGCCTGGCTGAGGGGAAGCGGTCGCTCCCGCCGGGCTCGGGCTGCCTTCTCTGCCGGCCGTCGTCCGCTGTCGAGCCGGCCACGGCCGAGGCGAGGAGGGAAGGAAGGGACACGGGCAGGCGGCGGAGGGAAGGAGGCATGGGCAAGTCGCCGCCGCTGCCGGAGGAGGAGGAGGAGGAGGAGGAGGCGCGCCGACTCCCGGCGGATCCCGAAGTCCCCGCCTCAGTCTCCGGATCGCCGAGGGCAAGTTCTTGGCCGGAGTTGGCTCGGCCGCAAACTCGGGGAGCTTAAACCCGCCGCGTGCCTGGCGAGGGCGACCCGTCCGTGGGAAGGCATCGATCGCGGCGAGGCGCGTTCTCCTCGGCTCCCTTTCCCTTGGGGGGGGGGGTCATCCTCGACCCGCCACCGAAGCGGGGTTGGGGGACGGGGGAACGGGGACTCCTCGTGAGCCAGCTTTAGAAAGTCCGGCCGCCTCGGGCTGCGGGAGGCGGCGATCCGGATGGCATCGGCGAGGCGTCGGGGAGGAGACGACGGGAGCCCAGGGACTGGAGGAGGAGGAGAAGAAGCCTGTCAAGGCTTGAGGACAACTCCTTCATCATCACCACCACCACCACCATCATCCTCTTAGAACTGCGGGGCTGGAAGGAGCCCTATGGATCCTCCTGTCAAGGAGGCACCGCGAGGAAACGTCCCGTCGGGAAGGGCCCTTGAGATCCCACTTGGATTCTTGCCCCTTCCAAGGAGCCGGCAGGCGAAGGAGCGAATGGAAAGTCCCCGCGAAAGAGAGACGGGGAGCGGTTCCCTCTAAAGGAATGATCGGATTTTCTTCCTTTTCTTTTTTTACATTTCGGTTTCTCTCCCCAGTCCGCTGGCATCTGCACTGACGGGCGATGGATGCCCCCCCTCCTGCCAATTAGGTAGGTCCCTTTCGGTAAGTTGGTGGGTGTGACTTCCCCCCCCTTCCAAAGACACGTTTCAGAAGGAAGCAGGGATAGATTTCCTTTTGTTTCATTTTCTTTGCTGACCGACCTGTTGGTAACGACTTTTAAATATTTTGTAGCTGTTGGCGCAGAAAACTTGGGCGAAGTTGCTGGGGCCGGAGACGGCGTTGCGAGAGAGAGACTAATTAGCTCAGAGCGCCCTCTGGTGACTCGCGAGTAGGGCCTGTTGGAAGTCATCGATGCGGGGAAGACGGGCGGGGGGTTGGAAAGACCCGATATCATAGAAAGCTCTCAGATTCAAGGAACGCATTGAACTGTGCTTTAACACAAAACTTTAACTTATGACGGGAGAGCCAAAATACATTGTAAAAGAGGGCGTCCACGAGGAGGGGTAGCTTATGGAGCCCCAAAATGTAGCAGGATCTGTTCCTATTCAGGGTGGGTTTTGAACTTCGTTGGTTCAGCATATGGCGTGTAGAGATGGCAAACAAAATTATTGTACTCATTAAAAGTCAACCTCCTTTTGGGTGGCTCTTAACTAAAATCATGTAGTGGTTTGTTTCATAATAACCCTAATTTCTCGGATCTTCCCATTGTTCTACAACTAGAAAGGAAGATTTTTTTTAATGTATAAATTTTTAAAGCCCTCAAAACAGTTGAGTATTTTTGTAGGCTGTTTTTTTTTTTTTTTTTTTGTCTGTGATTCATTACATTCATACTTTCCTTGTATATTTAGATTGACGTCTGTTTCCTTTTGGTATTTCTTTACAGACTAAATCAACATCTGAAGTGAACAGAATCCAGAAGCAGCTACTATGCGGGGAAAAAAATAATCTGTTTTGTGTTTTTAATTTGGTTGTGTGATGAGGAGATAGAGCTAATTGAAACTCTGAAACGGGGATTAGTTTCTCAGACTGATGGGGATATGAAGATAATGAAAGAAGACATTAAAGCTACTAGCCTCCTACATGATCATCATACCAAACAAAGCTTCCCCAACTGAAGTTCAGCCAGTTTTTCAGATTACCGTAATTCTGCCAAAATTGACTAATGGAAATATTTTGTAGAAATGTCTCTCCCCAAAATAAAGGACAGACCTTTTTCTCAGTACAGCACGAAAAACCAGGACAGAAAGCAACATGACTTTGAGCTTTTTTTCTCTTCTACACAAAACATTCATTTGCTCATTTTTATGCATATACCTTGTTACCAGGTTTTCTGTCTCTGTAGCTGGAATAATTCTGTGTTAAAGAATGATTCTATGATTAATGAAGTAACATGGTGGATATAATGTTCTTCACTGCACTTTGTGGCATGAACAGACATCCCTTTGATATTGAACTTACTCATACACGGGATGTAGGTGGAAGCTGACGAGATATGATCGTCTCTTTAGATCTCTCTGCTCTCATTGTGGCTGTATGGTGTCCATGGAGGGCAATTCAAAAACATATTGGTGCTGTAGCTACAAGACCATGCCGGCTGAGAAACATGTATTTATAGCATAAAGGCTCCCCACTCCCTATTTACCTAAAAAGCCTTCAAGTCTATTTTCCTCTGAGTTCCTTGATCCAGGTTTGAAATTGGAACACTGTGTTTTTTTCAGAGGTGTGTGCCCAAAGGAAGGAAACTGCCTAATGGATCATGGCTCAAATGTTTACAGGACATTCCATATTTTTAGCATTAGTGATATTGGCAGTCTCTACTTTTGAAGAGTCTGTAAGCAATTACTCTGACTGGGTGACATTTACAGAGGATGTGGATCAGTATGAGAAACAAAGACTGGAAGATTTCAAAGCTAATCAGAAGCTGAAAAAAACCATTCTCCACCCGAACTTGTATTTTAGTGCCGAAGAGATCCCGGTGTTGAGGCAGAGAGCTCGCACCAGCCACCTCCACCTCTTTAGAGCAATCCGAAGTGCTGTGTCGGCGATGCTGTCCAATCCGTCCTACTACCTACCTCCACATAAGCATTCGGATTTTGCTGCAAAGTGGAACGAGATCTACGGAAACAATTTGCCTCCCTTAGCTTTCTACTGTCTCTTGTGCCCAGAAGATAAAGCTGCTTTTGATTTTGCAGTTGAATACATGGACCGAATGGCTGGATACAAAGACTGGCTGGTTGAGAATGCCCCAGGTGATGAAGTTCCTCTTGGGCATTCCTTAACTGGCTTTGCCACAGCTTTTGATTTTTTATTTGCATCCTTGGATAAGGTCAGAAGACAAAAGTACTATGCTAAGATCTGGGCAGTGAGCGAGGAAATGTATGGGTATTCCAAAGTCCGTTCTTGGGGCAAGCAACTTCTGCATAATCACCAAGCTACTAACATGCTAGCTTTGCTGATTGGGGCTCTGGTAGCAGGCGAGGGTGCTGAGTCCCAAGCAAATGCCTGGAAGCATACAGTGGTGGATATGATGGAAAAAACCATGTTTCTTCTGAACCACATTGTTGATGGCTCTTTAGATGAAGGGGTGGCTTATGGGAGTTACACAGCCAAATCAATAACGCAGTATATATTCCTGGCACAGCGCCACTTTGGGATTAACAATCTTGAAAACCACTGGCTCAAAATGCACTTTTGGTTTTATTATGCAACCCTGTTGCCAGGCTTTCAGAGGACAGTAGGCATAGCTGATTCCAATTATAATTGGTTTTATGGCCCTGAAAGCCAGCTAGTTTTTCTGGATAAGTTTGTCTTGAAGAGTGGAATAGGCAATTGGCTTGCCCAACAAATTAGAAAGCACCGGCCAAAAGATGGCCCAATGGTGCCATCCACTGCCCAGAGATGGAGCACCCTTCACACAGAGTTCATATGGTATGACCCAGGACTAGCACCCTGCCCACCTCCAGACTATGGCAGTGTGAAAATGCATGTGTTCCCTAACTGGGGGGTTGTCACATATGGAGCAGGGTTACCTAATACCCAGGCAAACACTTTTGTTAGTTTTAAATCTGGTAAGCTAGGTGGCCGGGCTGTCTATGACATAGTCCACTTTCAGCCCTATTCCTGGATTGATGGGTGGCGTAGCTTCAATCCAGGGCATGAACATCCTGATCAAAACTCTTTTACCTTTGCTCCCAATGGGCAAGTTTTTGTTTCTGAGGCCCTTTACGGACCCAAGCTTAGCCACTTGAATAATGTCCTGGTGTTTGCACCATCTCCCACAAGTCAGTGCAATCAACCTTGGGAGGGTCAGCTTGGGGAATGCACACAGTGGCTTAAGTGGACTGGTGAGGAAGCTGGAGATGCAGCTGGTGAGATTATAACATCCTCTCAGCAGGAGGACATGATGTTTGTGAGTGGTGAAGCAGCATATGCATACTCATCAGCAATGAAGCTGAAAAGTGTGTATCGTTCATTGCTTCTGCTGAACTCTCAAACCTTGCTAGTGGTTGACCATGTGGAAAAGGAGAAGGACTCTCCCATCAACTCGATCAGTGCCTTTTTTCATAACCTTGACATTGATTTTAAATATGTTCCATATCGGTTTATGAACAAATATAACGGAGCCATGATGGATGTATGGGATGCTCACTATAAAATGTTTTGGTTTGACCATCATGGGAATAGCCCAGTTGCCAGGATACAGGAGGCAGAGCAAGCGGCAGAGTTCAAAAAGAGATGGACACAATTTGTGAATGTCACTTTCACTGCAAAGAGTACTATTGCGAGAATTGCCTACCTGTTCTATGGGCCTTATGTCAATATTTGTAGTTGTAGGTTTATTGATGATGCCCCGTCAGGGTATCAGATTTCTCTAAATGTCAACAATACAGAAACTGTTTTCTCTGTGTCAACAGACTATTTAAATTTGAGGACAAGGTACAGCTATCTAGGTTTTGGTGGCTATGCCAAGGTAGCCACCAAAGGAAGAGTCACGAGATTTGGCCTGGGTACTGAACCAATAGAAAAGCCAGCACTGACCCACCAGGGTATTTTCCCCTTTGGATTTAAAGTGAATATAATAGCAGCCCTTATTTTGGGGATTGGCTTGGCCATATTGGCCTTCCAGTGGCGATTTTATCTTTCCTTTGGCAAGCTTTTGCGTTGGATCCTCATCCTGGTAATTGTATTGTGGTTTGTTGAACTCATAGATGTGTGGAGCTCTTGTACTCAACCAATCTGTGCAAAATGGAGTAGTGATATGACCAGCACAGATCGCAACCCAACAAAGGACCAGGGACACCCTGTGAGTCTGCCAGATGTTGTCATTACCTCTCTTCCCGGTTCAGGTGCAGAAATTCTGAAGCAGCTGTTCTTCAACAGCAGTGACTTCATCTATATCAGAATCCCTACAGGCTACCTTGATATCCCTGAAATGGAGTTTGAAATTGACTCCTTTGTCGACGCCTGCGAATGGACAGCATCAGATGTTCGGAGTGGCCATTTCCGCCTCCTCCAGGGCTGGCTGCATTCTCTAATCAAAGACACTAAACTCCATTTACAAAATATCCTTTTACACGACACCAGCAGAAGTAAATTAGTTCAGCATTCTGTCACCAGCAAAGACAAAAAGAAGCGGACCAGGAAGAGAGAATCCATAGCAGAACAAAGAAACCGCTTGAGAGGGAGTGTAGACAAGGATGCGGAATACATTAGGGAGCTGAGAAAACACCTCACCTTTTATCCCAACGCACGCCCAGTGCTTAGTCTGAGTAGTGGGAGCTGGACATTAAAGCTGCCTTTCTTTCAAGAAATCATAGGCCCTTCCCTGAGAGCGCTCTATGTAGTACGGGACCCTCGGGCATGGATCTACTCCCTTTTGTACAAAAGCCAGCCTAGCCTGTACTCTTTGAGGAAAGTTCCACAGCGCTTAGCGAGACTCTTTAAAGCAGAAGGTGGCAGGAAAGAGAAGTGTGCTTCAAGCTCAGGCTATGCTTTCGAATATGAATCACTGAAGGAGGAACTCACTCATTCAAATTCAAACGCCATCTCTGTGATGTCCCATTTGTGGCTGGCAAACACGGCCGCCGCCCTGAGACTCAACGGGGATTTGCAGCCAGCAAATTATCAGCTGCTCAAGTTTGAAGACCTGGTCAACTTTCCCCAGAAGGTGGCTGAAGATACCTTTGCCTTTCTCGGCATCCCCCTCTCTCCTGCTAGCTTAAACCAAATATTATTTGCCACATCCACTAATCTTTTCTATCTCCCTTATGAAGGAGAGATCTCCCCTATGAGCATACATGCTTGGCAACACAGTATGCCTCAGGAGGAAATTGAGCAGATCGAGGACATCTGTTTGATTCTAATGGACCGCTTAGGATATCCAAAGTTTACTGATTTAAATGCTGCGGGTCAGCAGTAGTTTGCACTAAGGATCCCCAGGCATTTCTAGATAAGAATCAAAGAATCTGATTTATTCTTGTAGAATGTCTGTACAGTCTGTTTCACTTGCAGAGAGATTATTTTAAATGAAATGAGATATTTGGTCTAGTAAGGATTTTTCTTCCCCTTCTCCCAACAAAAGCCTTTTAATTACTTTTTGCTGCTTTTGCAAATAAAGCTGTGTGAATCTTTACCTTCTTTTCCAGATGGGCACTAGGAGAACTCGAGGGATTGGTAATAGGATAAAGGATCTTTCATTTGTAGGCTATCAGTGTGAACTGAAGCCAGGATTGGAATTGCCAAGAGTGGCTGCCGTCTGCTGGTTGTTTGGTGGCTAATGTGAACTCAGTTAGGAGGAGGCAGGGCTGAGCCTAGTTTTCTGTGAACAACTGTCTGTATCATGAAACAGACTTCACATATGGCAGCAATTATCTCCCCTGGGCTGGTTATGCTGGCATGTTTCAACCGCTTTCAAATACTCCAGTGGCGCTGAGAAGCTGTAAGTGTAACCAAACCAGCCTTTAACATGGTGTCTAGATGTATGATTGATGAACATCTCTGGGGTGGCAAGAGACAGATCCCTACATGGACACATATTTGTGCATTCATACATACACACATTGGCAAGATTTTGGCATTTTCTTGGCAGGCAAAGCAAAGAAACAAAGAAACTCATTTCTTATTGGGTCTTTTTCTTCATTAAGAGTGAGGAATTCAGGACAGTAAGGTTCACTTCAGAATATGATTATTATAAAAACTATGTGAATAAAGAATTAATGAATAGAAGTTACAAATGAAAAATCATAGATCTAAGATGGTTGTTGCTTGTTTATAAACATCATAGTCTTTTTTGTCCGTGTTTTTTGGTTACAAAGACTGGTGTTGTGTTTGGAGGCTACCCAAATGTACCTAAATAGAAGCTTCTGGCTCTACTTAATAGATATCAAAAATATCCTGAAAAAGAAGATGCAGTGTGGAAGGGAGGCATCATGCTGCTGCTACTGAATTACTTTGAGACCCACAGACAAATTGATTCCTGTTTCATTAGTTGAATAGATGGCTACTAGTTTAGAAGAAGGTCCACCTAAGCATACGGAGGAGCTTGAGTCATCTCTGTTTTCTCTGTAATATCCCTGTTAATTTTTCTCTACCACTTTGCTTATACATAGAACATAATATGTGACAATTCTAATGAAGTTCCTCAGGAGTAAGGATTTTGATGTTTGGGTTTTTAGATTGCAGCATTCCAATTTTGAATTAATTGTAGCTGCCAAGTGGGAACAATGGTGTGATGATAGTTTATTCAATACTTTACCTTAACTTCAATTTTAGAGTAGTCAATGTGAAGTGCTGTGAAATGCCTCTTTCTTTGGCATATATTCATTCTTAAAGGGATTTATTGATGGCTATATCAATAAAATGATAGCTTCAACCAAGATGGAGAACATGGTCCTCTAATGCCACTGGACGCTCAACTCCGATCAGCTCTATCCAGCATAACAATGGCACACAAAAAGTGTAGGTGTCTTGAGGTTGGGGAAGGGGAGGGCTCACTGCAGATTTTGGAGGTGAGGCACTCTTCCAGATCAGTTCTTGATGAAGGAAAGTGCGGTCCAACAGCATCAGGAAAGTGGCACATTTCCTATCCCTGGTTGACAGCCCACAGATTCCAGGTCTGCTCTCTTAATTTTAATAGAAGGATTAGTTTTTGCATTTTATCATATAGTGTAATCCACACGTGATTTTCTGGTTACCAAAAGTTTGCTTTTGTATGGAAAGTTAAAGTATTAATCTCGTGGGGTAGAATTATATTTCCATTAGAAATTAACATTTTACTACACATCATGTTGTCATAAAACACTTTTAACACCCTAGCCCTTGGGAGACATGGAATGCCTACATGCATTGTTGGTGAGTGAGGCCACACTTCTTTGCTCACTCCTGAATTAAGTCTCTCTCTCTCTCTCTCTCTTAGCACATTAAAAAGGGAAAGCTGCTCGAATGCTGTTATCAGCCAAGATAGTGTAGAAGCTGACATATTCAACAGTTTAGTGATAGACCTCCTCTTGGCAGGCATTTTCCTCAAGAAAAGGAGACTACATTTTTTTGTGTGTGTATATATGTGTACAAAAGAGAAATATAACTGACAAGTAGAAGACAAGACTGGCAAAAGGCCTAGGATATGGGTTAATTTTAAAAAAAGTTTCTCTTTTTGATGAGGTGATGTTCACCACAGCTTGTCTCATTCCTGCGAGACACATTTTTCGCAGCTGCTATGTTTCCATACTCAGTATGAAAACATAACCCATTGTGTTCTCCTAATGATCCACCATCAGACAAAAGCATGCTAGTTCATAGCTTGCAAAACTATAAAGGATGTTAGAGGATAACATGCTGTTTATTGCTTAAGTCAGCTCTGCTTCTAATTCCAAAGCTTTCTGCCTCATTGGTTTTGATCCTAAAATCTCTAGGGAACTGAACTTGTGGGGCAAACAAGCTTACATAACCAAACAAATGTCTGAGCAAACAAGCTTACATAACCAGGCATGCTTTCAATTGTAATCATAATTAAAATAAAACCCTTAAAATGAATCAAAGTGCAGTGTCAGGCTAGAAAAAAACCTTATCAGTGCACTTCATTGGGGATGCATTCCCCGCCCCCCGTAAATAACATCTAGACTCCCTGGAAAAGATCCTGATGTTGTGAAAGTGTGAAGGCAAGAGGAGAAGGGGGCGACAGAGGACAAGATGGTTGGACAGTGTTATTGAAGCTACTAACATGAATTTGACCCAACTCCGGGAGGCAGTCGAAGACAGGAGGGCCTGGCGTGCTCTGGTCCATGGGGTCACCAAGAGTCGGACACGACTTAATGGCTAAACAACAACACTAGTTCTTTTATTTGGAGTTCTATACATTTTGAACTTGAGGGGGTCAGGGACCTTTCTTTCTTTCTTTCTTTCTTTCTTTCTTTCTTTCTTTCTTTCTTTCTTTCTTTCTTTCTTTCTTTCTTTCTGTACATGAACATGCTTAGTGTTTTATAAATAATAAGAATGAATGAATAATAGAATGAAGACTTATTTGTAAGTAAATGTGATGGGGCCAGCGTTAGTGTAGTAAATTAAATTTGTAAAGAAAGTTGAGGATCTTTTGCATTTTTCTTGCTTCAGATCTTCATTTCTCAGTTGTGTCTCATGAAAGATATTTCACACAGACTTTCTCTACAAAATCTATTGGCGTGAATTCATGAATAGAAAATTAGTTCCCTTTTCCCTTAACTGGAACTAAAATATTAATTTGATGCCAGTTCATCCACTTGCAGACTGCTCTCCCACCTTCCTGTTGTCTCTTCTGTCCTTCTTAAAAAATGAAATGTATTCTGATCTGTTTTGCTCAACTTTCTCTACAGAAGTGTGTGTACTGTTCATGGTCAAATTTGTCATGCAAATCAAGCGCTCATGATGCCTCTAGAGGCATCAATTTCTTTTCTTCTAGCTTTTCCTTTTCAAAATAGTGAAATTGCTATACAATACATTTCCTCTTTTAAAAAATAAAAATTAGTAAGTGGCTAGTGTGATTTTGGGGTGGAGGGTACATGTATGCACTGGCTTGGCATGCCCTCGAGAATCCTAGTGGGGACTCATTAATTGCCGGCTAGAAACAGGTGAATGCTATGCCTTTTGCCTACCCTCTGTGTAACAAAGTAACACAATGTCAGCCAGTTTGTTAAATGTTGAATAATTGCCAGCTGAATAATTGCCATTTTCTTTGGATAACAACAATTAGCCAGTGTTACAGTAGAATGAATTTGTCTCAGCAGACTAATATTCTCTTGGTGACATTAGGCTGAATACTTCAATATTGTGTCTTCTGTCCACCAGTTTCAAACTCCACTAACATGCTGTTGCCTTCTGTGATCTCTCCTTCTGACCTAGATAAAAGTAGTTCTTTCTCAGCCATTCATTATTATGTCAGAATGTGCCTCTAGCCTGATAATGCTGTTGATGCCCTTTCACGAACCATAACTCGACTATCAAACACCTCAGGTTAGGAGGAGGACTGGCAACCCTCTTTTTTGTATGCTCTCCAGGGTCTTCCTCTGGCTAGATGGAGCATCACATGGTAAGGAAAATGGTGAAGCATATTACCAGGCAATGATATGTTAGTGAAACCATGGATTGCAATTCTTGCTCCTGCCAATCTTTCTCTCTTTGTTTCTCCGATCGTATTTCTTTTTTCATTTGACAAAAATAAACTTTGCTCTAAAGATTCCTCTGCTGATACACAGTGCCTTGTTTTAGCTTGATGGGGCTGTCTTTGGAGAATCAGGCTTTAATTTGAAACATTTGTGTTTTGGTTATGATGGTTTACAATCTCAAAGGTAACTGAAAGAAATAAAACGTCTGACCTCCTTTCGAAGTTTGAAATCTGCCAAAGCAGAGAGTTTAGAGAAGCTAAGGAGATTCTAAAATGATGCTGTTTGCTAGTGCTTTTCTTCAAATAGAAAGGGCTCTGATTGTCTCAAAATCTAATCTTCAAAACAGTCACCTTGTTTGATAGTTTTCAGAGAGAAATTAGATGGTCTAAAACTTGGAAGCAATCTGACATTACTCCAATAGTGGAGAGTGAACTTGCATTTAGGGCAGGTCTGGGAAAGCTGTCTCCCTCCAGATGTGGCTGATGTCCACTCCTTCAGCCATAAGCACCTGACAAATAAAGAGGTCATGATGGAAGTAGGACTTCATCACCATCTGGAGGACCAAAAAAATTCCACTGCTGGTTTAGGATTCTCCTCCTCCTCCTCCTCAAATATACTTATGTAGCAAAGTTGGAGTCTTGTAATCCACACATGGTCTGCTACTGGTTTCCTGGTCATGCATTCAGCTGATCAAGGCAGTCATGGAACTGGCATGATTAGCTTCTGATAATGTCATGGAAGTGTCCCAGGGGCAAAAAAAAAGATGTTTGTTTTTCTAAGAGGTGCTTTGTACTTTTGGCCATGTGCTCATCTATTTGGAAAACTACATATATTAGGTGCTGCATTTGGGCTGGTGACTCCTTTGCCATGCAGGTTTAGTCTAATCCCATTGTCCAACTCCTCAGCCACATGCATGGTATTGTGGTTTATTGTGATCCTTTTGTTAGCATAGTTTTGTACTGTATAGTCTACTGTCCACTAAAAGCAAAGAAAACTGTGCTGCTTATATACCACCACAGAGCATTGAAAACTCTCTCTGGGTGGTTCACAATTTAATTATGCAAGCTAAAAATTGCTCCTTTCCCCCCTGTGAGCCGGGTACTCAATTTATCAGTTTCAAAGGATGGAAAGTTGTGTCAACCTTTAGCTGGCTACCTGAGCTTGGGATCTAACTCAGGTTGTGAGCAGAGTTTTCACTGCAGTACTGCAGTTTAACCACTGTGCCACAAGGCTCTTAACAGCTGCCACTAAAGTACTGCAGTCTGGGTCAGAAGAAAAGTTGAACTAAACAAGTGAGGTACATCAGGTACTCCTAGAATACTCTGGTCATATAATAAAAAACAAGAAGTACATGTTACAGGTCATCATTGAAAGTAAAATGCATGAGGAGAAAGTGTGGGAAGGAAAATAGCTTACTGGGTGAGGAAGGGGGAAGAATGGTTAAAGTGTGATAGAATATCCTTCTTCAGCTGCCACATCCAATCAAAACAGTTGTGATGTTGGAGAAGGAGGAGGAGGAAGAAGAAATAATTTACAAAATTCATTTGGAACCCTCAAACTGCAACTACTTTTAAAAGTAACTTTCTAAGCTCTATCCATTTGTGGTTTTTCAGCTGAGATATGGCTGGAATAAGAGATGTCTAAGATTTCCTATGTCTTTTTTCCTTATTTTTCCATGTACATAAGAGAAATACAATGTGATCCTTTGTCAAAGCAAAGCTGTAATCTATTGTGCTTCTCTCTAGATTGTACCTAGATTGTCTCTATCGTCCTGTGAAAATAAGGCAGAGTTAGATGGTCCACAATCTTGAGTTGATGTAGGAAGCTCACTATCATGCTTTATAAGAACTGACATTGATTTTTGCCTGATAAGCATAATAAGAAGCTACATAGCTTATCGACTTCTTGACATAATAATTTCACCAGTGTCAGTTAACATACCATCAATACACATTTTGGTATGTTTCCAGAAGTGCCTGAATATGAGTTAGGGTAAAATATATTAAGGTGCTCAGCTTTTATTTTTTACTTCTTCAAGTGTGAAAAATGCACCTGCATCTTTGGATCACTTCTGTATTTTGCCTTTCTTTTGCTGTCTTCCCTGATTGGTCACTGATTGTTTAATTTACAAGCCTGATTGCTCAGATGCATATTTTTGAGAAAGTTGTACTGTAGAAGAAAGAGAAAACAACAACAACAGGCTATTGTCTAACCCTGTGGGAAACTTCTGCTTAAAGGTTGTAACTGCTTCTGTTCCAGTGACGTGCATACATTCCTGGCAGGAAGTGGCAGCTGCCAGCAGGCGGGGTAACCCCTTATTCTGCCCTTTCGCTTAGAGGTAGAGCATAAGATCAAAGGGTTATTTCAGCCAATCCTGGTTACGATTAAGTAACTAGTATCCTATCTGAATTTTAACAACATACTATGTAACTCATGCTAAGTCAGTAAAGGGAGCTCTCAGGGCATTGCCTGTAGGCTCCGCTGGCTTGGACATCCGTTGTCGACACCTTTGTTCTTTCTCTAAGGCAATTAGTCTTCCTTTGTTCCATGATCACCTACATTTGGCGCCAGAACAGGGACCTCAACAGGGACTTGAACAGGCACATCATCTGAGGCAGTCAAAGCAGCTCACCTTGCCCAGCAAGGGCTCCAGATATTTCCTCACATCCTTTTTGTATCCTGGTAAGTATTAGTAGTTAAAAATGGGAAATACTCTTACACTGCTTCAAAAACAACATAGGAAAGACTTGATTTATTTGCTTCATAGAGAAGGTCACCATGATGTATCTGATTCAGTAGAGGATTTACTGAAGGAAATAGGTCCTTTTTCTCCCTGGTATCCAGAAGGAGGCAGCTTTAAGCTTCCAGATTGTGATAAAATTGGGAATAAACTTCACAAAGACCCTGTTGCTTCAGTTAAAGTCCTCCACACATGGCATCTTTGACAGGATGCGATTTCAAAGATTGCGAACCATTTGTTAGCCCAGTCTTTAGCTAACCTAACAACAGCCCCTCAGATTTTGCCACCCTCTAAGCCACCAGATCTCCATGAAAATAGAAACAATCCTCCTTCCTACACAGTTCCTGCTGCTTTTCCAACAGCCCCTTCTCTTTCTCCTCCCCCTCCTTCCCCTCCTCGTTCAGCAATGCAGCAGATGTTATCTGATGTTATGGTCCAAGGAAACCCGGAGGATGTTGTTGCCACCCCTCCCTTATGTCTTTCTGTCCTGTGGTTTATAACAGTCAGAGACACAATGTTCATTAAAGTCTTCCCCTTGCCATGTTTAAAGAGTCGAAAAAAGTGTAGTTGAAAACAGTCTCCATAGCAGTTTTACTCTCAGGTTGGTTGATGTGTTAGGAGGAAATGGAAAGCTTATTCCAGCTGATTGGAAAGTGTTGGTTAAAGCAATGCTCAGTCCTGTGCAATATGTACTTTTCATGCAGGAATGGAGAGATGCTGCTGCCATTTTGGACATGGATAATTTACAAAACAATATTGCTGTGTCTGCAGATATGTTAAATGGAGAGGGACTCTTTGTCACCATGGCACAGCAGATTGCCATCCCTAGCAGGATTGGCACAAGTGGGTGACATTGTGAAAGCAGCCTGGTTAAAAATCCCAGACAAAGGTACCCCTTTAGGGTCTTTTGCCAATTTGTGTCAGGGTCCTACAGAGGATTATATGTCTTTCATTAACAAATTGAAAAGAGCAATTGAACTGCAGGTGGAAAGTACTGAGATTGCTGATATTTTGATGAAACAGCTGGCATTTGTAAATGCTAACATGAATTGTAAGACAGATCTTCAGGCTATTTACAATAAACCAGAGACTGACATTGCTGCCATGCTAAAATTATGTCAGAATATTAGGACAGAAACTCACAAGACATAGCTTTTGGCCACAGGCATGGCTACCTCCTTGAACCCCACTGGAGATTGTAAATGTTTTTCCTGTGGCAAGCAAGGGCATTTCAGATGGGAATGTAGATCAACCCTCCAAAATAATAAAAGCCTTTTTAAAAAATGCCCCCGGTGTCAGAAAGATTATCACTGGGCCAGTCAATGCCCATCTGATCCAACACGGGGAAACTCCAGCCCCAGGTCAAGTGAGGGGAACTCAGTGAATACTACCCCATTTCAAGAAATCTGACTTGCTACTGTTAAAAGTGTTGGTCCTAATTTGATCACAACCAAAGAGGTTGATTGTCTAGGAGTGACTCTCCTAGACAAATCACAGTCACTTCTTAGATTCTGCCAATTCCCTTTTCCATCTGGAGTCGGGATCTCATGAAAAAGGTCTATGCAAAATTGCAGGCAAATCTATAATACAAGCCTCTACACAATCTGACACAGCCTTGCCATTAATGTGGCTCCCTGGACCACCTGTCTGTGTTGATCAATGGCCATTGTCTAAAGAAAATTTCCACACGGTGGAGGCCTTAGTTAAGGAGCAATTAGGTCAAGGACCTATAGAATATTCCATGAGTCCATAGAATACTCTATATGTTCTTTTTGATGGTGAAAATGGGGGTATTTCATGAATCCATGGAATACCCCCATTTTCACCATCAAAAAGAAATCTGGGAAGTGGTGTTTGCTACATGACCTTCGGGAAGATAACAAGCACATTCAATCTATGGACCCTTTGCAATGCAGCTTACCTAATCCAAATTTGATACCCGAAAACTATGAGTTAATGTCAACATTTTGTGGATCTAGCCCTACAACAATTTTGCTTGGAACATCCTGAACTGCTTGTATATCATTACATGGATGACATTTTGGTGGCTGGGCAATCCCTCCCCACTACTGTCTGTTATTCTCTAGCTAACTGCTTAGAGAAAAAAGGCGTTCCCATAGCTCCAGAAAAGATACAAACCACACCTCCGTTTCTTTACCTAGGGCACAAACTGTTGCAAGCTACTTCTTCTCCGTTCTTACCAGGACTAAAAACTCCATCTCAATTTACATTAGAGCAGTTGCAACAGTTCCTCGGGCACTTAAATTGGGCTGGTCCATTTTTATGCCTTCCTGCTCATGAATTGCAGCCTTTGTTTAACACACTCCAGGGACATCAGTCTCCTGCTGCATCCATACCTATCGCCAAGGCAATGAAGTGTGCCATACATCAAATTAATGCAACCTTGCAACTTACCATGGTTGACCACATTCCTTCTCTTGGTCCCTTGCAGCTGGTCATGTTAATCACTCCCCAACTGCCTACTGGGTTGTTGTGTAGCCTGAAGTCTGATAAGGCCATTTCTGTAGCAGAATGGCTTTGTTTACCTAACACTCCTCCCTGAAATGTTTACTCCACTCTAATGCTATTACAGACCTTGTAATCAAAGGATGCCATCACGCCAAACAACTCACAGGTTGGGATCTTCTATGTTGTTACCTATTTCCAAAGCTGACCATGATAATTTAATGTCTACGTCACTGACTTGTCAAATTGCTTTTGCAGACTATATTGGTGATATATGTTTTAATCCACCTAAAGACCCTCACTTAACATTCATTCAGCAAGTACCCTTTCGCTTTTCTTTTCTTTGCCGCTCCTCTCCCTGATGCTTTAACTGTTTTTACCAATGGTGCACCTACCAGAGGTGTGATTACCTTTCAGCAAACTGGAACCTTGAAAACCTTTTTTTAACTTATTTTCAAAACTGTTCTCAACATTCAGAACTGGCAGCTGTCATCCTTGCCTTTCATATGTTTGAAGATCAGCCTTTAAATCTCATTGTAGACACTCAATATGTATTTAACCTTCTCACTCCTCTCACATGCCTATCTTTCTCCTGCTCTTGACTTCTCCTTACTTGCCCTGTTTTTGACTTTAAAAAAACCTCCTTGCTGCCAGATCACAACCTTTTTTGCAGCTCACATCCGATATCATACTGGATTTCAAGATGCTATCTCAGAGGGAAATCATTTTGCAGACTCTGCTCTTCATTCCTTGTGTCCCCTCTTTTCCAATCCTATTGACAGCCATTCGTTTTTTCATCAGAGTGCCAAACAACTCCATAAGCAATTATCTATTTCACTTTCTCAAGGTCGAGACATTGTCTCCTCCTGCTCTTCATGTTCCATGTCTCTCATTTCCTTTCCTTTTGCTGCTGTTAACCCACAAGGAATGGATGCTAGTCAGCTTTGGCAAATGGATTCCTACCCTTGCTTCTCTTTCTTATGTTCATCTAACTATTGATATTTATTCAAGATACATCTGGGCTACCCCTCTTTGTAGCAAGACCTCTCACCATGACATATAACATTGTTTATATACGTTTGCAATGGGCCACCCTCAAGCTTTAAAAACAATGGCCCTGCCTATACCTCTCACATCTTTACCACTTTCTGCAATGAATGGGACGTTCGACTTTCCCATGGTATTCCTTATAATTGCACAGAACAGGCTATTGTAGAATCAGCACACTGCTCTTTTAAATTTCTCCTTTCAAAACAAACAAAAAACAGAAAGATCAAGACCCAAGATGTTCCAGATGTAGTATCAATAGCATTGTTCACATTAAAACATTTAATTGTGTCTGCTGGTCAGCATAAGTTGTCACCAGTAGAGAAATTTTTTCGTAAAGAAATTCCCATGGAATGGCTATTGGTGACTTATAAGCAAACTCCGAACCCTCAGTGGGAGGGTCCAGCCCCTTAACTAACATGGGGTCATGGCTATGCTGCTGTACTTACTCCCACAGGTGCCTTGTGGATCCCAACTCGGTGTGTGAGGCCATATTGTGGGAAGAATGAGTTGGCATTGCAACCTGCAGAACCCGATTCCAGAATTCAACCCAGCAATGGCTCTGGAGTGGGACTAGATGACTGCGCATCATTGGAAGCGCCTGGCCTGACCTGAAGGCACTCAGCCCAAAGTTACTTGGGGGATGATAAAGACACAGAGTGTTGATGCAAAAATAACTCTAAACCAGCAGCAGATCGGAAATTCCTGAAACTTTTCTAGCAGCCATTATCTTGCAGCTGAATGCCAACTCTGTGACGCTGTTGTGTTGTGTTCTCATTCATGGAATTATACTCCTCATACTCCTTATAAATTGCTGCTGCTTTATTCAATGTATACCACCAACCTTCTTTTCCATAATAATTGCCTGTTTCAAAGCTTCACCCTCAGCCCTTCACCAAAAAGATTTATATGCAGTTCGCAAATGAATGAAAGAATATATGCCTTTGCTTAAAAAAACAAGAAAAGGGGGAATGTGGGAAACTTCTGCTTAAAGGTTATAGCTGCATTCTGTTCCAGTGACATGCATACACTCCTGGCAGGAAGTGGCAGCTGCCAGCAGGCATGGTAACCCCTTATTCTGCCCTTTCGCTTAGAGGTAGAGCATAAGATCAAAGGGTTATTTCAGCCAATCTTGGTTACGATTAGATAACTAGTATCCTATCTGAATTCTAACAACATACTATGTAACTCATGCTAAGTCAATAAAGGGAGCTCTCAGGGCATTGCCTGTAGGCTCCACTGTCTCGGACATCTATTGTCAACTCTTTTGTTCTTTCTTTAAGGCAATTAGCCTTCCTTTGTTCCGTGATCACCTACATAACCCCAGGGAAGAAAACATTCTCCTTAATTACTAGTTTCTCTGTCAGAGATGCTTGCTTGTTAAAACTAAGTATGTATTTTATTTATACTTTCTTACTGGGATTATGCTGAGAATTATGTAATTTTGACTAAAGCACAATTCAATATGGATATTGATGATCCTGCTAAGCTTGAAATGGCTTTGGAAATTTTTGAGGTTAGTGGAAAGATGTTGGTACAACTAATTCTATTTCTGTGGGAGATACATTGAAGTTGGTGAGCTTAAATGTGTCTGGTTTTTTTAATTGTTGAATGTAAAATGTATAATCCTATTATACATTTGTGTGGATCTATAATCTTTCTCTCCTCAGTCTTAAATGGAACCACTAAGATGGCTGGACTTTCTGCTTTGGCTTGTACTACTGATCATTTGATATCTGAGTGTGAATATCTGTGAATGCAACTGGTTTCAGCATTGTTGCCACTGTCAAATTTGTTTGCTTTTTCAAGCAGATGTTTCAGATTTGTCCATTGCCATTGTTTTGGTTGGTAGTTTTCTAAACAGTTATGTAGACAAAAGTCATAGGACCGTAAACATACTTATGTGAGTTTTTAAAATACAGACATCTTTAAAAGGAAGAGAAAATCCTTAACATTTTTTTAAAAATCACCAAATCTAGGGGTTTTGGTATTGATTTGGACATGAAATGTGTCAAGACAAATTTACAGGCCTGAGCAGAATAAAGTATATTAATGAGCAGCCATGATGAACAGATGTATAGAAACTGAGTCATGATGACTCAGCAGTGCTGACTCATGCATGATGCAACACATAATGTGATTGGACACAATCAGATCTGTATATGTATATATAAGTGAAACTGAACAGTTGACGTGTTTTCCTGCTTTGTGATGAATGCTACCTGTTATGCTGCCAGACTGAACTGCTGTAAATATCTTGTAAATACACGTTGGTGGAGGAGAAGCTGCTGGTGTGTGGGAGAGTTATTCTGGACTACCTGGACTGTTTAATACTCTGCTAAACCTGCTTTTCTTCCGCGTTTTTGCACTAACAAAATGTCACCCATTGCGCCATGGATTTGTTGTTGTTTAGTCATTTAGTCGTGTCCGACTCTTCCTGACCCCATGGACCAGAGCACGCCATGGATTTAACAGGACTCAAAAATGGTAAAACTGAGCATTGTTTTTCAGACAGTTTTAATACATGTATGTGTATTAATTGGATTGGGAGAATGCAAGAATGTCTATTTTTCCAAAATATATATAGTCCCAATTTTCTAAATCAGATATCTACCTCTTTTAACTTTGAGTAGACCAGTGGTTCCCAACCTTAGACCCTTAGATGACCATTAACCCTAACAGTTGCCTTTCTCAGCTGTGAATGATGGGGATTATATTCTAGCAACCTCTGAGGATTTGAGGCATGGTATTCCTGACCTGAGCAATGTGAGATCATTAAGAAAAATAAGATACACTGGAAGCTCTTGAAACTTTGATATGACAGTGAAGCAACAAACCATGTAAGTGACTCTCCAACATACTGTTGCATTTTGAATTTTTTTAAAAAATCTGTAATATTTGCCTATCCATTTACAGCACATAGGCTACCCTTACAGTATATTTTTATCACACAGCTTTCAACAGTGGAAAAAAAAACAACTCTGCGAAAAAAGGTTGAAAAAAGAAAATGGGCAAAGCAGTCTAAAGTGAGAATTTATCACATAACAATTGTATGCCTAGAAAGTCAGATGTCTCTCTCAAACCCATCAAAGTGTGAATTTTCTTCAAGTAAGGAAATCTCTAATGTATATTGGCTTTCAGGAAAACACATAGTCTTGTTTGTGTAGTGGGATTCACTAGGTTACACCAGTAAAACACTAGGGAGTCAAGAGAACATTGAATGCAGTTTTATGAGTGTAAGGAAAAACAGGGTGAGGGAGAGATGTGATTTTGAAGACCAGGAAGGGAACACAAACATTAGGTCTGCTCCAGGGGAGAATGGAACTTTGTAACAGGAAAGTTAAATGTTTTCAAAATTATCCACATGTGCCTTTGCTGTAAAGCAGCTCAGCTACTGTGACCCACATCCAGAATAGTTTTGAAGATCACAACAACCTTCCAAATGGAATAATGAGATCATGTGGAAATAATCTGATGTGGCCTCTTGTCTGCACCCAGTGGAAAACACAGAACCGCAGGGACAGTTTTATAGCCAATACCCTGTACCACTGTGATTTTTCTTTTTTAAAACAAGAAAAAGAACCAGAAATCTAATGAGATCAATATCAGCAAAAGCAGGCTTATACAATGGAATTCTGTAGTGGAATATTTCTTAAGATCTGGTACTGGAAACAGGATCTGCATTCCGTGATCACTAACCCACTGCACATTGGACACAACCTGGAGGCAAGATAGTGGCCAATGTACATAGGTTACATTCATATTCAATATTGGAAGAATTTTCTTCCCTGCCCCTCCAATTGAAGCCTTCTGTGGTGCAATGAAATTAAAATTAGGAAAAGGAAAAGAGCAAGAGAGAGAGAGAGAGAGAGAGAGAGAGAGAGAGAGAGAGAGAGAGAGAGCAAGAATTAAGTACTTCAGAGGCTTTCCCCACTCTTCAGAGCAGGGTTTAGTGTTTGTGGGGGGGCGGTCAAAAGAGGATCATTCAGGCAGAAGCCACGTAATCTAGTGGAAGCACAGCTCTGGATCATGGCTATCATCTTCAGTTACTGCTTTGTTATTTGTTTTTAATATTTCTAATATGTCATATCTTGCCCAGATTTTGAATTATCAGGCAGTCTAAAAGTACAGCCAATCAACTAATCAACCAGGTACCCTACACAAGACCTTGGAATAGAATGGGAGCCCTTCTGCCCATTTCACTGAGCATAAATACTGAGAGAAGAAAATAAAAGAAACTCTGTTTTCATCTGTTTAAGACAAACACCAGGATTACGGCAAGTGTAACTGTCTTCTGGAGACACCATTTCAACACATTTGTTTCATTTGCACAGTGACATTGGGTCACCTCATCTGAAAGAATTCATTCAAACTTCTTTCATGGATGACACTGTAGATTTTATTTTTCTGATTGCTTGTGATTAGCTCGTGCAGCCGCATATTTTGTCTCTTGGAATTTAATAAAAAGTCTATAATAGGCAATTTTGCAAAAAAAAAAAAAAAAAAAGCCAGATTAATTTCTCAGACGGCATTCTATAATAGCTCTGCTAGTAGATAAATAGCATATCATCATCATGTTTTTCATATCAACTTATGCCTAAGTACGTACTACTAAATTTGTTTTTTTTAAATAACATTTACACCAGAGAAGCCAAGGAAGACTAGTTAGAAGGAAAGAAAAAGAAGAAGAAATACAGACAATGCAACTACGAGATCTTAATCATACAACACCAGATCTTAATTTTCCATAACTCTGACTCATCCCTACAAATTCTCATCCCATCAAATTGATGATACAGGTCCTGTGCACTTTGGTCAAAATTCAAAAGTACACTTTAGAAAACACTAGCAGATTGTTAACACTGTGCTTAAGAACTACTTAACACATAGCATTATTTTAATATCACTGGGAGTCATGTGACATAAAACAGGCCTCTGTTTCCCAAATATGTAGAACTTCATGTCTTTCATTACCATGACTAACTTGCCCCAGTGATTTCAAACCAACTCCTAGCCCTTTTCCAGACACTAATGCTTCCTTAAAGTTATTCGTCATGCCATCATATGCTGGCTTCCTTTAGGGACTACTTTTATTTTTATTATTATTTATATTTAGACTTTTACCCTCTTCAGATGTATGTTATTATGGAATTCTGTGATAGTCCATAAAAAGTCAGAGCCCAAGGAAGCCTGGGAAGAATATATGTGTAAATTTTTGCCCTTTAAAGCAGCTATTGTCAAGGTGTTTTTTCAGCCACAGCCATAAACACAATATGAAAGAAATATAGGCTGTATAGTAAATCCTATAATAGAATAGAATGACACTTTATTGTCATTGCATGTACAACAAAATCACCAGAGTGCTGTCCAGACACTCATTCAGCTAAAACTCCATGTAAACTCCTTACAAAATTTCAACATAATACAATGGCAACAAAATACATTCACATGCAACTCTACAACAAAGTCAAATTAAATCTTAACTGAATTTAGAAAAGTTGCCGCCTTGGATAAAAACTGTTTTTAAATCTATTTGTCATTGTTTTAATAGCTCTATATCATCTTCCTGATGGCAGTAGTTAAAGCAAAGAGTGTCCAGGATGGGAGGTGTCCTTTATAATATTTTGTGCTTTTTAAAGACAGCGGGACCTGTATGTCTACACACATATAAGATGGTGTGTAGACATAGGGACAAATAAAAAATGAGTTGCGATATTTGTGAAATATTGCTGATTTGTGGGATATTTATCCCTTCATGTTTGCCAGGTCAGAGACTCCGACAAATACAAAGGGATGATATTTACCCATTTTTGTCTCTTTATACAGGTTGGCTGCTGGGCTACAGGAAGGGAAACAGGGTTTGCCTTCCTGTGGTCAGCCTGTTTGTCAGTGTTCCATCAATCAGCTGTTGGTGGAGACATTGACAAGCTGACTGGCTGTGGAACAGAACCTGGGTTCCATTCAGCAGTCAACCTGCTTTTCAATGCCCTGCCAATCAGCTGATGGTCAGGAGATTAATAAGCAGATTGGCTGCAGGAATTGAACCCAGGGTTTACCTTCAGGGAGCCAGCCTGCTTGTCAATGACCAGACCATGAGCTTATCATCAGGATATTGATAAGCAAGCTGGCTGCAGCAAGTCAAACCTGGTGTTCAGTTCTTGTAGCCAGGTTGCTTATCAATGATCTGCCAATTAACTGATTGTCAGGACATTGATAAGCAGGCTGGCTGCAAGAAACGAACCTGGGGTTTACCTTCCCAAAGCCACCCTGCTTGTTAATGTCCAACCAATCAGCTGTTCAGTGGGACGTTGTGTTTTAACAATAAATATTCATTGATTCCCTTGTTAAAATGTGATTGTTGTTGTTCAGTCATTAAGTCATGTCCAACTCTTCATGACCCCATGGACCAGAGCATTCCAGGCCCTCCTGTCTTCCACTGCCTCCCGAAGTTGGGTCAAATTCATGTTGGTAGCTTCAGTGACACTGTCCAACCATCTCGCCCTCTGTCGTCCCCTTCTCCTCTCTTGCCTTCACATTTCCCCAACATCAGGGTCTTTTCCAGGAAGTCCTCTCTTCTCATGAGATGTCCAAAGTATTGGAGCCTCAGTTTCAGCATCTGTCCTTCCAGTGAGCACTCAGGGTTGATTTCCTTCAAAATGGATGGATTTGTTCTTTTTGTGGTCCAGGGGACTCTCAAAAGTCTCAACCAGCACTACAATTCAAAAGCATCAATTCTTCGCCAGTCAGCCTTCTTTATGGTCCAGCTCTGACTTCCATATATCGCTACTGGAAAAACCATAGCTTTGACTATGCGGACCTTTGTCGGCAAGGTAATGTCTCTGCTTTTTATGATGCTTTTGAGGTTTGTCATCGCTTTCCTCCCAAGAAGCAGGCATCTTTTAATTTTGTGGCTGCTGTCACCATCTGCAGTGATCATGGAGCCCAAGAAATTCAAATCTATCACTGCCTCCATATCTTCCCCTTCTATTTGTCAGGAGGTGATGGGACCAGTGGCCATGATTTTAGTTTTTTTGATGTTGAGCTTCAGACCATTTTTTTGCGTTCTCCTCTTTCACCCTCATTAAGAGGTTCTTTAATTCCTCTGCATATCGGAGGTTGTTGATATTTCTTCCAGCAATCTTAATTCCGGCTTGGGATTCATCCATTCCTGCCTTTCGCATGATGCATTCTGCATATAAGTTAAATAACCATATCCAGTTCTAACTGTTGCTCCCTGTCCCACATATAGATTTCTCAGATACGGTGGTCAGGCACTCGCATTTCTTAAGAACTTGCCATAGTTTGTTGTGGTCCACACAGTCAAAGGCTTTTGCGTAGTCAATGAAGCAGAAGCAGATTTTTTTCTGGAACTTCTCTGGCTTTCTCCATAATCCAGCGCATGTTAGCAATTTGGTGTCTAGTTTCTATGCCCCTTCGAAATCCAGCTAGTACTTCTGGGAGTTCTTGTTCCACATACCGCTGAGACCTACCTTGTAGGATTTTGAGCATAACCTTGCTAGCATGTGAAATGGTAAAATCTGGTACTTGTCCATTTGTCTACTTTCACTAAAGATGAATCCCCATCATTTTTCATTTTGTCCCCATCATTGATTGGGCCCCCCTTCAAATGTGCCAGGATCCTCCAGGAGGCCATAGGGGGCCCCACTGAGAATGATTGCTTTAAAGGACACATATACAGGTTGACTCTTTTCCTACTCATTAATTTTTTCTTACATGGCTGTCTGAACAATTTTGTTCATGTATCAAGCATACCAAAATATAATGTTCTTATCACGTCAGCATAGTTTCTAGCTGTAGGACATAGTGTGTATTATGCTAACCTCATCATGCTAAAAAAGAGCTGAGGAGACTCTCTGATGTGACTCACTGTGATGGCTGCTTAAAGGAATTACCAAAATGAGGAACATACTGTCAAAAAAGATACTGCAGCTTTTCCTTCAGGAAAGAAGAAACTTTATTGTCAGCTATAAGGATTTACTTTCATGGGGTTTTGAATCCATATTGTTTTTGTGTGACCCTCTCTGCAGTGCTAGTTTTTATTATCCCTTTTGTAAGAGCCAAGCAAAAACAGATCACTTAGGAAAATAATTTGGAATTCTTTTCAAAATATAATACCATAATAACATTATAAAGGTAAGCAAGCAAGGAAGCAAAAAACAAACAACTCCAGATCACTATCCAGGCCACAGTGATGCTGTACAGTAAAATATTTTCCTTCCTTTTTTCTCAGGAAGCTCAGAATTACACTTGCCAGAGGATCTATTATTTTATTAATAACTAGGCATTATGCTGCACAGCTTGATATTTTCAATTTAATTGCCAGTGATCAGTTCTGCAGAGTAAGTGTATACATGTTTACTCAGAAGTGTCCCCTATTACTCCCATGTAAATGTGCACAAAGATTGCTGTTGTCATCTGTTTGTGCACTGCTTTTCCTAAGTAAATTATAGTCCAAGTTGTTTGTAGGATAAATAACCAGATGTATCAAGAGATCAATCATTTTTAAATTCAGTAAATAGTCTTAATCATGCATAATAACATCCATACCTTAAAATCATATTTTCAGTCTGTCCTGAGCAAATACAGTGGTGCCTCACACAACGATTGCTTCATACAACGATGAATTCACACAGCGATGGGTTTTTTTGAGGAATTTCCCCCATCGTTTAACGATGTTCTCTATGGGGGAATTTCACTTAACGATGTCCCTTTTTGCTCATTTAAAAGTGTCTTAAAATGTTTGAAACCTGTTTTAAATGCTTGGATTCCATAGTGGACCTTGTGAAACATGTGCAAACTTAATTTGGTTTTGTTCTGAGTCTTCATTAATTTTTGGTGATTTTTTTATTTTCCCCGTTTAAATCAATTGAATGGACAGTTCAATGCATTTAAATAGGGAAAACAAAAAAATCACAAAAAATTAAGGACGACTCAGAACAACACCAAATTAAGTTTGCATAGGGTTCAGGAGGTGGGCTAACGATTGCAAGCATTTAAAACCTGTTCCAAACATTGTAAGACACTTAAAAATGAGCGAAAAGGGACATAGGAAAAGACTTCAAAAGCACTGAAGCCGGCTTCAGTGCTTTTGAAGCTCTTCCGTTTTCGCTCATTTTTAAGGGTCTTACAATGTGTGGAACAGGTTTTAAATGCTTGCAATCGTTAGCCCACCTCCTGAACCCTATGCAAACTTAATTTGGTGTTGTTCTGAGTCGTCCTTAATTTTTTGTGATGTTTTTGAATTTTCTCTCATTGGAATGTATTGAACTTTCCGTCCAATGCATTCCAATGAGAGAAAATTCAAAAGCAGAAAAACGGAGATCAAAGAGCCCTTTCCAATGTGCGTTTTCGCTCATTTAAAAGGGGATGTTTTATTTTTTTCCTGTCTCTGCTTTTTAAGATGCTTTTGAGGTTTGTCATCGCTTTCCTCCCAAGAAGCAGGCATCTTTTAATTTTGTGGCTGCTGTCACCATCTGCAGTGATCATGGAGCCCAAGAAATTCAAATCTATCACTGCCTCCATATCTTCCCCTTCTATTTGCCAGGAGGTGATGGGACCAGTGGCCATGATCTTAGTTTTTTTGATGTTGAGCTTCAGACCATTTTTTGCGCTCTCCTCTTTCACCCTCATTGCAAGGTTCCTTAATTCCTCCTCACTTTCTGCCATCAGAGTGGTATCATCTGCATATCTGAGGTTGTTGATATTTCTTCCGGCAATCCTAATTCCATTTTGGGATTCCTCCAGTCCGGCCTTTCACATGTACAAAGTACAAATATTATATATTAAAACAGCACTGAAGTTTTCCAGTCTGAGTGATGATTTGCAAAACAGATTTGCTTCTGTTTATATTTTTGTTTTGTTTCAATGGAAAGGTCACTGTATCTGGAAGATGGAAAGATTCCTTGCTTCTGAGTTAGCAAACTGATTTTTTTCTATATTAGATATGCCAAGGTTTTCTTTCATAAATATCTCTAACAAAGGAGGTTGGTGGTTTAGAAGCTGTTAGTGATGAATGAGGTATAGAATGAATCCTTTTGCCACTCAAATGACTTGAATCAATACTGGATTTATGTCTGGGTAGATAGAGTTAAGGTCATAAATGAACATCAGTACTATTTCATTGCAACTCTGCTATTTTATTGAACGTCTTCAAGAGTCCAGTATGTCTCAATTAGTTTCATATTAGATAAATCACAACTGCCCTTAGCAATATATCAGGAATGCCCATGTCTAGAAGTAAAATTCATGGATGCTAAGATCAAACACAGAGATACTGAAAGGGTAAAATGGCCACCTGGACAGTTCTACAATTTTTCACCATTTGGCCATCATCCTTTGCCAAGGATTACATGTCATGAGTCAAGGGAGGCTTGTGTTGTCTGGGGGAAAAATTCTACCTGTTTCTTTCTCACTGCACAGCAGATTACATCACTGTATAGCACACAGCAATGTGCCCATTATTTTTCTTTTAACTTTTTTATTTTTGGGTGATATAAGAAATTAATGGGAAAATACTGAAAAGCAATTTTCCCCTCCACTTGTAAGTACTTCATTTTAAATGTATATTTATAGTATTTCAAATTTAAGATAAATGTATTAGAGAAGCAAGTTTCAAAGATGCATGGAATAGTTAGTTTTAGCAAACGGGTGTGTGGGTTTTTGAAAAATACTGGGACAATTACTTCTTGGTGGTTGACTGCATGTTAAGGCAAAGCCTTATTTCTTCAATATGCAATGTTATCCCTCCAGGCAGATAAATCTTTCATTGCTACCTGCCATTAGATATACAAAACCACACCATCTCCCAGGCTGGAACTACACTTGCAGATTACCAGAAGAAAGCAAAACTGCTCTAATCACACATCCTGTTTTAGCATGGTGAAAATGGAGCCACTAGGCGTCCCCCGTCCCACAGCAAGAACAATGCTAACTGACCTATTGTTACCGTGAACCTGCGAAAATCTAGCAGAGTTAAGGTTTTTTCAGGTCCAGAAGGCAAAATAAATCACTCAGACACATTCAGCTTCCTCCAGCACGACATGTGTATTTACAGCATAAATACAATTGTAGAAAGCGGCAGCATGACAGCATGGCATCATCAAATAAAGGTGGTGGTACATGTTCTCTATACAGTTCATATATATATACAGTTGACCCTCTGCCCTTATCCAATCACAGCAGGTGTTGCCTCATCCAAGGCACCATCTCTCCAGAGTCACTGTGACTCAGCAAATTACACACCTGTATAACATGGCAGCTCATTATTACTTCTGCTCTGTTCTGTTCAGGCCTGTAAATTTTCAATACTCTGGCACCTCTACTAAAGAAGTCTCTCACCACAGGCTACCTGATAACATTCTTCTTTTTCAGGGGGGTCAACTTCAGGTGCTGCATTTTTGCTTCATGCAAAGCAAGTTAAGACCAAGCCATCCTTCTCCACAGGGTTTGCTTGTCCAGTGGACAGCTGGATGTGTGGACAGCTGGATGTGTGTGTGTTTCCTGGGCTTTCAAATATGTCCCCACCACTTACACCACACTCCCACCTGCTACTGTCCTGTTTCCCATGAGAGAAGCAAGCCGTGTGGAGAAGAAACAGCTCATTTGCCCGAACGAAGCCCTACTGCATTTTAAAATGGTGCCCAATGACCAGTAAGTTGCTTATCATTCAAACCAATTTCTACTGTGTGTGTAGTTCTGTCCTAGTTGAGTGGCCATAAAACAAAAACGTACTAATTGAAAGATCACAAAGCATAAGTATATTAAAATGCACATTTTTTTTTTCCAAAGCTATGAAGTACAAAATCTCTTAGGTTGGTTTCTGTGAATGGAAGATAATTGATTTTTATAGAAGAGATCTTTTTTCTTTCTGCAGTGTCCTGAAAGGTGGAAGACCCATAGGAACAATGTGGGACAGTGTGTGAAGTTGCAAATGGAGGGGGAATCCATGAGGCAGCAGGTAGAAATCCTCCCTCTTAACCCAAATGAAACTCTGTGTCTACGCAGCGAATGAGATGTGATTTTACTGTCATTCATTTGCTGTGAAGTCACATTGGGATTTCAAAAAACAGAAACCCTGAATGAGGAGGGAAAAACTATAGATTGTGAGGAGGGAAATCCAGGTAATTCACAATTCTCTTTGCATTATTTAGTCAATTAAAAATTGCAAATCAGATCACCTCAAACCCTTTGTATTTCTTCCAGGGGGGGTTATGTGTAGTCTGTTGAAATGCAATTAATATTGACAAGCATGCATCTGAACCTGCTTTAGATTCAATTCCCTGTTATTGTTGTTGTTGTTGTTGTTGCTGCTGCTGCTGCTGCTTTAAAAAAAAATAACATTCCCAACCTCCTCCACCTGTACCCTTGCTCTAAATATGGACTAGGGGAAAATCACCTAAATGTTCCCCCAACTCCTGCAGGCCCCCTTTCATTTGGTTGTGCACCACTTACTGGGTTCTATGGGGCTATTTCCTTTGAGTATTGCAAACACAGTGAAGTTTACAAATATTTGAATATGTATGTTTTCAAAATAACAAGCAGCAGCAGCAACAGTGATAGAAGCACAGCTCAAACAGTTAAAAAAAGCAAATTAGTTGTAGCAAAGAGAGTGCAAATGTCTCTTTAAGGCAAAATGCACCAGGAACAAAGTTTCCAATATCTTAATCACTCAAGGCAGAAGATCCATAGCATAAAGAAAACACCTCCAGGTATATAATCTCTAAGGCAATAGACCAAGCTGATAAAGGTCTGCATCAGAGGAATAGCAGATTGTGTCCTTTCCCATTTCTCCTAACTCTTCCCAAACTAGAATTTAGAACTACAGCCCGATGCTCAGATTTTATCACCAAATATTACCCTTATTTTCCCACTGTTTGTGAGATTGGTTATGCAATTGATTATGTGAGGAGAGCTTACCATATCGAAAGATTGATAGTTAAGTACTTTCCCTTTTGCTCCATTTTAAAGAAACAGAGTACTGGCCCATTCACTGTGTAATGTTATTTAAAAGTGTCATGGTGACTTGTGAGGGTGGTTGAGTCTCCCAACTGGTAGACCTCTTTTTTTGTAATGGTTCCCAATGAAAGGATTATTATGACATTGCCAGCAAAGGCTGAACTTCATCTCAACATTCTGGCTATCTCTGTTCTAGAAACGATTCCTTATTAGATTGAGCAACATACAGCATCCAGGGTCCCAAATGTAGTCTTCCAGTATCTATGAGGGCTTCCTAGCATCCGCATTTTTAAAAAAAGAATATCTGCCTGAAAAACTCCTTTTGTATCTTCTAAGGGGTAGGGAAGGCAGTTTTGCCATATTTTTAGTTCCCTCTCAAATTAAAAAAAAAAGGAGGGGGAACATTATTTATGATTTGGAAGATATAACAAACGTGATTTTTGTGAGGAAAAGTATAGGGTCAAAGGTCATAGGAGGTTGTATGGCCTTTCAGAGTCAATCCATGGATGTGTGTGGCCCTTAGACTACCTTATTACAAAAGTCCATTCTCGTGAGCCCCCCCCCCCATGAGACAGAAGAAAATTAAATGAAGATGTTTTGGGCTCTTGTTTAGTTGGGAAGTTGGCATGATTTGGTACAAAGCCCCCAAAACACAGAATGTAGCATAAGCACATGGAGTGTCTTAAGGATGCTGGAGATACTTTAACAACCATACTGTCTTGCAGACAGATTTTTTTAAAAAACTCATCATTTTTAAACAATGAAGACATGCTGAGCTTTGAGAAATACAATATTCCATAGTGGAATAAGCAGGTATAAAATCACATATATAATCTGAAACATGTTTCTCATTTCATAGTTCTGTGTTCTTAAAATGTGAATAATTTCCGAAATAGGGGCAGGTCAAAGTGCCTCCCTGCCTTTTTTCCTGAAATTATCCACATTGCTGTTAAATAGTCACAGCTGTTTTTGACTGCTTTACATATTATTGGACAGCCAATCATTTGTAGAGACAGGACAGTTTTCTGGGAAAGACTGCTAAAACTGTCCTAAATTTTCAGTTAGGTTGGAGACAAAAGCTGTCATGCTAAATTATAGCGGATGAGCAAGAAGCACAGAGTTTGGAGAAGAAATGTCAGCATGGGCAGTGCCTTCAAACTGATGACAGGTTGGCATGCTCTGTAGGAGCTGGAATATTGATGGAACACTTGCAGAGTTTTGCTGCCTAACAAAGGTCTATGATGTTTCATGTACATTGTATTCTCGAAGGCTTTCACGGCCAGGATCTAATGGTTGTTGTGGGTTTTTCTGGTTCTTTGGCCATGTTCAGAACATGGCCAAAGAACCCAAAAAACCCACAACAACTATTTCATGTACATTCTTTACAAATATTTTGTTCTGACCTTCTTTGTTTGAATAGGGAAATTCTGAACTTTCCACAGTGATTTGATTTATCTGTTTCTATGCAGTCCAGCACAGAAATGCAAAACATAAGGATGTCCTCTGAAGGACATCTTTTCTCTTAGGGCATGTCTTCATGAAGATCTCAAGCTTAGGCATTTTGCACATAAAGCAAAAAATTAAAATATTATTCTTCTCTGGGGTTTTTATTAGCTTATTTCTTGTACTATTTATATGATACTCTATATGCCCATATACAGTGGTGCCCCGCAAGACGGGCGTTCCGTTTGACAACAAAATCGCATCATGACGAACTTTTTGTGATCTCAAAAGCGATCACAAAACGATGTTCCCTATGGGGGAATTTCGCTTTGCGATGATCGGTTCCCTGCTTCGGGAACCGATCATCACGAAGCGATGATTTTTTAACAGCTGATCGGTGGTTTCAAAATGGCCACCGGGTAAACAAAATGGGTGCCTGCTGTGTTTTCGCACGGATTCCTCGCTGCACAGGCAGTGAAAATGGCCGCACTATTGAGGATCTTCGCTGGACAGTGAGTTTGAAGCCCCTAGGAATGCATTAATCTGGTTTTAATGCATTTATATGGGCTTTTTAAAATCGCATCACAACGTTTTCGTTCTACATCGATTTCGCTGGAATGAATTAACGTTGTGATGGGAGGCACCACTGTATATACAATTATGACTGGCATGTCTGTTTATTTCTAGTTGCCTAGTCAATTTTAGAGAGAATTGTGTGACTTTCTTTTCTTAACACTACACACATATATTTTAATGTAAATAGAATGCACCCACATGTGTAGCCCCCCACCACATTTAATCTTTACTAAAATTATTATGCTTATTTATTTAACTTATATGCAGCCCACACTACCCAAAAGTCTCTGGGTGGCTTAGAAGAATTAAACTACAGTAAAAAAGATAAAACAATTAAAATACAATTAATATACATACCCTAAAAAGCAGAGTTTTGCTGCCTAACAAAGGTCTATGATATGGATGGTTCAAGGCATATGGGAGAAGGCAGGAAACTGCATTCTTTCCGGTCCTACTACCATTATGGGAAGCATCTACCTGATGGCCAAGATATATATCAAAGATAATGTGTCATTAGAAAAAGGAATTTGTAGGGGCTCTCTTTGAAATCAGAGGCAGGGAATGAACAAATTGACAGTCAGCCCAGCCCAGAAAAGGTCCCTCTCAGGCAGACCTACTAAAAGCCAGGATGTGACATTGAAATGTAACCCCTATGGACTATTTGATTCATCCCAGTAGATGGGGAAATCTCAGGAAGGAGCAGTAATTCTAAATTCTGGTTTGGAAAAAGACAAGGAGAGCTGGAGAGGATTGCTACTTGCCTGAAAGTGATATGAGCTCTTACCACCTTCATTTGAAGAACCTCGATATGTTTGTGCAGTGGGGCACTGAAATGATGCATCTGTGTAGTGATACTATGTTTTTGTATCTCAATGTGCAATTTATTTTAGGCCCTTAAAGATTAAATACCTGGAGCTGTGGATCTTCTTTGTGCTGTGGATCTTCTGCCTTGGAAGTAAAGCTATTTGAGAGCTTATTTCTGGCCCATTTTAAGAGACATTTGTACTACTTCATTTTTTATTTCCTACAAGAAACTCCTGCTCTGGCATAGGATTGGTGAATGGAACTCAAGGGTGTGTACTGGGGAAAGGATTTAACAAACCCTAACCCTAACCCAAGAGTTTGTCAGAATTAACACACTTCCCATCCTATCATTTGATGGGAATTGCCTAGACCAAATTATGGGACTGGGAGCCGTCAAAGTAGAAGGTTGTTGAGCAGCCCTCCTAACTCCATGCCATTCCATCATTGTTTGTGGTCTTTTAAAAATCCCTCTCACTATGGGAGTCATGAGGATTCCCTCTGACCCAAAAGATGCATGGGGGAATCAGTTCCAACAGATGCTGCCTCCATAAACAGCATACAGAAGCAGACAGTGTCAGAACTCATTCTTTCATGCACCTTTGTGAGTCCCAGGGAATCCTTGTGACTCCCATGGTGCAGAGAGGTATTTTCCTAGTGATTCAAACAAGTAGTGCAGGAATGTTATGGAGGTGAGGGAGCTGATTCATCTCCTGCTAGTTTGCCAGTCCCATAATTTGGCCTGGGGAGTTCCCACTGAACTATGCAACTAAGAATTCCCATTCCTAGTGTTTGCCGGCCTGTTTGCACAGTCACACAGGTCTGCAGGAAATCTGTGGGATTAATGGATGTCGGCATCTGAAGGTAGGTTTTCTGTAGTATTTAGTTTGGTTCTGTGGAAAGGCTTGGACAACTTTGTGGGCCTGGGAGAAAAATGTATATTCCAAGCACCTGCTTTTGGCAGCATAAGGGCTGAAAACAGCAAGGTGATGACAATGACAACAACTCGATAGCCTTACAGGCCCCTTCCAACTCAATTATTCTATGATTCTAAGAACAGAAAAGAAAGAAAAGGAGGGGCAGAAAAGTCTATACAGATGGTGCTGATTTTTTTATTTGTTTGATTTTATTTTGGGAAGGTCCCAAGTAAACAGAAAGCAGGGGCTGCATTTGTTGCATTAGGGAAATCATGCTTCGCTAAGATAAAAAAAATGGCACACGAGTGCATAGCGACTTCTGGGGTGGCTGGAGAGCTGTAAACAGCGGGGGCTGCTTTTTCTCTTTGTGCAACTCATTCTGGGTGTTGCTAAAGGGCCGCAAATTGGTGCTTATTTAATTGAGTATTATTTTTTGTTTCCTCTAAGGAAAAAGAGAAGCACGTCTGGAAATTTCCTTCCTCGGGTGCCCAAACAACTTATGCAGTGTTCAGGATTAAATACACCTTGACTTGAAGTGTTAGAAGATCTGGAGGCTCCATTTCATCCAGCAAAATGTCCTGTGACAGTTCTGCTCTTGAACACTCTCCCTGAAGCCAATCCTTTGCAGGAGTAATGGAGACATGCATCCTGTTGGCAGCAGGCAGGTATAGTGGGAAAGGGCAGTGTACCTTTCTTCTTTCTGTCTCTTCATTTGATGGGATCAGACTAAAGCTGCACAGTTCTTAGTGAAAAGGCATTATGTATGCCCTGGAGGGATTTTTTTTTCTTTTCAAAACTTGATATGGGCAGCATTTTGGAGTATACCAGCTGAAAAGCTGCATCAAATATTTATACAATTCTTTAAAACAATAGAGTGGAAATTGATGTAAATGAATGAATGAACAAATCTCATTTGTTAATATCATTAAATAAATAAATAAATAAATAAATAAATAAATAAATAAATAAATAAATAAATAAATAAATAAATAAATAAATAAATAAAATTAAGAGCTGGAAAAATTGGGAGGAATGATGATGGCCATGCTGCCGATGAAATTACTTTCATTCCTATTTCATTCCAAAAAAACTCTGTCCTAATTTATAAGAGGGTTTTTGCAGCAAAAGCTGCAAACAGCTTGCATCATCCCTGTTTTGTTTTCTCACAGGAACCAAACCCATTATGGTGGAAAGCACAGGACAACCACCAATTTAAATTAACTTAAACCTTCCTATTTTCCATGTCCTTCAAGTTCTGAGGCTCCCTAGGGATTTCTTTTGTCCTGGGGAAGCCTTTGGAAACCTCAGGATGGTGGTGGTGGTAGGAAAATGTTCCCAAAGCCTTCCCCAGGGCAAAAGAGCCTGGTAAATTGAATGGGGCACTTTAAAAACATTTAAATTAAATTAGACAGTAACTTTGCAGGCTGATGATGTCATTGCCATCTATGTTGATGTAGTTATGGCAACAGGATTGCAGCCATAGTCTTTTCATTGGTATCCTTTGAATGTGAAGACAACCTGACTTGCTTTTGGGAGCAATTTGAAAGAAATCTTCAAGAAAGGTGAGGAAGTCCTTATAGTTATGTAGTGCAAACCATTCCAGTTCTTATGGTAGGGTTGAAGAGGGCGCGCTTATACAGTGTGTGTGATTAGTTGCATACTGTAACTAGGAAACCTGTGTATCTATCCTGTGCTAAATCTTCTCAGACATGAAAAATACTGCACACGAAATTACCAATAGTAATCCTGCCAGAGAGAGCTTAGATTGAAATATATCACGGAGTTATAACTTTGCAGTGCAGCACATGAAGACGTCTAGGTCCCTCTGTGTCAACTCCTGACCTGAGAAGCTTCTGTTATTCTAGGTAGATCATATGGACAACATTTAACTCCAGCTGTTTTGAGACTACAACTCCCATCCAACCTAGCCAGCATAGCCAATGGATTGCAACATTTAGACCAAAGGTCTAATATGACATATATTAGCTTATCATGGTCCATGTTTTAACTTTGTTATGCTTATTTAATTTTGAGATTAAATGAATCTTTGACACACCATTGTTTAATACACACTCAACTGTTTGTCAATGAGAGAAAGAAACTGCAGGACAAAACTGATTGATTGGCTTCAGAAACAAACATCATCCTTATATTCACCCAGCTTCAGTGAAGGTAAATGGATTCACATGCATGGCAGTGTCCAGTGAATCTTTATTCTGCATGCAAAGCTGCTTCTAATCTTGAATTAAGTAAAAAAAAATCATGCTTTCTTGGATCTCCATGCTCTTACACAAGTGTTCTTGCAGTGAATCAGGGTCATTAAGTACTAAACTTCCCATTAGAAAAGTAGTAGCGCTTTAATGGTATCAGCCCAGCTGGGCCTGAATAATGAATAAATAAGTGGTATGAAATAATTATGACAGCTTTAAATGGAATATTTGCAAGTTTTAGCATAATGTTGGCTGCAAAGGAAGGCCTGTATATGCAAGTCTTAATTGAGTGTATTACATTAAAACATGGTTACTGTGGAAAAGGAATCATAGCAGTATTATAATAAAATTGTGGCACAGAGAAAATAAAACCTGCTAAGAACGTTTAAACAAAATTCAGAAGAGAAATGAGAGTAAACCATTAGAAAAATCACTGAAAGTAACTGCATCTGTAAATGTTCATGATTTTAATGACATTATTTCACATTTTGAAAAAAATGGGCAGAATATATGAAAATAAAATGGAATTTCCAAGCTTCTTCAAAAGCCAGTAATACTCAGGGCTGGTCCTATCATTAGGTGGAGTGATGGGGCAACTACACTAGCAAACGATCAGAGAAATATCTAGCTGGAACAGTCAAGATCATATTATTTTCTGTTGACTACATGTGAATCATCCTGGAGTTTTCTTCCCAATCCATACATTTTCCCTCTGCCACTGGGCCTTTTCCATTTTTTTGGGGGGGGGGTCATTTACACTGGTCCTGGCAGTGTGATTGCATATGCTAATACAAAAAAAGGGTGTTAGTGATTGGTGAAGTGGGAAGAAAGGAAGCAAAGGAGACAACCAGCAATCCTTTTTCTTCAAACCTTCTTTCCTTCTTTCCTTCTTTCCTTCTTTCTTTCTTTCTTTCTTTCTTTCATTCATTCATTCATTCATTCACTTGGTGCCAGCAGTGGAACAAAATGTGGATGGTGGTGCCAGCCTTATTAAGACGGCTTCTACTGAAGCTATGCCTCCTGCAAAGAAATTGGAAGGCTACAACAGAAGCTACATTAAAAAGCTGCAAACAAGGGCTAATTGACATTTTCCTCCTCATCTGCTGTCTGATTGGATGAAGCAAAATCACCTGGAGAAGCCCAACTTCCAAAGTGTGAATTCACAATGGTTCAATGTGAATTTCTTCAGCTGTGTAGTTGCACCCTGAGACCTCCACCTCAAGCGGCAATTGACAGGGATCACAAAGCAGTGGCAACATGTGGGATAAAGTGGTGTATGCCATGCCTCTTGTCCTGCATTCTCTAAATTAATCTCCAACCCTCAGTTGCAATGGACAATGTTTTCCTGTCATCCATATTGAAGTAAGATTCAACTAGTAATCCAATCTGCTTTACTGAGTGAAAAAGAAGAAGGTTGCCTGAAGCAGCACAAGATGGGTTGGGCCAGACATGCCAATGACAGGTATGCATGACAGGACAATAGGCTCATGTAGAACCTGCACAGCACTTTTATGTCTGACATCAGAGCTTGATCTTTGCAACCTTCCATCCTTTAGTGTGTGCTGTAGAGAACACTAGCTGGAACCAAGCATGTTGTGTGTGGGATAATTGTACAACAGCTGTGTCTTTCTCTTTCTCTTCGACACACACAATGGGGGTTTTGGTAAATAAACCTAATGTTCTGATATTTGTGCTATATTCCTGCTTTGAGGATGTGTGAGTAGCCAAAAGATGAGACTGAAATACAATGTTGTTCTTTTGTAGCTTCAAAGATAATCAAACAAAGTAAGCTTTACAACCAGGATTCTGACCCGAATGATTTGGATTGTCTTATTTGGTTAAAAAAAAAAAGTCAGCATAACATAATAGTTTCCAATATGGTATTAGTATGGACTTGTTTCTGAAATAGGTACACATTGATTCTCAGGACTCTGGGAGCAGTAGTCCAGCAAGATAAAAATATTAATCTTGGAGTGGCAGAGCTGGAAGCGATTCTATGGATCATTGAGTCCAGCCCCTGTTGAGGAGGCGCAGCATGGAATCCGATTCCCAACCTCTGACTCCTCAACCAGACACCTAAAGTAACAACTCGAAGGCATTTTAACAAATTTTGATCTGGCAAGTTAATTTTCTCTACTTTTGTTTAAAATTATTTAAAAAAAAGAGAGAGAGAAATCTTGCTTGGGATGTATTGGCTAGGCTTATGCTGTCAGCAGACATTCTGAAAAGGGCTTGGATTTTTATCGAGTTGATGGTTGGGACTTCAGTTCCCCAATGGGCATCCCAGAAGAGCCGGACTACGTGGCCTTGGCAAGCTGCACAGTCCCAGAAGAAGGGGATGGTAAATCACACATGAGACCTTAAAAAGAAGATAAATAAACCATTTTAAAATTTACAAATTCCAAGCTTTGTACAAATCAGCATTATTAAAATATTTGTTTGGGCACTTGGGACTCAAAAGAATGGAAGAGAAGAGAACCATCTTATTCATTTTACTTTGTGCATACTTAGTGTTTAAAGGTATTTAATTGTTTACGAATCTATGTTACTTAATTGAGTGGGGATTATAAATGCTGGCATTTTCATTCTTCACTGCATTGTTGCTGAGAACTGTTTGTCATTTATTGAAGTTATTTATGCTTGGCTGTCTCTGTTCCAAACTAGGATATACTTGAATTGTAAATGTGCTATTCTCTTCATGTTTCCTAGCCAGATCCAAAGCTGAACCACAAATCCTAGGTATAATTGCACAGTAAATTGCCTGGAGAGAAATATTTATTAAGGACGGAAGAGGCACATTTTAAATAAAATGGAAAAGCTAGAGGAAAATACTTGATATACCAGACAATAAAGCCTTGGGGTAGAGTGAAATAAAGCCTTAGAACAAAGCATAAAACAGCTGTGCTAGTGCAACATAGTGAACTATGATCCAACATGATGATTTCCTGGCTGTCAGTCGAAGTTTTATCAGCAAGCTGGTCTACTAGCATGGATATTAAAGATTACAAACCCTTGGCCCATTGCAGTCAAATATAGGCATAGATTTATGAGATTTCTAGGGTATTTTGCAAATTGTCTGTGAAACCATTCAGAAAAGTTTCTGAAATGGCTCATGTTTGTCACCCTGCTCTCCATTTTGACTTAACAGTGGAAAGCATATGTTTACATGGGGATAAATAATCTCACTGTATCTTCATGACACTCAGCTGTGTAAGCTCCCTTAGAGCAAACACATCCAGCCTGTTACTACTTGGCATATGATGATCAACTTTATGGTGAGGGGGAGAGGGAAGGCTTAAGAGATTAATCTTAAATTTACTGTGTCAGCTGTGATTGTCAGGCTTTATGACTTACCCCTCCTTCATGGATTGCTGCCTTGTCGTGGCGAAGGGGCTTGAGTAACTCAGAGAAGCTATGGGCTATGCCGTGCAGGGACACCCAAGACGGACAGGACATAGTGGAGAGTTCCGACTAAACGCAATCCACCTGGAGTAGGAAATGGCAAGCCACTCCAGTATCTTTGCCAAGAACGCCCCATGATCAGAAACAAAAGGCTAAAAGATATGACGCTGGAAGATGGGCCCCTCAGGTCAGAAGGCGTCCAATATGCTACTGAGGAAGAGCGGAGGACAAGTACAAGTAGCTCCAGAGCTAATGAAGTGGTTGGGCCAAAGCCGAAAGGACGCTCAGCTGTGGACGTGCCTGGAAGTGAAAGGAAAATCCAATGCTGCAAAGAAAAATACTGCATAGGAACCTGGAATGTAAGATCTATGAACGTTGGGAAGCTGGAGGTGGTCAAACAGGAGATGGCAAGAATAAACATCGACATCCTGGGCATCAGTGAACTAAAATGGACAGGAATGGGCGAATTCAGCTCAGATGATTATCATATCTACTATTGTGGGCAAGAATCCCGTAGAAGGAATGGAGTAGCCCTCATAGTCAACAAAAGAGTGGGAAAAGCCGTAATGGGATATAATCTCAAAAATGATAGAATGATGTCAATACGAATCCAAGGCAGACCATTCAACATCACAATAATCCAAGTTTATGCACCAACCAGCATTGCTGAGGAGACTGAAATTGAACAATTCTATGAAGATTTACAACACCTTCTAGAACTAACAACAAAGAAAGATGTTCTTCTCATTCTAGGGGACTGCAATGCTAAAGTAGGGAGCCATGAGATAAAAGGAACAACAGGGAAGTTTGGCCTTGGAGTTCAGAACGAAGCAGGACAAAGGCTGATAGAGTTTTGTCAAGAGAATAAGCTGGTCATAACAAACACTCTTTTCCAACAACACACGAGGCGGCTCTATACATGGAAATCACCAGATGGGCAATATCGAAATCAGATTGATTATATTCTCTGCAGCCAAAGATGGAGAAGCTCTATACAGTAAGCAAAAACAAGACCTGGAGCTGACTGCGGTTCTGATCATCAGCTTCTCATAGCAAAATTCAAGCTTAGACTGAAGAGATTAGGAAAAACCACTGGGCCACTCAGGTATAATCTAAACCAAATCCCTTATGAATACACAGTGGAAGTAAAGAACAGATTTAAGGAACTAGATTTGGTGGACAGAGTGCCTGAAGAACTTTGGATAGAGGCTCGTAACATTGTCCAGGAGGCAGCAACGAAAACCATCCCAAAGAAAAGGAAATGCAAGAAAGCAAAGTGGCTGTCCAACGAGGCCTTAGAAATAGCAGAGAGGAGAAGGGAAGCAAAATGCAAGGGAGATAGGGAAAGTTACAGAAACTTGAATGCAGACTTCCAAAGAATAGCAAGGAGAGACAAGAGGGCCTTCTTAAATGAACAATGCAAAGAAATAGAGGAAGATAACAGAAAAGGAAAGACCAGAGATCTGTTCAGGAAAATTGGAGATATTAGAGGAACATTTTGCGCAAAGATGAACATGATAAAAGACAAAAATGGGAGGGACCTAACAGAAGCAGAAGACGTCAAGAAGAGGTGGCAAGAATACACAGAGGAATTATATCAGAAAGATTTGGATATCCCGGACAACCCAGACAATGTAGTTGCTGACCTTGAGCCAGACATCCTGGAGAGCGAAGTCAAGTGGGCCTTAGAAAGCCTGGCTAACAACAAGGCCAGTGGAGGTGATGGCATTCCAGTTGAACTATTTAAAATCTTGAAAGATGATGCTGTTAAGGTGCTACATTCAATATGCCAGCAAGTTTGGAAAACTCAACAGTGGCCAGAGGATTGGAAAAGATCAGTCTACATCCCAATCCCAAAGAACGGCAGTGCCAAAGAATGCTCCAACTACCGTACAATTGCACTCATTTCACACGCTAGCAAGGTTATGCTCAAAATCCTACAAGGTAGGCTTCAGCAGTATGTGGACCGAGAACTCCCAGAAGTACAAGCTGGATTCCAAAGAGGCAGAGGAACTAGAGACCAAATTGCTAACTTGCGCTGGATTATGGAGAAAGCCAGAGAGTTCCAGAAAAATATCTACTTCTGCTTCATTGACTATGCGAAAGCCTTTGACTGTGTGGACCACAGCAAACTATGGCAAGTTCTTAAAGAAATGGGAGTGCCTGACCACTTTATCTGTCTCCTGAGAAACCTATATGTGGGACAGGAAGCAACAGTTAGAACTGGTCATGGAACAACTGAGTGGTTCAAAATTGGGAAAGGAGTACGGCAAGGCTGTATATTGTCCCCCAGCTTATTTAACTTATATGCAGAATACATCATGCGGAAGGCTGGATTGGAAGAAACCCAAGCCGGAATTAAGATTGCCGGAAGAAATATCAACAACCTCCGATATGCAGATGATACCACTCTGATGGCAGAAAGTGAGGAGGAATTAAAGAACCTTGTAATGAGAGTGAAAGAGGAGAGTGCAAAAAACGGTCTGAAACTCAACATCAAAAAAACTAAGATCATGGCCACTGGTCCCATCACCTCCTGGGAAATAGAAGGGGAAAATATGGAGGCAGTGTCACATTTTATCTTCCTGGGCTCCATGATCACTGCAGATGGAGACAGCAGCCCTGAAATTAAAAGGCGCCTTCTTCTTGGGAGGAAAGCGATGACAAATCTTGACAGCATCTTGAAAAGCAGAGACATCACCTTGCCAACAAAAGTCCGAATAGTCAAAGCTATGGTTTTTCCTGTCATGATGTATGGAAGTGAGAGCTGGACCATAAAGAAAGCAGACCGCCGAAGAATTGATGCCTTTGAATTGTGGTGCTGGAGGAGGCTGTTGAGAATCCCCTGGACTGCAAGGAGAACAAACCTATCAGTTCTAAAGGAAATCAACCCTGAATGCTCACTTGAAGGACAGATCCTGATGCTGAGGCTCCAGTACTTTGGCCATCTCATGAGAAGAAAAGAGTCCTTGGAAAAAACCTTGATGTTAGGAAGGTGTGATGGCAAGAGGAGAAGGGGACGACCGAGGATGAGATGGCTGGACAGTGTCTGCGAAGCAACCAACATGAACCTGACACAACTCCGGGAGGCAGTAGAAGACAGGAGGGCCTGGCGTGCTCTGGTCCATGGGGTCACGAAGAGTCGGACACGACTAAACGACTAAACACACACACACACATGACTTACCCAGCAATGTGGGTTGATGGGTAAGAGTTTCCATTTTAGCTTGGTTCTGGTTCAGGTTTATCAACGAAATTCTGCATAGGAGAAAACAAAATTGACAAATTTTCCTACCCTAACTTTACTTAGAAGAGACTAGCACCTTTTATTTTAAATAAGCTGTTAAAAATAATCTTTCTTCTTAATATTTACAAGAAAAGCTGCTAATTCCTCAGCAAGATATGTGAATCCAGTGTTGGAATCACAAGGGAGCCACAGTATTTCTGGACCTCTTACATTTTTAAATAATCCCCTTACCTAATATTTAGAAAACCTAGCACTCATATAAGCAAATACTGGGTCAGATACAATGTTCCACCTAAGCTGCACAGGCATGTGGGTGCATCGGACACATGCAGTTCATGCCATGTTTCCACCCATTTGTTTCTGGCCATGGCCAGAACCTCTCATGCACAGGGCAAAGCCCCTGCGCAGCAGTCCAGAAAATTAGAAGGAATGTTGGTCAGGTATGTAGGAGTAATGAATTCCCTTGTGACCTTTTTTTGCCATTCAATGCTATCTGAAGCAGGTAATCATTAGATTAAATACTATCTTTAAATACCATAAGAGAAATTCTTCTTGGCCACAGTAGTGCAAAATACAGTAGAAATAAAATACTAGCAAATATCAAAATACATCAGAATGGAAAGGCTCTGTAATGACATTTCCGTTCTCAGTTTTAAGCAATTTTCTTCTAATGTTTTAAATGCCAATACAGTGCCAAAGCACCTGGTGAGAATTCAGAAAATGTCTGAATGAAATATTTTTACAGCTTCCAAGTTCCACAGCCAACTCGAAATGCTACAATATTTTGAAATATTGAAAAAAAAATTTAAAATAAAAGTTACAAAAAGAACAACATTTCTGAAACTTCATTTCCAGCTGCAGTACTGAAACACTGTACTTGCTGCATGGAGCCATTATGATCTAATTGAGCTTGAGTCCAGCAAAGAACATATGGTGAGCATTGATTGTTTCCTCTTGATGCATTTTTTTTAATTTGCATCGTCTATCAATGCCTTTCACAGATCATTAACCTTACTCTTGTTTATATAAATTCTTCCTGAGATGGCAGTCATTTTCAGACATTTCATCAGTCAATCAAGTTCACATTAATAACCTGACTATTCATTGTGCAGTTTTATCATTGTTACATTCAGTGAAGCCATTAGGAGGGGGAAAACCTCTTAAAGTCATTTTTATGATGCTGGAGCATATTTTTGTGTTAGCTGGTTTTCAATTCTCTCTCTCTCTCTCTCTCTCTCTCTCTCTCTCTCTCTCTCTCTCTCTCTCTCTTTTTTTTTTTTTTACCCTTTCCCCTCTTGGTCAAAAAATGGGTTTTGATCATTTCTGCAACAATTCATTTGATTGAAAAAGCTCTTATTGTTTTTCCAGTGTTCTGTCTCATCAAGCAACAAGAAAGAAGTCCATTTGCCATGACTCAACATCCAGGTAACTTGTAAAGGCTTGTTTACATTTTCATTTGACTCACAATAAGCTCTGTTCTAAATGGAATTAATTTAGAAATCATGCGGTAGTCCTATGAACTTTGGGTAAGCAAGTGCGTCCTGAAGATGTGTTTTGCAATTTAAATTAAAACATGACCCTAATTCAGCGTGGACGATATGGCACAAGGTGTTAGGGATTATGAATTATAATTTATAATGTAAAGGCTGATAAAATGATGTCAACTAGACTTTATGGAAAGCCTATCAGGGTTTCCAGGGTTCTTGCTTATTTGGACACCCTCCGCCCAGAGAAGAACCCTTTCCACACAGATTCTTTCCTTCTCACATGAAGAAAATGATGGTTGAAGGAACAGAGCAAGCTATTTTTCTGCTGGCATATGGAATAAAGCAGAGTAAATGGTGCTCAGTAGTAGTTTGGTACAGTGGGGTCTTGACTTGAGAACTTAATCCGTATTGGAAGGTGGTTCTCAAGTCAAAAAGTTCTCAGGTCAAATCTGCATTTCCCATAGGAATGCATTGAAAACCATTTGATCCGTATCTGCTCTTTTCCGTCCATAGAAACTAATGGGAAGCTGCTATTCCGCCTTCGACCACTAGAGGGGGATATTTTGTTTCTTTTTTTCTTAGGTCAAGAAAGGTTCAGGGAAGGCAGGGAAAATACAGTCCAGGCAGTACAGTACCAGGCAGTCTGAAGACTGTCTCCCAATCCACTCTCTAAACGCTGGGAGGAGTAAAGAAGCAGACAGGCACCCTTTTCACTGGCCAACAGTTAACTGAAAGTTCAAATGTTGCACTTTTCCTGCCTCCCACGTGGTTTTTTTTCAGTTCTTAACTCAAATCTGAGTATGTAAGTCAAGTCAATATTTTCCTATGAGAGTGGTTCTTAAGTCAAAATGTTCTTAACTCGAGCCGTTCTTAAGTCAAGACCCCACTGTAGTCCATGAATGTGATGTGCAACAAAACCTGGCAGTGTGGATTGCCTAGATTCTATTCAGCTTGGCCTGTTCCCTTCTGTGAGATCCCATTCTTCTTCCTTTTCCTCCTCTACAACAGCATCCCCTCAGTTAGCTTTCCATTACTACTCAGCATACACTGTACCCATTAAGCAATTTCAGGGTCTGATCTCAAGTTTCAACCTAGTTTCGTCTTGTACATCTCTAAACCATGGATGCCCTTTTGGCTATCTAAGGATCCACATTCACATAAATGAGTTTGCTGTTACTGATACTGTATACTGCACACAGTCCATCAAGCAGGTCCTTCTCCAAGAGTTAACTCAAGAAAGTCATTTGCAGGCATTTAGCATATCTAGACATGGAGGAAAGGTTGAGAATGCTTGCTTCTGTCCCAACTGCTAAACCCCCAGCCTCTTTATGTCGAGGAGGTGGTGATACCAGTCAAGCACCATGTCACCTGCTCCCATCTGTGCAGAAGGAGACAAGCTCCCACTGACCATTTCCCCCCCTCCAAACTAATGATTTTCCAAGTCACCAAGTAGGATGCCTCAGAACCAAGCACTGAAGAAACAGCCTGTGATAGGTATATGGCTGCCTTTCTGTCCTCCAGCAGCTGGAGCTAACCACATATTCCAATGGCCTTGGCTGTCAGTGCCTGCTATTGGTCCTTACAAGTGCTGCTGCCACCACCAGTATCATCACTGTTGCTGCCAGCACCACCACCACCACTCGCCCCACTCATATAAAGAAAGCTGCTTTGTCAACGCCAGTGTTCATTATTGAATGTGAGAGGAATCCTGCCATTGATCTTCACTGCTTCCAACATCATAGATTTTTTTCCTCAAATAAGCTCCCTTCCTTCTAGCTAAGGAACATGCCTCTGTAGAAAGAGACGGCCTCCCACTGGCTATATTTTTCAAGCAGATGATTTTCCAGGTCACATCCTGCTTTAGGCCCTTGGTTCCAAGAAGAAACAGTCGGCAGACTTCTTTTTTCTCCTTTATCAAAAGAAATAGGCAGCATGCTTTAGCAGACTTGACTGTTTCAGCCTGCAATCAGTACTCATTGCTGTTAGTACCATCACCTCCATTCCCACCCCCTCAAAAGTAAGCTGCTCCCCCAGTTTCCAATTCATCCTTCAGGGTGCTGTACAGTCATGGGTCAGAAAGTTGTGGAGCAACTCTTAAAGGAGAAGGATGGTGTCAAGGATAATTTCCAAACCTGGGAGAATAAGGTTTGTATTAAAGAGCATCCATGTTTGAATGGTTGATGCAACATATGCTGAGTCATGGATGATGCAACATATGCTGAGTCATGGATGATGCAACATCTGCTATGATTGTTTGTATGCTAATATGTATATGTATATATGTAAAGTTGAACTGAAGCTGTACCCCCAACCACTGATCCATTAGTTGATGTCATCCTGTCATGCTGCCGGTTGGAACTGCTGTATATATTGTAAATATACTTTGGTGTTGGGAGAAGCTGCCTGTGCACATGTGAGATATTTGGACTGCCCGGACTGGACAAGACTGTGCCAGAGATGTCAGTTTTGCGCCAACAGATGGATCATTGTGAGTACAAACATAAGGAGACAGTTCTTTTTTCTGATCCAATTGTGCTGTCAGCAATTCATAAATCATATCTATACGCCAGTGTGGATAGCTCATTAGTAAGGGAAATTGCACTTGAAATTTTGTGAGGCTCCAGAATCCTGTGATGATGCCCGGTCTCAGGAGAATTCAGAAGGCTCTTCGTGGGCCAGCTGAACGATGCGTCTTTCCCAGCCAGTGTATGTCCAGACCAGCGCTGGCACACATAAAGGAAGTACAGTAGTAGCACAGTTCTCACATTCAAGGTCATGGGATTGTGAATCCCTGATTTCTCCCCAAAATGATGGGTTCCATCTCTGAGCTGTCTTAAAGAGTCACAGGTAATATCTGGTCTGTCTCATAGTGCTAATGTGGATAACCAGAGCTGGACTAGTGAGGGAAACATCATTGCTTCTATGTCTCTCTTGAAATCCAAATGCTTTCTGTTGGCAAAATAGATTTCAATAATAAATCCATCTTGTTGCACTTTGTAACATAATCTTTTAGGAGCCATCTTCATTATTCACCAACATTATCCTAAGCTAAAGTTTTCTCCAAGCAGCGTTAACTTCTGATAATGGGGAATGAAGGCCGATAAACTGTGCACTTGATGAATGAATGGGACTTTGGGGGATAAAGGAGCTGAAATTTCTATCATTAACCATCACACTTTTATGGGTCAAGACAGACTTAAAATGTTGAAATGGGAAATGAATGCAAGAGCTTCGAGGGAATGCAATGACAACTATAAACAAAGTGGTACTGGGAAATTATTTAATATACCAGTTAGGGGATGATCAAGTATATATGTCATAAATTAGATGAAGTGGTTTCATAATTTTTTTTTCAGAGGAGCCATCACCATTATGCATTCTGCTTGTGAGCTTGTGATATAGAATTCCTTGTTCAAAATTGTGAATGCCTTTGGGAACTCTTTGGATCCTTGGTGGCTGCTGTCTCTTTGATGCCACAGTCACAAGGCTGTGCATGCAACCCAATGCTAATTAGGCAACTCAGACAGTATAGGCTTCAAAATTAACAATGCAGGAAAGACAGGAAGGCAAGACAGTGTGTCCTTTAGAAATTAATTAAAATGCAGCACTTTGCCCTTTCATGCTGTACTGACATTTTTGGGGGAAAATAATTTATGTATCCAAATCTCTGGTGGCCAGTTGGGGAAACAGTACAGTTGTTTGTTTTTCAATTTGTTATGCCGTTGAGCATTTAGACTGAAAAAAGGTCTATAATGGCTGGCAGCTGTAGTTAGCAAGTGTTTAATATGCGGTGTGGTGCATTGTCTTATCTATGAATTCTGCATACTTCAGTGACCATTGAAGTTAAATAAGTCACCTATGATTTCATGTTCTCTTATTAAAAACATTTAGGATCAAAAGTATTGCACTTGTATGGGCATGCCCAAGAGCTTGTGTGACAACATGAACCCCATTAGCTCTGTGTCAAGCAATGATGCAAAAGGAGGAGCACCATGCAAATTTACCAAAGGAGTCACTGCCAGCTGCTGCTCTGTCACAAGGACCTCAAATGCATGCCTGAGATCCCAGTGATGCACTATAAAACTTGTATGGAATCAGAAATTCTGCATGAACTGCACCACAGCAGTGGGTCATTTCTCAAAAGGAGTAGTACATACCTGAATTGAAGGTGCCAGCAGGCTTCATACTCAAATTCAAACCATGCGGGGTTAAGGTAGGCATACTGAATAATGTGATGAAGTTAATCTAAACATGCTCAGAGACCCTTTTATTATTTCATCAAAGACAAGGCTAGCAAAGACTACTTGTTATGACTTGTATATATCACCTCTTTTTACAGATGCCATGTATGTTTTAGTACTGATTCCCAGGAAACTCAAGTGGGAATTCCACTAATTTCCTCCTAATGGACTTCCCATGGGCAATTGGCCATGTACTATGGAAACAGGGTGGTGGAGTGGTTGGGGGACACTAAATACTGATGATTTAGTGTATCTTATTTTCAGCAATCATTTTGTAAGGTTGCCTTCCGTATACAGTGGACCCTCGACTTACAGACGGCTCCACTTACAGACTTTTTGAGATACAGACTTCTCTGGCTGCAAAATTTAGGTTCAACTTGCAGCCGGAGAATCGACCTACAGACTGGAAAAAAAAAAAAAGAACAAAAACAGTCAGTTATGGATTAATTGGTTTTCAATGCATTGTAGGTCAATGGAGCCTCGACCTACAGACTTTTCGACCTGCAGCCACCATTCCAATACAGATTAACTCCATAAGTCAAGGGTCCACTATACTTTATAGTCAAGTTGGCAAAATGTGGGCTGCTGTTAGGTGGATTGTTTTTATTTGGCTAATGGGCTGAACGAAAAGAATTATCATCAATAGAGAAGTGACAAACAGGGCACCACAAAGTTTTGTCCAGGGCCTAGTCTAGTTCAACATGAGGGTTTGAAAGTGATGCTTGTCAAATGTGCAGATGATACCAAACTAAGTTGGGTAGCAGGAAACAGATTGGACAACTGGGCCAAAACAAACAGATTTGTTTGAGAAGAGGAAAACAACTGTAAAGCTCTATATTTAGGCAGGAAAACAAGAGGCACAAATGTAATATGAGTGACAACTATCCTGGCAGTAGTACTGTATATACTGAAAGGATCTAGGTGTCTTAGTTGACCACAAGCTAAACATGAGTCAACAGAGTGACATGCTGTCAAAAATAATTGGATGCAATACTAGGTTGCATCAACAGAGTTATAATGTTCTGATCCAGAAATAATAATAATTCCACTCTATTCTGGTTAGGTCAGACCTCAGTGGAATACTGTGTTGAGTGCTGTGCACCACCGTTTACTAAAAGATATAGACAAGATGGAATGTGCCCAGAGGTGCATGACTAGGTAAAAGGTCTGGAATGGCTGAAGGAGCTGGAGAGGTTTACCCTGGAGAAGAGAAAACTGAAAAGCAATATGACAGACATCTTCCAATGTTTGAAGTGTTGTCAGGTGTAAGACAGAGCAGGCTTGCTTTGTGTAGCTCCAGTGAGTTCGATGTGAAATAATGAATACAAATTATATCAAAGGAGATTTTTTTTTCTACCATGGTCAAACAGTTTGTACCTTTTGACTATTACAAGCTATTTGACCATGCAATGGACCACCTTGGAGGAAAAGGTAGCAAATTCTCCTGCAGTGGAGGTGTTTAAACAGAGTTTGTCAGAGATGCTTTAGTTGTAGTTTCCCTACTTCAGCACCAGGCTGGACTCAATGGCCATGGGGTCCCTTCCAGTCCTGCAACTCTATGATTATGTGACTAGGGAAGACTCTGCTCCCATCCAATCTTATTTTTATGTTCTTATCAGTGCTTGCAGAAGTTGCTTTTTCATATTGTAGTTCTCAGAATCTACCAACCATCCTGGCTACTGACCAAGATGACTAATGAATTTAGGGATTAGTAGTAGTAGTAGTAGTAGTAGTAGTAGTAGTAGTAGTAGTAGTAATAATAATAATAATAATAATAATAATAATAATAATAATAATAATAATAATAATAATAATAATAATAATAATAATAATAATAATAATAATAATAATAATAATGTAGTAACTTTCCCAGGCTGTGGTTCTTCTTTCACATGTTCTGGAGCTAAATCTGGCACTCAGAAGAATTTCAACATCTGAATCCTTTTTGGTCTTGACAGAAATGTTCTCCCTACCTAGCAATGTTTCTCATGCTCTCCCTTGCGCTATTGCACATAGACAGAATGAGCATAATGATAGAGCTGATGCTGGCTGCAGTATCATTTTCCACTGTTCTCCTTCTCCTGTTAGCAGGATTAATTCAACATCACTTGTCCCAGCAGGGAACTATCCTGTTCTCTGTGTTAGTGGCCATGCTTGCAGTGGTAAGAAATGTTTTTTTTTGGGGGGGGGTAGTGAAAGCAGTGGTCATGTTGAAAGGTTTTTAAGGAACAATCCATTTTAAGAAGAGAGAAAAACAGAGTGCAGTGCACCAGCATAAATGAATGTGCCTTGTGTCTGTGAATTCTGTTACATACAGCACTGATGTTACCTGTCTGTCATGGGTTTGGAGGGAAAGTTCCATCCTATGGGGAGTGGAAGGCGGGACATCAGGAGGAGGGGCTGTACTGTATATATATGTGATGCGTGTGTGGAGAAGTTCAGACGCTGGGATGTGAAGAAGCAGCAGCTGGGAAGAAGAAGCTGGTGTGGGAGTCTGTGTGTCAGACAGGGTACTACTGTGTGTCAGAGTACCAACCTGATAGGTTCAGGTGTCTGTTGGTTAGCCAGAACTGATAGGTTCAGGGTCTGTGCTTCAAGTTAAGGGTTCTGTGTGAACCAAACTGTATGCATGTATGAATGCGACTAAGCCACGTTACTATATCTTATTCACCTGATCATTTTATTTTCCCTGTGTGTTGTTTTAAATAAACCTTATTCTTTTATTGGTTAAAAATCCATCCCTGGTCTGTGTGACTTCTTACAGGGAATGGTTGGTGGCAGCTTAGTTAACGTGTGGCATATCCCAGTAGGTCTGGGTTTGTCACATTGATTGGTGTCCAGCGTGTGGGATACGACTGGTCCAGTTGTCCAGCGGTCCAACAAAGCCTTGGCAAGTGTGCCCAGAGCAAGGGGGGTCTAGTCAGGGACAATCTGAGAGCACGTAGGTAATCTTCTAGGTGTACCTCACGGGGGGGTGCACTAGTAGAAGAACGTGTAACCTCAGATTGGGGACTAGAGTAGGGAGCTCTGAGGCAGCCTGTTTTGGCGGGAAAAAAGCTGAGGCAAAACTGTGAAATAGCAGTGAGCTAGCTTGTCTGCTGAGAGGCCCAGCAGAGGGGGGTAGACTCTAACTCGCTACAGTTGCAAGTAGTGCTGAAGGACAGCAGCAATCTATAGGGAAAGCTGGTTCTGAGGCAAAAGAGAAAAAAAAAGTGGTCGTTTTATTTTGAGGCTTGACTTTTTAAAGCAGTCTGTTCTGAGGGGGGATTATGCCCTTGACTCGAAGCCAGATGGCAGAAATGGGTGAAGTGAAAGACCCCCAGGTTGACCAAGGTTCTGAGGATGAATTTGGCTCAGTGCAGGGTGACAGCACGGGAGAACAAAACCCAGAACTCAGAAAAATACTCATAGCCCAACAGCATGAACTGAGGGTGAGGGAAATGGAGGAAAGGGAAAGAGAGAAACAACGGCAATTTGAATTAGAGAGAGAGAGAGAGAGAATGGAGAGGGAGGAAAGATTGGAGAGAGAGAGAATGGCGTTTGAATTAAGAAAATTGGAACTGATGAACCAGAACAATAATAACAATAGGGATTCTGAGGGAGGCCCATTGTCTAAGGCTGACCTGAAGAAATTCCCTGTGTACCACAAGGGAGATTGTCCTGAGGTGTTCTTTTCCCTAGTGGAAAGAGCGTTTGTGGACTTCTCAGTAAGGGAAACTGAGAAGATGACCATCATGCAATCTTTAATCAGTGGTAGCCTGGCTGAGGTTTATTCAGAGATGCCAGAGGAACTGATGAGAGATTTTGCAGAGTTTAAAAAACTGGTGTTTGCAAGACATGGGATAAATGCAGAACAGCTGAGGCAAAGATTCAGGTCAATCACCAAGAAACCAGAGCAGACTTTTACCCAAGTGGGGGCCCAATTGGTGAGGCTGCTTGAGAAATGGCTATCTCAGGAGGGGACAGAGACCTTTCAGCAGCTCAAAGACTTGATAGCGCTGGAACAGTTCTATTCAGTCCTGCATGGGGAACTGAAATTCCAGGTGAGGGAAAGGAAACCGAAATCTGTGGCAGAAGCCGCCGAGATTGCAGATTTTATTTCCCAAATAAGAAAGCCCTTGGGTGAGGGGAAAGCGATGGGGAAACCTAAAGAAACCTACAGCAAGTACTCTCAGGGACCAGGGAAAAGCCAGCAAGGGGGAGGGGCCCATGGTGAAGGGAAGCCCTCAGACATGAAACCAAGACCTCAGATTTTGGAGGGAAAACCAAAACAAGATGAGAGAGATTCAAAATGCACCAGAAAATGTTATTTCTGTCAGGGAAAGGGCCATCTAATCTCAGAGTGTGAGAAATTAAAGCAGCTAAAAGGAATTGTGCCTCAGGATTCGAGTGGGACCAAGCCAAAAGCTGTGTTCTGTGTCCAGAAAGAGCAAGGCTCATTGTCACTGAGGGAGCCTGTTGCCATGGCTACTCAATCTGGAACAGCTACCTCTGCTGATCAGGCTGAGGAAAATGGTCCTCTTGTAGAGGTCAGGCGCTGCCTGCTGGTGAGAACAGATTCTCAGTTGTTTGAGACAGCAGGGGTGGACGTAGGAATACTTGACCGTCAGTATCGGGGGCTGCGGGACACTTGTTCTCAGGTGACCCTGTGCCATCCAGATATTATTCCTAGGGAGTATGTAATCCCAAATGAGAGCATGAAGGTGGCAGGGATTGAGGGGCAGGTGATCTCTCTGCCAGTAGCGGAGGTACCTGTGAACTTTCAAGGCTGGAGGGGAGTTTGGCGGCTAGCGATTTCATCGACTCTGCCAGCAGCCGTGCTCGTGGGAAATGACCTGGCTGAACATGTGAAACGGGTGCTAGTGATTACACGTTCACAAGCCACCACGGGGACAGTTCAAGGGGGTAATGATGAGCCAGAGACGGAAGCAGAGGGGAGTTCAGAAGCTGTGGTGGAAACCTTAACCACAGACAGCAGATTTGGACAAGAGCAAAAGGCAGACGCCACTCTCCAAAAGTGTTTTGAACAGGTGACTGACGCCCAGCTAACACCTGAAACCCCAGTGAGATTTCTGGAGAAAAAGGGGATTTTATATAGAGAGACCCTGAGGAATATCTCAAAAGGGGGAGATGGGATCAGAAGTCAGCTGGTGGTACCTGAAAAGTATCGCCCCATGATCTTACAAAGGGGGCACTCTGACATGTTTGCTGCACACTTAGGGGTGAACAAAACACAGCAGAGAATCACACAGAATTTTTACTGGCCTGACATAGGGAAGCAGATCAGGGAGTTCTGTAAACAATGTGATGTGTGTCAAAGGCAGGGGAATAGCCGTGACAGGACCAAAGCAAAATTGTGCCCTTTGCCTGTGATTGACACTCCGTTCAAATGCATAGGGGTGGATATTGTGGGACCTTTGCCCAAGGCCACAAAGAGGGGGAACAGGTTCATTCTCACCATTGTGGACCATGCCACGAGGTACCCTGAAGCCATACCCTTGACTAACATTGAAACTAACACAGTGGCAGATGCCTTGGTGGGGTATATGTCCAGGATGGGATTTGCCTCAGAAATAATCACAGATTTGGGCGCATCGTTCACATCAAAGCTCATGAAACGCTTATGGCAAATCTGTGGAATTAAGCACAAGGAAACCACTGCCTATCATCCTGAAAGTAATGGGTTAACTGAGAAGTTCAATGGGACTCTAATGCGCATGATTAGGGCTTACTTGGCAGAGAATCCAAACAATTTATTTATTTATTTATTTATTTATTCAATTTATATGCCGCCCAAACTACCCAGAGGTCTGGGACCAGAAGCTGCAATCCCTTTTGTTTGCTTATCGATCAGTGCCACAAGCCAGTACCGGGTTCAGTCCATTTGAACTTTTATTTGGGAGAAGGGTGAAAGGGCCCCTTGATATGATCAAACAAAATTGGGAGCAGATCACCCAGGATGACCCACAAGATGTTGTGACATACATAGACACCTTGATGAATGACCTAAAGAGAAACCTAGAACTGGCAGCAGAAAACCTGCAAGCTCAGAAGGTCAGACAGAAAACATGGTATGACCACAAAGCTAGAGAGAGGCACTTTGACCCAGGGGAGGAAGTGCTTTGGCTTAGGCCCTGCAGAGAGAATAAACTGCAGCTCAAATGGGCAGGACCATATAGGGTCATTTCCAAGATGTCAGACCTGAACTACCTTATAGAGCAGGAGGAGAACCAAGCAAGGAGGGTGGTTCATGTGAATGCCCTAAAACCCTACTACAGAGGGGAACAGAGGGTTTTATTTGCGATAAAAGCAGCTGAGAGTGAGGAAGCTGAATTACCCTTCTGGGAGGGTAGAGGGGAAGTAAAATACAACCCAGAGGAGGTAAAGATCAGTCCTGCACTCACCCAAGACCAGCAGCAAGAACTAAAAATGCTGCTTATTAAATATCAACAGGTGTTTTCCAACAAGCCGGGGATAGTGAAGGGAGTGATGCATCGGATCCACACAGGGGATGCACCCCCGCAGGCAGTAGCCCCATACCGAGTAACGGGACCCTATAGGGACAAGGTGCGGAAGGAGCTGGACGAGATGCTTAGGGAGAACATAATCGTCCCCTCTTCTAGTCCTTGGTCCTCTCCGATAGTCCTTGTGGATAAGCCTGATGGGAGCATTAGGTTTTGTGTCGATTACAGGAAATTAAACCATGTAACCACTCCTGATGCCTACCCAATGCCCAGGCTAGACAACCTGATTGAAACCATAGGGGGTTGTCGGTTCATCTCATCATTGGACCTGGTAAAGGGATATTGGCAATTAAGAATTGATCCCAGGGATCAAGAAAAGACTGCCTTTTGCAGCCCTTTTGGTCTCTATGAGTTTCGAGTCCTGAGCTTTGGTCTCAGAAATGCACCAGCCACATTCCAAAGGCTGATGGACCAGACCTTGGCAGGGCTCAGTGACTTTACAGTGGCCTACATTGACGACATAGGGATCTTCAGTAATACCTGGGAAGATCACCTGATACACCTGGAGTTAGTGCTGCAGAGGTTAAGTGCAGCAGGGCTAACCGTAAAGGCCAGCAAGTGTCAGCTGGGTAGCCCAGAAATAAAATACTTGGGTCACATGGTAGGGGGAGGAATGATAAAACCCCTGGAGGCCAAAATAGAAGCTGTTCGTGATTGGCCCAGACCCAACACCAAGAAAAAAGTCAAATCATTTCTTGGGTTGGTGGGCTACTACAGGAAGTTCATCCCAAGGTTTAGCGAGATTGCGGCTCCGCTGACCGATCTGACGAGGAAGAAGGCTGATGACCGCATCCCGTGGACCAGCGACTGTGAGGAGGCGTTCCAGAGGTTGAAGCAGGCGCTCATCAACTATCCAGTGCTGCGTGCTCCAGACTTCGACCGGGAGTTCGTCATCTACACCGATGCGTCTAACAGCGGGGTAGGAGCAGTTCTGTGCCAGGAGGATGAGAATGGTGACCAGCATCCAGTGTCCTACCTGAGTAGGAAACTTCAAAAAGGTGAGAGACATTTGGCAACCGTGGAGAAGGAGTGTTTGGCCATAGTCTACGCGATCCAGAAGGCCAAGCCTTACATCTGGGGAAGACATTTTGTTCTGTGCACTGACCATTCACCACTGCAATGGTTAAAGACAATGAAAACCCACAATAGCAAACTTATGAGGTGGGCTTTAAACCTACAGGACTATGACTTTGAAGTGAAGGTGGTCAGAGGGTCAGTGAACTGTGTTGCTGACGCCTTGTCAAGAAGACCTGAAGAATGAAGACGGCGAAAGAAACATGGACTATGTATATATTTTGGTGAACAAAAAGTTAAATGTACCTGTTTTTTCTGAACTTGGTTTGTATGAATAAAGGTAAATTGATATAATGTATATGGTAAATGTTTAAATGCCTAATTGATATGGTTAACTTAGAATGTAAGTATAAGTAAGTATGATATTGTATGTATAACTGTTGTTGTGTGTTTTATCCAGGTTGTTTTTTTGGGAAAAAGCACCTTAGCTTTCCCCCTACAAAACAACTTATAAAGAGGGGAGGTGTTACATACAGCACTGATGTTACCTGTCTGTCATGGGTTTGGAGGGAAAGTTCCATCCTATGGGGAGTGGAAGGCGGGACATCAGGAGGAGGGGCTGTACTGTATATATATGTGATGCGTGTGTGGAGAAGTTCAGACGCTGGGATGTGAAGAAGCAGCAGCTGGGAAGAAGAAGCTGGTGTGGGAGTCTGTGTGTCAGACAGGGTACTACTGTGTGTCAGAGTACCAACCTGATAGGTTCAGGTGTCTGTTGGTTAGCCAGAACTGATAGGTTCAGGGTCTGTGCTTCAAGTTAAGGGTTCTGTGTGAACCAAACTGTATGCATGTATGAATGCGACTAAGCCACGTTACTATATCTTATTCACCTGATCATTTTATTTTCCCTGTGTGTTGTTTTAAATAAACCTTATTCTTTTATTGGTTAAAAATCCATCCCTGGTCTGTGTGACTTCTTACAGGGAATGGTTGGTGGCAGCTTAGTTAACGTGTGGCATATCCCAGTAGGTCTGGGTTTGTCACAAATTCCACCAAGGAAAACGGGGGGGGGGAATCTATGAGCCTGGGCAGGAACTAGGATCCTGGAACCGGGTAGAATTTCACAAGCAACCCAGTTTCATAGTCATAAGTCAGAGGAAGTGACCCTATTGTGCTCTTTTTTCTTTTCTAAAACTGTAGTCACTAAATCTCTAACACTTTCTGTCATAGTACAAGATGCTAGTTTCTAGAGTCAGAAAAAAGGTGACTCGAGATGGTCAGGCATGAAAGTTTTAAAGCATTGTTAGTTCTTCATCCCTTTTGGAGTTTCATGTACCATTTGCTTTTCTGTTTTCTCAAATGGATCACATGACTACCTGAAACCTGTTTAATCACTGTGTGTTGCTTTTGCTTCTTTGAGATCTGTGCTTTCAAGGGGGATTTAAAGATCTTTATTTTCCTGAGTTTTTTTCCCCCATGTACAGCCAAAGGATTTCAGGGGAAAGCAACTGCTTCAAGGAAGACAAGCTGTGAAAACAATCACTACCCACACTGGGACAGGTTTTTTGAAAGAAAGCTCTGTAAACATCTCAGTCTGTAAAAGCGCACAAAAGGTGATGTCAAGTAAATTTTTGTTTAAGTTCACCTTCCCTCTGTCATTACTACAATACCTGTTTGTTACAGAATGCAGTAGCCTTCGCTTTTCAACCATCCTTTATTTTTCTGGAATTAAAAGACCCTTGCGCAAGGTCAGAGCTTTTGAAATCTATCAAGATGGTTCTGAAGGTTGCATCTAGAATTACTCTTCCATGAAGGGAAAACGTCTTTCCACTTTAAGAAAAAGACAGCAATCTGGCTGAGGCTTTCATTAGAATGGGTAGGAAGGTAACATTTGCCAGGTCCTCCTGACGCCCCAGTGCCACCTCTGATCTCCCAGCCATTGGAAGGTTTTTGATGGGCGTAACACACTTCAGGGGAAAGGAGAAATCAGTTAAAATTATCTCACCCTTGCCTCTAGAAGGAATATTCTAAAGCAGGGTACCACTCTTGGGGACTCTAGATCCAAGCCATTAATCTTGTAGTCAAATGTTGCAGTAGGCTTCTTTCCAAAATTTGTAGTTAATTAAATGTTTCAATTCTGTAGAAAGATGGTGTTTTCATCTCACTGGAACCTAGAACTGACTGTTCCAGCAATTATTCTATGATCTGACATGTTTTTAGGCAGAAAAACCATGGGATCACTATTTACTTTATCTGATTTTCATTTTGATCTTGTGCCTTCCTGTCTACCATATATGATCAAGATGGCCTTGGATAAACTTTCAGCCACGAGCCACCTTGGCTGACAAATATCATGGCATATACCCGGAGGTGATCTATGTGCATACTAAAGTACATTCAGGACGTATACTTTGTGGAATGTCTGGGTAATTCTAGACACTTGGCTTTCAGGTTCTACACTGTGCAACTGCAAGAACACCAGCTGGCCAGCACATTAAATCTGTCACCTGCTATTTGGCAGCTGAGGTGGAAGTGCTGGAGAGTAGAGCTATTTTCCAGAACTATTTCCTTTTATTGACCCATTCACAAATTTGTAAATGTAAAAAACCCTCAGGGACGAGAAGTGTTCATTCAGGATATGCCACAATTATGTAGATTGTATTTTATTTTATTTTAATACCACCTCATTAGTGCAAGCACTATTCTAAGCAGTTTACAACATTATAAAATAAAACACAAGAGCAATAAACTATAAGTAAAACCAATCAGACAAGTAAAACAAGAGACTACAAGAGGCATAACACCATGATAGAAGGCAGAACATGAGGCATAGAGGCAGCGTATCGTTGAAAGGCTTCTCTAAATAAGAACATTTTCAGAAGCTTTCTAAATGTTAGGAGGTGGGGGCAGGCACAGCTCCACTAAGAGCTGATTCCAGAGTGTTGGGGCCACAGTGAAAAAGGTCCAACTTCTCATGGATGGTTTCTTGCAATGCTTCAGAGTGGCCACCTGGAGGAGCACTGCCTGGGAGGATCTGGTGGGGCAGGTAAACGGGAAAAGGCACTTCGAAAAGTACAATGATCCAAACCATGGAAGGCTTTATAAGTAAGCATCAAGATCTTGAGCTTGACCCAGGACACAAGGAGTAGCCAGTGGAGGTGAGCCAGAACTGGGAAGATGTGATCAAACTTGTTCACACCAGAGATCAGTCTGGCGGCTACATTCTGGGTCTGCTGTAGTCTCTGGGTCAGCCTCAAGGGAAGTCCAATGTAGAGAGCATTGTGGTAGTCAGTATGAGACATTACCAATGTTCAACGTGACCAATGCTGAAAATATTGCCAACAAAAGGAGATTTCAATTAAATAATACAAAGGACACTTTAGAAACTATTCAACAGTGGATCAAAGTACCTCAGAACAGAGTGGACTGATCTACACTGGGGATTTGTAAATAGAGTTTGGCTGGTCTCCTCCAAGGGATGCTTTGCCTATGGATTTTCTGCATCACTAGGGGACCAGAGCTGATGATTTTTGGGATCCTTTCCAGCTCTACAATCCTATGTTTCTACGAGTCATGAATTATATATTTCCAGTTAACAGTGACAAAATCAGAGCTAAACATCACACTGGGTGCTTACGTGAGTCGAAAATTGTCCCTCTGCATGGGCAACAAGGATGGCAACAGGGAAGAGAAGAGCTAATGTGTGTGCATGCTTTTCCTCACTTTGTATATTTTAAAAACTATAATGTCGATAAGGCACACAATTTTCCACTTAGTGTGTTGCAGCAGATTCCTAATATGTGCCATTCAGTGTCATTCTGAAGCAACCCAGGATGTGATTGCGGAAGTCTGAACAAATTAAAGAGACAGGAAAATGTGATTCAAGGACAGACTGTGAGCTAAAGGCAGCTGAAAAGAGTGCTTAAAAGCTAGACAGCTGATTACCCTTCTTTAATATGAAGCAGTACCTCATAGAGTCATAACAGTTCTGGCTCAGTGAGATCAAATTGGAACATCACACTCTGACATGTGCAGTCTCTGTGGGACTTCATCAGTTTATTAGGCAAGAACTTCAGTCTTCTGCATTTCACAGGTCAACTTTTGCCATTTGTCCTCATATTATGCAGTTAGAAGGACTAATTCTGAGACAGCTTACAGTGACACATACAGTGCTTCTATTGACACTATGTGAAATGAGCTCAAGACTCTTAGGAGAATGCAAATGAAAGCTGAACAACAAAGACATAAAATATAGCAGGATGATATATGGGCTTAAGAAACCCATCATCAAGGCAGCAACAAAGGCTGGTCCTCAGTCCTTGCCAATATGTGCTGAATGTACATCAAAGAACTGATTTTTCTGAAACATTTCTGCTTATTGGGAGAAATGTACATTTTTTTTTGATACATGGAAAGTGTGTCTCCCAAAACCTAATTGTATACAACGGAAATATGTAGGCGATTATGTTGAGGGAAATATAGGTTTCAAAGCTAATGTGCATAATACTCAGCACATTATACTTTACCCTCCAATAGGACTTGGTAAATGTGTATATATCAGCTGCATTTTGTACATTCTCTGTGACGAAACAATATATTTTATTTTATTTTATATACCATATCCAGCAGCTGTGAGGTAACATACAAATCTTAACTGAATTTTGTACATCCTATGGTGAATATATACATGGTCTCCAATAAAGAGAAAATGCCCAGTAAAACAGTGTGCTTGCATCTGTAAATTGGTTCTTTGGAAAGTTACCTGGACGTGCCCTGAGTTTCCAGACCAGTTTATTGGCTTTATTTAATTATTCATTTCAAAATCTTGCCATGCTTCCTTCTGAAGCAGTTTATCACCCTGTGCTCTTTCCCCGAGCCAATTTTCCTTTTAACTAAGCAGATGGCTTAGTCTTTCCTGCCAATGCTTACTCTGTTCTATTCTTTGAACACTTGGCATTGTTCTCTGTAGTTCATTTTGGAATTCATCTCTTCCTACAATTCTAGTGTGTGGTGGCTGCTTGACTACTGTTAAATAATGGAAGACTTGAGGAGAGGAGAGGCAGAAAAGCTTTAGATGTGCATTAACAGTTCTTGCGGGAGTTAACTCTTTAGACTATTGAACACATGCCGGCTGAGAGTAAAATATTTATTGCAGTTAGAAGTGTTGAAATATAAGCACGATCTCTGGCAAGTTATTTTATCTTTCCCACACAATCTATTGAGGGAAACAGATGAATCCCTTCAGGAAAGCAATGTGATTGTCTGATATTTTTGCCATGTGATTGTATGATATAACTTCAATCGCTAATTATCAAACAGTAAAAAAAGGGAAACAGGTACTTGCAACTTTCCACCCTGCTCCCTCCAAAAGCCTCTTACCTGATGGAACCTTTTGTCCTTGACTGTGCTTTTAATTTCTACTTTTCCAAATCAATTTTAGTCCTTTAGAGTAATGTGTTTTTGTTTTATTTTTGCCAAATCCTCACAGAACTAGACCTACAAGGTCACTATTTTATAAAACTGTCTCTTGAACAGGTCTAATAATGTCCCAGAGGTCACACACTGCATTTTTTTAAATCACTAGATGAGGACTAAGTTACAGCAGCCTGGACTGCAAGGAGATCAAAGCTATCCATTCTGAAGGAAATCAACCCTGAGTGCTAACTGGAAGGACAGATCCTGAAGCTGACGCTCCAGTACTTTGACCATCTCATGAGAAGAGTGGGAAAATGTGAAGGCCACAGGAAAAAGGGATGACAGAGGACAAGATGGTTGGACTGTGTCATCGAAGCTACCAATATGAAGTTGACCCAACTCCGGGAGGCAGTGGAAGAGGGCCTGGCATGCTTAGGTCCATGGGGTCACGAAGAGTCAGACACGACTTAATGACTAAACAACAACTGCAGAGCCTGTTGTGAGCAAGGCTATGCTTGACCTCACTTGACTTAAGTGCTGCCTCTATTCTCTCTCTCTCTCTCTCTTCCCCAAGGTGGAGAAACTTCATCTTCCCCTCACACAAAGTGAAGAATCATACTTCAAAGCACAAAAAGGCAGAGTTAACAGTACCAAATCCCAGTGGAATATATTTTCCCATGGTTCAGCTCCACCTGAAATGCATGTAGTTCTTGTCTCCATGGCTCTCTTCCATCTTGGATCCAGTGAAAGTTCTTTGTATCTCAGGGCCAGCAGAAAGGGGAAGCAGCATGAAATAGCAGCAAGTGAAAAACCTTGTTTCCTCAGGGTAAACATGGTGGATGTGCGCTCCTAATCAGGCCCTAACTTTTTAGTTTAGTTAGGCATCCTTCAGTCTTGAAAGACTATGGTAACGTGCTCTGTATGGAGGAGGCCAATTCGAGAGTGACAGTCCCTTCCACACTGAAGACAAATCAATCTGTCCCCTGTCCAGCTCCCTGGTTTTGCTGCTTTTGTGACTTCCTCTTTGCCTCGGCCTGCTGGGCAAGGGTCTCTTTAAATTGGGAGAGGCCGTGATGCAGTGCCTGCCTCCAGGCTGAACGCTCAGATGTCAGGGTTTCCCATCTGTTGAGGTCCATTCCTAAGGCCTTCAGATCTCGCTTGCAGACATCCTTGTATCACAGCTGTGGTCTCCCTCTGGGGCGATTTCCCTGCACTAATTCTCCATACAGGAGATCCTTTTGAATCCGACCATCAACCATTCTCACACATATGCATATAGCTATGAGGAGACAGAACTGATGACTTGGTGTTTTCCAATAATATTATGTGAGTGAATCAAAGGAATAAAACTACTTGGGATTGCAGCAATTCAGTGAACAAGAAATTGAAATCTGACATTTGTTGACTTTTAAAGATAACTGGTAGCTGGCTGGAGGGGGAAAACAATATATAAAATGTTTTCCTTTCAGACTTATTTTCTTAATCCCTGTAAAATGTCAGAGGGAAGGTGACAGAGAGCAACTCTCCTATGCCTCTGTGTAACAAGGAAAATCCTTGCCATGTGACCCAGAAACACAGCCAGAACATAATTTTTGCTGACAGCACAGCAGCACTGTTGGTCTCACACTGCCAGAGCAGCACACAAGGCATGAATTTGGGTGACATTTATTGCCCACCTTTCTTCTGGTTGCTTTTGCTTGATTTCATACCTATTGTGTTGACCTGTTAATTCCTCACTGAGCATCGGTGACACCAGACGGACATGAAAATTTCATGTTATCTCCTTCAACCATCCGTCGTGGTGGTGGTGGTGGTGGTGGTGGTGGTGGTGGTGGTGGTGGTGTGTGTGTGTGTGTGTGTGTGTGTGTGTGTGTGTGTGTGTGTGTGTGTGTGTGTGTGTGTGTGTGTGTGTGTGTGTGTGTGTAGGGGGGGAGACAGCAAATCTGTTCACTTCTCCCCCAACCTGTGGCTGCCAGGCTCCTTCATGAATATTGTAGCTTATGGGACTCAATATTCTCAAGTAGCAGAAGTAAAAGAAAAAGCATGCATAAACAATCTGCAAAGACTTTCTTCATTCTTGTGTTTTGACTGCTTTGAAACAAGCCTATCCATCACCCCAGTTTTGACAGCCCTGTTGACTTTGAAGTATGAAACCACTTTTACGACAGTTGAGTGATCTGTAAGTGGGGAAGTCAGAAGGCAGGGGGGGGAGAAAAGAAAGAAAAAGGAGGAAAGAAAAACCCAGCCAGTAACACAGATTTTTATATCCTTTTGGGACCTTTTCGCTTTGTGGGGGAGGCTAATTTAGCTGAGATATCCTTTCTTTTTCCAGAAGCTTCTTTATTTTAGCAAAAGACTCATTTCTTATGGCTAAGAGATATAAACCTGTTTTTCTGTGAGTAGTTTTCAGCTATAGCCTATTCCTCTTGAGAGTTTAGTGCATGGTGACTCTGTACAAACTAGCTTTTCATAAGCAGAATCAGAAGAATTATTATCTTCTGTGAAAGCTGATGCTTTCAGAATGAGTGAGATCTTTAAGGAATAGCTTTTCCCCATCCTGAGGTTCCATGGTCAAGCAGGCTTTCAGACCCAGATCTCCTGGGTCCTAGTCTATCACCCTGTCCACTACACCACACTGAGTGATCCCTCTGCAGAATATTGTGGAAGTTACTGCAGATGAAAACTGTGAATTATTAGTTCACTTGTTAAATACCACTTACATAAGCATTAAGAATTACTGAGTGAAGGAATCACGCAAATGCTAGAACTTAGCTTTAACTGATAAGTGTTTTCCTCTTCAAACTGGGAAAAGGAAAAAAGGGAAAATATATCATTTATATCTTCTTCTTTTAAAGAAGCAGTTTGGTTTGTATTTAACTTGAGTGCTATTGTATCTTTCCATACCTGGATCTCGTATTGTTCTCATAACATTTTAAAAACAGGAGCAGACAAGGTGATCTGTTTTCATAGAGAGGGCAACTATGGTAGTTATTCTCCAGAAGATCTTCTCAGCTCATATGCTTCTGGCATTATACCCACACGGTCTGGGAGGCAGCCATGGATGAACTGAAGAAAACTGTGCTAGCCTCTGCTGTGTTGTACATACAATAATAATTTAATATCATTGGATCAGTCAAACAGTCCTTATTAGATATGTAGAAGAATATAAAAATGGATCGGCTTTTTCGACGAATAGCTGATTTGTTAAATATTCATTGATCCATATTCATCAAATGTAAGTCCCGATGAATACAGATCAACTAATATTTTCCCGTTGTTATTCGTCTTTGTATTTTTTAAAAAAACAACAACATTCTGTCTACCAGCTGCTGATCAACTGATCAGCGGGGCTGATAGGCAGCCACACACCCCCACCTCCACAACCTCCCTCTCTTCCTCTCCCTCCCTTAGCCTCCCACCCCCACCGACACCCCCTTACTATAATTGCCACTGCCACCGCCGAGGTCTCCATTTGGCCTCCACAGCCATGGCGTGTACAAAGCGAGACTGGCTGCCCTTTGCAAAGATGGAGGCTGCAGCTTCATTTAAGGTAGGGAAGCTGCAGCTGCCATCTCTGCAAAGGGCAGCCTGGATTCCCTGTGGCAGCAGGGGGGTACCAGTGGAAGCAGGGGGATGGCTGTGGCAGTGGGGGGTGGGGAAGGGGGTGTTATTCATTGCTTCATGGGGACAACTTTGTGCTTTGTAAGTCATCAAATTTTGACAACTCACGAAGTGGGATGACTCACCAAAATGGTGAGTCGTCCGCATCTCTAGTCCTCATGCATGTTATGCCTCACAAAGAGAGACGATACTACCTTTGCATAGACACATTTTGCACAAATTACAGAAATCTCTATGGAAACAAGTAGTTTCTATTTTGTTATTTCTGTGGAAGCAAGTAGTCTCAAGGGAGGGTGTGATTCTTCAGCAGCATGTCTTGACGTGTTGAGACAGCTTGTCTCAGTGAGAATAAATTTGTGATAATTCTTCATAGATCTATTTTGAATGAGATAAGAGTCATTTCCAATGATATCCAGACAGCTTTTAAAATCAGAAATATTAAAAAAAAACTCTCGATAATATGATTTAACAAAGCTTCTAGTTAGAGTCATGGGATATTTGTTAAAATACATCTGCTTTTTTGAGACGTGAGTGAATTTGTACAACCCTAAATATATTCTCAGATTAATTATTGTTAAACTAATGATTTAACATGGGAAAATACCTAATATGTATACAGTGTTTTCCCCATGTGTTCGAAATGATTGGGAAACAGGCAGAGTAGGAGTAAAAGGATCACAGGAACAGACAAATAATCTATATTCTTTCCTGTAAGTGTTCAAAACACAATGGCATGCACTAAAACACTAGAATCTGAACTGTATATACTATTGTGGACACCCAACTTTCCCGGATGATGAGGAACAATAGGGAAAACACAATCTGGTTTTGGTTTTCTTCACATGAGAAAGTTCATATGGCGTTTTTGAAATCGTACATTAAAAAAATTATTAGTGTATGGAAAACAGCAGTTTTGGTACATCATGTCATATGCTAGAGATAGGCCATGCACACTCAAGAATCTTGGTTATTCAAAACTTCTGTTTGTCAATATCCTACGGTAGCAACTCAAAATAAAACTAATTGTGAAAGACATCAGTTTGACTAACCACAAACTTTTCTCACCTCTGCATTTTGCACATTAGTTTGCCTTGCTCGCCTTGCCCGTGATAAAGAGACCAGAGACAGTATTATGGGTAACTAGGGCCACAACTCTATTAGCTATTTATAACCTGGATCTCCCCTTTTACAAGGGGGTCTAATGTAGTGCAAACCAGTCTGTAACTGAAATCAACTTAACCTTCTGGTCCAGACCTCAGCCAATCGAGTTCCTGTAAGAAAAGTGTGCTGTCCTACCAGCTATCATGCTTCTGTGTCTTAAATAACAGTATAACCCCAAGTCTGCCCCATCCTGGTCTGCAAACCTAAATCGGTCAGCATCCCCTGGGATCCCCAGCTTTCCCATCTCTCATCTAAACCTCTACTGATACCATTCTGATGGAAGGGGTATTTTGCACCGTGTGCCTTCTTTGGAACTCAACTAACCCTGTTCTTTTCCACTACCCACCATGGCAAAGGGACTATGAAATATGTCCCATGCCCCCCACCAAGCTGAATATTTTGGCCCTAAGACCCCCTTGCAAATTCTCTAAGAAAATATCCAACCCCTTGTCCAATAAATGCACCCCATCAGCCCTGTATAACTCAGGCTGTGTAACCTTAAAATGGGGATGCTTAACTATTGACCCCATTTGCATTATGGCTCAGCAAACTTCCCTGTTGACTCCCTTTCTTGCCTGATCAATCCTCCTAGGGTCACAAGCATCTCTCCACACGCTTCTTGGAATTATATCTGACCACATAATGTGTCTTTTCGGGCAACACACCTTAAAGGCTCCAAGGTCCTCAATGACCTGCAGTATCAATGACTTGCCCGACCTTCGGGCCAAGTCGTTGCCACCCAAATGGATCACCAATATATCAGGGGTAACATACAGAGTACCCTGGGACACCAGTTCAAGGAACCGATTCCAGAGCATGCCTCTCCGTCCCCTCCATTCCAATGTCACTGTGGCCCCAAGGCCCAAGTTCAGACTCCAGCTGGTCTGCCTGATGTATTTGGCTGCCCAAAATATGAAACTATGTCCACAAAGTGGGACTCGAATCTGGAACAATGGTCTCTCCAGCTCTGCAATGATTAAAAAACACAGGAAAAACATGACAGGAACTAACACTGTGGCAACGGTCACACATATGTATGGAATCTATGAGATTACCACCTCCTTACTTTCTTAATATCCTCTGGTCCATAACCAAGAGTGGCTGCTGTGGATGCAATGCCAATTTGAAACAAATGTGATCCAAAATGCCAGCCTTGTATCCCTGCCTTGCACAAGGCTTGGGATGTAATTTTCCAAAATTTGTATTTGGTTAGGGGTGAGACTCATTTCTGTATCGCAGAAAACTTCCTTCACCACCTCCCCTAATCCTCACATATTCCTGCATGGCCTTTACTTTGCAAATTTCTTCTATTGAAAAGCGATCTAAAACAATCACCTGACCTTTTCCCCATTGATCTGTTTTTGATTTTCTAAGGTGAATGATCAGCTGGCACTGTAACAGGACCACATCCTTCTTCTGCAAAGAGGATAGGGATGTGTCTCCTCTGGCGGTTGTCGCCAACTCATATGCAGGCCCCCCAAACAATGCTATAAGAGACATGGATTGAATGTGTCTCAGGATGAATGAGGAGAAGCCAGAAGGCTGATTTGATGTCACAGTTCCCCAGCAATACCCCCATCCCACAACTCTGCACCATGCGCACTGCAGCATCAAAAGATGTATATCGCACAGTGCACAGTTCCTGAGGGATCCTGTCATTAATTGAATCCCCTGCTGGGAATGACAGATGGTGAATAAAGTGGAATTCACCTGGCGTCTTCTTTGGTACAACCCCAAAGGAGATACCCTAAGGTGTGCAACTGGAGGGGCCTGGAAGGGCCCTAACACCCTTCCCTCTGCCGCCTCTATCAGTATCTTTTCCTTAACTATTTTCTCCCATCCTTTAACAGACTTTAAATTGTCTGACCACATGGCTACTCTATCTCCTTTGGCTGGGATATGAAATCCCTCATGAAAACCATCGAACAAAAATTTTGCTGCAGTTTTATCAGGGTAATTTTTAACCACCTTTCCAATATTAACACCCTAATTGGACTGGATCCCTTTCTGAACATTGGTGGAGCCAGGAGACAGCTTGCACCCTCCCCCTGGCTCCTTCCCTCCTGCTCCACCTGGCCTACCTCTGAAATACATTACTGATGCATGTGGCCCCATTTAAATGAAGCATTGATGCCTGAATCTACATGGCTTTCTACTACATGAATTCCCAGCAGACCAGGCGGGGTTGAACCACCTGGCCCGCTACTACATGGGACACGTTTGCTTGTGTTCTCTGAACTAAATGACCACTACCAAACCTATCTCCCACAAATGGGTAGAATGGCATCATTAAACACAGCCAAAGTGCATCATGCGGAACATCCCAGTGCAACCAGGGTGTACCGCTGCATGCATACAGAACACCTCATCATAAATAAGCCGCGTATGCCTCGGGAAATCTACATAAGCTCTATACATCAGGTCCATGCATTGAATTAAGGAGAAGGCCATCTCTGGGTGGGCCCGTATCACTGTTCCCACATAAATAAATAACCCTGGTAACCAATTTGCCCAACATCTGTCTGGCTTGCACCACCTCACTTTCTCTCTATCCCTCTCATCCTCCTTGTCTTTCCTTTTCTCTTCCACTTCTTTGTTCAGCATTTCAAATACATCAACATATTGCCTTTGCAAATTTTTTCCACCGTGGCTGGCAAAAGGTGGCCCCCCAATGGTAGAGACTGGTCACCATCTGGCAGGGCACACCTAGCTACCGAGTTATACCCAGTGTCCACAACTGTTGTCTGTGCAGGCACTTGTCCTACTCCTCTGCTCACATTGGCCTGATCTACCGCACTATGGCCTGGAGCTAAGTTCACTGAGGCCCCTGCTACTGCAAAGGAGCCCCATCCCCGGCAGCTCTGTGCCTTGTGGAGTGGCCCTTCTGTTGTACTGGTAGTCAGAGGTGAACATGGGCTTGATTTGCTAGTGTGTGTGTTGTTAATGACAAATATGGTAATCTTAAAGGCATACCCAATTTTCTTTCTGTGTTATTTGAAATATGAAAAGTCTCTTTTTGGATGCCACCATAGCTCAGGGCTTTCTCCTCTTTGCCAGATTTCTATTGCTAAATGAGAACTGCACTAACATCCATGGAATGGAGGGGGGGATTTAAATTGGTGGCATGAGACTTAATAAATAAATAGTTCTGGGGTGCTCCAAGGCCCATATTAGTTTTCAAAATTTATTTTCCATCTTAGCTTAGACTTCCTGTGGTGATTTTTTTTAATGGGGGCTGGAAAGCATGTCCCTGGAAATGTTATGTGTAGCCATGTTCATAGCAATTGCATATGAAGAAAACGTTGGTTGATCCCATTTCCCACATAAGGTCACTTGCAATGATACCATGTGATGACATAATGTCACTCTCAGAGACATAATGGACCTATTTGGAAACTGTGTGGTGGGACTTATGCTTCCTAACTCTTCATCCTGAGTTTCACATTGATTTCCACCATTCTGCTTCAAGAATGACCCAACCATAGAACTGAGGATGCAATTAATATGTGCTAATTTTCACATATATCTCAACAGCTCACATTGTTATGTTTAAAAAACTCTCAACTGCTGTGTGATGTTTCACCCATCCACAGGAGCTAATAAAAGATCAGTATTTTCCAAACTAGAAACAGCATTAGCAAATAAGTTGTATTTTGTGCAAAAATCTTATATTTGGTGGGAAATCCTAATATTTTGTTGCTAGTATGTATACAGTAAAGAAAGCAATATACACAAGTCTGTAATTTCAAGCAAGTATAAGTAAATAATTTTTAAAATCATTCTTTCTCCTATAAATGTCTCAGAGTAAGTTATTGAGACTTTAAGTGCCACTTAATGATAAAGGGTTAGCCATTCTCCTTTGTGGTTGTATGTACTTCTACTTTGTAACAAATAGAGAATTTTACCAAAAATTCAAAACTCCTCAACATAGTTTACCACAAACACAAGGTTTTTGTGCAAAAATAGCAGGCTCTCATTTTTTCAGAAAACACAATGTATTCTGGAAAATATTTTCAGAACAACACAAAAACGGCCAGAATTGAAAATAAGGAAAAAAATCTTATTAATTTCCTACAGAAAAAGAAACCTGTGAAGTACAGTGGTGGCTTGACTTAAAGCAAAGCAAAAAGCGTGCTGCTTATATACTGCCCTATAGCACTTCAAGCACTCTCTGGGCGGTTTACAAGTTAATTATGCCAGCTACACATTGCCCCCCCACCCAGCAAGCTGGGTAATCATTTTACCAACCTCGGAAGGAGAGAAGGCTGAGTCAACCTTGAGCCAGCTACCTGGGATTGAACCCTGGGTCGTGAGCACAGTTTTAGCTGTAGTACAGTGATTTAACCACTGCACCACAATTAAGAACTTAATCCATATTGGAACGGTGGCTGTAAATCAAAACGTTCTTAAGTCAAAGCAGCGTTTCCCATAGGAATGCATTAAAAATCGATTAATCCATTCCGGCTGTGTTTTGTCCTTATGTCAAGGCACGGTTCTTAAGTTAAAGCATTAGTTCCCATAGAAACTAATGCAAAGCTGGTTAATCTATACCATATCACTAGGGGGAGAAAAATTGAAGATGAACTACGGTTAAAAAAAAGGGCAGGAAAGGTTTTTTTGTTTGTAAGTCAAGACACGGTTCATAACTCAAAGCAATATTTCGCATCTGGAGCTGTTCGTAATTCAAAACGTTTGTATGTCACAGCGTTCATAAGTCAAGGCACCACTGTACTTCATCCTCACCTGCAAGGAAAATATTTACATCCTTACAAGCCCTCTTCCTTTATGGTTATGACCTTGATCCCTTACTCTTTATGTGGGACACAATGTCCTTGGAGCCAAGCTGAAGGAGAAGATAGGGTTAGCATATCTTACTGTTTTGTTTTGCTTCTTCCCATGTTTACTTACAAAAATGCATGTTTTTGTCATTTAATTTTATTTTAAACAACAAATGAAGAAATAGGTGAATTTTGGCAGGTACAGTGGTGCCTCGCTTTACGATCGCTCCGTTTAACGATGAAACTGCATTACGAAAAACATTTTGCGATCGCTTCTGCGATCGCTTTACGGTGTTTCCTATGGGGGAATTTCGCTTTGCGATGATCGGTTCCCTGCTTCGGGAACCGATTCTTCACAAAACGATGATTTTCTAACAGCTGATCGGCGGTTTCAAAATGGCCGCCGGGTAAACAAAATGGTCCCCCGCTGTTTTCTGGGACGGATTCCTCGCTGCACAGGCAGTGAAAATGGCTGCCCTATGGAGGATCTTCGCTGGACTGTGAGTTTCCAGCCCATTGGAATGCATTAAACATATTTTAATGCGTTTCTATGGGCTTTTAAATTTTGCTTTACGATGTTTTCGTTCTACAGCGATTTCGCTGGAACCAATTAACTTCGTAATGCGAGACACCGCTATAGCTGTATATAACAAATCAAAATTCTCCCCCATCCCTAAGTACAAGTAGTATCTATCTATCTATCTATCTATCTATCTATCTATCTATCTATCTATCTATCTATCTATCTATCTATCTATCTATCTATCTATCTATCTATCTATCTATCTACCTACCTACCTACCTACCTACCTACCTACCTACCTACCTACCTACCTACCTACCTACCTACCTACCTACCTACCTACCTACCTACCTACCTACCTACCTACCTACCTACCTACCTAGTTGATGCACTGCTCCATTACTGAAAACATAATCCTGGGTGGTGTACACCAAAATAAAATGAAATAAACCATAAACAAAAGTGACATAAAATCATAAAATGAAATGAATCAAATAAAATTAATTAAATAACATGCAAAAGCAAGAACTCTTCCAGAGGCCTTTAGCTGAAATTATGAATGCATTAGGCTCACAGTTTAGTAGAAAACATAAGAGCGGGCAGCACAAAAATCTTAAGTGGAGGCAAAATGCACTACTACTTGAGATTTAGCTGTATCTACATTTCAAATACGTAGCAGCCAACCTGACAGCTGATCTCCGATTCTAGTCATATTGTTAGTATCATGAACAGCACAGAAAAGACACAGCAGGATTTTTGAGACAGCAGGTTGAGCCTGGAGTGCTGACAATTGGAAAAACACTGTTTTGACTTGTAAAGCAAGTATATTTTGCACAGAATCACTGGGGGAGAATAAATATTGGACTACAATCATAAGAGAAGGCAACGAATCATTATTTCCGTTCTCTGATTAGGCTACTAGCCAGGAACACAGCAGCCGCCAGTTTAATTGTCCACATACTCACAGCATCTTGTATGTCCTTCAACAAAACTTGTTCAGAGAACCACTGATTTGGTTTTTAGGCCATGTAACCTCAAGGGGAGTATGTAAAAAAAGATACTGTAGATCCCTAGAACAACTGTAGCTCTGTTCAGTAATGCTTTAAAGCATGTGGAGCCTTCATGTGTAAAAAGGAATGCATTGGTTTCATACCCTCCCCAATCATCTCTTCAGTCACGAAAATGCAATTGTGCAAAGAGTAGAGCCTCTTCACATGAGCCATGATCCAATAAATATAAGATCATCATATGCTGTCAAGCCAATTCTGACTTATGGCAACCCTTTCCAGGGTTTTCTAAGTAGTGAGTACTCCGAAGTGGTTTACCATTCCCTTCTTCTAGAGGTTTCCTAGGACTGTGCAGTTTGCCCAAGGCCACACAGGCCAACTCAACTCACAGGAGGCACAGTAGGAAATCAAACTCCCAACTTTTTGTTCTGCAGCCAGATTCCTAATTCACTAAGCTATCCAGCCAGCTTATAAAATAAAGTTAGATCAAATCGGATCATATTTCTGGCTCATGTGGTGAAGCTTATCAGGCGCAACAATTCACTGTCTCTAGAGAGTTATGTTTCCATGATTAAGGAGATGACAGAGAGGAGCTCCCCTCAATATCTGAGGTTCCATATGCTTTAAACATAACTGAACAGGGCTGCTGTCTCAGATGACAACTCAGATGACATCCCAAATGAACTACTACCCTTAAATACTACTTAGCTATTTTCAAAGGCTTTCATGGCCTGGATCTAATGGTTGTTGTGGGTTTTTCGGGCTCTTTGGCTGTGTTCTGAAGGTTGTTCTTCCTAATGTTTCACCAGTCTCTGTGGCTGGCATCTTCAGAGGACAGCACTCTCTGAAGATGCCAGCCACAGAGACTGGCAAAACATTAGGAAGAACAACCTTCAGAACACGGCCAAAGAGCCCAAAAAGCCCACAACAACTACTTAGCTATTATTTTTTTCTGCCATCAGCTAGAACTGGAATTAACTGGAGGGGCTGTATAATATGTTATGGTTTGCTTTTCCTGAAGAAAATTAACCTCTGTTGTATCCATGGAGGCTGTACTTATGAACTAGAATATGTAAAAATTCGGATTCTGTTTCTATGCAGAACCTCCACAGTTACAAAAGGGTCTTTGCTTCACAAGAGAAAAGCAAAATGGAGGGAGTGAGGCTAACATATTTCTCTCCTCACATGGAGAGTTCATGTCTCTTAGTAAAAAGCCTGAGTGTGACTTATACTTGGTGTCTTACAGCAGTGCTTTGGAAAACAAAGCTGTATTGACAACTTCTTAGAAATTTACTGATTTCAAATTAAGGCCATTTTATTTCTTCCTGTTTATCCTTGCCAGTAAATTAGTGATGAACAGCCTATTAATTAAAACTTGAATAACCTTCGTAAATTGATCTGGTGCCTCTGTCTAGCTTTAATAACTGATTTCCTTTCATTTTTTCTCATGTTCATCTTTACAGATAAGTAGATAACACCGTGACTTTAATAAAATCCGGTATTTCATTACCTCTTTCCATTTATCTTCCGTTTGGGTCTTGTGTTTTTCCAGCTTACTCTTGTTATTTTAGATGATTGTTTCTAATGTCATGTATTATTTTTTATTGAAGTTTTCTGCTGAATGATTATCCTAGAAAATCAATGTATTATGAATAGAGTACTCCACATTTCTCAAGGACTTTAAACTATTCACCTCAATAATGATTCTACTTCATAATTAAAAGTAATAAACAAATGGTTCTAGAAAATATTATAGTTGTATGGAGAAATAAGTCAATGGGAGGAGGGAAGATCCTACTTACACTTGCATTATTGAGCAGAATAAGTAAAATACACATTCTTTTTGGATACATCTGAATAAGCTGCTCCATAGCAATATAATTTAGCCGCCTAGAGTGGTCCGGAGGGCCAGATAGGCGGGGTATAAATAAATAAATAAATAAGCAAGTAAATAAATAAGCAAGCAAATAAATAAGCAAGTAAATGAATGAATGAATGAATGAATGAATGAATGAATAAATAAATAAATAAATAAATAGATAGATAGATAGATAGATAGATAGATAGATAGATAGATAGATAGATAGATAGATAGATAGATAGATAGATAGATAGATAGATAGATATTCTGAGAGGACCCTTCAAAATTATTTTATTCTGTGAAAAAATACTATTAAAAATGAAAGCAAACATTGTAATGTATTTGTGATTCATTGATTTCCAAAAGAATTAGAATCCATGAATCTATACATTGCTCTCTGGGCTCTGTTATGCTATTACTGTTCACTTCACAGAACAAGTTTGGCTTTATTATTTGTAATTGCCCATTACTAACTGGCAATCCATCCAATTACATCTAATGGCATTCAGAGATAAATTTTACTGATGTACATGCCAATAAATTAACTGCTACCCAAAATCTGAGCGCCAATATTTAGACAATATTCAGGGTTATGTAATCTCTGTATTGTAATTTTCTATGTGTTGTTTTAGACTTCAGCAGAGGAGTTCAATCTTCTTTTCTTCTATTTTTCCTTCTTTGTATCAGAGGGTGTATAATCCAAAACCATTGACATACATGAAATACAGGGCAAAACAAAAAAAAAACAAAATGCCAAGACAATTTGACCATTCCTGACTAAAAATAGGCCATTTAAACAGTGCTGTTTTACTCATCTGCAAGTTTACACTGCAATACTTCTGGAAGCAAAGGGTTCCAATGGCTACACACCATTGGCCTGGGAAAGCTCAAGTGTACTTGCAATGGTTTTCCATTCTTCCTATGCCCATCGCCTCTGCAGTAGTCCAACAGTACTGTGCCAAAATTGTCTTCTAACTTACCAAAACTTTTCTTGTGTTATGAAAGTGACTTCCACTACCTCAGTATCAGGTGCTTTAGAATTTTGTTTTGTAGTGTTTTTGGACACATTGGATTAAGGACAGAAGTGCATTTTTTTCCACATTGGTTATGGTTTCTTACCCATTTTTTAACCTCTACACTGAACAATTTATTGTTTGTATTTGTGAAGGCTTTCACGACCGGGATCTAATGGTTGTTGTGGGTTTTTCAGGCTCTTTGGCCATGTTCTGAAGGTTGTTCTTCCTAACGTTTCGCCAGTCTCTGTGGCCATCCTCTGGCATCTTCAGAGGACAGCACTCTGTGCTCTGTGCTCACAAGAGATCTTTGGCCGTGTTCTGAAGGTTGTTCGTCCTAACATTTCACCAGTCTCTGTGCTGTCCTCTGAAGATGCTGGCCGCAGAGACTGGCAAAACATTAGGAAGAACAACCTTCAGAACATGGCCAAAGAGCCTGAAAAACCCACAACAACCAATTTATTGCTTCCCTGTCTGTCTGTCTGTCTGTCTGTCTGTCTGTCTGTCTGTCTGTCTGTCTGTCTTATCTGGCTTTTTTTAACCTTTCCTAGCATTATTGTTTTATCCAATGAATCTTGTCTCTTTGTGATATGCCCAAATTACAATGGCCTCAGTGAGCCATTTTTTCAAGTTCAGGCTTGATCTGATCTAGCATCCACTTATTTGTCTTCCTGGCAGTCCATGGTAGGCATAAAGCTCTCCTCCAATACCACATTTCAAATTAATACTTTTTCCTGTTGTCTTCTTTCAGTGTCTGGCTTTCACATCTGTACATATCATACCTTGAAAACTCAATGAGGAGACAAACCCCTCTATTCTTCTGGTAACTCAAGTAAGCATAAAACACCTTCTTTGGGAAAAAAATCAGAAGGAATTTATTTCCCTTAGCATTGAATGAGGACATAGTTAACAACAGCAAACAAACAAAAACAAATCACAAATCATTTTTGATTAAGCATTAATATTTACAAAAACTCATGCAATTATTTTGGTGGGACGTGGTGGCGCTGTGGGCTAAACTGCAGAAGCCTGTGCTGCAGGGTCAGAAGACCAGCAGTCATAAGATCGAATCCATGCAACAGAGTGAGCCCACATCGCTTTGTCCCAGCTCCTCGCCAACCTAGAAGTTCGAAAGCATGTAAATGCGAGTAGATAAATAGGCACCACCTCGGTGGGAAGGTAAAACGGTCTTCCCTAGTCATGCTAGCCACATGACAACAGAAACTGTCTTCGGACAAGTGCTGGCTCTATGGCTTGAAAAGGGGATGAGCACCACCCCCTAAATTTGGACACGACTGGACTGAAAATGTCAAGGGGAACCTTTACCTTTACCTTTTTATGCAATTATTTCAGTGGGACTGGTTGTTCCATGAAATTAATATGGGAAACACAATGAACTTTACAAAGACTGGAGGATTTAAATCAGGTAACGAAGGCAACAGTAACGTATACCGTGTAAATATATACACCTGAGTTTCATACAGTGATGAAGCAGAGTAGGTATTGCTTACTGGAAAGTCCTACAAAGTTTCTTCTAACCACAAAGCAGAATGTTTCTGTAACTGTCAGAAATTTCCTTATTTTGAAAAATATCTGAGGCACAAAGGTATGTCACTCCAAAGGGGGGGGGGATATGTAAAGCTATAAAGTAGAATACAAAGGTAAGCACAAATACACAATACTACTACAAGGAATTTGCCCTTCCCTGCACATACTTGTTGATATGCCATCACCTTAATCAAGGTGATAAGGGTCAAGTTCTTGCTTCAAGCAAATTGTACAGTGCTATAAATTGTACAGTGCCTTCACACTTTCCCAATATCAGCATCTTTTCCAAGGATTCTTCTCTTCTCATGAGATGGCCAAAGTATCGGAGCCTCAGCTTCAGGATCTGTCCTTCCAGTGAGCACTCAGGATTGATTTCCTTTAGAATGGATAGGTTTGTTCTCCTTGCAATCCAGGGGACTGTGATTATAATAATGATCATTATAAAGAAAATAATAATATCTTAGTGCCCCGTGGGTGATCACGGAACAAAGGAAGGCTAATTGCATTAGAGAGAGAACAAAGGAGTCAACAGTGAAAGTCTGAGCCAGCAGAGCCAACTGGCAACGCCCTGAGGGCTCTTTTTATTGACTTAGCATGATTACACAGTATGTTATGAGAGAAACAGGTAGGATACTAGTTACCTAATCGTAACTAGGATTGGCTAAAATAACCCTTTGATCTTATGCTCTACCTCTAAGTGAAAGGACAGAATAAGGGGCCTCCCCACCTGCTGGCAGCTGCCGCATTCTGCCAGGAGTATTTGCACATCACTGGAACAGAATGCAGCTGCAACCTTTAAGCAGAAGTTTCCCACAGTGCCCTATTTATTATTATTATTATTATTATTATTATTATTATTATTATTATTATTATTATTATTATTATTATTATTATTATTATTATTATTATTATTATTATTATTATTATTATTATTATTATTATTATACAGCATAGTTATTAAAACATGGTAAATCTTTGGTAAAAGAAAATACATCCAAAAATGGCATTAAAAAAAAAATTCTTATGTGGTAAAATACATAAATACAAAGGGCACTTCATTTACAGTTCATTTTCTTTATAGGAATACTCTTTTATGAGGAATACTTATATCTGTCACTTCTGCTGATCATTTCCTGTACAGACTTTAAAATATTAGTTTTATATTACTCTGTGAACCTGTGCGGAATTTTATCTATCCACTACAGTGAATTCCATCTTTTTCTTAGAGAACAGCTGCAGATTCAGATACGAAAAGGTGTCACTGGTACTTCAAGTCTGGTTGATTATCTGTGTTGCAGAGCTGTTAGCATAATTGAGTTACTCTATTACTGCAATGCTTGAGAACCTGTCAACATATTCATAAACCCTTCTTCCCAGGGTCTTATTCAGCAAATGAAAAAGCAGTTTCCAATAGCAAATACAATACAAATGGTGAAATGATAAAGAAACAATTTTTAGGAATGGAGTAGTGTTATGATGGATCCATTCCTAAATCATAACCAATAGCTCAGAAAATCCTGAATGAGGTTCTTCTCTTCAGGTTTATGGCCATATAAAGGATACTTCAGGACAACACTGGAGAAGATGTGGCCACCCAGAGTCCAGATATTATGGACAGCAACTCCTATAATCACTTACCATTGCCCAGGCTGGCTGGGGCTGATGGGCATGACAGTTCAATTTCCCACCTTCACTTTAGAAGCACCAAAAAATACAGTAATTTTTAAAAACCATCAGCCCTTGTGGAATGGAGAGGGCACCGCAGCATGCTGTGGAACCAGCTTTGTCGAGCGGCAGCCTTCGGCTGTCAACCGCCGTACGTGTTATTGATACACCTGGGTGGCAACAATTTGGCTCTGTACCCGGGAAAGGCCCAGATCATCCATGTAATATGTGATCTCAGGTGGCTGAGGTGCATTTATCCGGAGATGCGGATGGTGTGGTCGGCCAACATTCCTTCCCAGTCTTATTTATTTACAATATTTTAGCCGCACCATTGCCAGTGGCTTCTTGGAGAAGCGTGAGGCACTTCTGGTCTGTTAACAAGGCCCAGAGGAATATCAAGAGGGAGGTTGGCAGAGCAGTCTCTGGCGGCCTAGGAACGGTGCTCGTGCACCACAGAATACGGCTCAATAGGCCAGAATTGTACAGGCCAGACGGAGTGCACCTGTCCGAGCAAGGCCTGGATGTCTTTTTGGAAGACATCAAGGGGGTCTGCTCTTTGAGCTGCAGGAGCTCGAGGGGCAGCATGGGAAATAGTGAGCCTATTCCCATGGCTGTGGTGGGTAGTGCAGATTCAAAGGTACTGGATATTGGATTCTGGGCAGTGGCAACAAATTCCAGCGCATCTCGACCAGTAGCACGCCCAGACACACAATCACGGTGCTGGGAGGTCAAGATGCGCTGGGAACAATCCTGGACCCCAGACGGCACAGAGAGAAGGAAGGGGTCCAGGGAAATTCTGAGGCCATCAGTTATTCCAGGTTGATAATGAAGGGATAACTGAGGCCTGAGCCCAGCCTCACAGCTGGGCAAGAGCCAACCTAATACCCAGCAAGGAATTTGAATCTGCACTATAGCAGGACCCCCCCTTTTTCCCAGAAGATTGGCATGTTCATGAAAATGGAATGAATATTAATAAAGTGTGGCCCATGTTTAACGCCATGTACCTCGTCTCGCATGGTTATTCCAGTATAAGTGGGCAATGGAACATACAGTGGAGTTGACTCCTCGGATCTCAATTGATTCAATGGGGTTAATCTAGTGTGATTTACAACACAGCAGGTTTTCAGCCATTGTTTTAATGCAACTAATACTTTAACCCAAATAATGCAACATCCACAAAGCAATACAATTTTGCAAATATCACAACGCTCCCTTATTACACAGACTCTAAAACATTGGTTCCCAAGTTTGGGTTCCCAGATTTCTTGGACTAATACTCTCAGAAGCCTTCACCACCAGCTGTGCTAGCCAGGATTTCTGGGAGTTGTAGCCAAAGAACATCTGGGAACTGAAGGTTGGGAACCACTGCTCTGAAATATTATAAAATTCAGAAGGGTGCTTCTGTCTCCTTTTGCAATCAACCATTGTTCTGTGCTTGCTGTATGTCTGTGTTTTTTACTTCTCAAAGGGAAAGACACTAATTCAGAGTTCCTTTTCCTTTCAGGCTGAAATTCATTTATATATTCATTTATCCAGAGGTGTACCCATATTGAAACCAATCAGACTACACTGTTAATTGGCTTTTTAGAAGTAACGTCTGTCATGGATTGCAGCAATGTGGGATATGTAGTCTGAGAAATGTAAGATGGAGTCAGACAGGTTCTGTGTGAAGATGATTTGAGACACATTGGAATGTGTTTTTCTAAGTGCTATGAAAGTGTTTTTCTGAAAACTGGTACAGTGTGTTTCATGATAAAGCTGAAGGTCGGACAAAGAGCCCTGTGAAAGACTCAACATTCCTTTCTAATTGGAGAAGAGATAAAACACCTGCATCTTCATGAGAATTATGGGTGGAATGGACAGTTATGCCTCTCTGAGTTAATGAGTTTATGGTCACGAAGAAGGAGGTTCGAGTAATGTAGAAAATGGTCGATGGGTTATGTGGGAGAGCTCGATTCCATGATGATGGAGAGAGAGAACTTGATGGTTTGAATATGTGGCTTGAAGGAGAAAGAATGTAAGTAAAGAGAAAGAAGGAGGTGGTGCTAGCTCAGCTTAGCCCATCTAAGTAGTGTTTGTTATTTTAATGGGGATTAATTATTTTATTTAACTGTAATGATCTTTGAATATATACTTTATGCTAAAGCTTGAGCAATATAAACTGATTCTATGAAACTCTATTTTTCTAATAAAAATTAATTATAAAAATTCTTACAAAGGATTGGTCTCTTGAACAGCAAGGTCTGGCTAAATCCAGAAGGTGGAGAGGGCCACAAACTAGCTATCATTAAGAGTCCTACCTAACTGAGCTGTTGTGAATGCTAAGGAATCACAAAGCCCATGTGTTTGTACTTGCAAAGCACTGGGTAAAAGTAAAGTGTGCTTTTAAGGTCAGACTTGTTCAAGGGGCTTACGCTATTCACTGCTGAGGTCTTGGGACTTGCCTCAGCGCAAAGGTGGTAGGTAAGTGGCCTGACAAACTCTCTGACCAAATGTTAAGCCCTCCTTAGGGAGGCTTGGGCATCACAACGTCATGTGAAATCCAAGAGGCCTTCTGCACATATTCATTGACCACTGGGATTCAAGTCCAAATTGAGCCCCAGAAGCCTTTTCTCAAATGAAAGGTAAATAAAGAGAAATATATATTGGAGAAGCATTCTTAGCTGTAAATAGCTGTAAATATACAGAATCGCCATTCTGAATAACAAGTAGTGCAATAAAGTGCACTTTTTTCTATATTACTGGGGTAGTCCCATTGAGTCAATGGATCAACTCTTATCAGGACTACTATGAGGATTTTGGTGTTGAAAAGATATGTCTTTTTCCTGTTTGTTTGCTCTTCATTTTTCCCACTAGTCTGCTGTACCACCTGATACCGGGTGAAGATCAAACTACATTTTAGAAATGACATGGTGAAGAAAAGACACAGGCCTCAGGAAGACCTAACCCTGAAACATTCACACCTAGCCCAAAAGTATTTATGACCGATATAGAATAACAATTTAACTCTTCTCCTTCGCTCAACCAACCTTTTAATGTAACAGATGGCCCGGCATTGGAATGCCTGTGAGAGGAAGCTAGCAACGATTGTTGTAACATTCACAAGTGATTCACAGTATGAGAGACGAAGATTGAAGACCATATATCAGGGACCAGGAAGAAAACACATAAATTTACCAATAGATAAGGGGAAATAGATACACTTGTCCCCAGACTTTCAGGCGCATCTTGGGCATAGGTCAAGGAAAGGTGAGGGCACAATATGCATATTTACTTATAACCAATAGATTAGCTTAGTTGGCATCATTTGCCCAATGAGGGACTGGATCCAAAGTTGAGGTATAAGTGACCAATATAATTGTAGCATTTATTACTCTTTGACTGTATTATTACAAAATGTATGTACTCTGTATGTTAGGAATCTTCTCTGCCTTAAGGGAAGTCCCAGCTGACCTTTATGCTCTTTGCTATTCAAAATAAAATCGGACCTTTGGTTCAGCTGTTGCTCTCTTGCCTGATTCCTTGCCGGAAAACCGAAACCCAAAATTGGCCAGTAACACACCCACCCTGTCATTTCCTTCTTGACACTCCTTAAATGGTCAGAAAGGACGGTGCTATAATTTTACTTATACAGATTCACACAATGTTTTCTAGATAATACCAGATGCATTTGGAAGCCTTGTGTAAATGCCTTTGGAACTGGCCCATTTTCAGAAAGCTCTCCTGCTTCCCTTCTACATTGAAAGTTGACTCCTTTTTTCTAATGAAAAGCAAGTCTCTGTTCTTCCACATATCAAAATGATTGGTTGACCTAGATTGCAACACAAGGAAACCACATCGCCGTCTGAATTCTTGGTATCAACCCAATCATTCCTTCATAAATATTTCACTGGGGTTTTGTGTGAGGCTGCTAAAGTTTCTGTGGGATCATGTAATTGCAGCTGTCAAGTATAAAACACTGCCCTCACTCTGTATTTTTCAGGCAAGATGAACTCAAATGCTCCAAGCTGTGATTGGCAAAACTGTGAATTAAGAGGAAATGGCTCCAATATTTTACTTAACAGGAACTGGATTGATCAAAGGAGAAGTAGAGGATTCTGAAGCTACATTTCTATTTTGACGGCTACATTTATAACTTTGCTGCTGCTTGGCTCCAGCAAACTTATTTCAAGAGTTTCCAGCACACCCAGGGCCAGATATTAGGTACCAACTTAATACATAGAATGCTGCAAAATATTTGGGTTTTACTTTAATTAATTAAAGGTGTAGGGCACAATCCTTATCAGGAAAGCAGCCCATGGGTAGAAGAGGCTTACCTCTTCCGCCATCAAAATAAGTGGGGAAAAAATCACCCCTGCTAAACTTGGAGTATTAAGAAGTTCCTCATGGTGACATTCTAGACGTTTGGAGGTGGGGGGGGGTGAACACACTGGAGAAAAAAAGAGAGATGCTTTCCAGTCCTTCATACTGCATTGCTGTTCAGCATCTCCTCTCCCTGCCATGACTCTAATTATTTCACGTAAGAATGGAGACATACCTCTACACAGTGCATTGACTGCACCATATAGTTTGCAATCCAGACACATTCTTTGCATATCACAATGTATTTGTCACATTTATACCCTGCCTGTGTTGCAGCAAGCTCAAAGCAGTGTATGTATGTGATTCTCTTCCTCTTCATGCCCTATGAGGTAGGATAGGCTGAAAGAACTTAATAGTGCTAACAGTAGAATGAGAATGATGTCATTTTAACGGAGGGACGTCAAACATGTGAGCCTGCTGTCCCTTTCACCATAGATATCCCATTTAAACGAATAACACATGGACAGGATTTATGCATTGTTACTATCTGCCTCTGGCCTTACCAACTGCATTTTCAGAAAAATAATTAGGCCTTGATTTTATTAGCAAAGGTAGATAGAATTTAGAACACAACAGCACAAATTTTCCTGTGCAATGAAAATTGTTACACATTATGGCCTGTCATGATAACAATATCATAAAAAGAAGGCTTTTGAAAGCCTCTGTATTTTCAAGATGGGAAATCAGAGGACCAGATCAGAGGATTCAGCTCATCTGTAAATTGAATTGTGAACAAGAAATTCCTTTCACTGTGGCAACACTATGTTGCAGTTGTATTTAAGTCAGAAGGTTTCAGCCAGAACTCGATTTGTGTTGGTCCTGCACCTTAACAAGCCTTGATTTATTTTGTCTTCCATCACATAGCATAGTCTTTTCCATTATTGGAGGAGAGGTAGCTGCTTGCTGGAGGAGAGGTCTCTAGTCAAAAATGAAGATACATTTTTGGCACAAGAGACAGTGTGATTAAACTACTCATTTAAATTAATTGCAATGTATATAATTTTATTGCATGCTAATTGAAAACACCCTATGGAAACAACTTCTGCAGTGGAAAGACTTAATTACTTGGCAGTGAAGACGAGCAGAGTATTAGCTGGGTATTGCTTATGAGCTGAACATTTTTATTTAAGCAAAGAGAATACCATTGTAATAAGCATAGATATTTAAGGAATTAATAACTTCTACATATTTTCATTAAAAACACATATTTAGGGCATGATGAATTGCTGTTGTGCAGTTTCCCTCAGCCACAGCTATTATAGTTATTGAATAAGGAAGAAAGTATAGCCAAAGTATAGCCAAATGACACGGGTAAAACTACTGCCCTTCCAACACCACTACTTTTGTGGAGTCTGTCAGATAAAGGGTGAGGTATCTCTGCCTCTTGTAGCATTTCTTTGCTGGGCATAGTGACAAAGGAATATTTCCTTCTCTGGCTTCTGGGTTTCCTTTTCTGCCATTTAGTAAACATGCCTGTCTGGAATGCCATGCAGACTTGTATACAACTCCTAATCACATATGACTTACTGGCTAGGGTTGAAATGCAAGACAGAATGAAACTTTATCCTTGCCCTGTTAATGAAAAATTATATATGCAAACAAATAAACAAACAAAAAACATCCTGCAATAATTTGCAGGTGATAGGGGCCACTCTGCCTTGGCATCCAAGAAATGGGGCAGGGGCATAGTTTTCTTGATGGACTGTTTCTGGGCCATCATAGCTTTTGTTCCCAAGCAACAGCAACAAATTATAATCAAGAAAATGGCCTTGTACAGTTTGCCCATGTGCCAATCACCATGCTCTACATATGCCATTCAGAAAACATAGGTTGAGTTGCTTACTAGAACAATCCCATACATGAGGGCCTCCCCAAAGAGTGGGAAAGCATTGTGAGTACACTCAAGCATGTCCTAGGCAACAGTGTGCAGCTGGCAAATCCTTCACTTCCAGAAATGTTGTGCTGAAACAGCACAGAATTCCACTATTTCATGGACTTCATACTTCAGTTCAAATCTCAAGCTCTGACTCCTTCAGGTCAAAAATGTCTGATTGTCCTGACATTTTAATTGGTTTTTGATTTTGCCTACTTTGAGTTGTACACTGCTCTGATACAAATAAAGAAAGAACCTGACAAATGGACAGGTAAACGTATCTTCATGTCAAGCAAGTTTTACATTAAGATGTTTGCTCTCATTTCAATAACCTTTGCTGGTAAGATCTACATGCAACTATCCTTCTCCTTTTTCTTTTCTTTTAATTACTCTGTCCTCTGGACAACTCCACAAGTTCATCAGCATTGACTCCTGTTGTCATTGCTCTCTTTCACTAGATCTTTCTAACTGATCCTGGCATAATCCAGTGTTGTCATTACAGATGGAAAAGAAGTGGGTTGGATTTTACATTTCTTAAAAAACATCAATTTTCCTAAAGCTGGTACCAGAATAAAGCATTTACGGAAATTATTTGAAGAACATACACCCAAAATGCATGTATTTCAGAAATAGACCCAAGCACATTTTAATCAATGGATTTTAATAAGTGGAAAAATGCATAGGATATACATCAGAACATGAATGGTGGCAGAGATATGAGAAATGCAATGCAAATGAGATGAACAGATTTTCACAGTTTTGGGGCTCAGGAATGTCATTATTCATCCTTTGTTCCCATCTTCCATTGAAGCTTCAGGGGTTCTGGCTTTTGCACGGATGGGGACTGGAACTCCAGCTAGACCGAAGAGATCCTTAGGTTTGCCTTGTGTATACCTGTTGGAAGCACTCTCCTTACAAAAAAAGGGGCAAAGCTTGAAGCCAAGTTCTTTCCCCATTAAATGAATATGCTAATTTAGAGTGATGTACTTTGGTTCAAATTTAAAATGTGACCCAAGGGCTTCCAGGGCAGACAGAGCAATAATAGCAGCATTTAATGAATCACAGTATTCTTCATATCTCGTCTCCCACTAGTGCCAGAATACTGTTATGTTAAAGTAATATTAAAGAGGAAGAGATGCTTAGAAATGTTTTCAAATTATCATCCACTTGCTACAATGTCCACAGTTACTAAGTCCTAGAACAATACAGATCATTTGGATTCCTTTCCTTGCCCTCACATCCCATTGGGATAAGTGGGAACAATCTTTTAAATCCAGAGCAAATGTTAGACAAGTTTGAACCACAGTCCTTCATTTGTTCCAAAATCCTCCAGTTTATGAAGGTGGGACATTGTGCTTCTGTACCCATGATTCAAAAAGCCAGAAAATGGCCCAATATTGCTGCACAATATTGTACCCATGTTGCCAGCAGGAAAAATGGCAGCTTTAGATATCAGGGCAGCCTGAATGTTGACAACTCCAATGGTAACAGCAGTCAATGTGATGTAGAGCAGTGATCCCCAACCTTGGGCCTCCAGATGTTCTTGAACTACAACTCCAGGAAGTCTTTACCACCACCTCTGCTAGCCAGAACGTCTGGGAGTTGAAGTCCAAGAACATCTGGAGGCCCAAGGTTGGGGACCACTGATGTAGAGGATGCTCTCTTGTGCCCATTGCCATTCTGAAAGTGACACCATGGAAGAAAAAATCCTAGCAACTGACTCCTTTTGTTCATCAATTAACCACATCTCACCCAAACACAGAACAATTGAAAGGGCTGCTTTTTAACAAGCGTGAAAGACATCATATAAATAATAAAATAAAAAAAAACTCAAGTTGCACTGATTCTCCACTAAAAAGACACAGCTGCATTGGAGAGTATACCTGTAGAATTTCTATTTGTGGAACTCTTGACGCAGTCACAGAGCCCCTGTTGGGGAAAGAGGAGGCAAAGGTATGAATTTTATGAGGATGGGCAAGATGTGCGATTTGCAGGGCCGCTCCAGGACATTAAGCAAATACCACTCCCATCCATTTGAGTCAAGGCTTTTCGACCCAAGCCCACACAAGTTATTCCAACATATGTGGTAGAAGATTCCATAAATGTTCTTCCTTCTCCCTAACAATCAAATTAAATGATAAATAAATCATAAACAAATGAAAAATAAATGAAAAAGGGGACTTTTAAAAAATACAAGGTTGGAAGCTACCTGCTTGAGGCAGTTGTCAGAGTTTGCCTAATACTGAGATCTGCTGATCTGGGACAGGCGCTTGATTACAATAAGGAGTCATAGTCCCTTCCATTCAACATATCTATTCCTTCTCAACTATTTCCAGAAAGCACATATCATTTGTAATGCTGCTGCTACTGTCTAATATGCTGATGACAGTGATTATGAAGTTTCAGCTCAGGACTCAATCAAAATCTGTCCATAAAAGGAATGGTAGTATTCCTGTCTGACTTAAGAAAGTTAAATCAATGCAGAAGTCAATAAGGAAACATGGTGGCCATTTTCTCCATTGGTTTTCTGTCTCTCTGAAGCAAACCAATATCTTATAGTAAAAAGCTTATGCAGATCAGGCCAAAAATTAATGTGGTAAAGCAGCCTTACAGAGGAAGAAGGAGCTATGGCAACTGGTGTTGAGATCATGATGGTAAAAATAAAAATGAATCTCTGTGCCAACTAGCCAAGACATTTCAACTGCATGGAACAGGACTGCTAGAGATTTGCATCAGCAGAATGTCAGAAGGATCATAATTGGTGCTAGAAATAGACTGTGCTTCTAGAGACAATGCATCACATAAGAAAATGTGTTGGCATATTGCTGAATAAGACAAATGTCATTCCTTTCCAACTACCATGATTCAGTGATACACTTGGTTACCCACAAGAGTGAATCTTTAGATTTCCTCTTTGCCAATATTCAGAGAAGAGATTAAGATTTTTTTTCAGTTGACTAATTCCTACTGTGTGTTGCAGCTGAAGGCAGACATATCCATACAGGGTCTTGTTTTTGTTCTTGGTTTCTGTAACCATGCAGTGGTCATCAGTCTTTGATATAATACCTTCAAATTACACTCAAATGCTGGTATTCTATGTGATGTCAAACTTAGCAATACTTAATCAAGCACCAAGCACCCAAAATGAAGCACGGCGATGCTTTCCCATAAAATTTTATCTTCTAGAAACTTCTGAACTACCAGACTTTTTAAGCTATTCCAGAAATTTATTTAACAGCCCCGCCAGCTGATCAGGGTGAAATAGGAGTGAATATAATAGACTTCTACTTGGCATAGCCAGTACTCAGCACTCAGTGGTCCAAATAGTGGCTTCATTCAGCAACAGTAACTCTCAAGGGTGCTGGTAAAAATAATTGGTGTGTGTGTAAGTCCTGTGGATTTTTGTCTTGGATATACAGTAAATGTCAAGAGGGAGGAAGCCAGATGTAGCCCCTCTGGAAACTGATTCCATAGAGTTGGGGCTACTGCATAGAAGGCCCTGCCTCTAAGTTGAAAACTGTTAGGCCTCCCTTGGAGTGGCCACCCAGAGGAGCCTGGTCTGGGAAGATCTGATGGGTTGGGCAGGTGACACAGGGGTCAGAAGGTGTTACAAGTAACATGGTCACAAACTATGGAGCACTTTGTATGTCAGAGTCAAAACCTTGAACCTGATCCAGGACACAACAGGTAACCCGAGGAGGTGAGCCAAAACTGAAGTGATACGTTCAAATAGTCACTAGTCTGTGCAGACCTGCTGTAAACTCCAGGTCAGGCTCAAGGGGAGCCCCACATAGAGAGCATTGCAAAAATTGATCTGAGACATAACCCGTGCTTACACAGTGTTAAATCTGGTTAAAGGCTGATTTGTACATGGCTACAATCTGGGAGAAGAAAGAGATGGGACCAGAAGAGCACCTAGATGACATATTTGATCCCTAAATGGGAGGGCAAAACCATTCAGTTGAGGGGCTAACCCACCTAATCTCTGAATACCTGCAGAACAAAATCTCTTCTGCACACCCATAATGACTAGTTTAATTCTAATTTCATCATATAGGTCACCCTAGGGAATGCATTCGCTAATCAAGGGTGTATTAAAATAATTTTATCAGTATTAGTGTAGGGGGGGAATTACCATATTTAAATAAATACATAGAATACATGCTGGTGTTCTCACACAGCTTCAGTCGAGGTACATTTTTTTTTGTTTTTGGAAATGGCCATGCAACATAGATGAGTATGTTTTATATGTTAAACATTAATATATTTCTTAGTCTACTTTAGTAAAAGCAATAGAGCCTTCTTGTACCTTATACTTTTCATGGAATTTTTTTTATTGTCTTTATATCAAATAAACCTGTTAGCCTGCTACTTATTTTTATTGGCATGCTGTTGTTTTTATCACAATCTGGCATATTTTTGTCAAATATCAAAAGAATACTGTAAATAGCATCTGAAAATAGCTGGGTGACAACATATATCTTCTTTATCATCATTGTCATCATTTTAAAAATGAAGATATTATACAGCATCTTGAGTACTAGGACAATACTTGGAGAGTATTTTCCTTTGTACTGTAAATGTGACCTTGCACAAAGTGTCAAAGTGAGCTAAAGACTACATTGGGAGTCAACAAATCATGATATATAGTGTCTCCAGCAGAGGACTTGGTATACTGTGTCAGGTCCCACCTGGGGACAAAAATTCGAAGCCTATCTTAAAACAACACCACCACCTGATCGATTTGTCTGTCTGGTCAAGACCTATTTAGAAACCATGTGTTTGCAAATCAGTGAAACAATAGGTTTTAATGGCTTCAGAAAAGCTCTTAAGAGTTTTCAATCGAGGAAAGCCTTGTTCTAACGCCAAACACTTGAGAAGGTTTTGTAGGAGACCTAGTAGAAACACCTTTTAAAATTGATCGAGTCTGATGAAACACACTTTCACAGCAGGGCTGTATTGGTTACTGTCAGAATCAGCTCTAAGTGAAAAATGAATATATCATAAGGTGGCCATTGCTCGTATGCCAAAAAAGAGGACATTCTTCACAAGAAAGCAGAATATTTTTGCATTCAATTTGCATATGCAAATTTAAACTAGTATATGCAAATATCATCACCATTAGACATTGAAGACATTATTATGATTTAAATGGAAATATGGCTCAGCTTACTATATTACCCAGGGCTGTAACTAGGTAACTGCCCTGGGACACAGCACTAAGATTAAGATGGAATATAAATAAAATAAATCAGTTAAACATAGTGTTTAAGAAAATAAACAGAGATCACTGTAATTTTGTTGAAATATCTAGCTAGGCAACAATCAGTTATTTCAGCAGAATGGTCTGAGCAGTGCTTTTAGTATGTCCACTTGGGACCGATCTCACATCTGAAGTTGATGTGTCATGATATGCCATATTTTTGCTGCCATCCACCAGTACTTATGTCAGTGTGTGTAGAGTGGTCTTAACCGACCAGATAGGCGGGATATAAATAAAATAAAATAAATAAATAAAACAAATTTGCATCTTTTCTTACACAGTGATCCCTCCAAAAACATTCTTCTTGAAACATGAGAGCAGGCTGATTAGATACATCTACTAATCAAGGCTCTACTTTCCCTACACCTCCAGGAAAACTCACTAGAAAGTAGGGTGGCCATAATACATCATGAAAAAGAGGACATGCATCACCTAAAAGTAATACAGCTTTTCAAATGGAGACTCATCCTCCCTCAAAGATGACTTATAGCCACTCTAATATATCAGATTGTTTTCATTGTTAACTTGCTCACTTGAGACATATACTGTATCTTTAACCCGCCTGACCCAGGATGTGAAATTTTGGTCTCCTAGAATGGCATTTTATTGCAAAATCCAGAAAGACCTAGACCTAGAGTGTATGCACCCTCTAGTACAGTAACCACAACAGTTGTAAATAATATTCCCAAGATTTCCGCACATGCCATTTTCGGGGTTGAGCTCAAAGGGTTTGCTTGTTTCTTTGTTTTTAGCATCTTAGACAGCAATAATAATCAGCAGATTATCCCCAGAATTGTTCAGAGAGTATACAGTAGCTGGAGGACTTTGGAACTGTAGTCCAAAAAAGCAACTATCTTATGTTCTAGGTGTCAACAATGCTGAATTATGAGGTAACTCTGTCTGTCTGTCTGTCTGTCTGTCTGTCTGTCTGTCTGTCTGTCTCATGTCAAGTCAAATCCAATTTGTAACAATCCTAATGGGGTATCAAGGTATGTGAGGTTTTCAAGGAGTAGTTTAACTGGTGCAATCTACCAGTGAGTTACCAGTTACCATAGCCAACTAAGGATTAGAACACAGATCTCCTGATTCATTGTATCACTCTATCCACTACACCATACTGCCTCTCTTACACAAGAATCAATCAATAATCATAAAGAATATCAACAGGGCATCAATATGTACAAAGTGAGCTGTAACAAATTTTTATTCTTTTGTTAAAGATAGAAGCTCTATTTTTTGTATTATTGCTCTTCCAGTCCTGAGTTGATCTATAGTTCCTTTTTCTTGAAATTCAACTGCCTAAGAAAACAAAATGAACATTCTTTCTTTCTTTTTTTTTTTTCCCCAAGCATTACTTACATTGAAGCCTGTGCTCACAACTCTCAAGGACAGTTAAAAGGATGTGGCATTTAAGATGCAACATGAGCTAAGCCGGAGGGATACAACATCCTTTGTAAAGTTTATTTTCATCTTTAAGGCAGGAAGTTTTTCTGCTTCATTTATTTCAAGATCATGATATAGCATCAAGATTCTTCACCAGTTTTATTTTTAGTTGCACACGAATACTGCAGAGAACGAATGAAAGAAACATTAAAACACTGTGGGTGATTTTTTAAAATATATATATATATGCAATCAAGGTACATATGTAAGTCTTCTGAACAATGGAGAATATTTGGCTACAGTTTAGTGAATAAATGTAAGTGAGTTTCCAGGGCATCTGCAGCTGCAGATCTCAGAAATAAACTAAAAAAAACCCTGCACCAATATTTAACAAATACTTAGGTTTTTGGTTAAAACTTGTATCTATTATATAATACCAGTCAATGTTTTTATGATTTTGATTGACTGTATCTAATGCTTTGGGATAATAATAATAATGTGCACTGCTTGTCAACTGTAACTCCAAAATATACAGTGTCTGTATGCAACTCCAAGTGGATAGCTTTGGACTACAGTTCAGAATCTTGGAATCTTAAACTGCACCTCCCAAAACCCATGGTTACTAGCACTGCTTGCATGCTTGAACTGGGTTGTTGTTGTTGTCCAAGAAGCAGTGTTTTGAAGCTTTGTCATAAAACTCATAAAACTACTGTGCCTGAACTGTGCATCTTCTATAGAGTGACTTACTTCTTTACCAATGAGTGGGCCTGGAATTAGCACTCATTAAGGGACGTGGTGGCACTGTGGGCTAAACTGCAGAAGCCTGTGCTGCAGGGTCAGAAGACCAAGCAGTCGTAAGATTGAATCCACGCGACGGAGTGAGCTCCCGTTGCTTGTCCCAGCTCCCGCCAACCTAGCGGTTTGAAAGCATGCAAATGCAAGTAGATAAATAGGGACCACCTCGGTGGGAAGGTAACAGCGTTCCGTATCTAAGTCGCACTGGCCACGTGACCACGGAAGATTGTCTTTGGGCAAACGCTGGCTCTATGGCTTGGAAACGGGGATGAGCACCGCCCCCTAGAGTTGAACATGACTGGACAAAAATTGTCAAGGGGAACCTTTACCTTTACCTTTTAAGACTACAATTAAAAGTGGGAAAGTCCACTACTTCTCTCTCACTCTCCCCTCCTCCGACCACCTTTCTTGTTTGCCTTCCTACTCTGTGCCCAGCCAGGCTGCTTAGAGAAGAATGGATCACCTTGCCAAAGATCCGAATTTTATTCTAACAGAGGATGTTTGAAATCCAGTGAAGGCCACATAAAATTAAGCCACTCAGTCTTCAGGTCACATGCTGCCCACCCCCTGTTCTTTGTTCCAAAGACTCATGGGACAGTGAAATTAATTAGGTGCAGTATTTACCTCAAGAGCTACAGGGACAGGGAAAGCAGCACCAGTTGAAATTTTTGTCTGCTGTGCATTTCTTCAAGCAGGAAAGCTCTGTCAAGACAAGAACTGACAGCACAAAAGCAAATACTGTATATATGTTGCATTTATCTGTCATATGTCATAGCCAGGAGGTCAACACACTCATGTGGGGATCAACTCCAAATGGATTTTTCCACAGGTCACCATGTGTCCATGTGCTTCTTCCTTGACTGATGACTGTAATAAAAGGGTACCATATTACATTAAAAGTATCCATGTTTGTTTGACCTCTAGCAAGTCTCACTTGGAAAGTTAGGTTTTTCTAGAAGTGCTGTATCCCATATCATGTTATATCAATTTTCTACTAAAAGAGTAGCCCTTCTTTGTACCATTTGTCAGTTATAATTTGGCAGCTAATGACAAAAAGGCAATTGGGTCTTTATATGGAGTATCCCAGTTAGGTTCCAGAAAAGTATATAATAATGCCAGTTCCAAATTTGTATTAATAGATTGATAGCAATCTCACCTATTTAATTCAGTGGCAACTGGACATACCTATCAAATCTGCTAGGATTATAGAATAGTTAGCTGATTAGGTGAATCAGAATTGTGATTTGTGTAACTTTCCTCCATTTTTGGGGAATGGTTGTGGGATTAGTTGGAATGAAGGATTTGTTTTTTGTTTTTTTGAAGTGGTTATTCTTGGCTGAAGAACATCCCAATCAGAAGAAAAGTATACCACAACATTTTCTTGGAAAAGAAAAGAAAAGTTATCATTAGTCAGTGTTAAGCCCTTTTAAGATCTGATTTTTTTTTCTCAACATGTAAGCATATGCTCAAGTCACATAAAGATCAACTGGATCTACATGCTGAACTCTGGCTGAATCATGCCTGCAGTAATAATGGAAAAGGCTAGAAAGTGTTTCGCATTTTTATAGTGTGTCACATTTGCAGACAGGACAAGTTAATGAATTTTCATCAGTTGTAATCCACTATAGATGGTAATGTTATGCATTTCATCATTTTAAAGAGACAGCATGTCAGTTCTGAATATATAAAGTGAATTAAGTCCTCTCTTAAATGTCATTGTAATGTCACATTACAGAGTGCAAATCAATTCTTTGCCACTATTGTTTTCCTAAGGAACAACATGCTAGACACCACAGCATAATGAATAATATGTTCATGTCATAATTTTACAAAGTGTTCTGAAATCGTCACACGAACCTAGCAATATCATTGCAAAACAAATACATTTTGTGCTTAAATGTAAAATTGGCCATGTACAGCAAGAAATAATGCTACAGAATAAGTCATTAGGTTATAATGAACACAAACTGCTGGACTCCAGTCACGGTATCCATCTATCCATTTCTATAACCCATATGACAATCAACAATAATCAAAGCCAAAACAAAATGATACAATCTTTGCTATATCTCTAAGAGTCACAGAACAAGTTGACATACCTCACCTCTTAACATTGTACACTGAGACAGTTATTGTAGTCTAAAGCTTTTGGAAGACAACAGGCTGAAAAAGGCTGGCTTTTTAGGATCTTCTTTTTTATTAAGAATAATCATTATAATTTCAGACCTTGTTTTTATCAGCACATGACCTGTTTCTTTAGCAATGAAAGTTTTGTTCAACCCAAAGGTCAGCATTGCAGGGGGTTAGGAGAAGTACACTGTGAGCCACAATACTAAGTGCAATTCGAATCACCAATAGAAGAACGGGTGACCTTTCTTGAACAATGGGGCAATTAGAGAAATATCAATAAAAGGCAGACTGTTTTTTCTTTTCTTTTTTACATATCCCATTCCACCAAGTTATTTCCTGTTTACATCCTCAGAGAGGGTCTGACTCCAAGCAGCCAGCTTACTGGTGAGAGGGCCTGCCAGTGCTGAAGTGAAATAAAAGCTTGCTTGTCTCATCTCTAGTCCTGCTGCTTCAGTGAAACAATCAAATATGCATGAGCCTCCCTGCTCTCTTCAAAATGGCAAGATGCTGAGCACCAGGAGATCAGACAAACTATTTTATCTTCTGCATTGTACTAGTCACTTTCAAATCCAGGGAATGATGGCAAAGCAGTGCAGAGATCATCTGTCCTAGGCTCAAAGGACACAGAATGAGAAATGCAGACACTGTTGCGTATGAGTCATATTTTATCACATCATCCACAGATGACATTTCACCTTCTATTCATCTATCTGTGTAGTCCTATGTAGGCATTCATCAGCTAAAGGTTAGGCCTGAACGTTACTGTGTGGCCAGCAGCATACAAGATCATAACACTCAGAGTGTGAATGTCTGGATTGGGTCTTGTAAGCACATCCAGTTCAACTGTGATCACTTCCATCTCCTGCATGTCTGGTTCATTAACACAATAACTCTGCAAGCTCACTCAGCTGAACAGGGTGACAGCACCCTATATATTTTGTCATCTTGGAGGCCAAAGGTCCAGAAGATGGATCAACAGAAAGAGAAAAGAATGAGTTTGCTATTAAACCAGGTATAGCATAGTGTTTGTGATGGGGCTTGCATATACACACCCTTATCCCTACCCTTATGTTAGTTGCCGACATGAGTAGGTAAATCCCAGTGTTAGCCTCTTAGCGACTTATGCCGAGAACTGGACAGGGGGAGTGTGTCCCTGTTGGTTCTGCTGGATCCTCACAGCAGCTCTCGATACCATTGACCATCGTATCCTTCTGGGTAGTCTCTCTGGAATGGGAATGGGTGGCACTGTTTTACAGTGGCTCCAGTCCTTTCAGGAGGGGAGGACCCAGAGGGTGTTGCTGGGGGACTCCTGTTCAACACCCTGGCCATTGGTCTGTGGTATTCCTCAGCAATCTGTTATGTCCTCTGTTCGATTTGCCTTATAAATGAAACCATTGGGAGAGGTTTCCAGAGTTCTGGGTTCTGGTTTCATCAATATATGGATAACACCCAACTCTACCTCTCCTTTCTGTCTAAATCCAAGGAAGCTATTTCGGCCCTAGATCAGTGCCTGGTGTCAGTAATGGACTGGATGAGGGGAAATAAGCTGAAACCTAACCCAGACAAGACAGAGATACTCCTGGTCAGTCAAAAGGCAAATCTAGGAATAAGGATTGAGTCTGTGCTGGATGGGGTTACACTCCCTCTGAAAACACAGGTGTGCAGCTTGGGGGTGCTCCTGGATTCATCTCTTTGCCTGGATGCCCAGGTTTTGGTAGTGGCCAGGAATGCCTTTGCACAGTTAAAACTAGTGTGCCAGCTGTGCCCATTTCTTGAGAGGTCTTATTTGGCCATGGTGACACATGCCCCAGTTACATCTCGATTAGCTTTCTGAAATGTACTCTGTGTGGGGCTTCTTCTAGAAAGTGAATGAATGAATGAATGAATGAATGAATGAATGAATGAATGAATGAATGAATGAATGAATGAATGAATGAATGAATGAATGAATGAAAGTTTTAATTGGATGCAATAAAAGGGTGCCATATTACAAGTGACTATTTAACCTTTGTTTGAGAACCTCTAATGCAGGAAAGTCCACAGCACACAGAGGCAGTCTGTTCTACTGTTGAACAGTTCCAACTCACAAGAATGTTTCCTAGTGTCCAGGCAAAACCTCCTTTCTTATGACCTGAACCCATTACTTGGTGTCTAATTCTCTCAAGCTGCTGAAAAACAATAGAAAACAAATTTGCTCCTGTTACATACAGCTATGACCTCACCTGTCCGTCACTGCTAAAGCTGTGAGTCATCTACCAATGGTGTGACGGAGGGTGGGACATAAGGGGTGGAGCTGTTGTATAAATGGGAGTGAATGTGTGTGAGAGATTACAGATAGGGACAGATAGGGACTGATAGGGCTTTGATAGGGTTTAGAGAGGAGTTACGAGATCTGTGATATATAGTGAGAGTCTGTGTATGCTAGTGACTTTATTATAGTGATTGAATTATTATTTAATTATAAATGATTTACCATTCCTTTTATTTGTACCCAATAAACTTGAGTTTTTATTTTGAATCATATTTTGGCCTGAAGCTACTTATTTGAGGGAATGGTTGGTGGCAGTGGAAAAGAAGAGTGATTTAGAGTGACGTAGCGACCCCCCTTTGTGAGGTAGAGGGAGGCCGTTACAGCTCCATCTTCAAACATGACAGTAATATTGCCTCTCAGTCCTCTCTTCTCCATGCTCAAGCTCCCTCCAAGCTACCTCAACTTTCATTCTTGGCTTTCTGACCTTTTAGACTCCTGGATACCCTTTTCGAGACACATTCCAGCTTGACAGTGTCTTACCACTGTGGTGTCTAGTACTAGAGACTGTATTCTGAGTGAGGTCTGACAAAAGCTGAATAGTGTGGTACTGTTACTTTCCTTGATCTGGACACTACACTTCTGTCAAAGAAACCCTTCTGAGTATTTTTTTTTTGTATAAAACCCTGAAAAGGGCTGCCATAAGTCATAATTGACGATGGCACATGATTATTATTTCTATGCTGTATAGATTCTATTTAATTATTTAATTAATTTAATTAATTAATTAATATGCCACCCACACTACCCAAACGATGAAAAAACTGTGGGTTGTTCTTAAAGAAACAGGTGTGCCTCAGCACTTGATTGTCCTAATGCATAATCTGTATTGTGGTCAAGGAACTATTGTGAGGACAGCATAATAGAGAGACAGAGTGGTTTCTCATAGGCAAAGCTATTAGACAAGGACACATTTTATCCACATCTATTCAATCGGAATATATTGTGTGGCAAGCGAAACTAGATTTAGATGAAGGAGCCAGATTTTGTATACATTAATTCAAATATCAATCCAAATGGAGACTGGAATGAAAAAAACATCAGAGAAAGATTGAGACTCAGAAGGGCAGCAATGAAGGAAGTAGAAAAGATCATCAAGTGTAAAGGTGTGTCAGTGGAGACCAAGATCAAGTAGTCTATGCTACTGAATTCCCAATTACAATGTAGAGGTTGTGAAAAAAACGGACAGGAAGAAGTTGATTCATTTCAGCAAGGTGCTGGAGAAAAGCTTTGCCAATACTGTGGACTATCAGAAAGGTGAACCAGTGTTTCCTAGATCAAATCAAGCCTGAACTTTTTCTGGAGGCAAAAATGATGAATCAGAAACTTTGGGCACTTGAGGAGAAGGCAAGACTCACTGAAAAAAGCAGTAATACTGGGAAAAGATGAAGGCAACAGGGAAAGACCAAATATGAGATGGAATGACTTTACAAGAGCAGAGTCGGGCTGTTGAAGAAAGGACATTTTGGAGATTACACATTCATAGGGTTGGCATAGGTCAGAAGTAACTTCATGGCTTGTAACAACAACAATAAAATGGAGCAAGAGATCCCTGATTTTGGCTGGTTCTGCTCATCCTATAATCTTCCTAAGCTACTTCCATAATGATTTGGACTGATGGGCAAGAAGTGCTTGCTGCTGCTGAGCCTCATGATACCAAGTTTCTCTTCCCCGCACACCTCTTAAGACAGTTTTTATTTCATTGGCTACAGTCCTGCTCCTTTCAGATCATACCCCAGTCAGTTATAACCAACCCGTAAATGAAATTATCCATCTAATTTCTAGACTAAATACCTGAAAAAAACCTATTTTGGACAGAAGGAGAACAGGATGAAAAGATCTGCTTTAGGTATTCACTGCTCTGGGTATTATTAATGCAATTATTTTGGATCACTTTTCTTAATGGTCCAATTTTATTGTAGTTAATTAAACACAAGCATATCTCTGCTTCTGGTGAAAAATTATTGAATGGAGAATAAATATATGCCATTATTTATTCGGAAGCAATGTTTATAAGACCATAAATGACTGCTGTTGGGGGGGGGGGAATGATAGGGACATACTTTCATCAATTTTGATGTCATTTTTGTTTTCAAGAACAGCTGTTCCAGGATACATCAGTCAAGTCCACATTAAATGTGTTTTCTGCTATCTGAGCTCAGCCAACACAGGAGGGAATTATTCATGTCGATCTAACAAGATACTTGCCAATGAAAATATGCACTTCATAGGCTTAGTATGTGTGCCAGTAACTTATAGGCAAATAAAAGCAGTAGGGAATGCGAGGTGAAGGTGACTCTTTTGTTCTACAAACTCCATGGGGGAAAATGTGTTTCTTCCAAACAAAATGGACCCATTCCTTTGAGTTCTTGCTGTTTTCACATCTTTTTTTTTTTCAGTAAACATAGGATGGAAAACTTTCAGCTACACTTTGTGAAAGGACTATGAAGTATATACATTTCAGGAGGCCAGTCCATCCACCATCATGAGAGCGCCCTGATTTTGCACTGAATTTCCAAAGAATGTTACCTTTTTTTAATTGGTTATTGGCAATATTCACATCAACCAGGGTCACCTGACTTGAAAACCAAGGTAGACTTCAGTCAGTGTACAAACTCTCTTGCATTACTTCTAGTGGGAGGGGGCTACAAGGAGAATGGCCTTTTATCCCTATTCTCTTATTTCCACTTCCCCACACATTATTTATTGTTATCTCTCAGGGGTGGGGTTGAGAGGACAACTAGAGAGCCAGTTTACAGAGTGGGTGTGGCCTGGCAGAAGGAAGCATAGTTTTCAAAAGGGGGAGAGCAATGTCCATACAAGAGACAAGGTCTACCTTTGTCCTGGGACCTAGAGATTCTCCATACCAGCTTTAGACTTATAAATCTTGTGCCCCATTGAAACTTGACATTTTCCCAACCTCTTACTTTTGCAGTTCTTTCCCACTGACAGTATATCTCATGCGAGACAGATGAGCATTTCATTTGGTTCATTTTTTGATGAGAATTTTCCAGAATTTATGCATTTCCTCAGAAATTCAGTGGAAAGGGCCTGCATTTTATTTCAACTAAAATGTGTGAGAAAATGGCTATAGTAAACTTGTCCATCCAGACACAGAGCATTTTGAGTGCTTAACTCTATACAGTACAGCTCTGAATTTGAGTGTTTAACCATGTTTTATGTACTGAATTAGTTTCTTTCCATCACTCTCCTGATCTCTCTACCTGGGAGGCAAATACATGATGAATCTCTTCATATTGAGAAAGTTGAATTTCTCCCTTGCACATGAGAATTTTGTTCTGTTGACCATTGCAAGATATTCATACCTTTCTACATAACTCTGATAGAAATAACTTTTGATTGATTGATTGATTGATTGATTGATTGATTTGCCAAATCTTGTCAAAAGCAAAGCTGACAGTTTCAGCATCCAGTTCCAACTTTATACCTTTCTGTCTAGCTCATATGAGAGGCTAATCCTGCCCCCCTAGACTAATGGGAGCTAATTTGCTTCCCATGAAGGCATAACAAGTGCTCCAGTAGCTTTACCATTAATTAGCATTCCATAGCTGATGAGTATGCTGTTTATTTTCTCCCCACTCCATAAGGTTTTATTGCTTTCCTTTTTCTATTTCTGTTACTCAAGCAAAGGCTTTTGAAGGGTTTCCCTTGAACCTGCTGCCACATTCCTACTGACTCTGGACAGGTGATGTTTCACCTCTGTAAGAGTGGCATCAAAGAGCCACCCAGTGAAAAATAATATAAATAATAAAACATAATAATATATGGAAAAATAATATAGTAATATAATAATATAATATATATATTATATTATATAATAATATAATAAATAATATAAAGCCTTGTGGCGCAGTGGTTAAAATGCTGTATTACAGCTAAAACTGTGCTCACGACCTGGGGTTCAAATCCCAGGTAGCCGGCTCAAGGTTGACTCAGCCTTCCATCCTTCCGAGGTCGGTAAAATGAGTACCCAGCTTGCTGGGGGGGGGGCAATGTGTAGCCTGTATAATTAAAATTGTAAACCGCCCGGAGAGTGCTTGTAGCGCTATGGGGCAGTATATAAGTCCAAAAAAAAAAAAAATCAGTAAATTTTAAGGAGAACATATATAAGATGTTTCATAGGTGGCATATGACTCGGGGGAAAAAAACTGTCAAAAATTTACACAGAGGTGTCAAATACATGCTGGAAGTGTAAAGCACAAGAGGAAGCTTGTATCATATGTGGTGGACTTGTAGAGAAGCGAAACAGTACTGGATAGCAGTACATGCTTTGCTACCAAAAATATTGCTTTGTAATATTCCACAAGCCCCAGAATTGTTTTTACTGAGTATTATCTATATTATCTAGTTATCTAGTTATACATATAGTTACTGCAGCCAGAATTCTTTATGCTAAGAAATGGAAGAAATCAGAGATACTGAAGCAAGAGGAGCTATTGGAGAAGATTTGGGAAGCAGCAGAGATGGATATACTATCAGAAGTGTTGAAAGAGTGTCCAATACAAAAGGCAACTGAATGATGGGATTTATTACATATATGGCTTGAGTCAGTAGACAGAGCTTGATTAACATAGAATTAAATTAAGAGCTAACTACAAGTAGAAATCTGGAAGGGCAATCAAAATGTAGAAAGGCAAAAAGTGGACTTGATATTGCAATGCTAACAACATGATTTGATTACAGTATATTTTATGTTCTCCTTCTTCCCCCCTTTTTTGTCCATTCCCCTTACCTTCTGTACCCCTTACCCTATCCCTAGTTTCATATATATATATACACTCACTGGGTGGCTCTTTAATATATACAGTATTAAAGAGCCACTCAGTGAGTGCATGCACTATGGGGTGGTATATACGTTCAAGTAATTAATTCACTTTTAGTACGTGTTACAATGGTTTGCAGAATATGTATTGTATGTTGTGTATAGTCTTATTTAGTGGCTGAAATCTTGCTGCTTAATGTAGGAAGCCACACTAAAGTAGGCCCACTGAATCCGTGTCTCTGGCTCAGTTTGATGAGTCAGCTCCTGTGTATGTTCCATCAATTCAGTTGGGCCTGCTCTAGTTGTGATGTACTGTGTTAAAGTTATAATTAGAGTAGACCCATTTGAATCAATGGAACTTATACAGGAGTTGACTCACCAATATCCGCACAAATACAATGGTTCTACTCTAGTATGACTTCTTATATTAAGCAATAGGATTTCAGCCACTAAACGTAATGTGTCTCATCCTGAACACCTACAGCATCTTGATGTGAAGAGTTCAGAAAATTGTCCTTTTGAAATTTTGTGTATTTCCTGTAACACTAATTTTCTTTAAGTAACTCTATGATGATCATACCCCTATATTCCTACGGTACTTACTTAAGTTATGAAGTGTTTGGCTCTTTGCCTCTCTGTAAAAGATCATTAATAAGTCAGCCACATTTTAACATTTAGTTATGTCTTTTCATTTGACTTGCAAAGGAAATGGTTGATTAGATTGAGTAAACAGCTTATTTCACAAAATGCTTGTTTGTAATGAAAAATATTGACAAAATATCACACAAACATTAATCCACATGGAACAGCATATGCTAGCCCATAAAAACATCCTTACTGTGTTCTGTTTCAACAGTGTGCAGAATCATTTCTGGTAAGAGGGGAGGAAAGGAAGAAGAGAAATAACAGAAAATCATGTTATGTTGCACCAGTTCCAGGATGATTAAAAAAATCGACAGTGATTCTGAAGGAAGTTGGAGAATAACCTTAGTTTAGTGAATTAACAAGAGAACAGTGGGATCACATGGGGGAAAACAAATGTCTATGAACCCCTTTGGGTTGGGTGGGCTGCCAATAAAGTATAATATCTCTCAGATCCATAATTGTGATTGACTGGAAATCTGAAATCTGGTTCTCTGTTGTGGTGCCTAGGAAATCTCACTACCATTGCTAAGGTGTCAGTTTGTAAACAGCTGGAACAGTTAACCCAGTGGTTCCCAACTCAGATATTCCTGAAGCCTTCACCACTAACTGTGTTGGTGAGGATTTCTGGAGATCATAGTCCAATAATGTGTGTGAACTCCAGGTTGGGAACCATTGAGCTAACCCAAATGCTGTTGTGCTGCAGCAGGCTGAAACTGAGTTTTCTGCCCACTAGGAATTTTGTGAAGCAAGAAGCTAATGGGATTCATGTGACCTTGTAAAGCAGTTGATCTTCCCAGGCACCTCAGTCTAGTTACTCCTTTCAAATGGAAACTGAGTTGGAGAGAGGGCACCCTGAGGCACTTTTATGTTGATGAGTGATTCCTGAGCTTTTCAGCTTTGACTATGGACCCTCTGGGTTTGATCGTGGTCACCCCTTGGTACCAACCTAGCTCATTTGGTTGTTTTGGGGGTTTTTTGGGCTATTTGGCCTGGTCTAGAGGTGTTCCATGTTCCAGAACACAGCCAAACAGCCCAAAAAACCCACAATTTATTTATTTATTTTATTTATTTATTCAATTTCTACCCCGTCCCTCTAGATAAGGTCTACTTGGGGCGGCTTACAAAAATTAAAACACATTAAAACAATATAGAAGAATAACTAACATAATGCAATTATTATAATTAATATTATCCAAGATGGCAACATTAAGAACCAGAAAAAAGGGGGAAGGAACTTAGGTGACTGGGGGGAAGGCCTGTCTGAATAACCATGTTTTTAGTTGGTTTTTGAACACACCCAGCGAGGGTGCCAGCCGAATTTCAGTGGGAAGTGTGTTCCACAGCCGAGGGGCAACTGCCGAGAAGGCCCGGTTTCTTGTTTTCTCCTTCCGGGCCTCCCTCGGCGTCAGTCCCCTCAGCCGTCCCTGCTGGCTATGTCGGGTGACTCGGGTAGATCTGGGTGGGAGGAGGCGATCTGCCAAATATTGAGGTCCCAAACCGTTTAGGGCTTTATATGTAATCATTAATACTTTGAAGTCAATGCGGAAACGAATAGGTAACCAGTGCAGTGCAGCCAGAGTGGGGGAGATGTGCTGATATTTTCTCACCCCACTAATAAGCCTGGCTGCTGCATTCTGGACCATCTGGAGTTTCCGCAAGAGCCTCAAAGGCAGCCCCACGTAGAGTGCGTTACAATGGTCTAGTCTCGAGATTACGAGCACGTGGACTAGAGTAGTGAGGGCCCCCCGATCAAGATATGGCCGCAGCTGGACAATCCGCCATAGATGAAAATAGGCAGAACGGACCACGGACGCCACCTGGGTTTCCATGGTTAGTGCCGGGTCCAGATGTATCCCCAAGCTGCTGTATGGGAAGTTCAATCAGATCCAGGCCATGAAAGCCTTCACGTATACTAGGTCATATGCTTGGACATCCAAGGCACTGTGAAGGGGTGATGAAGGAAAATCTCTGCATACCATGTAATCAGTTGTCCCATCCTCTCCCAGGCCCGACTTCCCATTAACAACATTAGTCTAGTTGCCTGTTTTTTATATATATACAATATGTTTTGGTATTCACACCAACTCCCTCTTTCTGGTTTAAGTTTATGTTCATAAATATGGCCCTAGTATAATCCAGCTACTGATCTCTCTCAGTCTCTATCTCTCTCTTTCAAATGTCATCCTCTGCTTACAAGTGTGTTCTACCACTGAGATGCAGTTTCTCTCTCAAAGGAAAGTGAGTAATCACATATTTAATCTAATTCAAAGCAGATCAAGACTCAGTGGACATTAAGCCATAGGACATTATACATTTATTAGAGAAATTGGCTTCCTGTCACTTTTTGTTTTCATTTTGTTTTTGTAGTGAAAATGTTAAGTGTACAATTACTGTATTTTTCGCTCCATAAGAGGCAGTTTCCCCCCAATAGTGGGGGAGAAAGTATGTGCATATTATGGAGCGAATACAGTAAAAAAGGGTTCAGCCACCACCACCCAGAAGCCTCCCACCGCCATGCTGGGAGGCCTCTGAACTGGCACCAGAGGCTGCTTGCTGTGGCAGCCACATTGGACTTCACCACTCTGCCATCCGCACTGCTGGCTTTCCAGGATCTGCCTCCTAGAGCCCACCTGGAAAACCAGCAGGGCCAACAGGCCTATGACAGCAAATGTAAAAGGCAGAGGGCAGTAAAAACAGCCAAGGACCAAAGGGGAAAGAGTGATTCTAAAAAGACCAGGGGAAACCACAAATACAGTCCCCCACTACCACAAATTAGGCAGCTGATTTTCCCACATTTGGGGAAATCACAGGGATCAGCACATCCAAAGTGCAATAGATGAGCCTTACCCTGGGAAAACCACTTTTACAATAATGGTATCTTCCCTGCCAGGTATGAGTTTGAGTGGCTCCTGCACCTCCTGCCCCTTTCTGTGCCCTGTTCCCCAAAGGCATGGTGACCCCCCAGCTGCACCTCCTGATCAGAACAGGGCTGCACAGCCCCAGTCCCGCCAGAGGCCAAGAGAGCTCTTCAGTGTTTTGGGGTGCCCCACAGGACCCCCATCAGGGGCTGGGTGTTCCTCCCACAACCCTCCAGTGCACAGATATTAGCATACCTAATATGCGGGGAAGGCAGGGAAAGCAGGAAATTCAAACTTTCAGTTAGTGAAGAGGCTGCTTGTCTGCTTCCTTGCTAGTCCATGTAGTTAGAGAGCTGGGAGAGAGACCTGGGACTGCCTGGTATTGTCATTTTAAAATGTAAAATTTAGTTTAAAAGCTGTTTGTTTGGGGTTAGTGCTTAGGTGAAAAGGTGCTCCCTTTAAGTTGAAACCTGCTTGTGTAGAAATGTGCATGCTTGCTTTAAAAGCTGCTTGTTTTGGGTTAAACTGTGCTTGGGTGAAAAGGTGCTCCCTTTGAGTTGAAACCTGCTTGTGTAGAAATGTGCTTGCTTGCTTTTAAAACTGCTTGTTTTGGATTAAAACTTGCTTGGGTGAAAAGGTGCTCCCTTTGAGTTGAAACCTGCTTGTGTAGAAATGTGCATACCAGTACTTGCTAGTTTAAAAGCTGCCTGGAAGCCTTTCAGACCAGCGCCGATCAGCTGTTAGGTGGGGAGAGGGGAGGGGCAGGACTGGAGAAGAGCACAAAATGGCTGCCATCTGCTGGGTTTTAGCTCTTTGGTGCTCTTTTTCGGCTGTTTGGGGGGCTACCAGGGCACTGTGAAGAGCCAGGCTCAGTCTACAGTACCTGGTGACTTTCTTTTAATTTTTTTAAAAGTTTCTGACCTCCCCCCCATAAAATGCATTAATTAATTTTCAGTGCATTTCTATGGGAAATTTGGATTCGACTTGCAAACTTTTCAACTAGTTCTGGGCATCTAATAGAGAATGTATTTCCAAAGGGTGTTGCAGCAAGGAAACTAACTGTGTTAACAGCTGCTAAATAGTTTAATTCCACTATTTATCCTCCACACAACTAAAAGGGACCTCTCAATGCAGTGCCAAATCAGACAAACCATTTCTAACTTAATATAGGCTTGGGCTGTAGCTGGGCAGAGTTGCACAACAATCTCATCTGTCATTGAGACATTTCTATAAGCATGGGGAGGAGGTGGATGAAAGGAAATGTAAAATATAGGTAGAGTGGTATAAGTCTTACCACTGGCTGATAATGGTCTATATGTACTTTATTAAAATTTATGGTACACAAATTTATGGTACATAAACTAGAGTACACAAACTTTTAAGTCATTCTATTTGTTAATGACAGTGGTAATGGTTCTTAATGCCACTGTTGACTGCTGTTCACTTTACATGGTTCAAATGTTATTCTGTTATAGTTTATTAAATATTTCATTACACTATTTGGTTCAGAATACATTTTCCCTGCTTTCCTCCTCTAAAAATTAGGTGCGTCTTAAGGTCAGGTGTGTCTTATGGAGAAAAATTCGGTAAATGTTTCTGTCCCATTGAAGTCATAATAATTCCATTACAGTAGGCTTTAAGCAAATTGGGCCCACTGTCCTCTGTGTTCTTATCTAACTTACGCATTAATATTTACTGGTATGGACAGATATCCAGCTAGCCTGTAAAATGTGCATTGTAACAGCACAATCTAATGCATAATGTGAATAGCCTTCAAATAATGTAGTTGGATTTGGACATTTTTCAACATTAATATGGATGACTTAAAACCTGGTGGAATATTATCTAAGCAGGGCAAAGTAATGTGAGTATTAGCTGTATAATTTCGTTGGTTTTGGACATTTTCCATCATTACTCAAATAACACCGATTCAGATGAAATTGTAGAAGAAAATCAGATCATCTGGACTTCAGCCAACACTACTGCATAATCTTGGGAATTGCTTGGACAACATTTGCATTTCTCTAGTTGGAGTGCATTACGTCCATCACAGATGATGGGATGGATTGTATGCAAATGCCATATCTATATCAGTGTGCAAAGCAGCTGCAGAGTACACAACCATGTTATTACACCTCTGAATGACAGCTGATGGAATAACAGGAGTTGGAATACTTGGCAACTAGAGCATCCCGAGATGAAGCAAAGGAAGGATGTAGATGAGTTGCAAAGAGCAGATACCCAGGGAGCTTCCGACAGCACTGAACACAGACTAAAAACTATGGTGAAAGACCACTTTCCAGGTACTATATTTTAGCACTTGCAAAATCTAGTAATAGCCTACCCTTTTCTTCTTCTTGTAGTGCCTCCTAATGGCACCTTAAAAATGATATTCCTTCTCTCCTCATCTAAAAAGCATAACTGGGTTTGTTAATGCCCAGTACATGCTGGGTAATAGTAATGGGTTGTCAGATGCCATTTTATTGGTGCCTGACAAACATGTATTGCCACATCAGTGCAATGTAACATATGAATCCACTGTTTGTTTCCATCCATCAGGATTGATCTCAAGATATACGTATTTATTTATTTATTGGATTTATACCCCACACCTTCTAGCAAGCAGGCCACTCTGGGTGGCTATGACCACTGGGAAACTTCATGGAATAGTTACTAGAGATATTTTATAGCAAACTAATAATCAATATTACCTGCCATATGGCTTCATCATTAGCTTTTCCTCAAAGGCACTGTTGATGGAGTTTGGGACACATTCCTTTGTCAAGTGGGGGTTACACATGTATTGTTTTATCCTGGAAAATGAGAGAAGCAATGAGGTTTTCAGAACGTTTGCACGTCTGAAATTTAAAACTATCATGATTTTTTTGTATCCTTGTAAGTCAAGTCATTGCTGCTCCCCCCACCCCCATTTGCCTTCTAAACCTTGAACTGCAGTCATCTGGGAACATGCTGTTCTTCCACTGATTTGAATTATGTCTTGTCTTTGACCTTTTGGCATCTGAGGTAATGTACCAGAGTTTGGGAGAAAAATTAGGCTGTGAAGCTCATCCCTCCAATTGACTATCTACCTGTCTATTTAGCATTATGTCTTTATTTTTGCCTCCTAATTGCTTGTAGTACCACATATTAATTACCCTCTGTGTAAAGAGATTTAGCTTGAACTCCCTTGCTTCCCAGTCTTAGCTTTAGTTCATGACCCCTTTTTTTCGCACACAATTACCCTGTCTAATTTTAAGGCATCCACCTTCTCATTGCCCTTCAGAACTGTGAACATTCATCATTATCCACCTTAATCGTTGCCAGAATGGATATTATATGGTGTTTTCTTACAAGTGTGGTTTGATCCTTCATTATTCTTTATTATTGTTGTCCTTCTCCTCCTAGAGTTTTACTTGGTACATTAATTTTGCTCTGCATTCCAATAAAGATTTCACTAGTCAAGTGAGCAGTTCCGCAGTGCTCCCTTCTGTTTTGTGTTCTTTCCGGTCCCTTTACAAATCCAGAGTTTGTTTACCTTCCTAATTGCTGTCAGCTTTGACAGCAAGCTGATGCTTTTAAAGTCTCTGCCAATTATCTGTTAAGCTGTTCAAAGTACGCAAAAGACAACATGTTTGTAGGTTAAAATGCTATTTAAATATGGTGTGGAATAGACTGACAAAATGTGGTATCCAGTGATATAGATAGAGATTAGGGTTAAGTTTATTGACAGCATTTTAAAATGTAAAAGTATTTTTCTAAGAAAGCCACAGAAAATTGCTATAATAATGTCAGTCTTTTCTTGTCAAAAGAACATCAGAAGAACCTGCTGGATCAGGCCAAAGACAGAGCTTAGTTTTAAGAAGAAAGAATATAATGACCTATTGAAGCTGTACATAACTAAGAGTGATCAAAAGATGCTCTGGGTCCCAGGATGTGATCCTAAAGCAACTTAATTATGGATAGATTTAACATGTTATTATGTTATTTCTTAGAAGGGGTTTTTCATGTTCAGAAAAGGCCTGTCCAGTGCAGAATCTTATTTTTCATGGCCAACCACATGCCGTTTGAAAGCCTGCAAGCTGGACATGGGGTAACAGTCATCTCATGCTGCTGTTTTCTACAAGCTAGCATTCAGATTCATGCTGCTTTCAATGTTTTATTTAATTATATTTTATTAATTACATTTCTATAATTACATGTGGAACATATACAGGCATTATAACAAATATTGATGAATTTTTCTTTGTGAATATGTTTAATCCATCTATAAAGCCTTCATTGGCTCTACGTAGGCATTTTCCTTGACATTTGTAGTGCTTCTTCTTCTTTAATTAGGGGGAAACATGGAGATGGAAGAACATGCAACAGACAGCATTAAGCAACAGCCCTTGACTCACCAGGTGGCTGTGTTTGTTGCCCTGTGATGAGCAGTGGGAAAGGGCTGTGAGGGAGTCACCATTTTTCAGCCACTGTCTGTCTTTTGCCCAAGATGCAATGCAATGCATAGTATATTGTGAGATGCCAACACAGTCAACCAAGGGGCTGAGGATGGAGATCTCCTCCCACAGGCTGTCCAAATTGTTTGATTCTAATTTGGGCCACCTTGAGGAGAATAAGAGGACACTGCCTGGTTGTGGCTATTCTGTATTTTCAGACTTTCTATCATTCACCCTGTCTTTTTTCTGTTTGGTGTTATAGGAGCAAATAAATGCCTTGTGTGTGGTCCCTCACAGTTTTATTGGAGGTGGCTGGAAGCCTTAGGATGGGTCAGGTTGCATGGGGGAATAGGGTCAGGCAGGTGCTTGACCCCAGCAAATTCCTTTAAGGGAGTGAGGGTGGAGAGACATTGTGGGACTCAGTTTGGGAGGCTGTGAACTCTCTGCTCTAGGGATTCTGGAATGATCACACAGTGGTTGACACTTACATGGTCTAATCCATTTCCAGTTACCTTGGTTATATATCAGTCAGCTGATGGGTCAGCTGATGTTGATCCATCCTCCATGCTAGTGCCAGTAATATTGGCAGTTGTTACCAACAAAGTTGCGGCCTGTTTCACTTCCAATGCCCAGGTACTGAAAAAAGCCTGATTTTTCTGAAAGTTCTCCAGTCAATGTTTTCCCAATTTTTCAGTTTCTTCACATTCATTTAATGAGTTTCTATGATCAGAAAACCTGCCTTATCAGGATTCTCAATCATGGAAGCTCTGTAGGCGCATTCTGCTGACCAGCCTTCTAAGTGCTATGGATATTTGGGGTGCATATTACCACAACTTTAACTTTACACATGAACAGGCCAATTGTAAACATTATTTCCTGTCAGTCCCAAAGAGAAACAGATGTACATCACTTTGAATGAATAGCTGCCACAATTTCCACCTGCTTCAGTCAAGATGAAAAAAAAAGTCTATTTAATCAACAAATGGTAAAATGTCTATTGTGGGATCTGTCCCCTTCCCTGAACTGGGGCCATGTAATAAAGAGGGATGTTTATGGCAAAAATATTTCATGTTGAGTTCTTCTGGAGGATGCCTCTTTCATTTTTGCATTTTTCATGCACTAGTCATTTTGTTTCACATGAAAAGGAAAGCCTCTCTTGGGTTATTTCATTTGAGTTTTCCCTTCATTTTTCCTGGCACTCCAAAAATCCATAAGAACCCTTCAGAAGTCTTTAAAAAGCAGAGGCAAGGCAACAGAGAATTAATACACTCCAAAAGTAGGCAACAGTATATGAGAAAGAAAAATCATTTAACAACAAAAAACTCTCGCCAAAATATGTATCTGTAACAGAATAAATCTTCATGATTTTTCCTTCTACACAAGTAGAGGGGGGAAAGTAGCAAAATCAGAGAGAAGGGGGGAGGGAGAGAGGGAAGGAGGGAAAGGGAGTCCCCTCTCCTAAAATCCAAAAAAGGAAATAATCATATGAAGGCAAAAATGCAATCAAAGTCCCCTGCAAACAAAAACTATTAGAATATGGGGAGATTTCTCTCCCTGTTACATCTGATGCCTTCTTTTGTCTTTTTTTTAGTCCCTGTCACCGCAAAAATGTCAGGGACGTGGTGGTGCTGCGGGTTAAACCACAGAAGCCTCTGTGCTGCAAGGTCAGAAGACCAGGAGTCGTAAGATCGTATCCACGTGACGGAGTGAGCTCCTGTTGCTTGTCCCAGCCCCTGCCAACCTAGCAGATTGAAAGCATGCAAAGGTGAGTAGATAAATAGGCACCACCTCGGTGGGAAGGTAACAGTGTTCTGTGTCTAGTCGTGTTGGCCATGTGACAACGGAAACTGTCTTCGGACAAATGCTGGCTCTATGGCTTGGAAATGGGGATGAGCACCATGTCCTAGAGTCGGACATGACTGGACTAAATGTCAAGGGGAACCTTTATCTTTTTAGCCACAAAAATACTCAATAAAGAAACATCCCCTCCCAAAAAAAAACAACCCTAAAGAAATTGGGGAAGATGATCAAAAAAATAATTCCAATGAGGCACACTAGCACAGGCAGTCTGCCTAGCAGCAGGAAAAATAAGTGAAAGAAATGCCCCCTGAATCAAGAAAAATAAAGGCAAAAAAGGAATGGATCCAAATGGAGTCAGGCAGAAATAGAGATGGAGAGCATGAGAAGCTCAGCAGCACAGTAATCCCATCACCAAGGAATAACTGAAGCAAAAATAATACTTCTCACAGGGTTCCAGGCCCCTCTACACATTCAACATTCCCACTCCTCTGGACATTCTGATTGTCTGCTGACAGCACCTGTTGGTCACATGACCATGTCTTTGCAATTGAACTCCTGAACTTTGGCTTTGTAGCCAGATGTCTAAACCACTAAGCTATTCAGCCAGTTACAGGGAGGCAGCCCCCCCCCCTGTTAGGAAATCAACACATCGGTATGGATAGACATCTGTTCACTTGATACAACACTTATATAAGAGTAGACTATGTCTAGATGGGCGGCATATAAATGCAATAAATAAATAAATATAATTTAACCACTGGATGCATTCACAAGGAGCCATGGGCAGGGGTCTGAAGAAAGGCCCTGAAAAATATAAGCTATAATTATGTAGACCAAGGTATAGTTCACAAGATATTGTGAAAAACAGAAGTGGCTAATGATTTAACTAAGCACATAATTATATTCCCATTGTTATCATGGGCATTTCCCTAATTTGCACTTCCATGACCTGGACATCCATAGATGAGATTATCCCAATGTTTGTTTCCTTTTCAAAGGATTTCTGCTATGCCCATTATATCCATGCTTTGGTTTTCAGGTTTCCAGCATTCACAGCCACCTAAACACAGGCTTCACTAAATGTCTCTGGCACATTGATTGCCAGTATATTGGGTGATAAGGTTTGGCACAGGATCAGGAATATTCAGGTGCTGACTTCAGTCTGCTAGGCACAAAATGGTCACAGAATCTTTTCTGTTTGTTAAAATGCAAGGTGCGTGGAGAACTGCCAACTAGATTACACAGCTAGCCATATCTGGGTGTTAACATTCAATTGAGACTCCCAGTTTCATAAATAATAGGACTATAGTATCCTCACAAGAGACTTGGGACCAGAGCAAGGTAGGGCCCACATTTGACATTTTAGGGTACTGCTGAATTATCTCCTGCTCAGTTCAGAAGCTAGCATTGCTCACATTTTGCTTTTCATTTTGCCTTTCTCTCTCCCCCTCCCCTCTGCCTTTCTGAGTCATATGCATTCCTCAGAGTTCTATTACAGCATAAGGTTCTTAATACAAAGCTATCTGTCTGCCAAGGCACAGATTGTAAAGATTTAACTAAAAAGTACTGACTTTTGCCAGTGATCATTGCATTTGCATTTTTAGGCTATTCATGAAACTGATGTCCTGCTCCATTGAGTAATCATTCTGTCACAGGCATGCTTTCCAAGGCTGTTCAATACGCCATATCCTTCACTATAAATGTATGAAATTGGGAAGTGAGATCATAAGTGTCAACTCTGTCTGTGAACTTCTATAATGTCATCTCAGACTGCAAAGAGAACCCAAGTGAGTATGTTGTGTACTTTTCTGAACCCTCAATCACATCTATAGAGCCTATAGCCATGTACCTCTGTAGAATGTGTTCACAGTTTCAGACAGTGTCAGTAAAGTCATGGGGATAGGACCAGTGTGTGGTCTTCCTCTTTCCATCCACACATTACCCATTAGAAGTAAGAGACTTTTATCACTAGAAGAATGACCTTCATTTCCTGCATTAAATCATTCCTCCCACTTTTCAGCCAAAAGGGCTTCCAGAGCAGCCTAGGTATAATCAATGACTGTCCTTGTCTTCAGCTTTCAATTTAAAAAAAAATACAGAAGGAAAAAAGGAGTGCAAAGGAAAAAGGTGTATGTGTGTGGGGAAAAATACTTTTGTAACAGGATTGGTGAAACAGCTCTGTCTTCCATTTCTTCTCCCTGCGGCATTGCTTGCTGAAATAGCTGGTAGTGATGTCAACTGAGGAAGGAGTCTTCTGGAAGATGTTCCTCTAGCAGCCTTGTGTGCTGAAACATTCAAGAGTAATTTCACTGAGGCAATGAGGACAACAACATGGGCATAGAGTTTGTCAAAGGCTCATTGGATATGCCCCAATACATTTAATTTGGGCCCTAAAAACAAGCAAAGAAGCAAAATCAACCCAATAACAACTGGGTCTCATTCTCCAGGACGTTGACCAAGTCTGATGTGTGATTAAATCAAAAGAGACAAAACACTGTCTTCTCATTTCTAATAGCTCATTTCCAGGGCATAACAGATGCCACCCCAGGTCTCCAAGCAGAACAAGGAATAATTCCTGGAGGGCAAATGATTTTGAGTTTCATGTCTGGGCATTAAAACCTCACCACTCAAGTCCATCCATTCACAAATACCACCAAGGCCCACATGCTCAGCAAAATGTTCATAACATGTTGCTCTCAGATGGTCTCAGCATACTAAAAAAACAGGAGTGAGGAGAGAAGAGTGCCAAGAGTGCCCAACATGTATGTTCCTTGGGCCTATCATGCCATTTGGGGCAAGAGAGGGAGTGGAATGTCAGCATCACAATTATGTTTATTGTGAACCAGTATCTTTTCCTGATGTACAGGAAAGGCCCAGATCCATGCAAGGGCATGGAGTGGTTAGGGCAGGCAGATGCCCTGCTTTGCTCTGATCTCACATTACCTTCGCTCGGACTTACAGTATTATTAGAGGAATCCTCTGGTGAATTGACCTCTGCTTCTTTATTGTTGTCTTCATCAGCTGGCAGGATGGATGGCAGTTTGCCCAGACCTTACCTAGATCAATAATCTGGACAGTTAAGAAGGCTACAGACCTGTTCCTCATCAGCCAAATAGCAACCTTGCCTGGTATGCACATTCCAAGAATGCCCTATATCAAGGTTGCCTATAGTTCTGAATTCAGCTCACTATAGCACATATCTATTCAAGCCTGGAAGGCAGGATATTATTGCCTCAGAATATACATTATTTTCTCCTTTCATTTTATTTGCTGAGGAAAAGGTCAGTGATTCATATTTTGCAGTAAAATTTTCCGTTCTCATTTGTACAGAATGACCGAAATGTTGAAATGTTGCCGACAATTGAAGCAGTTTAATGTCAGAACAATAACATGTTTCCCACTTCGATTTACAAGAAGACACACTGAGATTTTAAAGGGGGGGGGGTGAGAAGAGCTTTGAGCACAAAAGAGCCCTCTTTAAAGTTGTCTTTTTTGCACTTGGAAGTGGTGCACAGCAGAAAAGTGTCTGCTAAGCTTTATAGAGCAATATAATGGAAAGGCAGTTCAAATTTAATTGCATGTTTTATGGAAAGAAAAGTGCAAACTTTCTACCTAAACTCTTGAAAACGGAGCACCCAATCTGGTTCTATAATTAGAATAGAATCTCTGGAATGAGAGCAGATGGATTCATTAATTGCTTCAATTATGGGGACATATTGATGTAATAAAAGCTATATTGCCATGAATCATCTTAGTACCTAGTATCCACACGCTATGGATGTGTTTTGTCTCTTCCAAAACACTATTCCAAGGTTTGGCAAAATTTCTCTCTGTAGATTTTTATTTTATGGACAATACTGCACAAATCAAAATGAGGCTGGGCTTGGACTGCTGTCTTCTATGACATTGCTTTTTTCCAGAGTTTATACAGTATTGTATTTTCCCAGAAATCTATGGTTAAAACCTGGCACCCATGATCTAGCATTTTACTACTGGAGTGCCTAGATCAGGATGTCCATTTCAAAAAGTCCTCTTCCCTTCCCAAATGGGGGAGTCTTTGGTGCCAACATCTACTTAAGGAACTAATGCAGCAGTAGCAGTTACTGGTACTTTGCTGTAAGAGTTACTGTCTACTCTTATCTGTGGGACTATTACCATATCAGAGCACATGTCTCACACTGCAAGGTTAACAAAGAATCCACTTCATACCACTATCCTCTGGACCGACTAGGTTAGTATTCTGGGGCAGTGAAAGAAGGAAGAAAAAAGGTCTGTATCTATGAGAAATAAGTTAAATTTTGCAGACAAAAGGAGAGATGGAGAAACACTGAGTAAGCAACGTGGGACATCAGATGAGCATTCTATTTTTATTAGAATTATTATTATTAGCAAAATATTATTGGACTTCAGTTTCCAGCCTTGGACAATATCTTTCCATCTCACTGCTTGAGGAAGTCATTAAATATTCTCAGAGACTCTTCCCACCCTGTTTATAATTTCTTTGAACTGTTGCCTTCCGGCAGAAGATACAGAGCAATTAAAACTCGGACAACACGTTTTTTGAAGAGTTTTTATTCTAGAGCTATAATTGCACTTAACAAGGAACTTAAGAATCACCAGCAGTGACTTACCTCTGACTTACAGCTGTTGGGCTTTTGTTGTGAAATTTTTTTTAAAGGTGACTGAACACACTATGCCCTCCTTCCACTGGCCTGTATGTCCCAAATAAATCCCTTTTGTTTCTTTCTGAATACAACTCCCCTCGTTATTTATTTTTAAGACTAGCTAGGAAAAATATTTAGCCACCTGCCAAGTATGTAACTCACCAGTGTAGCGGCTGTGGGAAAGGATGCCTCCACTGATATATTGAACACATCAAGCCATCCGAGGAGCATGCTCTGAAGAATCCAAGCAGGGGACACATTCATTAGGGGCAAATGGCTGCTGAAAGGTATGCCATCTCCCTTCCACTGATGTAACTACACAACAGGGTTTTGGTCATTTTTGTTTCTGATTTCTTCACAATTATATTGCAGTCGTTTTTATTGTTTGTTCTTACTGTAGTTGTTTTTATTGTTTTAATTGATTTTAAAGTAGTAGTTTTTATAATTTGTTAAGAACTGGTAGTACTTATTACTAAAGTTTTTTTATTTGTTAACAATAGCAGTTTTTATTGTTTGTCAAGCATTGAGGGACCCTGTTATGATCTGCTCATATTCAACTTGTTGAAGTCTGCTATTAGCATCTTGACACAGTTACAGTTAGGAGAATGAACATGACAATCAAGTATCTAAGAAAATAGTGGAGTCGATTATCTGTGGATACGTTCCGACCACAACAATAGCACATACATTCACAAATTTACTTTTAAAACTAGTGTTTTCTAGTTAATTATTTTTTAAGAAATCAACTAGTTCCATGTTTTAATAACTAAGACTAGATTTTCCAATCTTAATTATTAAAATATGCTTTTAGTCCTTTCTGGAACCTCCAGAGACTCATTACAGTTTAAAACTTTTATAATTGAATTCACAATAATGCTTAAATTAGTGCAGGGAGTTTGTTAAGCCCTTCTTATTTTTAAAGATTTTTTTAAAAACAAAATTGCATGGATTTTAATTGGGATTTTTAAAGGGAAAATTTGCTCTTCATGGTTGCTAAAGTCCAAGCACTCACAAGATTAAAATTAAGATCTCCCTTGATAACAGAGGGATTATCCACTGGCCTGCCAGAGACACGGATATGCCATCCACAAAAGGCTCAAAGTTTGGATTGAAATAATCAGGGTAAATTCACACAGTTTCTAAGTTCCATGTCTCATTGGTAGACACCTATATTATGTTGATTTGTGATCCTGCTAAAGAGCAAGTGAATAGCAACTGCATAAACTGGATTTTTAATACCCTGAGAAAGGCAAGAGTTGGAATGAGACTTCCTAGTTTCAGATAGCTGGCAGTGGCTAAGTACAGGGCTTTTGGGTTTTTAGGACTTCCACTTCCAGAATTCATCCAGAACCCCCAAGGCAGAATTCTTTTATTGTTTAGTCGTTAGGTTGTGTCCTACTCTTCGTGACAGAAGGCAGAATTCTGGGAGCCCCAAAACAAGGAGGCTTCAGAGCATCCCTTCCTACATCCATGCTCTTCCCAGGCAACTTTTCCTTTGAAAAGCAAGGAAAATACCTCACTACACTGGGAATCTTAAGGCTATCTCAGACCTGCAAAGCTTCAATGGAAGAGTAAGTCCATTGGAGGCACTTTCTATACACTATAATGGGCATTGGTACTAGCCCTCCCATGAATCTTTGTGACTCCTGATTAGTCTTGGTTTATTAAAAATTGAGATTATTGCCTTGGGCCCCCTATCCCCCTGCCACATCCTCTATTCCATCTTCTTCCTGCAACTGCCTCCCTTTTCTCACATTATCTATGACCTCATGTGGGTATATCTATGACCTCATTATGACTTCATGTGGGTATATCTATGACCTATTATCTATGACCTCATGTGGGTATTACTATACATAATAGTTTTGCTAAGGCCAATAATACCAGACACAGTGATCTTCTAAAGTGATTGGTTCCCAAAGTAGTCAATATGGACCCCCAGGGGTCGATTTCAACTTTCAGGGTAGATGCGGCAAAGGGGTGGCAGCAAGAAGAGAAAACGATGTGAGCTGCTGTGAGGGCAAAATAAGCAGGGGCCACAAGGACGAATGCCACACAAACCCTTGAGCCACACGGTGCTATTGATGAATGCAAGGTTGGTACAAAATAAGACTGCCCTCATCTATGATGTAATTCTGGAAGGGGGTGCTGATCTGGCATGTATTACTGAGACCTGAGTGGGAGAGGAAGGTGGTGTTCCCCTCCCAGCTGTGTCCACCTGGGTACTCAGCCCTGCACCAATGTTGTTTGGAGGGTCGGGGAGGGGGAGTTGCTATAGTCTATAGGAGTTCTATTTTTTGACCAGCTTCCTATCACTTTGACAGGAGGTCTTAAGGGCCTGTATTGTGTGTTGGGCTTACAAGACAGATTGGAGGTCCTGTTGGTGCATTGCCCACCCTGCTGCGCACCAACAGTCTCTCTGTCTGAGCTGATGGAGGTAGTATTGAACCTGGTGTTGAGGACTCCTAGGCTGTTGGTGCTGGGGGACCTAAACATCCATGCTGAGGCTGCCTTGACTGGGGCAGTTCAGGAGTTCATGGCTGCCATGACAACCATGGGGCTGTCTCAATGTGTCATTGACCTGACACATGAGAAGGGCCATACTTTGAACCTGGTTTTCTCAACAGGACTGGAAAATGGTGATTTGGATGTGGAGGGGCTGGTTGTGACTTCATTGTCATGGTCAGACCACTTCCTGGTCAAGTTTAGTCTATTAGCGTCTTCTCTCCTCAGCAAGGGTGGGGGATCTATTAAGAAGATCTGCCTTCAGAGACTAATGGATCTGAAAGTTTTCCTGAATGCTCTGGGGGATTATCCGTCTTATATGATTGGTGCTCCTGTCAAAGCTCAGGTCACACTATGGAATAAGGAGATGACCTGGGCGGTTGACATGATTGTGCCTAAGTATTCTTTCCCTGTATGCAGAGCCCACACAGCTCCTTGGTATACATCTAAACTACGGACGGTGAAGTGAGAGGGGAGACGGTTGGAGCCCAGGCGGAGGAAACCCCTCTGGCAGTCTAACTGAACACAACTTACAGCTCATTGTTGGACCTATTTCATAGCAATATGGCTGATGAAATGGCAACATTCTCAGAATGTCATTCAGCAGAGCTGTTTTGGGGGGTCTGGGATCTTCTTCAGCCGGGAAATCCAGCGGAGGTCCTGGACTGCTTAGCAACTCACTGTGATGAGTTTGCCATTCATTTTGTGGGAAATAGCACTCAGATTCGCAATGAGTTGGATTCTCTCATTAGTGCAGAATCAGAGGATGTGTCCAGTGTGCCATGCTTAGGTCAAGTATTAATGGATGAGTTTCAGTTGTTGAGACCTGAGGATGTGGGCAGGGTGCTTGGATCTGCTCGACACTTGCCCATCTTGGCTAATTGGGAAATCTGCTAGGGGAGTTTGCGAGAGTCTGTGAGAGAGGGAGTGGTCCCTACCACCTTGAAAAAGGTGGTAATTCAACCACTCCTTAAAAAGCCTAACCTGGACTCAGGGCTGGTGGTTAACTACTGACCAGTGACGAACATCCCTTATTTGGGCAAGGTGTTGGAGTGGGTTGTGGCTGGGCAATTCCAGGTGCTGCTGGATGAAATGGATTTTCTGGATCCATTTCAATTGGGTTTCTGGTCAGGCTTTGGTACAGAGACTGCCTTGGTCACCCTATATGATGACCTTTGCCGGGAGAGAGACATGGGGAGTGTGACCCTGTTGACCTCCTGGACTTTTGACACCATCACCCACGGTGTCCTTCTGGATAGGCTGGCTGGTTTGGGAGTTGGGGACACCACTTTACAGTGGTTCCGCTCCTTCCTGACTGACCATGCCCAGAAGGTGATGCTGAGGGACAGTTGTTCTGCCCGATGGTGTTTATGTCATGGGGTTCCTCAGGGCTCGATACTGTCCCCCATGCTGTTTAACATCTACATGGAACCGCTGAGAGAGGTCATCAGGAGGTTTGGTCTGAGGAGTCAGCAAAATGCTGACGACACTCAACTCTACCTCTTGTTTTCCATCAATCCAGGGGAGGTGGTTTCTGTGCTGAACTCATATCTGGACCTGATAATGGACTAGATGAGGCTTAATAAATTGAAACTCAATCCAGACAAGATGGAAGTGCTGTTAGTGGGTGCTTCACCAGACAGGCTAGAGCGCCATTTCCCTGCCCTGAATGTGGTTGCAGTCCCCCCAAGGCACAGGGTCTACAGCCTGGGGGTGCTCCTGGACCCTGGTCTAACTCTGGAAGCCCAGGTGGAGGTGGTCAGGAGTGCCTTCTTTCAGCTGCAGAAATACCAGCTACGCCCCTACCTGGACGAGCAGAGTCTCAAGATAGTTACGGATGCACTAGTAACATCTTGTGTAGATTGCTGCAATGCACTGTTTTTGGGGCTGCCTTTGAAGATGGTCCGGCGACTACAACTGGTTCAGAATTGAGCTGCACAGTTGGTGAATGGTGGGGCCACTAGGGAATACATCAGGCCAATTCTGTTCAAATTACATCGACTACCAGTCACTGCCCGGGCCCATTCAAAGTGCTTCTTTTGACATATAAAGCCTTAAATGGCTTGGGCCCTGGATACCTGAAGGACTGCTTCCTTTTATATGAACCTACCTGGCAATTAAGATCTATCCAGGGGGTTCGTTTGAAAGGGTCATCCCTCAAGGAGATGAGAGGGATGGCTTGTAGACAAAGGGTGTTTTCGGCAAGTGCCCCCAGACTATGGAACGCCATCCTGAGGGAGATTAGTCTGGTGCTGATGTTGATGATGTTACAGCGCCAGGTCAAAACCGTCCTGTTCCAGATGGCTTTTAATTGAAATAATATCAACTGTGGGTCCTGATGGCAATTTTTAGAGCATTGTATTTTAATTGTTTTTATCTTTTTATTGAATTCAAATTGTTGTAAGCCACCCAGAGATCTTTGGGTAGTGTGGGTGGCATATAAATAAATAAATAAATAAATAAATAAATAAATAAATAAATAAATAAATAAATAAATAAATAAATAAATAATTGAGTGTGGAGCAGCAGCCACCAAAACCAGGCCCTTTTTGCTACTTTATGAGAAAAGAACTGGATATCTTGGGACTCCCACAGTGCACCAGAGGAGTTCCCTTTCTTTTCCAAATAGCAGTGGCAGAAGATGATCATGTATAAAGGGAGGGCTGCTATGAAGCCTCCTAATTTGGCATTCCTGCTTCCAGAATTCTGCCGGGAGGCTCTGGGCAAATTCTGCACATGGAAGTCCTAAAAAACATCCCTAGCAGTGGCATTGAGAGTTTGCATCTCACGTGGAGCAAAATTCCTTCAGCCTAAGGACTGAATTCAGTTTCAGAAAATTTCTCAGGGCCACATTCCAATGGCGAGTGAGACCACAGGACTAAAAATACAAACAGATTGAGCTTTTCCTGCTACCAAAGAAGCCTTAGTAGAAATATTTCAACTTTTTAGCTTGAGGAAAACAATGGGGTGATATAAAGGACATGGTCCTCTGAGGATAGCTGGATTTGACCCAGGCATCAGAGGTTCCACATCCCTCATGTATGGTGTTACTCAATAAATGATGTATTTGCAAACAAAATGGAGGCTTTAGTTTCTCAACTACATTCTTTTTTGATGTTGTTTACATTGTTCAAGAGTCTTCTGTGTTTCCCAACTTTACCAGAATATTGGACCTATTTTGAAATACTGAGCAGCTAACAATACAGGTTGATTTTCCCCTGCTATTAACTAGACAGGCTGAGATTTCCTTTAAACAACTCTCAGACCTCCCAACGGCAAGTCACCCCTGGTCCCACTTAAATAAATTATAGACCATTTTTCTGTAAATATATTTTATCATGCCTGTTGTGGTCTAGAAACATTTTGACCTCTGTTCTTAACAAAATATTGTACACATTATAAGTGCAACATTAACCCTGTAGATGCCTAAAGGGACCTAAGTACCGTACCTAGACCTCTCCTGATTGTGACAAAACAAACCTTTCTGAAATGCTGGGAGAAGAATTTTAGGTTAATAGACCCATCTGAAATACAGAATGAACTCTCTCAGAATACAAATAAATTATTTATAGAACTGAATTAAAAAGATTTCTGTTGGTGTTTTTTTTTAAGTTTTCCCCCCGTTATTTACGGTATTTTTGGATAGGTTCATATATCAGTTCAGCAAAGCATTACGGCATAAGTGCAACATTCACAAGGAGCAGTCTCAAAAGCAAAATGCCTCATCAAAATTTAATTTCTTAGAAGGATCTCCAGGTACAACCATCAGACAGAGATGCTTAATCATACTTAAGTTCAACTGAATCTGTCTTAACTATGGGGCCACAACATGGGGAAAAAAGTTACAATATAGTCACTTATCTGCTAACTTGTTGAGCAGGATGGTAGCATGTTTGTATGGGGGCAGAGAGAAGAGAGATGAGTGGCATGGGGAGGATAAAGGCTCCCTTTTCAGGGTTCCTTGGTCTTTCAGGTTATAATTCATACCTTACCCAAGACAAGCACCATTACATTCAATTGTATTTTATTATTTGGAGAAGTAAAAGTGTACTATTCATATATATTTCTTTTTTAAAAAATAATTTATGTCAAAAGGGAGGAAACGTCCTGCACACATGCAGAGTCAAATGGCCCTTAAGTCTGTTTTTGGAAACATAAGCCAGTGTCCTTTTTTTCCCAAAGGAAAGGCACTCCTGGGAGGCATTAGTTAATTCTGACATTGCCATTAAATATATACTAGCGTAATTATTAATGCCAGTAATTACCAATAATGAACTGAAGCCAAGGCATGCAGTGTCAAAAGCCTCAGGACTATGACATCATCTTCTCCATGGCTTCACTCGGAGTTTAACTGCAAACCTCCTAGCAGCTGGTGTGTTGTGTGTGGAGAACTGGAGTTTCCCCAGAAGCAATATAGTGCTGCAAACTATTCGTGTTATAATGCAAAACATTTAGAATTTTGGTAAGAGTGAGGAAGAGGGTCTGGAGAGCAAGCGTGTGCAGAAAGAAAGAACAAAGGGGATAAAAATTAAGGGTGGTGCCACAAGGACAGTTATTAATTGGCTGAATGAACACCCATGACAGAAGATGAGAAAGCCCAGTATGGAATAGTAGAATTGAGTAGAAGCGGAAGAAAAAGCACTGAAATTGAGGTGGAACAAATGCATTGCTAACCCAGGCAATGCTGTTGCATTCACTAAATATTTGTAAAATCTCCCTGAATTGTATTGAATAGTACTGAAGTAATTACTGCACCGTAAATGTGTTGAATATCTGCAGATTTCACTAATGAATGTTCTTACACATCAATGAGATTTAGTTACCCTTTGCTTCAGAAATCCACCAGCTATTATGAATGAAAAAGTCTTCTTGAGCCCGAAATCAGCATCCAAGTTGGCTGGATCTCAGGGAGAATAAGGCTTTGTTTGTTTGTTTGTTTGTTTGTTTGTTTGTTTGTTTGTTTGTTTGTTTGTTTGTATGAATGAATGAATGAATGACTGAATGAATGACTTTATCACCCCACTTAGTGACAACCCACTAAGTGAACAAAAACACAAAATCATGGTTAAGCAATCCAATACACCGTAATATAAAATTTCTGACACAGTGAGAAAACTGGAAAAAAACAAAACAAAAGAATTATCAAGTGACATCTGAATATAGGTCTGCAGTTATTCTTTCAGAGCTTAAAGATTTATAAAGTTTTTTTTTTCTGTAAATACCAGGAGAAGGGGTTCTGATACATCTCCAGTGGAAGAACATTCCACAATGATGGGGCCACCACCGAGAAGGCCAAATCCCTAGTTGCCATTCTTTTGATCTCTCTTGGACTGTCACTCTTAAGAAGCAAGGCCTGGAATGAATTCTAAAGAATTTAGAAGAGATGTTCCAAAATCTTCTGTGCATTTAATAGCTGCATATGATTTGAGTTCCCAGCATTTCAGGTTACTTGACATACTCTTCCTTCATATCTTCCTCTATATAACTATTAAGAGCCCTCTCCTTTTTTTGATATCTGCTCATTCTATCCATAACTGACTCAAGGAAAATCAGTGCTTTATAGGCCACATGGCAGGAAAAACAGTGCACTGCACATGAAACTACTGAAATTTGATTTACAACCTCACATACTGTCTGTAGTTTTTGTGATTGGGAGGGACTTTTATGGAGTGGGGTGATTATCTATCCAGCACTAATCAATCATTCCAGCTTTTGAAATTCAAAGAGAGCCCCACGTAGTTGCTGTGTGTTCTGTTCCTCTTTTTCATTGATTGGTGGCAGGTTTGTTTTTTGCTGTTGATATGTTTGGTTGATTGCTAGTATGTGTGCCATAAAGAAAGCAATATACAGAAATCTGTAATTTCAAGCAATTGCAAATAAAGAAACTTTGTTATTCTTTCTCCTACAAATATCTCAGAGTGAATTATTGAGATTTCAGGGGTGTACTCCAGGGAAATTTGTAGCCATTCTCCTCTGAAGATTCAAGTAGTTCTAATATGTAAAGGTAAAGGTTCCCCTTGACAATTTTTGTCCAGTCGTGTCCGACTCTAGGGGGCGGCGCTCATCCCGCTCTTCAAGCCATAGAGCCAGCGTTTGTCCGAAGACAATCTTTCTGTGGTCACATGGCCAGTGTGATTTAGACACGGAACGCTGTTTACCTTCCCACCGAGATGGTACCTGTTTATCTACTCGCATTTGCATGCTTTCGAACCGCTAGGTTGGCGGGAGCTGGGACAAGCAACGGGCGCTCACTCCGTCGCATGGATTCGATCTTACGACTGCTTGGTCTTCTGACCCTGCAGCACAGGCTTCTGCGGTTGAGCCCACAGCGCCACCACGTCCCCGGCGTTCTAATATGTAGCAAAACAGAATTTTACCAAAAATTCAAAACATTGTAACAGAAACCCATTTCTCAGAACGCTTCTCTTTGCAGGGCCATTGAAAAACAAAACAAAACAGTAGCTGTGTGATACAAGTAAAATAAAAAAATGCAGACATCTGGTCTGAGTAATAACTTCACTGGATTTCTTAAACAATAAAAACTAGGTGAGCTTTCTTCCATGCTATCTTCATAATTATATTCCTTTTTTATATTTTATCTGCATACTTGAAGGCACTAACAAAATAGAAATCATGGAATTGTGATGATTTAATAGCTTTTTGCCTAAATGTAACATTAATAATTATAAATAGATTTAATGAAATTGTAGCATTGTAAATAAAAGTGACTCCTCTTTGTAAAACCCAGCTGAAATTTATTTGGGAAGACCAGTTCTGTTAAATGTTATTTTCATACCAAAATGATCTGATTTGGCTCTCAGCCTCTGAATAATATGATTATCAAAGGAATTCGTCCTGTTTTAAATCTGTTTCAGAATGCAGCTTTCATGTCTTATTTTCCCTTTTCTTGTTTCACTGCTTAATAGGTTTTGCAGAAGAGCCTTAATTAGGAGAAAGAAGCAGTGATTCTCATCTGTAGTTTTCTCCTTTCTTATCACTTTGTACACAAAAGGATTTTGGCAGTGTCAATCATTAGCTTTGTGATACCAAAAAGGCATTTCTCTCTTCCATTATCTCAGCAACAGAAAAGACAGTCTCTTTTTCTTCTTTTCTTGTTGAGGTAAAAAGGAAAAGAGAAGGGTGGTGAGGACATAATGCACTCCCCCCCCCCCACAGTTTGCCCACTAGGAGACAAAATGGTGTAGAACAGACAGGTAGTTGCTATGTAAGGTCATCCTATGCTGATCTCTCCTCACAGGGTGTCTAGCTCAAGAGACTCATTATTAACTGATTTTTTTCCTGGTTTGTCACCAGAGGTTTGCTGTGAAGATTTAGGGGGCTTTACTTCTTACGTGCCTTCAAATACAGATTCATGGTTTGTGCACACAACAAACACATAAGAGTGACATAAAATCATGAATTTCTAATTATATCTGCTGACATTTCTCTTTTTAATATAATATATGAAATTCCTAAGAGTTTCACTTCTTTTGAGGGATATAACGTATCATGCCTGTTTCATCCTACCCAGACAAACACATTTTTGCTGTTGTCTTTTATTAGTCCTCAGTATAAATCTCCTTGTACGTGTGTTTTTTCTTTAAAAAATTGAGGCAGCCCTGAACAACAGAAGATATTAGTTCAGCAAGCTAAAAATACTGAGAATGAGACACAGAACACAAAGAGATGATACTTGATAGCTCAGTAGTTTAGGCATCTGGCTGCAGTGGCTGGAAGTTCAATTCCTCACAATGCCTCCTTGACAGGGGCTGTGCTTGACAATCCATAGTGTCCCTTCCAGTTCTGCAGTTCTGAAAATCCACATCTCCTCTCCCTGTCATTGAAAGGTAGTATCCTTGGCCATAAGTGAGAGAACTCACGTGCATGCATATCTGTGCACATGTATAGATGTTTTTAATATTTTAAGACTCATGTACCAAATGAACAAGCTTGAAAGAACATACAATAGACATACAAGTACAATAGTAATAACATTTATTTATTTATTTATTTATTTATTTATTTATTTATTTATTTATTTATTTACTTACTTACTTACTTACTTACTTACTTACTTACTTACTTACTTACTTACTTGCTTGCTTGCTTGCTTGCTTGCTTGCTTGCTTGCTTGCTTGCTTACTTACTGCCCAATAGTGAATCTGCACTACTCTGGGTAGTGTACAAACAAGCAAACCCCACCAAAAACCCTCATGTGCTTCATTACCATTACCACAATAACATAACCAAGATGGTGATATAACCAATTTATGAGGTAATCTACAGAAATCTGAGGTTCAAACATTAAAATTAATGTTGTTTGAGGATAAAGAGGTCCTGAATATTGGGAGGGGTGGTATCTGATGCACCTCAACTGGTAATTTATTCCACAGAGTGGGGGACATTGCTGAGAAAGCCTGACTCCTCATTATTACCTTTCTGGCTTCCCTTGGTGCAACCACTTTTAGCATGGTGGATTGAGTGGAGGATAGCTAATATTAAAGCTACAGAAGCTTGCAGGATATACAGTTTTAGAGGTCAGAGTTAAACATTTACAGGATGGCACATTTTTATAGGATTTGTTCTATTTCCAGGATTCAGTTGCTTTTGGTAAAAATCAAGCATTTGGAACTGAAATGTCAATGTATTTATTTAATTTTTAAAAATATTTTTATGATGCATTTCTCCTGAAAAATGACTCAAAGTGGTTACTAAAAACAGATTTAGAAGCAACAAAACACAAATGATTGCACAACTTAATTAATATTCATAAGTTTATTTGCAAGCACAGATACATATTTATATTTAGGGATTTGGTCCTTAGTGTTCATAACTGTATACTAAATTGCCTGATAGCCTGCTGATCTGGTGAGTTTGTTAAACATTGTGAGCCATAAATTACTTACATTCCCACACTTGTTTATGAAGTTTTTGAAGCTGTCTAATTAGACATCACTGAGATAATTAGCTTATTTCTCCAGCAAGAAGTTGCCTTTCATGGATGGGGGTGCTGGAAGAATGAAAGAGATTAATGCAGGTGCTTTTATTCAAGCTAAGATGTTTGTTATGATTTCATTGCCAAGGGAAGCTTGCATATTTTATATCTTGCTGGGAAACATAGCTTGGGCACGGTTGAAAAACTTCGAAGATGACATTTACTCAAATTAATATGCCGTTTAATTAAAAAGCAAACTGAAGAAAGATTATTTATGATTAAAATTATGTTAGAAAAAGCCAATAGCTTTTCCTTCCTTCCTTCCTTCCTTCCTTCCTTCCTTCCTTCCTTCCTTCCTTCCTTCCTTCCTTCCTTCTGTCATTCAGTTTGTGATGATAGACCACTGATGGAAAGCCTTCTCTCTTGTATATAAGAATGTATTTGTTTCAGATAATCACAGTCTCATTATATGTTACTCAAAATTTCTAAATTCCTCTGTAGTATTTAAAAGTTTAAATAGCAAAGTGTTTTGGAACACTTTAAACATTTCACTGGCTTTGAAGAAAAGTCTCCAAAAGGAGTGGAGCAGGGATATTTGTGCATTTCCAGATCAATCACAGGGCACTTCAAAAAGCCCACAGTTGTTTGGCTCTGGCATTTGGAGGTTAAAAATGTAATGGGGGAATACACCATTTGCAAGTCAGAGAAAAATTAAACTCAGGATAGCAAAAGAAGGAAATGCCAAAACAAAGATTGATAGATGGAGCCCCAACAAGAACTGAAATCTCCACAGGAAACTTAAATCACCAAGTCCTCAAGAGCTTCCTCTGACTTCACTGGACTCTATATATTTCACTTTACATATTCCCATTCACTGGACTTTGCATATTCCCATACAGCCTCTTCACATTAAGCCATGGCAAAGGAAAGATATCATAAGATTTATAACAATAGCTGCATTCTAGAATTTTCTTCCTTTTAAAGACTGTATCAAGTCTCCATAGCTTTTAGAAATGTGTGTGTGTCCTGCTTACCTTTATTTGAGGAACCAATATTTCTTGCTATGGATGTGTATGCTCCAGAGTGCATTCCCCTTGTGTATGCTCCAGAGTGCATTCCCCTAAAGTCTGTCTGATTTAGGATAGATAACCTTCAAGCATTAGGGGGCTATTTTTACCTCCCCTGAAACTTGGAGGGTTACACGCAAAAGAGGAACCAGGAACTATAGACCGGTCAATCTGACATCAATCCCAAGAAAAATTGTGGAGCAGGTGATAAAGCGGTCACTCTGCAAGCACCTTGAAAACAATGCAGTGACAACTAGAAACCAACATGGATTTGTCAAGTACACACTAATCTTATCTCATGTTTTTATTATTATTTTGTAACCTCCCTGGTAGACAGTAGGAATGTTCTAGATGTCATATATCTTGACTTCAGCAATGCCTTCACCAAAGTTCCCCATGGTATTGGGCAAGCAAACTAGGTGTAGGCTGGATAGAACAACTGTTAGGTGGATATACAGTTGGTTATAGAATTATACTCAGAGAATGCTTATCAAGGACCTTCTTAAATTGGAAGTAGGTAACAAGTGGGGTACCACAAGGCTTAATCCTGTGAGGGGAGGTTGTGCCAGGGGGCAAAAAATATGCAGCAACCCACAGAAGCCTTGGGATTCCATGATGGAAAGTGGAAGTCCAAGCAGGGAGATCATCTCGGTGATGAGACGAGTGGCCACCTGCTGTGTCTTGCCCTTCGACTGCCAGCTGAGGGTCATGGTGGACCCAATGGGTGCCACTTCGTGGAGCATGGTCTGCTTCATGCTCCCGGCCCCAGAAACCCCTGTGGCTGCCCTTTTGAAAGGAGGCATCTCCTCCTGCCTCCCTCCCCTGGAGCTGCTTTCTTCTCCCAGATGGCACGGATGAAGTGCCTTCCCTGGACAGGAGCCTTGGGTGCTGCCTCTCCAGATGTTGGCAGAGGGTGGTGGAGGACAGATGTCTGGGTCTGGCCCCCTCTGGACCACCCCAAGGCAGGCATTGCAGTGTGCCAGCCGTGGGTCATTGAGTGTTGTGAAATGAGCCCACATGGCCCCTCTGCCATGTTTGCCCAAATGAGGACCCACTGCCTGCCCATGACTGCTGGCCTGGGAAGAACTGTCTGTCCCAGGGGTGCTGCTGGTCTGGGAGGAGGAAACAGATGACTCTGGGGACAGAGGTGCGGGTGCTGTGAAGCCTGCCCTGCTGTTACTGGTTCCAAATTGGACTCGGATTTTCAGAAACCAGTAACTCCTCAAATTCCTCTTGGAAGAGGAGTGGCAGTTCTTTAGGCACCTCTGGAAGCTGTGCTTCTGTGCCTGCCTCGAAGGCCACTGGAGGAAGAACAGTGGTGGTCATGGTGGTGGTAATAGATGTACACGTGGTGGTGATGGACATGCTTCTATTGCCTAACCTGTGTAGATTCACAGCCTTCTTCCCCTTGGATTGCCCCTAAAGAAATCCCTTCATTTTCTTCTGCCTGCCTAGCAAACCAACTAAAAAAAAGTTGATTATGATGGTGATGATGATGATGATCATTTCATCATCATCATCATTATCATCTAATTAATAAAACAATGGAGAAAGGGAGTGACTGTGCCAATGTTATTATTTTTTTTTGAATGATGGAGTGGTGTACTAATTATTTTACTAAAATTAAACCGCCCTACGTAAACAACCCCCCTCAGTATAATGTAATTAGTAAAAATTTCCCCCTGACCCACTGTGGCTGAATGAAAATCCAAGGAAAGTCTACAAGAAAAGCCCTGCCAGCTAAGTCTCAATCAGAGACACACACAGACAGACAAGTCACACCAATTTTTGTTTTAGGGAAAAGGAGAAAAAAGGATTGATCCAGCTACACCCCACCCACCCACTGTGCCTGAGATGCAAGCCTCCCAAGTCCCAAACTAAACATTTGAAAACTGATTGAATAATGTAGTCCTGCCAGCTGAAAAAATACACACACACACACACACGTGTCACACCAATTAATTTCCCCCACCTACTGTGTCTCAGATGCAAGCCTCCATTTGCCTGAAGACGACACGACACAAGCCTCCAGAAAAAAACGTTTGAAAAAGCCCTTCCAAATAGCCTAAGCTACTCGAAAATACCTTCCCAAATTCCCAGTTCAGTTGTTGTTGATGATGAATTAATGAAAATTTTGAAAAAGCAACGTGTTCGTTTGCTTTGCTGCCACAAAAGTGAAACCAAACCACCAGAACAAGAGCAAGCCAGCAGCAACTGTTCTCACTCTGGAGAGCATGAACAGAAGTGTGCAACACCTAAAGGGGAAAAGTTTATATACAGCCTCTCGGCACCTTTTGGCAGCACTATTGGCTGCCGGACGTGCCAATCCATGATCTCTGTCCTGATTTGCCAAAGCTTCTAATTGGTACTAGCAAGCTCAGAGAGACCCTCAAAGAGGTAATAAATATATATGAATATTAAGGGATCGATGGATCGACGAATAAAATCGAGGAAATATTTGTCCAGCCATATTCGTCTAGATTTATATTTTTATGAATACAGATTGACGAATATTTGACGAATTGGCTATATTCATCGAAAAAAAGATCCGTTTTTATATTCATCCCCATCTCTATTCTTAACTGCTAAAGGAATATGACAATGGAACCAATTACCTTGGGAGGTGATGAGTGCTCCAATGGTAGAGACATTCAGGATACAATTGGATAACAATTTTTCAGATCTCCCTTGGGTTCCTACTATGAGCAGGGGAGGAGTTGGACTTGATGGCCTTATAGGCCCCTTCCAACTCATTTATTCTATGCTGCTATGCTCCCTCCAGCACCAAATTTTGCAGTCACATAAAATGCAGTTCCCACAATGATTGATTTGGCTGAAATCAGGGATAGCCTGTGCCATTAGATTAAGAAGGAGGGAAGAAGGAAAACCATCAGAATGATGTGAGTCTAATATATGTCACACTGTTGTAAAGAGTGCAGGGCACAGGCTGTACGAGCTAAGCCCAGCCTCAGGGGGGTCTTTTCCCACATGTTGGTTCCCCATCAACTCACCCAAATTGTGTAGGATTAGCCAACCCTTCAGTGAGGCTACATAGGAAATTTTTTTGTACACTCAATGTGATTTTATGGCCATTCTGTACAGGCAATCTTGATATTTTGCTTAATTGCTAGCTGTTTTATTATGTTAAATCAGTCTCCTTTGTGCAGTGATGTGCACATAGTGAAAGAAGGGAACACCTGGCGACCCTTAAGGGCAACCTTTGATGGTAACTGTTCATTCAGAAGACATACAGTCGAGGGATGTGGGAGCCACAGGCAGGATATGAATTATTGTTTGTGGTTAACCCCAGTTATTTGTTTGAGGTTGTGAGATTTTGAAAGAACTTCACCTTGGAAAATCACCCCATCAACCCATTGGGGTGTGGCTTCTGGAATAGGATGAGAATAACTTTTGGAAGTTCCACCCATATTATTTCAGCTTTAGCCCCCTTGGCAAGGCATTTGTGCATTCCAGTATCCCTCTGCTAATGGTTTAATGTGAAAATTAAAGAATGCAACTCTATTTCAGTGTGGGCAAACTTTGACCCCCTAGACATTGTTGGACTGCAACTCCCAGCTTCTTGTGACATTTCCCAAACCTGTAACCTTTTTTTTTTTTTTTGGTGCTTTTTACATGACCACCATACATGATAATAAGTTTCTGGATTTTTTTTTTTTTTTTTACACTTCCAACAAACGTTACTGATCCCTTCTGACATTTTTTGCCAATTTTACCAGAGCAAAATGCCATATGTGAAACATTTCAAGGATGTTTTCTCTAAAATTAATCATTTTATAGTTATCTTTCCACATTTTGTCCAGTCATCAATATCAATATTATAGCTAAATTTTGTGCCCATTTTACCATTGTCTTGTCCTTTAGATCATACTCTAATAGGTATGTGTACATTTTTGTTTTATTATTTTCCCTTTCTTATAAATCAATAAGGAACTTTCAATCCCCATGAGATCCCTTGCTACATGAGGAGAACATGACAAGAAATTACTTTTTTCCTTCACACCAAGTTCTTCATAATGTCTCCAAACATGTACTTTGAGGAACAAAACACACAGCAAGCACAGGACAAGAGCTGATTTTTAAAAGAGACACAAACAACACATATTCCTTAAATATCCATGCAGCAAGGCAGCAATTATTATTATTTGGTGTAAAAAGGAAAAACATATATTTTTGTGACAATAAAAATTATTTATTTATTTGGTTTTATACAGACCAATTAGTGCAATTGCTGGGTGGTGAATAAACAATAAAGTCAAACAAAGTAAAGATAACAGATTAACAGATTTAATTTGGTTATGAGCTTTTGTGGGCGACTATCCATATCCTCAGACTCATTGAATTCAACATGTAGACACTAGTGTTGTGTACTTGCATGCATTGTGGGTTTAGAGACTTGAGAATGAGAAGGTTGCCTCTGAGAATGTTGAGTATATGAACCACTTCACTGTCCATAAAGCACTTCACCATCCATCAATTAAGCATATGGTTACTATTGAAGTGTGCAGATGTTGGTGGCACCAGAGCTGGCTGCAGATTTCTTCACTGCTTGAGCCAAAGGATGAAGTGGGACTCCCTGTTCCACATGCCAAAAACAATGGGTGTGTCACCTGAATTCTACTCCAGAAAGAGTGATGAGGCACTGCCCACCACCGAAGGCACAAGGCTGGCTCACAGAATGTAGGGCAGGACATAGAAGTGTGGAGGAGGGCTGCACAACCCAAGAGAATTGGCCAGGGAAGGCACCATCTGCTCCCTATAGGGCCAACCCCACTTATCCTAGTGCTAGGGCTGGAAAGTTGTCAAAATAAATCTTCCCAACTTTCACTGAAAGCAAATGGGGAATATATAGCCCCATTGTTGTTGTTTAATTGTTAAGTCGTGTCCGACTCTTCGTGATCCCATGGACCAGAACATGCCAGGCCCTCCTCCACTGCCTCCCAGAGTTTGGTCAAACTCATGTTGGTAGCCCCATTGTACTATTCTCTATAGCCGTTTTAGGGGATTCCAGATGGAGGGCTTTTTCTAAATCCAATCTAAAGTAATGCTTAGAAAAGTAACTTTGGGGGCCTACAAGTCCTTGAATTTCCCAGACCCACAAAAGGTCATGTTGGACAAGAGGTGCTGGAGTCATAATAAAAGAAAAACCAAAACACTCTCCCAGCTTGGGGCCCATTCCACCTTTTCCTTGATGTTTGGCATGTGGGGGCAGGATAAAAGATGTGTTAAAAAGTGGTGGAGAAATGTGTGAAAATAAAAGTGGGGAATAGAATTCTCTCACCCCCTCATGATCTATATTACAGGAACAGGGATTGCAGGATTAAAGCTTAGTCTGCAAGTACCCCTGCCTGCCTCTTAGCCCTCCCCTGTTTCTCAAACATTTCTGTTTTGTCACCCTGCAAAGTGGGGAAACCCTCCATGTTGAGACTTCTTGAGAAATTCCTCTTCCACTTCAGTACCAATATCTGCTTGCCGTATTATTAACCCTTCTGTTTTCCAGGATCTTGTTTATCTGAACTTTGCAAGTTAGATTCTCTGCCTCCTCAAGTTTGGGGCGGGGGGCGGGGAGAAGAAATGCCTCTTTTAAAAATGGTGTTTGCATTCTCATTTTTCTTTAAACTTGGGTGAGTGCATATTTCTAAATGATGCATATATTTGCCTGGAAGTATCCATATTCATATATTCTTGAGGCTCTTCAACTGTGTGCTAATCACCATATTAAGTTTACATACTAAAGAGGAAAAACAAGTCTGGGGAGATTTAGCAAATAATAACATTCAATTAGGGGAAAAGGTTATTCTTGTTTATAAGAGCAGTTATGCAAATCTGCCATAAATATGCTACAAACATCAAGCACTACATGAGAGTTAAATTAGCTGCCACATTTTGTGTATTGAAGTCTGAATTGCATCTGCACACTATTAATTCTCTACCTCATAAGGAATAACCATAGTATTATTAATATTCTTAATCATGCATTCTTAATCATGCACCACGCAAATATGTGCATTCCATATTATTCATGTGTATGTATGCATACATATATACACATACGGATGTTAAACTCTTAAACCAGTTGGATTTTAACAAATCATTTTGCACATTTATTCATTCACTTTCCAGAACCCCTTTGGATGTTTGCCAAATTCAAACAGACAGGGAGGTTTTGTAAATCTAACTTTCTAACTCAGAATGACAACATTCTTCTGGAAAAATGTTTTTAAATGAGTACACAAAGTTCAAAACTAGCCTACTGGGTTCAGCCAAAGGTTTTTTCCAGACTCTCCCAGATAGGGAATTTATATGATCTTGTCCCACCCCACCCCCACCCACTCCTCTTGTTGTATGATACTGAGAAAGCTTGAGATTTATCCAGATTTACTGGGATTTATGTCCAGACTGGATTACCAAATAAAGTGCGGAGGAAGGACTGGTACAATCCTCAAAAAGTTAAAGATCAGGCATTTTTTCTGTTTTGTCTTCCTCCCTCCCTCCCTTCCTTTTTTTGGCAGAATGGGGAAGTAACACAATATATATTTGTACATTGAGAGGCAAAAATGTTGGCAAATTATAGGGTTTATATATTAAAAACTTTCCCTGGAGGTTACAAGGTGGGAGCTCCTGCAAATATCGATTGATTGATTGATTGATTGATTGATTGATTGATTGATTGATTGATTGATTGATTGATTGATTGATTGATTGATTGATTGATTGATTGATTGATTGATTGGATTTATATCCTGCCCATCTGGTCTGGTCGACCATTTATTCATTTATCGACCATTTATTTATTTATTGGATTTTTATCCCGCCCCTCTAGACCATGTCTACTTGGATCTAAAAGGAATCCAAATGCTTCATGTGGAAAAGCTCCTAGTCCAGTTTTTGACTCAATCAGCTGTCAGTCAGACACTATCGGATAAGTCACAAGCAGCATATAGGGGGATACTACAGTCACTCCATATTTGTAGCCATCATATCATTCTCCCATGTCCTACAGGTGAATTATCTTGGGGCAACCTTGTTTCCACCACCCTTGTTCTGGTGGGAAGAGGTTGCTGGTCCTGTTAGGACATCATTTGGAGAAACAGAATGATTTCCCATCAGCAAAGGCATCAGATAAGAATTTATTTTATTTTATTTTATTTATTTATTTGATTTATATCCCCCCCCAATCTGGTATAACATACCACTCTGTTTTTATTTAGTTTATCTCCTTGTCTGTTCAGTCAATATGTAGAATATTTCATATCCAAACTTGGGTTGGATTAATAGGAAGGAAATTGGTAGAAGAAACATCAATTAATTTAAATGTTACAATATCACTGGCAGAAAGCACGGTGATCCCCAAAAGACTCCTGATTAAGAAGAAAGTGCAAAAATCAAGATTACTGCTGATCATTGGGAAGATGAAAGCAATGAGTAAAACAAAGTGTGCTGCTTTTATTCCACCCCATAGCACTTAAAGCACTCTGTGGGCCATTTAGTTTTTGAAATTATGCAGGTTGCACATTGCCCCTCTCCCAGTGAGATAGGTGCTTAATTTACTGACCTCAGAAGATGGAAGGCTGAGTGAACCTTGAATCAGCTACCTGGGATTGAACCCAGGCTGTGAGCAGGGTTTTGGCTGTAGTAGTGCAGTTTTACCACTGCTCCATGAGGCTAAAGAAGAATCATATAACTTCAAAAATGACAATGAAGAAACTGAAATTGTTAAGGATTTTCTGTATCATGGTTCAGTCATCAGTCCAAAGAGAAACCAGAAAATCACAAGTTGAATGAAGCATGGGGAAAAAAGAAACGATCATCATGTGAAAGATCCAGGAAGATCCTACAGAATAAAGACCTGGATGCCAAGATCATCCATGCTATGGCATTTCCAACTCTAGACATGTGAAAAGGGGAACAATGAAGAAATCTGACAAGAGAAAATGCCATTTCCTTTGACATTTGATGTTGGAGCTTTATGGATACCATGGACCTGCAAAAGGAGAAATGAACAGGTGCTAGATCAAAGCAACTATGAAATCCGGAAGCAAAATGAGTAAACTGAAGCTATTATACTTTAAGCAGATCATGAGAAGATAAGACTCACTAAAAAAAGTTGATTATGTTTGGGGACAGCAGCAAAAGAGGCAGGCTAAATATGAGAAGGACTGACTCAATAAAGGAAGCCATAGCCTTGAGTTTGCAAGATTTAGGCAGGGCTCTTAATGATGAGACATTTTGCAAGTCTATAATTGATAGCACTGTAAGTTTGAAGCAACTTGGCGACACATAATGAAGGTCCAACATCTCAGGTTGATTTTGGGAGAACCCCCTTCCCCTTCTCTTTCCCCACTTAATTTTGACAATCTGTTCAGAAATGGCATACATGGCTGAAGTGCCTGTAAGCCAGAAGGAAACACGTTTTCAGAAGGACAGCTGCAATAGCTATTAAACTATTAGCTACTAGAAAACAAAGCCTATAATGCACTGGTATAGGGAAGTATTTTGAGGTAGTCTCTCATTCTTTCCACAGAGAGACAGTTAGGGTTTGTTTGTTTGTTTATTTTTCAAAACAAGGGGACTTTCAAATAAGTTTGCCAGTTCTTAGAGTGCTAGCTGAAGTCTTGGGATTGTTGTGTTTTTCTAGGTATCCAGGTGGGGAGATAAATCTCAAGGTGAGAAAGTTAGATTTCTTAGATGGCATTGTGTCCTTAAGGCTTGGATATCCATTCACAGCTGTTTCTAGATGGCACCAACAAACAGTGGCTCGGCATAAAGATGTTGCACATCCCTTATGCTTGCTTGTCTGCCTCGCCTCTATGATGTCATAAAGAGCCATCTCTGTGATGTCACAAGGCCCTCTCTTTTGACAGCAAGGTCCTGGTTCCAGATTTTGGCCCTGAAAACTTAGGGTATAAGCTGCTGCTGAGATGAGAACCCTGGTCATAGATCAATTCAGTAAGGACTTAATTCCAAGCCTGAGAGAATCTTGTAGAACTGCTAGCCCTGTGCTAAATAAGAGCTACAAACCCTGTTTCAAGGCAGCATTCATTGTCTATGACTTGCTCATCCCTTCAAACTCATCTTTTAAAAAATATATTGTGCTAAGTTAAGCAATACAAATTGTCAGGTAGTTAATGTCCTTTTCAGCTGAGAGCTTCTGTTAACATTTACCAGATACAGACTCTGTGAAATGCACTTGCCTCCACTGCAATGCTCTTATAGCATTCTTATCTTCTAGTCACTCCATTCATTTTAATTTATTCATTTTTTAGTCATTAATATTTTAACAGCCCATCCTTGTGGGTATCTAGACATTGTACTGGGACACAATAATAATATAAAATCTTAGAAATAAGACAGTAAAGCTATGGCCTATTGAGTGCTGCTAAAGAACACACAATGGACAGAAAGCTCACAGATGGAGGGCCAATTCAGATTCAAACTGCATGTTACATTCAAAGTCTGTTTTCCTAATGTAATTTTTCCCCATATAAAAGCAGTGCCACGTTCCCCTATTAGGAATAAACAGTTCATTAGGAATAAATGTGAATAAACTGTGGATATCAGCCAAGCTTGTGGCCAGATTCTGACAAATCCTGAATTACTTGCTGAATTGGCTTGATGTGAACTCTGGTCTGAGGGTTCAGGAGCAATGCCCAGGTCCTGTTCCAAAATAAAGTGAAGTGATTTTACAAAGTTTGTGTCTGGAGCACAAATTAAATTGAATGCGCAAGTGGCACAAGTGGCTTATAAATTGTTGTTTTTCTAAAGAAGCAAACTAATTTTAAAGATACGTATTAGGAAAAGCCTCAAATCTATAAATATGAGTAAGATATAAGGTAAAGGTAAAGGTTCCCCTTGGCAATTTTTGTCCAGCTGTGTTCGACTCTAGGGGCAGTGCTCATCCCCGTTTCCAAGCCATAGAGCCAGCGTTTTTGTCCGAAGACAATCTTCCTTGGTCACATGGCCACTGTGACTTAGACCCAGAATGCTGTTACCTTCCCACAGAGGTGGTCCCTATTTATCTACTCGCATTTGCATGCTTTTGAACCACTAGGTTGATGGGAGCTGAGACAAGCGACAGGCGCTCACTCCGTCGTGTGGATTCAATCTTATGACTGTTGGTCTTCTGACCCTGCAGCACAGGCTTCTGCGGTTTAGCCTGCAGCGCCACCACGTCCCCAACTATAGAAACCCCCAACTACTCTCAGCACTGCCCCATATACAGTGGTGCCTTGACTTCTGACCATAATCCATTCCAGAAGATGGACGCAACTCAAAATAGTCGTAAGTCGAGGTACCACTCTAATGAAATAAACATACAAGTAAAGAGCCTAGAAATTGATGTTAATGGCATCTGTGGATAAATTCTTAAAGGCTGCTTTGTGAAGCTCTGACTTTACTTGTTCTCTAAAGATCAGGAGGGACAGAGTTGGTCACATTCAGTTGGAAGCATGTTTGACATTTTAGTAGATTCGCTCTTTGCAATTGTACCTCTATATTCAACATACTGCCACATAAAAACCAAACAAAACCACACAGCCCTCATATTTGCACTATTTGCACTTATCAGTAGATTCAGTGTTGCAATTTTTCTTCTCCAGAATAATTCAATTAATTAGTACAATGGCGGGTGCAAGGAGTGCTGGGTCTGTGCCAGAAAAGACTTCTGTAAATATGAAAACAATCCTCTGAGTTTACCAACATCATCTGGTTAAGGAAATGTCTCAGGAGATTTAAAGTTGTGGCTCCCGGACTGAGATAACTGGTAAATATTTGAAAGTCTTTTCTGCATGACATTTAATTCCATGAAGGCTCAGATATAAATAAACAAATAATGAAAATAGAAAAACATGGAGGCAAAATATTTGTGGCAGATATCAGCAGTAGAATTTCCGGAGTCTCTTCAAAACCCGAGACAATGGAACAAAATCCTTTCAACCCCAGACAGATTAGATTGATATATGTGTATATTGTATGCTGCTGCCCGATAAGCACCGGACCTTTTGTGCTTTGTTTGAAGGGAGAAAGGAGGAGATTGTTATCTGATCTTTTTATAGGCAGACTGGCTCTTTGGGTCTCTGCTGAATAACCCAATGGACCTTAAGTTTCAGCAAAGAATTGTCTCACTGTGCCCATTAGGGGATCCTGGCATTATTTTTTAATCACACGGCAGGTACTGTCATTTTCAAGAGCCAAATCTTTTGTCTGGCTCTGCATGAAAGCTAATACGCATCTGTTGAATGCATGTGGAAGGATTCCAATTGGCCATTAATATCAAAGCTGTATAAATTCAGATACCAAGGACACATTAATTTGAAGTTGGGACTATGAAAATCAATGTTAATGAGCCTTGTGGTGATTATAAATCTTCCTAGAAGTAAATAAACTAAGCTCAGTTATACATGAACTTACGTATCTCCTCCTGCCTGCTTTTTTGATTTACTCTGGTCTATTTAGGGAGAGCTAATGCTATGCTTTCTGCCCATGTTTTCTTCAAACAAATCCCCAAAGCATTCGTCTGCAATGTGCTCTCTCTTCTTTCCCCCTCATTGCCTGTTCTGCCCTCCCTAACACCACATTCTGCTTCTGCAGCAACTGCTTCTGCTGCCCACGGGTGGTCTCTGTAGTATTCCAAAGGCACCTTGCTTTATGCATGCCTTGCACAATGGTCTATGGGTGCATATTCTGCATATGCTTCAGTCCAGATGGAAGCTTGATTCAGGTTCCTGCTGATCCTGCAAGGCCCTGCAAGCAGGGGCAGATCCAGATCTGGAACAGCATTGGCTTTGCATACAGAACCCGGCATCCACATCTATTCCTCTCCTGCTGGTTTTTCACGGGATGTCTTATCATAACCTGGCAGCACCTCACCAGAGAAAGCCATGATCATAGCTCTGTCCAGCTATTTTGGAATCAGGAGTCACAAACATGTTTATATGGTAGAAGGCATCCCTGTTCCCTCCCTTATTCACTTGCTCAATGAAGTGTCTAAAGAGGAGAGACTTCTGCTCCTGTGTAGGCTTCATATGTGAGCAAGACCCCTGAAAAAAAAATAGGCACTTGCTCTTATCCATATGCAGTTGTAAGTGTATTGCTAAATATGTAGGATCTACTGAGTTGTCAGTAGGGAGGAACACCCACATAGATTCACTCAGTGGCTGAAATCCTGTTGCTTAGTGGAATCAGTCACAACTAGAGTAGGTGTGTTGAATTAATGGGGATTTAGAGAGTCAATTCTTTTGCAAATTCTATAATTTAATGGGTCTATTCTAGCTGTGACTTACTCCACTAAGCAACAGGATTTCAGCCACTATATGGACTTAAATACAATAAAAATCTGCTGTAGTCTGTCCATGAACTACAATCAGGGCATGATATACAGGACATGAAATATATATATATTCCTTCTCCTTGCAATCACGAAAAGGCTCCTAAAACCAAGAAAAATGTTTTGGAAAGTTTGGCAATTCAAGTGAAGCAACTTCTGTACTGGCATGTTTACATTTGGTAGTATGAGACTAAATGCTTGTGCATTTTAATGTATTTAAAAGAACGGCATCACTCAATTCAGCAGGATTGATTACACCAGAATGATTTTTCACTTTCCCTGAAATGAAATAGATTCAAATTGATAATATGGATCTCAGTTTTGGATATTGCCCCGTATGAATGAGAATCTGGGGAATGCATAATTAATCATTCTTGGTTGTATTGTTGCTTAAAAGTACAATGGTCCATAAAATATAACTTTTTAGACTTAAGGAGGGGTCCTACTGGGGTAGCTCTCAACAGCTAGTCTTCTGGATGCCTTGTGCTGAGTCTACTCCCTTAGGTACAGATCTGCTGGGCTGCCTGAAGGCAACTGGCCAAGAGCTTCTCCACAGTTGGTCTTGTTGCTGTGGATGACTAGCAACAGCTACCTTGACCTTAACTCTTTGCCCCCCTACCCAGGAATAAAGACGTGAGACCAAGATTATGGATTAAACATGGGCCACACTTTATTGAATAAACAACATTGCCAATCCTTTGGCAAAGGGGGGTCCTGCTGTAGTGCGGAATCAAGTTTAAGCATGGAGGTCCCCCCCCCGGACCTTCTGACAAACCAATGGGTGAGTCCCTGGCCCCAAGTTCTTGCTGCCGTAAAGACAGCACTAACCTGGCCGGCCTAAATTTGACCACCCCCGGACCTCAAGCCACCCTCTCCTTGTTGGCTGTTGATCCAGGTGTGTCCCCAGTGCATCTTTCCCCCCAAGCACTGTAATTGCATGATCTGCAATGCTGGGAGTTCAGATGTACTATGGACTATCTTACCTGAGGTAGCTATGGGGCTCACCAAAAATGTGTTTTATCTGCCCTACCCACCACAGCATAGGGACTAGCCATGCTAATTCCCATACCTGCCATCAAGCGTATCAAGGTCCAAAAGCAGGCCCTCCTTGATGTCTTCAAGGAAGACATCAAAACCAGCGTCAGTCAGATGTACGCCATCTGGCTGAAAAAATTCAGGCCTATCAAAGCGGATCCTCTGGTGACCAATCACCGATCTAAGGCTGCTGCACACAGCTCTGCAGACCTCTTTATTAACAGTCCTCCACGCAGTGTTAACGGGTGAAAAATTCCGTGCATCCCTCCAAATTAATCGAGGGATAATGGTCGACCAAATGATGCTCAATGCAGGGTACGTAGCCCTCAACTGCTTGATATCTCATAGCACATCAAGAATTAAGGCCTTTCCATCATGCCTAGCCAGATCGTTACTGCCCAGGTGTATGACCAACACATCTGGGGGTGTTGACCAAAAGCAGTCACTCAACACATCTGGCTCCACAGCATTCCGCATAAGCCCTCCCATTCAATATGGGCTCTAGCTCCAAGGGCCAGATTACTCCCCCATGGGGATGTAGCAGTGTGGCATGGCACCCCAAAAATATAACTATGGCCAACAATCATGATGTGCCTTCTTTCCACTAGTGCCATGGGACCTGCAATGAGAGAAACAAGACCAGGCCCCTACCTAGACATTAGGGAATGTCCTGATGTACCTACGATAATTAGAAGACCACTGACCTATCCACTTAATGTCATCTGTGTGGTATCCCAATGCCACTGCAGTAGATGCAGCTCTGATTCTAAAAGAGTGTGTGCCAAATTTCAATCCCTGCATGCTTACCTTATTGAGTGCCCGGTCTGTCAGCCTCCAAAACTGGTACTTCATCAATGGGGAACTATCCTTATGAATAAAGAAATATTCTTGCCTGGCTTCCCTAATCCTCAAATATGATGTTATGGCTTTCACTGGGCAAAGATCTTCCACATGGCAAAGCCTAATGTAAGGTAAACTTCCTTACCACGCTGGTCCACCTTGGATTGGCAGATATGAATCTGAATTGACCCTGCAACTTCATGAACATCCTGCCACTGCAACGCTAAATTTGGATGTGTCTCCCTTCCCAGTGGCCACCACTTTGCTGATCCTAAGAAGTCCAAAAAATGTCAGCAAAGGCACTGCCTTAAATAGGACAGGTTCATAATCATCCCTACAAAGCACTTCCTATTGCTTATAAATATTTTCCAATAACGCCGGCAATATAGGTGCCCTCGTATCTCTAATCCTATCTCTTTCCTTAGACCAATCTTCAATTATCTTTTTAATGCAGTAGTCTGAAGAATGATATTGATAACCATGGACTCTAGTGTAAAAGGCTAGCACCAACAATCTTCACTGTATAGATGCCAGCACCAAGCCCTTCCTTTCAAAAACACAATGAATTGCTGAAGATGCTCAACTGTGGTTGGCCACATTGGCTACAATTCAACTAGCTTTCTAAAATCCTCGAATTCTATACTCACAGCCAGGTACCCTTTCCATGTCCTCGGTGCTAAGGCCAAGCCTATTGCCCTTTCAGCATCTTCTTACCAATTTGCCAGACCTCTGGGGAAAGAATTCCTGGGAACTCAAATTGGCTCCTGGACCTAGCTCCCTGAACTGCTCAATCTGTTAGTGTGATAATGTGTCAGCTAAACTATTATCTATTCCTGGCACATGTCAGGCCTGAACCCAAATATCAAATTTCAAAGCCTGCCGTGTAAATGCCCTAACTAAAGTCATAACCCATTCTGAATGTGACTTAAGGCTTTTTATGATGTAAGCCACCACCTCATTGCACCAAAAACGCACAGTTTTGTCCATTTTTCTGCCCAGAGCCACAATGCCCCAACTACTGGGATAAATTCCAGGAATGTCAAATCCCTGGTAATCCTAGCCTGGTGCCATTCTTTCGGCCAATGACCAGCACACCATCTGCCCCTAAAATAGATTCCAGACCCTAATGAACCAGCAGCGTCTGACTGGACCTTAAGCCCCAGGGTCCCCTCTCCAGAAGGATACTCCATTAAACTCAGATAGGAACTGACTCCAAACTTGCAAAACTTCCCTCATGCCACATGTAGCTCTAGTCCTATGCAAGGGACAACTAACTGACTCTCAGGCAGTCTAAATGTTTGCTTCGCCGTGTCCAGCTCAATACCTAGGAAAGTCAGAGACGTGGCTGGTCCCTCAGTCTTTTCTTCCACCAAAAGTAGCCCAAGCTCACTTGCCATTGATTGAAAATTGTTCAAAATCAAACTGAACCTACCTGAATTCTTCTCACCACAAAAAAAAGGTAATCATCCAAATAATGGGCCGTAGGCTTACAGCCCACCCTGCACCTGAGCTTCCACTCAAGGAATGAGCTAAAACGCTCAAATGTTGTGCATGGAACAGAGCAGCCCATGGGCAGTGCTCTATCTATGTAAAAAGATCCCTGGAAATGAAACCTAACAGGTCAAAATCCAGTGGATGAACTGGCAATATCCGGAAAGCTGATTTTGTATGACATTTTGCCAGCTCCGCCCCTACCCCACACTTTTGTACCATGCAAACCGCCTCATCAAAGGAGGTGTAGCGCATGGTACAAAGCTCCTCAGAGATAGCATCATTAACTGACAAACCCTCTGGGTGAAATCTTCAGGGTCTCCAAAGGGGGCATCACAAAGGGTCCTAATACTCTCCCTTCCTTCACTTCTTTAGCAATCTTCATCTGAACAATACCTTCCATGCCACAGATGGATTTCAGGTTTTGTGCAAAAAAGGCTTTATGCTCACCAATCTCAGGTATCCTAAAACCATACCTAAAACCTTCCAATACATAACAGCCATCCTCTCTAATGGGATAATCATGCAACCAAACTTCCAAAACTGTAACTCTAATTGGGCTGGGGCCCTTTTCCAGGATTACCTCTGCCGCTATTGGGTTTTTTACCTCCTCCTGGGCCCTTGCTCTGGAGCTAAGTCCCAGCTCTGAAACAGGAAGCACTGGGATGCTGTCCCCAGGACACCGAACACTTGTGTCTAAAATGGCATGGCTTCCTGGAACAGGCACTCTGTTTTCAGGTTTTGTTTTAGACTAATTGTCTTGACATTTTAATTGGTTTTTGATTTTTATCTTGGTTTCCATAATGTGTGTCCATAATTTTGAACTGTGCAATACTCTGATATGAATAATGAAACATAGGTCAACAACAAGAATGAAAGCTTTTGCTCATTGCCCATTCACTCTGTGGGTAACTCGTGATCTTTCCCAGAGTGGCTGCCAGAATGCCTCTTGTAATGGTCTGTTAGATCACAGGTATGCCTGATCATACATTTGTAATAGATAGATTATTGGTCTGTTCCTGCCACTGTTTAAGGAAGGCTTGTTCTGTGCAGCCAGAAGATAATTGGCTGTCTTTGGTTAAAGGTGAACCACAAGCTGGATAGGAACTCAGCAGTCAAGGCTCTTTGCTGAAAGAGGTCTTTGCAGCAGGAGGTCCAGAAGGGCAGTGCAGGGGGAACATTACTGATTTAACTGTTCAACGTTTAGTAGTATGTTCAATTTACTTTGCAGAAATTTAGCAGAAAAGGGTACACTCCTCGTGTGAGTTTGTCTTGCACTTCCAGTGAATAGTTTGTAAATTCTCCTCTATATCATGTTGTGTATTTGAAATGTCATCTACAGAAAAATATTGACCCAGTCATGTTACAGCTTAGACCGTTATGTACAAAATTTTAACAAACCCACAGTTACTGTTATGAGCCATCAAGTTGCATCTGATTTGTAGTGACCTTAGAAAGAATTTCACCATGTACAACATACTCAAGATCTGATTTTAACAGTGCCCCCTGTCTCCCAATGCATTTCCATGGGTGAACAGGGATTTGAACCAAGCTGTTATGAATTCTAATCCATTACTCTATTTACTACACCACACTGGCTTTCTGACTACCAACCTAGCCTCTGTAAATGCTGCGTCACAATAGAAATAATTGAGTGTTACATTTGAGAGGACCACCAGTGGCTTAGAAATAAGCTAAGCCATCAGTTCTAACTAGGAAATGGTCCGGCTCATTTCAAAGTCAGTCTTTAAGATCCAGCACGTTTTTCCCATACAACAAAGTTGCTCCATTCTATGCAGATATCAGTGACTATTACTGCTAATTCTTGGCAGTGACTTCTGTAATTGTATTGACACATTTGTCAGTGACGACGTTTCCAGCGATAGCCTTGGCACATTTTTCAGCAGCGCATTTGCCATGCAAAGACGTTCTCTGCAAGAATCTCTCCTCAGGGAAACACTGCACAGAGACAAAACTGATGGTGTGAACTGGTCTTATTTCTCAGCATTACCTATGTTCTCTTCAGTCGCAAGAAACATCTGACTGCCTACTTTGTGGTCCTTAGGTTTTTGGATAAGATAAAGGTAGCTGGAATAAAACTGGGATGGAGAAGGTTTTTTTTTAAATGACATTTAACATCAGTTCAAGTAAAAATGTTACATGTTCTGGCTGACTGAATCAGATCTTTGTAACTGAGTTCCTGGTTAGTAACTGGGCATGTACGTTAGCTGCTGAGCATCTAGTTACCAGCTGTAGCTGCTCACAGGTTATGGAATGGACTGATGGAGCCCCTCTGTCATTCCAGTGGCAAGCTTTTAAGGCAAGTTTTTAACAAATGAACCAGAGTTTTACTGCAGGAAGTCATACCTTTTTTGTTGTTCATGTTATTTAAAATGTTTTTAAATTGTTTGTGTTTTAGGACATTGTTAGGCATGTCATTGTTTCTTAATGTCACAGCTCCCCATTTCTTCCTTGTACTTATTTTTAACTACATGTCAGCTTCTGTGGCTTCCTAAACTGTGAGAAAGATGGCATGGAACTAAACAACCTAGATGAAATAAACAAGTGGACATCTAGCTTAAGGATGGATACTTAAGGAAGCTACACAGTGCCCTTATTTTTTTTCATAAGGCCGTATCACTCTGTCTTTCCCCACATGTTTACATGCTGCTTTGAATTCTAAGATGCAACTTTTGAATATTTTATCTCAAATTTGTGCATGTATATTATGGCACTTGGTGTAGTCCAGCAACAATTCAAAAAGCAGGAACTGGGATGGGCAGGCAGGCAAGAATAGTAGGAGAAAAATGAAGGATATAATTCAAATATGTTAAAAAAATCATGCAAAAGGGCAATTGGAAGAGAGATGCAAGTTAGACACCTAAGAGGAAATTATATGAAATGACCAGGATGCAAAATCAAAGATAAAAATAAACCACCTATCACCATGATGCGAGTGCAGTACAAGCTTCATATGAATATTATACGTTTAATTAGTAGGAAGGTGAAGAAATCTTACAAAATTATTTGTTTTCAATGATACAACTTGTCATAGCACATCAGGACAAATCATAGGAGTTTGTTAATACAAATGAGATTCCTTGTCTTGAGCATAAAAATGAGATGAGCACTTTTTTGAGGTTTCTGCAGTTTGTACAAAATGTTCTTGCACAACACAACTGTCTTTTTCATTGGTATTGCAAAGCAAAAACACAGTTTCTTGCATACACAGAATCTGAACAAACATGGTGGCAGATGGATCAAAAAGATGCAGGCAATCTATTCATGCTTTTTAGAGGTCCATACAGGAGGGCAGCAGTTAACAGAACTGAGCTATACAATATGTGTAATTTGTTCAATTCACACAGTTTGTGCGGTATATTTAATTAGTGCCATTTGCTTCCATACTAATAAAGGATATATGTTCTTCCCATGTACACAAGAAGTGCACACACGAGGAATTATATCACTGCTTATTATGTGAATGTGTTTCATTCAGTGAAATTGTAAATAGGGATGTGACAGAAATTCATCTGTTTCACATTTCAGTTCCAACACATAGTTTGCTGAAGTGGTACATGGAATAAAACACTGCTGTACTCCAGAATGCACTTTCCTGAATTTTGTTAATGATGTAATTCCCAAAAAAGCATAAAAAGACATAGAAAATGTGTTAGTAAAATGCAAACAAAAATCTGCTGATTGTTTACACACTTTTTTTAAAATGCAAAGTGATGTAGAAATAGAACAAAAATTATGCAAAATTATAAATGGATGTAATAAATAATATTATAGAAATGGGACAGAATTTAACCTTACAATTGTGAAACAGGGAACAGATCAGAAAAGCCGAGGTGCACTTCTTTCCCTGCACTTTTTGTCTCACATGATTTCATTAGGCTCAATCCAATTGTTTGCCTGAAATCAATAGGATTTCTATAGGTACAGACTAACTAAACTCCCATTGATACACTTCGGTTGGCTGTGGTTGGGAATAATGACTGGATGAGGATTGATGATTGGATTTAGGTCACTGTGTGTATACTAGTTCATGCATTTTAGGCATGACAGTTGTCTTTCTCATCCATATTTCTTTCGCACATAATTATGTTGTCTTTGTAATGAGTATAAATTCATCCCAAGCAAATCCCTTGCCTTGCTTGAACCTTTATTAAAAACATCAAGTGGTGTTTGATACAGGGAAATTATTTTCATCTCTCTCATTAATTCAATGTCTTTTCACCAATATGATGAGACATATGAAGCAACAGAGGTGTGACAAATGCCCCAGAGATTATTTGGTGTTAATCAAATTAACAGTTGTCATCCTTCATTTATCTCTTGAAGTTATTAATGAGCTCTGCTCTTGATTGTCTGGTTTCTGTGATGGACTACTACACAGAAATATTTCACTATAAAATGTTTTTTAATAGCATGGAATAGTTCAAAGGAAGTCACAAATCCAAATGAAACATTGTACTTTTTCTCCTGTTGTTTACTCATCCTGATTGTTCATGACCATCTCCTTTAGACTTCTGAGGGCCCAATATGTACATCTTGGTCAAAATCTGGCACGACACAGGCAACATGCATCTCAGCAACATATTGCACAAGTTAATAAACTATCATAGGCATTTGCTGTTGCATGCTGAATCTACACTATCTTAAGCTGCAGTAGATTGCACTAATTATGTTATACCAGCAGACATACCTAATAGAATTTGAGCCATTAGATGAAAATGCACATCTTTTCATAAACAAAGCAAAGTGTGCTGCTTATATATACCACCCCATAGTGCTTAAAGAACTCTCTGGGTAGTTTACAATATAATTATGAGGGCTACACATTGCCCCCCCCTTGCAGCCACCTGGGTAATCAATTTACCTGAACTCATTAGGATAAAACTCAGGTTATGGGCAGAGTCTGGATTGCAATACAGTGGACCCTCAACTTACGAAGGTCCCTACTTACAGAAATTTCGGGGTACGAAAAGGTCCAGCCACATAATTTTAGTTCGACTTGCGGCCGGATCTTCGACCTACGAAAGGCAGGGGGAGAGGGCAAGAAATTCAAAGCCGCTCCCACTGTCCTCTCGTTTCCTGTCCCCAGTGCCCTCTGCCTCCTGTGGACAGGAGGCAGAGGGTACCAGGGACAGGAGACAGAGGGCAGTGGAGGTAGCTTTCAAAGCCCAGCAAACCGAAAGCTGGCAGTGGGTGCCTATGGGAATAGGAGGCAGAGGGCAGCAGGGGACAGAAGGCAAAGGGCAGTGGTGCAGCTTTGGAAGACCGGGATTTTTTTTTCTTTGAATGGAATGGATTAAATGCTTTTCAGTGCATTTCTATGGGAAATGGACCCTTGACCTACAGACTTTTCTACCTGCGGCCACCGTTCCAATACTGATTAATTCCATAAGTCCAGGGTTCATTGTACTGCCATTTAACCACCACTCCACAAGGATCCTGATAAGAATGTTTTGTAATGGCCGTTTTCCTTTTCTGTAACAACAGCCACAGAGGAATTTGTTTTAGATCAGAACTATGCAGGAAGAGGGAGTGTAGGTGATCACAGAACAATAGAAGGCAATTAGCTTTAGGGAGAGAGAGAACCAAGAAGTCGACATGCAGATGTCCACCAGCAGAGCCCCAGGACGATGCTCTGAGGACTCCCTTTATTAACTAGCAAGCTTACACAGAAAGTTGAAAGAATTCAGATAGGATACTGGTTACCTAATCGTTATGAGGATTGGCCGGAGAGAGCCATTGAAGTTATGATTAACTCTAAGGGAAAAAGGCAGAATGAGTAGGTTACCCTGCCCGTCAGGAGCCGCTGCCCTCTGCTAGGAGAGTTTGCTCTCACTACAACAGGAATGCAGCTAGTAACCTTGAACAGGGTTTTCCTACAAGGGAGGTTTTTTAAATCCTTTCCTCTCCACATTTTCCCCCATTGAAAATCATCTCCTCTGATTTTCTTGTATATTGCAGATTGTACTTTGGGAGCAAAAAGCAACAAGTGGGAGGTACTCTAGCAGCACAAGTGGGCCAGAAGAAAAGGCCTGTCCCCTCACCATGCTGCATGGTCTCAAATGGTACCAGAGATTGCACAGCTCTCATTGTTGAAAAAGGAAAGCTTCTAATATCGTGTTCAGTAGAAAACAAAACAAAACAGGGACTAAATATAATGTACTGTGACACTAACACTATTCTGTTTTCAGCAGGTTGCAGCTTTATTTATTCAATTTTTTTAACATAACCAATCATTAAACATAGGAAAGGGATCTAATACTGGAATATAAACTATCAACAACCCATTAAACTGTCTTTTGGGTTGTAACAGATGTCCAGACGAGTAAAAGCTCTTTAAAAATGTGTGCCAGATGACTGCTGTCTTCGTTGCAAATAAATCTCATTCAATATGTGTATTTAATGCCCTGGTGTTTCATTTTCCCAGCCCTGCTTTGGCTTATAGCAATGTGACACATAATAATTCAGCATAATGAAACACATCTGGGTAGAAGAATTACCATTCTTATTTTGTTTGTCGGTGTCTTGCCAAAGCATTGTCACTTAAACTGAAACAAACTAAAAAATTAGATAAAGCGAACAGTTGCTCTTTTAGAACAAAAACCAATGTTAATCCTACTTAGATGAGGGCAAGGGGATAGATAATGAATATAGGAAGATTGCCTATATATAAGAAAAATATCAAAAGGACTTTAAAGATAGAAAAGGACATTTCTGTTATTTTTAACATTTTAGTAGCATTCAATTTGCAGCAGGGCCATGACTACAGCAGAGGTGCTGAGGCTTTGTCTCATGATGCCAAAATTTAAAGGACACTAAAATCTAGAGATGAATTTACTTGTGAGAATTAGAAAAGATTGCAATATATCTTATCCACATTCACTTTCCTTCCCCTTTTCCCCTTTCCTTCCTTCTGTAGGATATTTTTTCTCCTTCTTTCTGGTGGTGAACCACATTAGAGTCTTAGGACTGCAGATCTGGAAGGGACGTTACAGATCATTAAGTCCAGCCCCTGTCAAGGAGGCACTTTTGGGAATCGAACTCCCAACCTCTGGCTCTGCAGCCAGACACCTAACCACTGAGCTGTCTACCAATTTCTCCTCCTTTTTGTTGGTTAGAAGACTTTCATCCATGTAGCAGAGTGGAGTGGATGGGAGATAGCGCTGCCTGCCCGACCTGCGAAAATCACCAGTTATGGCTCTGATTTGCAAAAAATAAAATTAAAAAAGTATCTTCATCTGTACAGTCTCTGCTAGGAAACGTGGTCTGAAAAGAAGGATATCACCATCTGTGGATGTGTGCGTGTATGTGCTCTGTGCTGTCAAGTTGGAACCAACCTATAGCGACTCTAATAGGGCTTTCAAGCTAAGTGAGGTATTTAAGGATACCAGTTCCACTCCCCCAGTGAGTTTTCATGGCCAAGTGGGGATTCGAACCCTGTTCTTCAGAGTCCTAGTTCATCGCTCTCTCCACGACAGCACACTGGGTCCCCTGGCTGTGTACATGTGACAGCAAATGAGAGTAAATCCAAGTATATAACTTGGATAACTTCCATTCTACCTACCCACAACTCCAATTTTAGCTTTCTTTTTCAATTTTCATGAGTTTGTTTGCTACTAGAGATGAGCTCAGACTGTGATTCAGTGGTTCATGACATTTCATCCCTCTAGCCACACAGCTGTTCCATGGGCACCCCAGCTTCCCAGCCTTGCCTCCTCTGGTGGGTGCCCACTCAGAGTCCATGGTGTAGCTTCCCAGCCCTGTTTCCTCTGACGGGCACTCACTTAGAGACAGTGGAACAGCCTCTGAGTGGGTGCCCATTGGAGGAGGCAGAGCTGGCAAGCCAGGGCACCTATGAAACAGCTCTGTGGCCAATTCGGCAGTTTGTGCCCATCTGTATTTGCTTCCAATACAATGCAAGTAATATTGCTGTGTGCAAAACCAGGGTATAAATACAGGACATAAGAAACGTGGGGATGCGAAAGCTGAGTCTTTCTAGGACAGAGGAGAATGAGCTAAAAGAAAGGGAAGAAAGAATATTTTTGTCAGCTTGTGCCTCAGTTAATAACTATTAGAAGAAATATGTCCTTTCATTTGCTTTAGTTGTGTGAGGTCATAGCTATGATTGCTCTGAAAGTTCAGACACAAATAAGAGAAATGTTCTTCCCCATTTTGATGAAATCACGAATTGTCACCATTAAGTTACAAAGAAAGGTCTTTAAATTGTCACCACCAGCCCTCTTGCCACTGTTTGATAAGTCACTTGTGGGCAATGGAATTTTATTTTAATAACAGCAAATGTTGTGTATCAGCCATAACACTCCTTCAAGACACTGTCACACACAGGCTGTCTATAGCTGCAGTCTGATTTGCAAAGGCAGTGGAAAAGGCTGCTGTCAGCCTGGAATGGATGAGAAACAAAATCTGTCAGAAACCTTGAGAACTTAATATATCACTAACGACAGTTAATTTAGCAGCCGAGACCCACAAAGGCAAGGGAATTAATAGCAAATCTGCACAGCAACAATGTACTTCCTGGTTTGCTTTCGGAGGCAAAGCCCAAATTGAGCCAAGCTTTGTCTCCACCTCGGTACCTTAAAGAAAATTGGTTCACCCTTGGGCAGGAGCATACAAATGGTGACACTGCAGGCATCATCAAACAAAAGTTGAAACATATTCAAAGGTAGTGTTGTTAAGCCTGCTCGCTAGCCAAAATTCTGTTGCATAACAGTTGGCTGTGCAGTATTTGCACTAGCGCTGAGGTGGAAGTGCAATCTGCAAAACACTTCCACCAGCATATTATGCAATTGGTCTTGCTACCCATTTTATTAATAAAAATATGTGATTTATGTGACACCAAGGGCATGTTTTAAGTAAGGTCCAAGATGAAGCTCATTGCTCCGTTCCAGCTGGATGACTTCAAGTGTCCAGTGGTAAACTGAAAGGGGTCAAAAGTCTAATATGCTGATAACCTATCTGTGTGCTACCTACTGACAAAGAAAATGTGCAGAAAAAGACAGTGGTTCCCTTAGTTCTCTCCTCAGACTACCTGTCCCCTGCATCACCAGAGCACTGATCATCTGGAAATGTTGTAAAGGACCTCTGGTCCTTCAGATGTTGATAATGTGTGACTCCCTTCGTTTCTCACTATTGGCCATATGCTGGGAAGGTATCTGAAGGGCCATAAGTTCACATTCTCTGTTCTTAGTTCTGTGATTCAGGATCACCATTACCTTTCCCAACCGCATCATCTTCGCCTCACAGTATAAATTCTAATTCATTGTCTGACAAGAAATCCAGACTTCTGTTTATTTATATATTATCTTTTAGAAGGAAGCCCTCATTTCCCCTGCTTTTCAACCCTTACTTACAAAAGGAATTTAGTTTATTCTTCCACTGTGATTCTCCCTTTTCTTCCTTTTTCATTTCCTTTTTGTTTTTCATAGACATTCCTTTCCTACTCCCTGCATCTCCCTTCTCCCTCCCTCCTTCCCTTCCTCTCTCCCTTCCGTCCTCTCTCTGTCTCCATCTTCATTGCAGGATGTCCTTCTCCATTCCTTTGAATAGTCTCTTGAAAAGGTAGAAAGTAGCATCTTTTCACAGCATGTGATCACTAATACAATGGGAGGAGGTGCTGATCTCAGAAGAAGTCAATTCAGTGGAGTTGGTGTGTATTGGAGTGAGAGAAAGAGAAGAAAAGAGATGAGAGGCAGAGAGTAAATTCAAAACGGAAACATTTTAGAAAGGTGAAAAAAGGCAAAAGAAAATGTGAGCACTAGAAATGAACAGATGTAAGACTTGGGATCATTTCATTGCATTATAAAGTAACAGATAGCTCTTCAGCCTTCTTCCTGGGTTATTACACAATCTTTAAATTCCCCAAACTGGTTTTTTTTAAAAAAAATATGAAAAGCACCCCATTTCTTCCTTGTCCAGCACTGAATAAGATGTCTACTAACATAATGGAACTATTCCTATATTATCATTGTATGCTAGTGCAGTGATATTATTCTGCAGCAAGACAAATCAACATACTACCTGCCAACTCTAAAAATGAGGGCAGCCCAAACAAATATATATACATATAATTTTGGAAATGTATTTTAGCACAGTTCTGTGCCAAATTTGGAAAAATCTGGACAAAAGGGTTTTGTTGTAGTTTTAAAATTTACAACTAAAATTACTTTTTAAAATCACCTCATCTGAAATGTGGAGCTGCAGGGGAGCCTTATAGGTACCACAGACAGCCAAAAAGGCAGTAAAATGGTTGCTCAATCTAAGCTTGAACTCTCACCAAAGCACAAGTGAATCAACTATGGTCATCCTGCCATGCACATATAGTGAAAATACAAAACTGACCAGAAAGGGAAATGTTGCTGGGAAAAGTGAGTGGGCAGGGACGCGTAAGAAGAGGGGAGGACATAACATGACACAGATTGTGTCCATAGAGGAAGCCACAACTGTTAGTTTGCAAGATCATAGCAGAAATTACTGGAAAATACAATATTGTTAGGAAGGGGGGGAGCAGAAAGAAGAGAGAACAAGCTAAAATGATATGCTGTTGGTTTGCAAGATCTGAGCAAAACTGTTAATGACAGGACATTTGGGAGGTTATTAACTCATAGTCGCCAACACCAGAAGTGACTTGATGGCACATAAAATCTTTAGAGACTTTTTCTTAATTACCAGACTATTATATAGTGACAAGATGGGTGGAATGTTTGAAATTATAACAGGACATAGGCACAAAAGCTCTGCTAACATTAAGTAAAACCATGTCCAGAGTGAGCTTCTGAAGATTTATGTATTCATTTTCTTATATATTTGAATATATTTTTACAACCAGACACAGAATCACAAATGTCTGTTTGGCCGTGAAGAAGTCAAAACATTTTCCTCTTGCAAGTCAGTTAATTGGGCCCTGACTGACAGGGTTCAGATTGCCCCAGATGTGAAACTTATTTTCCCTTTGAAGTCTTATGTCAGTAGCCTGGTCTCAAAAATCTTGAGCGAATTTTACTGAAAGCACTCAAGGCTAAGAGAAACACAATCACTCTGTGCTTTATAATGCAAAAATACTTTGAATTTGCCTTACAAAATTGTATGCCAAGTCCCTGGAGATAAAAGGCAAAATATCCCCCTTTCTGAAGGACTGTCTCTCCATTATTTTCTTTTAAGCAAGCCTATTTTTCTGACTCTTGAAAGAAAACCTGTCTTTGGATTGTTTTTGTGACCTTTCATTATCCTCCACATATCTCTCTTCCTGGCCCACAAAGCTTCAATAATGTATCTACTTTGGAACACTCTTGCTGGTATGCCTGTTCAATGCATGTTTGGTTTAAAATAGTCAGTATTTTTCCCTTTTGAAGAGCCTTTTTTGAGGATCAATATTTCAGTCCCCATATATATACGTTTGGACTGTCCCCATTTTTAGAATTGCCTTGTAGATTGTTAATTTGCTTTGTTCTTATTTTTGATTATTATATTTGTAAAAATCACATGGAGGAAAATAGTGCTAGTTTTCTTTTTAAAGCTTATACACATGGTCTTTGAGTAGTCAGGGAGCAGACAGACTGGTGAATGCTGGTAATGCCATCCACTGTTTCCTAGATGTTAACACTCTGGCAGTAGCACAGAAAAATATCTCTGCTATTTTTCCTTTGCTGTTCATTTATGCTGCAGTGGCAACATGCAACATACAATTAACAAAACGAAGTTGAACTCCATCACTTTTTCTAAAATTGCTTTCATGTTTTCCTTATTTTGTACAATTCACCTGTTTCTCAGGGTTTCTAAACTTCCATTTGATATCTCAAAAAGGTGAGAAGTCAAATTCTCAAAATAAATTGTATCTTAGCTTCCCACAAAGTGACATATCTAATGCAGATTTGCTATATTTTGAATTATTATTTTATTTTATTATTGTTACTAGTATTATTATTTTTACCTTCATCTTACTGGACTTTGATACAGTGGCTTCAATCCAAATTTTCATTTCATATAGTTTGATCAATCTGTGTATAGGACTTTTGTTAAGCTCCCTTGATGCATGTTGGAAATGACAGCAGGAATGTGCTTCTGGGTCTGCCTCCAGCATCCTCTGTGTGCCCCAAGTTTCCATATTAACCTGCTGTGCCCCAAGTTTCCATATTTATATGTAGATGACTGAAGTAAGAGGGATTATGTAAATAGATATCTATGTGTGTTGAAACTTTAATCATCCAGAGATCCAGATTCATAGGCTGAAATCCAGAAGTAAATCATAACTATAGTAAGCCTGTTGATTCAGTAGAGATTTGGTGAGTCAACTATTCCATAAGCTCCATTGATTCAATGGTCCTATTGTAGTTCAGATTTCAGCCATGGAAGCCTATGGACATAGAAATCTCCACAGTTAGATTACTTCAGATGCCCATGCATAATGGGAAAAGGTTAGGGAAGCCATGTGATGTCAGGGTGGGACCAGTGGTTATTTTCCTTTTATTCTGCAAGACACCAAGATGCCTTTTCTTAGTCTCAACAGAGTTTTCACATTGATTTGTCTGTGAAAATTACATAGCTTCATTGCAGCTGCCTTACTTTGTTTTAAAAATCAGAAATATCAAATGGGCTCTTTTTGTATTTTTTTTATCTATCAGCCAGTCCTTTTGTTCTTTCTCTCTATGTGTGTTTTTTGTAGGGAATCCCTTCTGTCCGGAAGCAGAAAAATTTGTTACAGTAACTCTTGGTAGCCTGTCTCGGCATGTCCAGACAGCCTGTCCCACTAAGAACAAGCATTGTGGATACTTTTTTCCCCTCACAACCTTAATTTAAAACATGAAGACAGAGTTTTGCATAGCCACAAATGGTACCTTTTGCATTTGTTAGTCATTTCTTCCATTATTTATATTTTTTTCTAAGTTTGCATATGTGTATGTTCATGCACATGCACTTGTGGGATTGAACTATGACTAACACTTCATATATCTAATGAAAAGAGTTGTTTTCAAGAGTTGCCTGGCCATCCAGGCTTCAGTCAGATTTTGACCCATTTACATGAATTCTCTTTGTGATGGTTTTCACAAGCTGTCAGGCCAAAAATAGTTCTGACTCCACTTCTTCACCACTTCCTACCCCCCTGGTCTCCAGTGTTGACCCTAAAATTTCAAGATGTGATATGCTGCTGAATTGTCAACCCTCCTTCATAGAAGGCCATGTACATGTGAAACTTTGGATCATAAGAGTTCTCATCTGCAAAGCATTTCTATATTTCATAATATTTATCACACACATACATAGACACGCATTTGTTGAATATTATGATATATAAAAATGCTATGCAGACAAAAGCTGCATATATATCTGCATGGAAGGGCAGCAATGAAGGAATTGGAAAATATCATCAAGTGTAAGGATGTATCACTGGAGACCAAAACCATGTTCATCTACAATATCATATTTCCAGTCACCATGTAGGAGTGTGAAAGCTGGACAGGAAATAAAAAAGATGTGTTTCAAATGTCTTGCTGGATGAAACCTGTGTAGATACTTCGGAATGTGAGAAAGAAAAGCAATGGATCCTAGATCAAATCAAAACTGAACTACCTCTGGAGGGAAAAATGTTGAAACTGAGGTTATCCTCCTTCAGGCACATCATAAGAAGACAAGGTTCTCTGGAAAAGACAGTGTGACAACCCCAGACCTACTGGGATATGCCACAGTTTCACTAAGCTGCCACCAACCATTCCCTGTAAGGAGTCACACAGACCAGGAATGGATTTTTAACAAATAAAGGAATAAGGTTTATTTAAATAACACACAGGGAAAAATAAAAGGATCAAGTGAATAAGATACAGTAACGTGGCTTAGTCTCAATCATACATACACACAGTTTGGTTCACACAGAACACTTAACTTGAAGCACAGACCCTGAACCTATCAGTTCTGGCTAACCATACAGACACCTGAACCTATCAGGTTGGTACTGACTGACACACAGTAGTACCCTGTCTGACACACAGACTCCCACTCAAGCTTCTTCTCTCAGCTTTTCCTCCAGCTTCTCCTAACTTCTCCACACAGGATCCCCATATATATACAGTACAGCCCCTCCTCCTGATGTCCCGCCTTCCACTCCCCATAGGATGGAACTTTCCCTCCAACCCATGACAGACAGGTAACATCAGTGCTGTATGTAACACCTCCCCTCTTTATAAGTTGTTTTGTAGGGGGAAAGCTAAGGTGCTTTTCACCAAAAAACAACCTGGACCCAAAACAAACAAAAACAGTCATATAATAACATACAATACCATACTTACTTATACTTACACTCTATTAGGCATTTAAACATTTACCATTAACAATACATCAAGTTACCTTTATTCATACAAACCAACATGTTTAATAAACAGACACATTTGACTTTTTGTCATCAAAATATATACATAGTCCATGTTTCTTTCGCCGTCTTCATTCTTCAGGTCTTCTTGACAAGGCGTCAGCAACACAGTTCACTGACCCTCTGACCACCTTCACTTCAAAGTCATAGTCTTGCAGGTTTAAAGCCCACCTCATAAGTTTACTATTGTGGGTTTTCATTGTCTTTAACCATTGCAGTGGTGAATGGTCAGTGCACAGAATAAAATGTCTTCCCCAGATGTAAGGCTTGGCCTTCTGGATCGCGTAGACTATGGCCAGACACTCCTTTTCCACGGTTGCCAAATGTCTCTCACCTTTCTGGAGTTTCCTACTCAGGTAGGACACTGGATGTTGGTCACCATTCTCATCCTCCTGGCAAAGAACTGCTCCTACCCCGCTGTTAGACGCATCGGTGTAGATGATGAACTCCCGGTCGAAGTCTGGAGCACGCAGCACTGGATAGTTGATGAGCGCCTGCTTCAACCTCTGGAACGCCTCCTCACAGTCACTGGTCCACGGGATGCGGTCATCAGCCTTCTTCCTCGTCAGATCGGTCAGCGGAGCCGCAATCTCGCTAAACCTCGGGATGAACTTTCTGTAGTAGCCCACCAACCCAAGAAATGATTTGACTTTTTTCTTGGTGTTGGGTCTGGGCCAATCACGAACTGCTTCTATCTTGGCCTCGAGGGGTTTTATCACTCCTCCCCCTACTATGTGACCCAAGTATTTTATTTCTGGGCTACCCAGCTGCAGTTTGTTCTCTTTGCAAGGCCTAGGCAAAAGCACTTCCTCCCCTGGGTCAAAGTGCCTCTCCCGGCCTTCCTGGTCATCCCAAGCTTTCTTTCTGACCTTTTGAGCTTGCAGGGTCTCTGCTGCTAGCTCTAGGTTTCTCTTTAGGTCATTGCTTAAAGAGTCTATATAGGTCACAACGTCTTGTGGGTCATCCTGGGTGATCTGCTGCCAATTTTGTTTGATCAAATCAAGGGGCCCTTTCACCCTTCTCCCAAATAAAAGTTCAAACGGACTGAACCCGGTACTGGCTTGTGGCACTGATCGATAAGCAAACAAAAGGGATTGCAGCTTCTGGTCCCAATTGTTTGGATTCTCTGCCAAGTAAGCCCTAATCATGCGCATTAGAGTCCCATTGAACTTCTCAGTTAACCCATTACTTTCAGGGTGATAGGCAGTGGTTTCCTTGTGCTTAATTCCACAGATTTGCCATAACCGTTTCATGAGCTTCGATGTGAACGATGCGCCCAAATCTCTGATTATTTCTGAGGCAAATCCCATCCTGGACATATACCCCACCAAGGCATCTGCCACTGTTTTAGTTTCAATGTTAGTCAAGGGAATGGCTTCAGGGTACCTCGTGGCATGGTCCACAATGGTGAGAATGAACCTGTTCCCCCTCTTTGTGGCCTTGGGCAAAGGTCCCACAATATCCACCCCTATGCATTTGAATGGAGTGTCAATCACAGGCAAAGGGCACAACTTTGCTTTGGTCCTGTCGCGGCTATTCCCCTGCCTTTGACACACATCACATTGTTTACAGAACTCCCTGATCTGCTTCCCTATGTCAGGCCAGTAAAAATTCTGTGTGATTCTCTGCTGTGTTTTGTTCACCCCTAAGTGCGCAGCAAACATGTCAGAGTGCCCCCTTTGTAAGATCATGGGGCGATACTTTTCAGGTACCACTAGCTGACTTCGGATCCCATCTCCCCCTTTTGAGATATTCCTCAGGGTCTCTCTATACAAAATCCCCTTTTTCTCTAGAAATCTCACTGGGGTTTCAGGTGTTAGCTGGGCGTCAGTCACCTGTTCAAAACACTTTTGGAGAGTGGCGTCTGCCTTTTGCTCTTGGCCAAATCGGCTGTCTGTGGTTAAGGTTTCCACCACAGCTTCGGAACTCCCCTCTGCTTCCGTCTCTGGCTCATCAGTACCCCCCTGAACTGTCCCCGTGGTGGCTTGTGAACGTGTAATCACTAGCACCCGTTTCACATGTTCAGCCAGGTCATTTCCCACGAGCACGGCTGCTGGCAGAGTCGATGAAATCGCTAGCCGCCAAACTCCCCTCCAGCCTTGAAAGTTCACAGGTACCTCCGCTACTGGCAGTGAGATCACCTGCCCCTCAATCCCTGCCACCTTCATGCTCTCATTTGGGATTACATACTCCCTAGGAATAATATCTGGATGGCCCAGGGTCACCTGGGAACAAGTGTCCCTCAGCCCCCTATACTGATGGTCAAGTATTCCTACGTCCACCCCTGCTGTTTCAAACAACTGAGAATCTGTTCTCACGAGCAAGCAGCGCTTGACCTCCACAAGAGGACCATTTTCCTCAGCCTGATCAGCAGATGTAACTGTTCCAGATTGAGTAGCCATGGCAACCGGCTCCCTCAGTGACAAGGGGCTTTGCTCTTTCTGGACACAGAACACAGCTTTTGGCTTGGTTCCACTCGAATCCTGAGGCACAATTCCTTTTAGCTGCTTTAATTTCTCACACTCTGAGATTAGATGGCCCTTTCCTTGACAGAAATAACATTTTCTGCTGTATTTGGAGTCTTTCTCATCTTGTTTTGGTTTTCCCTCCAAAATCTGAGGTCTTGGTTTCATGTCTGAGGGCTTCCCTTCACCATGGGCCCCTCCCCCTTGCTGGTTTTTTCCTGGTCCCTGAGAGTACTTGCTGTAGGTTTCTTTGGGTTTTCCTACAGATTTCTCCTCACCTAAGGGCTTTCTTATCTGGTAAATAAAATCTGCGATCTCGGCCGCTTCGGCCACAGATCTAGGTTTCCTTTCCCTCACCTGGAACTTCAGTTCCCCATGCAGGACTGAATAGAACTGTTCCAGCGCTATCAAGTCTTTGAGCTGCTGAAAGGTCTCTGTCCCCTCCTGAGATAGCCATTTCTCTAGCAGCCTCACCAATTGGGCCCCCACTTGGGTAAAAGTCTGCTCTGGTTTCTTGGTGAGTGACCTGAATCTTTGCCTCAGCTGTTGCGCATTTATCCCATGTCTGGCAAACACCAGTTTTTTAAACTCTGCAAAATCTTTCATCAGTTCCTGTGGCATCTCTGCATAGACTTCTGCCAGGCTGCCACTGATTAAAGATCGCATAATGGTCATCTTCTCAGTTTCCCTTACTGAGAAGTCCACAAACGCTCTTTCCACTAAGGAAAAGAACACCTCAGGGCAATCTCCCTTGTGGTACACAGGGAATTTCTTCAGGTCAGTTTTAGACAATTGGCCTCCCTCAGAATCCCTATTGTTATTATTGTTCTGATTCATCAGTTCCAATTTTCTTAACTCAAACGCCATTTTCTCTCTCTCCAATTCAAATTGCCTTTGCCTCTCCCTTTCCTGCATTTTTTCTCTCTCTAATCTTTCCTCCATTTCAAATTGCCTCATCCTCAGTTCATGCTGTTGGGCTATGAGCATTTTCCTGAGTTCTGGGTTCTGTTCTCCCGTGCTGTCACCCTGCACTGAGCCAAATTCATCCTCAGAACCTTGGTCAACCTGGGGGTCTTTCACTTCACCCATTTCTGCCATTTGGCTTCGAGTCAAGGGCATAATCCCCCCCCCCAGAACAGGCTGCTTTCAAAAGTCAAGCCTCAAAATAAAGCGACCACTTTTTTTTTCTTTTGCCTCAGAACCAGCTTTCTATAGATTACTGCTGTTCTTCAGCACTAACTTGCAACAGTTGCGAGCCAGAGTCTACCCCCCTCTGCTAGGCCTCGCAGCAGGCAGGCTAAATCACTGCTACTTTACACAGCTTTGCCACAGCCTTTTTCCCGCCAAAACCGGTTGCCTCAGAGCTCCCTAATCTAGTCCCCAATCTGAGGTTACACGTTCTTCTACTAGCGCACCTCCCCGTGAGGTACACCTAGAAGATTACCTACGTGCTCTCAGATTGTCCCTGACTAGACCCCCCCTTGCTCTGGGCACACTTGCCAAGGCTTTGCTGTACCACTGGACAACTGGACCAGTCGTATCCCACACGCTGGACACCAATCAATGTGACAACCCCAGACCTACTGGGATATGCCACAGTTTCACTAAGCTGCCACCAACCATTCCCTGTAAGGAGTCACACAGACCAGGAATGGATTTTTAACAAATAAAGGAATAAGGTTTATTTAAATAACACACAGGGAAAAATAAAAGGATCAAGTGAATAAGATACAGTAACGTGGCTTAGTCTCAATCATACATACACACAGTTTGGTTCACACAGAACACTTAACTTGAAGCACAGACCCTGAACCTATCAGTTCTGGCTAACCATACAGACACCTGAACCTATCAGGTTGGTACTGACTGACACACAGTAGTACCCTGTCTGACACACAGACTCCCACTCAAGCTTCTTCTCTCAGCTTTTCCTCCAGCTTCTCCTAACTTCTCCACACAAGCTCCACATATATATACAGTACAGCCCCTCCTCCTGATGTCCCACCTTCCACTCCCCATAGGATGGAACTTTCCCTCCAACCCATGACAGACAGGTAACATCAGTGCTGTATGTAACAGACAGCAATGCTGGGAAAGGTGAAAGGCAGGAGGAAAAGAGGAATACTAATTACAGTATGGTCTGATTTCCGAAAGGACATCACAGAATTTATGAGAACTGAGCAAGACAGTTGAGGACAGGACATTTTGGAGAATGCTCATTCACAGAGTCACCATGAATCGGAGGTAACTTGATGGCACATAACAACAACATATGCATGGAGAAACAAAAGCATTATTTGTCATAGAGAAAATGGTTTAAAACATTCTCACTGAAAGAGGAAAATGTTTAGTCAAATGGAATGTATTTCAACCCTGGATAAAGATTCTGTTTATTGAATCCATCTGCTATGTTTAAGCCACTAAAACCTCTGAAACAGCTTGGGAGCTTAGCAATCAAATTTGTTCTGGCAATAGAAATGGAAAATCTTTTCGAAACAAAAATGGGCTTCTCCCCACCCCCGAGAAGATCTATTTCTGGTCCATTCGTGATTTACTGCAATTTAGCCTTTGAATGTGTCTTATCCTGAAGCTTTGCAAATACATTTGCAAAGCCTATGGGAGAAAAAGCATCAAGATGTTTTCTTTTTCATTTCATCTGAAAATATGGTCTAAAGGTCTTTCCTTAGAAGTTTCCAGCCTATAATGTGAGTTCTGCACTGTTGCTCCTATTTAGATATACGATGGAAATTTCACAAACAGCTGTCTATGATTGTACAAAAACATTGCACAGAAAGGAGTCATAGGGACCTGAGAGGAAAAAAGCAGAAAGAACTGTTGCTTCTCACATTTTCTTTTCAGCTAATGAATTAAAACCTTTCTTGCATACTATTAAAATAGTTCATTTCAAAGCTATCATCATGGACTTCATTAGAATAGACTTCAAAATACTTTCACCTTCATCTAAATGCTCATAATTTTTAATAAGGTCTATTTGTTTTGTACTTAGCTTCCATGAACTTGGGAGATGAACTTGTGAGAAATATGATTGCCATCTAACATTCGGGATGTCATTTAAATGCATTTTTAAACATTGGTTCAGCTACTAGAATAGACTGTATAAAATCTTTGTGACTCTGCAGCTGAACATTAAATAACTGTGTTCAACTGCCAAACAATGATTTCATAGATTTGTCAGAAGCCAAACAGATGCAATTTTTTAAAAAAAGATTTAGAAAATATAATCTATTGACTTGAAACACTGCAGTCAAGACACAGCTTTTTAAAATTAAATCCTTCTTAATATTAGCAGATGAACACTCCACTATTCACTGGATTTTATTACATAATAAACAATCAAGACAACTCTTTACACTCATTTTTCGATCTCTAAGCCAACATAGAATATCCCAAAATAACTGCTGTTCAATAAAAGAAATGTAATTTTTTTAAAGGCAGGCAGGGAGTTTGCCCATTGGTTTTTAGCAGCCTTGAATTCCAGAAAGCCTTCTGAAAGCACAAGTCTTATGGGTATAACTAAGATGGAGTAAGCAGGTTTTATTCCTGAGTACCACTCTGGCCTATAGACAAAAGTAGATCAGGCTTTTGGGTAGGTCAAGTGGCTGATAGCTGAAACAATGACGACAAGCATAGGACAGGTGATTGGAAGAATCTAGGGAAGTGTCATGAGTTCAGCTGAAAAAGATCTGGAATCTGAGGGGTTAATTACAGCTGAGGAATCAGAATCGTAGACAGCTGAATCACCACCAGATTCTCCTCCCCCAGTAGCCAGAGTGAGGGAGAAGCTTCGGCAAAGACTCATGACACGAAGGGCAGAGGATCACATGAATACTTCCCATAGGAACATCAGGTCGACAGGCCCTAAGTTTTAGCAGGATGAGGTGTTTAAATAACTGCTGCTGATATAAAATCTGCACCCAGAGGCTTACAAGCTTGTGGAAACAACAAGTCAACACTTTGGGTTCCATTCATGCTCCTGCTTATCCTGGACCCTTGGCTTTGGACTCTGACTGCTGACTATGGTTTGTGGTTTGGCTTTGGTGTTTTGGTATCTGCTTTGCATCTTCTGGACTTCTGATATTGGACTGGTTTAATGGGCTGTTGCCTGTTGAAACCCCCTGGGAACGTGACAGGGAGTCAGGCAGGACAGGGAAGACATTGTGTGCAAGTCATCAGGTGAAGCTAATTCTTAGTAACAAGAAGTTTCTAATGTTGATGATCTATTCATTGGCTTGAAAGCCTTGTGTCCTACTGTAGTGGTTGCATGTGCAGCAGAAGTTAGTATAAAGGGAAACAAATGTATGACTCATTCGTGGACCTTATGTCAGGTCCTGTCATGGACCTGAAAAGGTTGCATGCTTGTTGTTAGCGTAACTTAAGAATAGTTGGTGAAGGCCAACTGTAAACAGCTACTAGGCCATTTTGTATTTTTTCCACACCACTGCTTATAAAATTTTAATATGGAAATGAGGCAGTCCAGGCTGATGTCGTACATACTCACATAATTTATCATTTTCAGTGGTTTTCTGAGCCTTGCAATGCCAAGAATGCCCACCAGGGGCAGTATTCTGTTGCTGCCACACCATCTGCAATCAAATCCTCCAGAACTGAAAACATGATGCAGAGGGACTATGCAATTGTTTCACATGTGCTTGTGGAATATGAAGGTGGGAAAGTCTCACCCTAAAATTTCAGAGTGAGTTTCGCCCCCTGCTCAAACCATAAACCATACCTGACTTCTCGTGAGGATTCATGCTTCTGAGATACAAATGCGCTATACATGCCTGCTTTCAGTAAGCTATGAGATAAGGATATTGTAAAGTAGGAATGTGAGAAATTATTTCTAAATTGCTTGTTCTTCATTAGACAAGCTATCCTGACATGATGAGACAGGCTATTGACAAGTTGCTGGCTCTCACTGGCATTCTCACCCCTAACAAATGAATGAGACAATGAGTCCTTTTTTGTAATTGATGTTTCTGCAATTTGTACATACTACCTGTGCAAAACAAGTTAAAAAAAAAACAAAAACAGAATCCGAACACAGACATCTGGCTGACTGATTGACAAAATTCAAGCAGACCATGTTTCTAATTTTTAAATTGCTGTGAAACAAGGGGACAACTGTTGTAGTTTTGAGCAATTTGCATTATTTACACAATATGCGCAAAAAAACATTTGTCCTAAGTGTGAGAACTGTTTGCAGTACCGGTAAAAATGTCTCACTGTCTTGCATAGAAGGAGAAATTTTTTTTGTGGTTTGTCTTTCTTAGTTCCAAGAATGAGACAAGAGTACTTGAAGCTGAGTTGCTTCGGTGTTTGAGTACATTTTCTCACATTACAGTAGCTGCAATTTGAGGAGGGTAACTCGGAAGCTTGCCCTTACTAGAACTGGGACTTGTACAAAATATTTGCAGTTGCTGCCTGTGAGGCCATGCAAATAAGCCAAGAAAAGCCATATAGAAACTCTAGTCTCAGCTTCATCCTCTTCCTATCCTCAACATTCACATTCTTTATTTTAAACACCATTTAAAAAACTCTGATGAACAGCAGTGGGAATTGGAGGCACTGAGGAAGAATTTGGATGCTCGAGCATTCAAGCCAAACACTTGGAAAAAAAAATCCCATTTAAGCTACCTAGCTGTTTTGCATTCTACCAAGGAAATGCTTATTCAAATCCAACAGGAAGCATCATCAAACAAGATCATTATTTTTTGCTAGTTATACAGCATTTGCTTTTTCACACTGATGGGTTTTTCTTTTTTCTTTTGGTCCCCCAGAAAACACACAATAATAAAACCTCAAAGCAGCACCAATAAACAAATGCAGAAATAAAAACAGCAGCATTTAGTTCATGAAGAAAAACCAACAAATATGCAATTCACTGAAATTGCTGTTTGTAGGCACACACCTAGGCACATTTATGGGCTAACATTGCTCCAGCACACAAGCAGCTTCAGTTCATGAACACAGGATTACATTTTTAAAGTTTCAGCTGTCAACAGCTTGCATGAAGAATAAGTTTCCGCACTTGTTTATAATGTCAGAGCTCAGCCGAGGAAGATTCAAAGTAAGACTAAATAGGTAGTGCCTTGAGCAAATTCAGATATCATTTTATTTTAAATAGAGAGATTAAGGGAAAGGACTCCATATTATGGGGTCTAGCTTGGAGTTAGATGCGACTGCTGTCATTTGTCACTGGAGGCCCATAGCTTTACTGGTGCATCATTTATAGGTGCAGTGCAAGACATTCATTTCTGCAGGTCTTTGAGCTGAACACACAAATGTCTACCTTGTTTTCAGATTTCTTGTCCTCCATTAAGACTTCAGTCCTCCATGCTTTCAGGCATAATGCCTGAGTAGGTCTAGTTTAGTACTGCCATAACTGTGCATAACAAAGATATACTGGTGTAGCTGTTGTTTTAGAAGAGGTTGCTGTGTTACTCTGTGCTATCATATAGGCCATGTAGTCCTCCTCTTATGTCTGAGGTTGTGGTCTTGTCCACAAAAGCTCACACTAAAATATAGCAGTTAGCCTTTAAGGTGCCTTTTTGCCTTCTTTATTTTTTTCTTTTTCTTTTGTTGTTGCTTGATATAGTCTATAGTCATGTCACTCAAATAGGGCTGAATAGGGCAATTTTTTCTAGAGGTTAAGCCATGGGCAGTGGAAAATATAAGATGCGAAATGTAATGAGATTTCCGTTGGACAAGGGGTTCCAAAAAATAGCCGCTTGTGTAGAAAAATCTTTTCTCCACATTCCAGTATATGGACAATTTGACTCTATATAAAGCTGTAAAGTTTGAAAATGAAACAAAATGTAACAGGATGTGGGGAGAAAACCTCTAAAACCACAATACTGGCATGAAATTTTCCTGCTTGTTTTCCATTTTCCATTGAAGTAATACTTTTATTTTCCTACTTCTCTTTTCTTTTTAATGAAAGTGGCTCTGGAATAAAAGATTTAGATTTTTTTTGCAAATGCAATGCAAATTTGCTCTGGAGAGACAAAAGGAAGAGAAAAGGGGAATCTTTAAGTGAATGTGGAGTATACAGTAGGTGCTGCTTGACGTGTTTCTTGCCTGCACTCCACTGAGAACTGAAAGGAAGGTAGGATTTTCTTTAATGAAGCAAAGAAGAAGTCTGAAAATGTGCTTTGCTGCTTTGTCTCACAATGCTTTGAAAAGTGAAAACATTTTTAATTATTTGTGTTACTGTGTTGCCAGGAGTAGATGAAGTATGCACTTACAAACGGTAAGAGTGATAAATTGGAAGCATTATGTAATGTTGCAGTTCAGACTACATGCCATGATGTGCAGACCAAGACTAGTCTCGTGCATGTCTACTCAGCAATAAGGCCCAATTAATTAATAGGATTTAATCCCAGCCAATTATGAGTAGTTGGTGTTATGTGCCATCCAGTCCCCTGTGACTTACTGTATGACAACTCTATGAATGAATGACAAAGCGCCCCCCATGTCGTATCATTAAGAACTTTGCTCAGTTCTTACAAACTCAGATTTATGGCTTCCTTTATGGAGTCAATCCATCTCATATTTGGCCTTCTCCTTTTCTTGCAGTCTTCAACTTTGCCTAACATTACTGTCTTTTCCAGAGAGTCTTGTATTCCCATGATATGCCCAAAGTAGGGCAACCTCTGATTCAACATTTTTGCCTCTAAAGAAGTTCAAACTCGATTTGATCTAGGATCTCCTTGTTCATCTTCCTCGTAGTTCACTGTATCTGTAAAGGTCTCTTCCTGCACCTTATTCCAATAAATCAGCCTCTGCTGATGATTGCAGCAAGGTACAAAATATATTTAGCAATTTAATTTGTCATGTCCGTCAGCATGCATTGCTAAGGCAGGACACCTTTGCCATGTGAGAATCATGTCTACCTTCGGGGGGGGGCTGGGAGTGTCCATAAAAGGATGCTCCTTCACATGCTTGGCATCTTTCTGAGGCTTTCATGACACCCACTATCCCTTTAAACCAGTGTGAGTATGACTGGTTGCTCTGTTGGGGGCCATATAGGAATTTTTGACCCGCTACCAGAATTGGCAAGGTGGTTGCATGGATTTTAATCCTATCCCACACTGGCATGGGGTAATTTTTTCCACCAGGCTGTTGGTTGTTGTGCTAATTGTATAGGTTGCGTAGTGCGGAAGGAACTAGAATTGGTGAGTGCCCATGGTATACAATGAAGATAATAGCACGTCTGACCTCAAGGTGCTACAGACCATGAGATTACAGTGCTAGGGGGAGGACATGCTGGGGCCTTCCCAGGCTGAGGCCACCAAAGAGAGGGGGCTTACAGGCCTGGGGGCTTGATATTTTGCTGGTTGAGGTCATGCTGTTTTCAAGACTGTGAAACAATGGGGGCATGGGACTTGCCCATATACGGTTGGGGAGGTGGTCTCGTGAGACATTCAGCTCCAAACCTGTTCCTGCACTACAGCAGGCCCCTGGGTTTCTGTGGCCAAGAAGTTACCTGACATGTTTCCAATAAAGTGTTGATGTTTTTATAATTCATACCAAACTGATTCCAAATTCATTAGTATTTTCTTTAGCTGGCTAATTGTCATAACTAAGCAGGAGAATTGTGCCATTTTTTGTGTATGCTAAGGTCTATGCTGCCACAAACTGTTGTAGTTTCTTAAGAAAATAAAAAAGACCCATTTCTAATCTGTAAATTTACATTTGCAAGATTATTGTTTGCTCTTTTTAAAAAGGGATATACTGTAATGAATGTTTCCAAATTATGTCTTCCTTGTCCAAAAGGGGAAGAGGGGATCCTCAACACATCTGGTACTCTGCTGAAAAACTGTCAGCTACTGTGAGGTCTTTTTATTTCTGTATAAGAGTAAAAAGATAAAGGCTTTACTTCAACAGGAAAAAAAAAGATTTTTATGCAAAAAATTGTACATTTTGTGTTTTTTTAAAAAATCATTTTTCCACATTTTGGCTCAAAAATTCTTTTGTGAATTTTATGCAGTAAAACCTTTCATAATCTCACCCAGTGGGAAGAAAACTTGAGATTTGTTCTTTTCACATCTACTGCAAGAACAAAATAAGTGAAGATTTATACCTGTTCTCCCCAAATAATGCACTTATTTTTGTGCTCCTACTTGTTCTGCTTCTGTAGCTGTTGTTTCACTGTATGGATCCATGTCAGCATGTTACTAAAAACAGAGGACGTGCTTACACCTGATAAAATATATATATTAACATATATAATGCTGTGACACACTGGCCAAAATCCCCTTGCATAAAGTCATGGTCACAGAAACTGATGATGTCATCAGCCATGAGCTTTTTTTAAAGTTTCCTATTCCACCTGCCCTTCAGGTTCTAAAGCTTTTGACCTGGGAAAAACTTTGGGACCCTTGAGATGGGTGGGAATGGGGTAGAGAAGCCTTCAATGGTCAAAAAATGTTGCCAACTGTCCAAATCCCAATGGTGCGATTGTTGGCACTGCACTGCTTTTTGGGCTTTAAAGCCTCCCCCCTCATCCCAGGACTCTCAAAGGCTTCACCAGCTCAAAATCCTGAGGGAGCCTCAGAACCAGGGTGCTGGTGAAACAAGAAACTTTTAATGAGCAATAAAAACCAGTGCCTGATGACATCATCAGCTTTTGTGGTCATAGATTTAAGCAAGAGGATTTCAGTCATTAGATCACCATGCTTCACCAATGAACTTTTAAAAATTCGAGGTATTTTTAAACTTCATAATAAACTGAATTTAGTCTGAAATTGTAATATTGAATTCACTGCTCAGCAAACAAGTTGTAACAAGATCAGTTTATTCATCACTCCATTTAAGATCAAAGCCTCTCATCTTCTATTTTCCCACAAATGCTATGAAGTGTGATAGATGTTACAGTGGAAAATGGACATTGATTATACAGGTGCTGACATTTGATACTGCTGCTTCTACACCAACATTTGTTTTGTGAGGCTTTTAAAGAGGAGACAGGGATTCCTTGTGCTATTTGTCCATCATGCACCATATTAGCAGTGAGTAGTAGTGGATCATTAAGTGTCTCAGGAAAGTCTTTTTAATATCCTACTTAAAGATTCTAGGAAATAAATGTGAGATTTTCAGAATGGAAAGCAGATTCTCTGCTATATAGGAGCCAAAGTGGTTTTAAGAATGAAACATAAAAATATATTTTTTTGGAAAAAACAAACAATTGGTTAAACTAAACAGGGTTCAAATTAAAGTTACACTGAACTGCATGCTAGTTCTCAAACATCCCAGACACAAAGTAATTCTCTCAAGTTATAGCCCACTCTTAAACATGACCTCCCATCTGTAGATACAATTTAACTCTCCACTTTTTTCACTTTCCCGTCTCACTGTCTCTATATCTTCCAAGCCCTTCTTGATTGGTTTTCCTCCTAGATCACCATACTGCACCAATGAACTTTTAAAAATTCCTGGTATTTTTAAACCAATCAGCTTATTTCTTTTGTTACTGGGAAAACTTGGTGAGGAGTGTCACAAATATTAAGAATATAAAACAAAAGAAAAGAAAAAAGTGAGCTTTCAATGATAAATCATCTTCTTCAAGGCTCTGTGGATCAGGTTCTTGTAGATAGTTCCAAACTTATGTTCTGTTATTAAAGTCTCAAAATCACATGGCTGATTATAGGAATTTGAGACATTAATAACAGCATATAAGTTTGGAACTATCCACAATAACTTGATGCACAGCCTTAAAGAAGATGATTTATCATTGAAAGCTCACTGTTTTTTTTTTTTTTTTTTGCTTTAGATTCTTAAAAGTTTGATAAAAGGTATCATCTGTTCCTGCATTTGTATAGTCAGACTGTACCATTCTCACCACAGACATCTGATATCAGTTACCATATTTTAAGGAGTGTAATAGCTCTAGCAGGAAGTAAAAATGGACTTCAAAGTAAGCAAGTACAAAAAAGTCAGTAATTTAGCAGGCGGATTGCACAAGAGATTTACTACAGTGGTTACATAAGTGATAGGAACTAACAGGATGGAGTATGAATATACAAGAATGTGTTCTTCAAAGATTATAGAACTGCCTGTATTTCTCACTTGAAATGTTATAAATGTTATTTACAATTGTTGATTGTTCAGGAAACCATATATCCTCCTGTGGCGTTTCTTCTATTCTGTGGCATTCACTTTACAAATACACAAACTGTACCAAGTATTAAAAAGTGCAGATTCATTTCATGCTTGCAAGCACTACTTTATAAGCACTATTATTAGATAAGACAGTCCTTGCACTTTCTATCTTTTTCCCCTTCCACATTTGTAACATATTTCATTTTATTAGCAGCAACTGATTCAGGTTTCAGACTTTGAATTATTAACTGCAAGAAACAAAACACAGTTTTCATTCTCATGAGTTGAAGCTTATGAAATACACTGTTTCTCCTTTAATCTGTGACTTGAATGAGAAGGACCCAAGGCATGGTGGTAGCAAAAGAGAAGTAAATCAATTGCTTGTCTCTTCCTTTCATGAGGGACCACAAAATTATTGGTTTCCCTTGCATGGCAGCCACTTATTTTATGGTGCTGTCTACAAGAGAGGAGATGAAGAACAATTTTTGGTGCAAATTGAGCAAATATGTTCAAATAATACTTCCTTGGAAATAAGTACTTAGTCCCAAATAATCTAAGTTATATAGAATGATGATAGATGTTACTTTGTTACCAGAATTAAGGTTTAGTGAATTTTTTTTTAACAATTAACCTTCATTCTTTATTTGCTCTGTGACTGTGGCTATATGTTCATACACACATATGCACATGCTTTCCTTCTCATAGGAAAGGACAGCAATATTGTGCAGAAAGAGTTTGTATGAATTACAGATACCTTAATGAGAAAAAGTGTTCCTTTTGTTGTTCTCGGCTAGATGGGATGAATATTTTTGGGGCTTGCAAATTTCTTCATGATGTGGCTCAAAAGGTCAAGAAAACCCAAATCAATGAGAAGTAAAAACTTCTGACCCACCAAGAGGGCTCCATTTGGTTCCTGCAGCAGGGATCAAAAAGAAAGCTGCCATCTTTGCTTAGGTAGCATGCCAGCAGTCCCAGAAGCTTGCACAGCTAGTATGGACTTCAATGTATTGTCCATTCAACCAGCCAATCAGTGATGTCAATACTCACTTTCTTTTTTTAAATTTTTTATTTTAAAGTAATTTCCTAACATACAGAAACCATGACACCAAAAAAGGAAAGAGAAGAAAAGAAAAACATACAAGAACAAAAAAACCACACCAGAAAAAAACAAAAACAAAAAAGAAACAAAAAACTGACTAATTCCTCTATTTAAAGTACGCCTTCCCCCCTTTGGAGTCTTCCCCTCTACTCTCCCTATATCGATTCGCAATATATACTAAATGGTCATACATATGTCATAAATTTTACCCTAGACTTCTGTCTTCTTCTGGGCCCAAGAATATATTAGTCCCCAGCTTTGTTTTACATAGTCTCTTGGCTGTTCCTGTAGTGCTTCTGATAGAGTGTCCAGTTCTGCTATGTCCCATAGCTTCTTTAACAGCTCTTCTATCGTCGGAACCTCTTCTGTTTTCCATTTTTTGGGCCCAGAGTAATCTAATTGCTGTGAGTATATACATCAGACAATGCTTCACTTTATTGTCATTTACTCCTGAAATGACATTCAATAATGCCATTTCAAGCTTTATATCTAACTTCTGCTGAGTAATTTCTTTTGTTAGATCCCATACCTGTGTCCAATAAATTTTGACCTTTTCACATGTCCACCACATATGATAATAGGTTCCTGCATTTTTTTTACACTTCCAACATATATTGCTATTACCCTCTGACATTTTTGCTAATCTTACAGGTGTATAGTGCCATCTGTAAAACATTTTGAGTATATTTTCTCTTAAGTTCACTGGTTTAATGATCTTATAGCTTTCTTTCCACATCTTAGTCCAATCATCAAGGTCCACATTATACCCAATTTTTTTTTGCCCATTTATCATTGTCTCTTTCACCCTCTCATCCTCTAGTTCATATTCTAATAGATAGATATATACATTTTCTTAATTATTCCTTCGTCTGTATATAGCCACAGTCTGTCCACCTGGACTTTGCCCTTCAATACTCAATTTCTTGGGCAGCCCTAAGAGAAGACCTTCCCATGCTGGTCTGCCTGCCTCAGAAACATTAAACAGTTAAGTTTTAAGCCACCTTGAGCACTATCAAAACTTAATAAATAAATATAATTAGTTTTTGGTGCTTATTCCACATTCCTCCATGTGACTAAAGATGTTTGCACTAGGCAGCTTTGCAAATGATCCTATTTGGATTTATTTTTGTAAATTATGTTCTAGGAATGGAGACGATACTCACGAAATTCTTATATCCCTTGTCAGTCTTGCCTATCTTGGCAAGAAACCTCAACAATGATTTTTAAAACAAGATTCTTGGTCTCCAGCTGACAAACTTTTCATCCCTCAATATGCCAGAAAATGTGTCTAGTCTCTTTTTCGGTTGAGAAGCAAAGTGGACACAATCAGTGAACACAGAATACACAGATCTGTTGCTTCATTTTAATAAATGTTGCAAAAATCATGGACCTTGCATGACTACATCTCCCATCTTGGGGATTTCCTTGGGGATCTTGGAAGAGAGACTTTAGGGACACACCCAGCTACAGGGTGGTTGTTCCTGCCTCAATCTTGAGCAGTGAGGAAAACATGCAGTAGCTGATGTGGGTCCATATTTCCTGCCTTCTCAGGATTGTCCCACAAGAGTGGCTCATTTGTTGAAAAGATCTAATGTCTGATGCCACATCTAGGATAGAGAACCAATAAGCAACAGCAAGTGATCAGCATTCTTTACTCTGTAAAACTCTCATGTGCTTATTTCTTTCTATTCACATCCTCTTCCTCCGTGTTCACTGCAAGGGCTGCAACAATGAATTTAACCAGCATTCTTTACATCCCTGCTCTAGCAGCAGCAAAAGGCATTCATTTATAGCAGTTTTCCAATCTGCTCAAAGCAATTTGCATATATTACTGTCTCATACATTATTGCTTTTCATTATGTTATTGTCTTTCTAACAACTATATGATCTATTACAGATGGTGAGCCAAGACATCGTCTTCACCGTCATCATCATAGTAATTTCAAAATGAGCTGAAGGGAGATGTTTCCTAAAGTAGGAATTCAGGATCAGAACTGAATCTTGTGATTGATGTTAATATACCTTCCTTATTTAGTGAAAAGGTGAGATGTACCTATTTAGAAAAACAAAGTACATTTCCAGTGGCATCTGATTTTATGTCCTTCATATGAGATAAATGTAAGATAAATTTATATATTTTTGTTGTTATGTGCCATAAAACCACTTCAAACATATGGCAACCCAACGAATGAGAGATCTCCAAAATGTCCTGTCCTCAGCTACCCTGCTTAGCTCTTGTAAACTAAATCCTGTGCCTTCCTTTAGGGAATCAATCCATCTTATATTTGGTCTCCCTCCTTTTCCTGTTGCCTTCCACCTTTCCCAGCATTATTGTATTTTCCAGAGAATCTTGCCTCCTCACAATGTGCCCAATATAGGACAACCTTAGTTTCAACTAGAGATGGGGATGACTCACCATTTTGACAAGTTGTCCTGCTTTGTGAGTAATCAAAAGTTGCAGCCACAAACTTTCGTCAATTCGTGAGAGGTTATTTTAAAAAACCACCTCCCCACTGCCCCTTCTCCATCCCCCCCACCCGTACCCCACCCCCACCAACACTCCTTACCTTAATTGCCACTGCTGAGGTCTTAATCTGGCTTCCCAGCCACGGCATGTAAAAAGGGACACTGGCTGCCCTTTGCAAAGATGGTGGCTGCTGCTTCATTTAAGGTAAGAGGGTGTCTGTCGGGGTGGGGGAGGGGTTGAGAGGTAGGGAGAGGAAGGGGTTGTGGTAGGCTGTGGAGGCAGAATGATTTTTTTAATAGGAAAGGGGTGTTGGTGGGGGAGGGCTAAAGTAGGGAAAGGAAGGGGGTCGGGGGGTAGGCTGTGGGGGGTGGCTGCCTATCAGCCGCCAATCACCTGACTGGCGGCAGGTAGGCAGAATGTTTTTTTTTGTAATATGAAGGACGAATAAAAACAGGTAAATATTCATTTCTTCGTATTCATGGGGTTATCTGCAACTCACAAATATGAAGGGATGAATATTTAATAAATCAGCTATTTTCATCAAATAAGTTGATCTGTTTTTATATTTGTCCCCATCTCTAGTTTCAACATTTTTGCCTCCAGAGACAGTTCATGCTGGATTTGATCTAGGGCCAGCTTGTTTGTCTTTTTGGCAATCCAGGATATCCACAAAGCTCTCCTCCAGCACCACAAGTGTTTCTTACTTCAGATGTTGATAATTTCCCTTTCCAGCCCCCTTAAGAGAAATGTGCTCTTCTAACATGATTTCAACCATGATGACTAAGTTAGTGTCATATACCATTGAGATACCTTCTCATCACCTACTGTCACTTCTGTATGGCATTAATGCATCTCACCCAATGTCAGGCATTGTTATGTTCTATGCCAAATGTAACAATAAGATGAATTTTCTGTTGGAAATTAATTAATTGGCTTGCCTTCTCTTGCTTTCTAACTTTTCCATTTCCTTTGAAGATGCAGTATTAATCTCTGTCACATTTAAAGCTTGTTTACAGACATTCAGTGATTATCTCTGGAAACTCATTGTCTCTTTTTCTTTGAATACGATTTTCCAGCAAATATTTATTTGTGTGTTAATTTATTTAAAACATTAGCACAGACTCTCAGGTCAGGTTACAGAGTTGATAATAACCTTAGAATTGCAGAGCTGGAAGGGACCCTATCGAGTCCAGCCTCTGTCAAGGAGACACATCCAGATGCCTAAACCACTGAGCTATTGTATAAAACAATTTTAAAACATAAGCTGTTTAAAACAATTTACGACCAAACAAGTTAGAACACAAAACTAAAATGTTAAAGCCATTGCATTAAAACATATGTGAGCCACAATCCTCAACCCCTAAAGGTTGAAATAAATAATTATGTTTTAACCTGGCACCAAAATGATGGGAATGACAACACCAATTGAGCTTCCAAAGAGGAAGCATTCCACCACTAGGGTGCTCCAGCTGAAAAAGCCTCTTCCATGTGTCCACATAATGAACTCAGCAGTGGGATACAGAGGAGGTCCTTCCCAACAGATCTTAGTGATTAGGCAAACATTCATTCCCCACATCTGAATGCTGATAATGACCAACCATGTAGAATTAGTTGTTTGCATTTTTTTTAATTGGACTTCTAAGTATGTGCATCTCCCATATTTCAGAGGTCACGACATTTAAGTGCAGTCATATATACAGTTACTTGAACTTAAGTCCCTTTGATTTTGACAAAGATATTCTCAACTAGTTTGGCACAGGATCATAACTTTCCTACCAACAGGGCATGCACCAAAAAGTCTGGATAAGGATGACACTTTGATCTTAGTATAGATAAAGCACCACTTCAGAAACAAAGATGTTGAAGGTTACTGTAAAAATGTCATTATTTCAGTTGGTTCAAATTAGGGGTGTAATTCTTTCACTTACTCTCTAAGTAAAAAAAAAATGAGTAGGATTTGTGGTTTCCACATGCCTGAGTCTTGAATAGGGATGTGGGAAGCTACAGACATTTACTCTGTTTAAATGATTATTGGTGGCTGGATAGCTCAATACTTTGCAGCGCCAGAGGTTGGGAGTTTGATTCTCCACTATGCCTCTTGAGAGTAGAGCCAGGCTTGGACAAGCTACACAGTGGCAGGGAATGGTTAATCACTTCTGAGTATTCTCTATCCGGAAAATTCTGAAAAGGTCTCCATAATTCAGAATTAACTTGATGGCATATGATTATTATTATTGGATGATTATTATCAACAATGACTAACAGGTTTTTGACAGGGTTAATTTCCTTCCTTCCTTCCTTCCTTCCTTCCTTCCTTCCTTCCTTCCTTCCTTCCTTCCTTCCTTCCTTCCTTCCTTCTGGAGATGCTAACATTTCTACCTGGAACTTTTCTTCCCATTGAGCTTCTGTCTCCTAAAATTTAGTAATTTGACAGAAGATGAGAAGGTAGATCTGATGTTTGGGGAAAAAATATATTAATTTGCTGTGGCAAACACCAGAATTCAAAACATATAGGGCGCTTGTATAAATAAATACCATCACTAATGTATCTCTGCTTATTAAAGTAAGTAATGACCAAAAATCCTGTTGCTTAGTGTAGTAAATTGCACTGGAGACAGCTCATTGAATTACTGAGGATTTGATGAGTTGATTCAATGGGTCTATTCTAGTTTGACTTACTATACTATGCAAGAGGATTTCAGCCACTATACGGACTTAAATAGAGTAACACTCTACCATAGTCCACACATAGTAAATCACTGTTAGAGTAGGCCTGTTTGAACCAATGGGACTTAACGAAGAGTTGGCTCATTAAATCCTGATCCATCCAATGGGCCTGCTCAAGTGTGATGTACCATATTTTTCGCTCCATAAGATGCACCTCTCATAAGACGCACCAAATTTTTAGGAGCAGAAAACAGGAAAAAAATAATCTGGGAATTTCGGCCTCCTGGGCCAGTGGGGCTGAGGGTGGGGGAAGCCTCCAAAGGGTCTGAGAGCACCTTTCTGGTCCTGGAAGGCACTCTCGGACCCTTTGGAGGCTTCCCCCAACCCCATGGGGCCAGTGGGGGCAAAATCACCAGCTTCCAGGACCCTTTTGAGGTTTTCCAATCCTCAAAAGGGTCCTGGAAGCTGGTGATTTTGCCCCCACTGGTCCCTGGGGGGTGGGCGGAGCCTCTCAAGGGTCCTGGAAGGCAGACTCGGGCCCTTGAGAGGCTCCCCCACCTCCCCACAGGGGGCGAAATCGCCAGCTTCCAGGACCCTTTTGAGGTTTTCCAAGCCTCAAAAGGGTCCTGGAAGCTGGTGATTTTGCCCCCGCTGGCCCTGTGGGGGGGGTTAGCCTCCCAAGGGTCCTGGAAGGCAGACTCGGACCCTTGGGAGGCTCCCCCACCCCCACGGGGACAGTGGGGGTGAAATCACCAGCTTCGCTCCATAAGACGCACACACTTCCCCCAACTTTTTTTTGGGGGGGGGAAGTGTGTCTTATAAAGCAAAAGCAAAGTGTGCTGCTTATATACCGCCCCATAGTGCTTCAAGCACTCTCTGGGTGGTTTACAAGTTAGTTATGCAGGATACATCCCCCCCATGAGCTGGGTACTCATTTTACCGACCTCAGAAGGATAGAAGGCTGAGTCAACCTTGAGCTGGCTACCTGGGATTGAACCCCAGGTCGTGAGCACAGTTTTGGCTGCAGTAAAGCTGTTTAACCACTGCGCCACGAGGCTCCTTATAGAGCGAAAAATATGGTATTATGCTAAGCAACAGGTTTTTGGCCAATATGGATTGGTGTCATGTTTCTGATATTGTGATTAAAGATGATTGGAAGGATCTAATGACATTATGATTAAAGACTGGATGAAAAGTTGTTTGGCACTTCCCAACCCACCTTCTCACACTCGGAGGCAGTGCCCAGATGAGGTGGGGCAGGGAACCACCAAACTTGTGTTTGTCCGAAAGATGAACCAGCATGAACTACCAAATTAGTAGTTCATATCCATTTTGAATTGTGACCCCAATAGGGCTTTCGAGATATATGAGATGTTCAAGGAATGGTTTACTACTGGCAGCCATCACTATGTGTCTGTAGCTGAAAGAGGTTTGAACAAAAGCCTCACACTCTATCCACTACCATGCTGGTTCTCATATCATATCATATTGTTGCTATTATTCACAAATTAGGTTGTAGTTCAGATATGCAAATATTTGGGTTAGATGAAAATAATATTTTACCTTTTTTGCCACATAATGTAGACATGATCATTCAGAAATGTCCAACTGACTCCTACATGCATAAGACCTCAGTCTTGGTCTAAGACTAAATTCTGCTGATTCACCATGCCCAACCCCACTTCAGCTATATTCTGTCTGGTCTGAAAAGCTGTATCATATTCTAGTGAATCCTTTTCTCTTCAAAATTATGAAATCTCAGAGCTCCCAACTTTCGTTCATTCATTTAGTCGTGTCCGACTCTTCGTGACCCCATGGACCAGAGCACGCCAGGCCCTCCTATCTTCCACTGCCTCCTGGAGTTGGGTCAAATTCATGTTGGTTGCTTCACAGCCATCTCATCCTTGGTCGTCCCCTTTTCCTCTTGCCGTCACACTTTCCTAACATCAAGGTTTTTTCCAAGGAGTCTTCTCTTCTCATGAGATGGCCAAAGTACTGGAGCCGCAGCTTCAGGATCTGGCCTTCCAGGGAGCACTCAGGGTTGATTTCCTTCAAAATGGATAGGTTTGTTCTCCTTGCAGTACAGGGGATTCTCAAGAGCCTTCTCCAGCACCACAATTCAAAGGCATCAATTTTTTGGTGGTCTGCTTTCTTTATGGTCCAGCTCTCACTTCCATACATCACGACAGGAAAAACCATAGCTTTGACTATTCGGACTTTTGTTGGCAAGGTGATGTCTCTGCTTTTTCAGATTCTGTCAAGATTTGTCATCGCTTTCCTCCCAAGAAGCAGTCGTCTTTTAATTTCGTGGCTGCTGTCTCCATCTGCAGTGATCATGGAGCCCAGGAAAATAAAATCTGTCACTGCCTCCATATTTTCCCCTTCTATTTCCCGGGAGGTGATGGGACCAGTGGCCATGATCTTAGTTTTTTTGATGTTGAGTTTCAGACCGTTTTTTGCACTCTCCTCTTTCACTCTCATTACAAGGTTCTTTAATTCCTCCTCACTGCCATCAGAGTGGTATCATCTGCATATCAGAGGTTGTTGATATTTCTTCCAGCAATCTTAATTCCGGTTTGGGATTCCTCCAGTCCAGCCTTCCGCATGATGGATTCTGCATATAAGTTAAATAAGCTGGGGGACAATATACAGCCTTGTCGTACTCCTTTCCCAATTTTGAACCAATCAGTTGTTCCATATCCAGTTCTAACCGTCGCTTCCTGTCCCACATATAGCTTTCTCAAAAGACAGATAAGGTGGTCAGGCACTCCCATTTCTTTAAGGACTTGCCATAGTTTGCTGTGGTCCACACAGTCAAAGGCTTTGGTGTAGCCAATGAAGCAGAAGTAGATATTTTTCTGTAATTCTCTGGCTTTTTCCATAATCCAGCGCAAGTTAGCAATTTGGTCTCTAGTTCCTCTGCCTCTTCGGAATCCAGCTTGTACTTCTGGGAGTTCTCGGTCCACATACTGCTGAAACCTACCTTGGAGGATTTTGAGCATAACTTTGCTAGCGTGTGAAATGAGTGCAATTGTACGGTAGTTGGAGCATTCTTTGGCACTGCCTTTCTTTGGGATTGGGATGTAGACTGATCTTTTCCAATCCTCTGGCCACTGTTGGGTTTTCCAAACTTGCTGGCATATTGCATGTAGCACCTTAACAGCATCATCTTTCAAGATTCTAGTGAATCCTTTTCTCTTCAAAATTATGAAATCTCAGAGCTCCCAACTTTACTGAGATACAATATGTACAATTTAAGTATGTCTCCCCATAGTCCTGTTAGTTGGTCTGTGGAAAAACTGAACAAGAATGGATAGCCCAAGTCTTCCTTAAAAGCCAAAATGGTGAGTCATATCTATTTGTGAGTCTGTCCTGTACACATACAAAAGGTGCAGGAAGGTCTGCTTATTACACAGAGTAGAACCTATTGATGAAATTATCCTTTTTCCTCTTTCTTCACAGTGGTCCATTAGTTGAAGCAATTTTCTCTTAGCTCTGCTGTGATAGTGGAAATGAGATATATGAAATAGAAAATGGATTCTCTCTTTTTTTAAAAAAGAGTGGGGCATTTAAAAATGGTAGAGGAGGAGAGTGTAGAAACATTTCTTTCCTGACGTATACCTTCAAGAATTGGTCACATTTTAGACCAAAAAGTCTTGAACTCTGTAGAATAAGATCTGGATTTAGCTTCCTCTCTCATGTAGACACTCTAGCTTTCCACTATGCAAATGAGCAGGCAGACCCATGACAGATCAAAAGGGAACTGTCTTCTGTTTAAGGTATAGACATTTTTCCCCTTTAAAAATCTCCCCGTGTTTGTGGTATGTTTTAAGCCCTGTTTCTACACAAAATCCTTGTGTCACTCTGGAAAAGAATTGGTACATAGTCTTATGATCTGAAAGTGCCAATTTTTATGGGTATGTTTTTAGTTGCACATATTTTTGGAAGCATGTATCCATTGATTAAGGGGTTTGTCTGTACTTATTTTTGTCTGTTGCTGCCCTCCACCTGAGCTTTGTGACCGTAGTGTCCAGCAGCCCGTGGGGTCCCTTTGCCTCCACCTCCCCTCCCCTCACATTCTTCTTCTGCAACTCAGAGAACAGGGATGAAATGCAACCACTGTGTGCCTCCTTGGAACTCACCTGAACCTCTTCCCTTTTGCACTACCCACCATTGTGACAGAATTCTGTGTGGTTACCTAAGTTTATTGGGCTTCAATTGCCCTCACAGGTAAGAATGGGATGGGCAAAACCCCGCTTGCACCCTTCAGTCAATCTAGGGTGCAGTTCAAAAAGCTTTCCTTTAATTTAATTTATTTATTTAAAATATTTTTACTCCACCTTTCTTCTTACAGAGGACCATAGGTGGCTTACATGATTAAAAAGCTGTATTTAAAGCTAAAACAGTAAGGATACATATACTTAAAGGGATCAAATAAATAAAAGGGTTTTTTTTTTTAAAAAAAAAAAAGGTCAACAAAAGCAACTGAAAACACATTAAAAGCAGTAAGGTACGGCAATCCATTAAAAAAAAATCCACTCAGGCAGCCAGTCATTAAGGGAAAGCTTGCTTGAAGAGAAAGGTCTTTGCCTGCTTGAAGAAGAACAGCAAAGATGGGACCAGTTTTGGCCTGCTTTTTGCAGCAGGGTTGTTCGTTGTTTTTGCATAAAAACTTGTATGTTGCAGAGAAAACTAGGGCTAGTATCCTGATGGCTAAATATGGAGAGCAAGGGGGAGACATGTAGGTGTCTCTCCAACTCCACACTGGGTGTAAGATCAGTCACACAACTGATGACATAACAGGGAGTGTGCCACAGTGGGGGACACATACAAAGTTTCCCTTGCTCTCTGTATTTAGGCAACAGAACTCTAACCAAAGTTTTTAATGCAAAAGTTTGACCAAAAAATCTCTTCTCATTTCATTTATGTACAGGCATTAAATGTCTCACAGTGGTTGGAACTTTTTCAGTGGGGTAGCTCAATGTGTTGAAACACTTTTCTTTATTTCAAATGAAAAAAACTGTGAGTATTCATTATATTTTCATTGTTAACCAGTAGCCATGCACTTATTGAGGACAACTGCTGGATGTGACCCCTACTTACATAAATACAGTCACTGAGGATTTCCAGCTCATGAGATATTATAAATGCTGTACACTGTAACTACAGAGGCAAAGTCAATTGTATGAGGGTTTCTTTTTCAATCAGCCAAGTGCTGGAGAGTGCAGATGAGATGGAAAAGGAAATTGATCACACAGTTCTGTATTCACAGTTCACTCATGACCACCTGCCACAATAGAAGAGGGGAAAAAGACTCCCATGTAGATGAATAAGCATATATTAAATTGTTGTCATTATGTGTTGTCAGTTCACCTCTGATTTATGGCAACTCTATGAAAGAGATCTCCAAAATGTCCCGTCCTCAAGAGTCCTGGTCACCCTTTGTAAAATCAAGCCCAGCTGGTTTCTTTTCAGGAAGGAAAGTCCATCTCATATTTGGTCTTCATTTTTTCCTGTTGCCTCCAACATTTCCCAGTATTATTGTCTTTTTCAGAGATTATTGCCTTTTCATTATGTGCCAAAAGTAGGACAGCCTTAGTTTTATCATATTTGCTTCCAAAGATAGTTATGGCGATCACCCTGCTCTGGCTCATGTAACAGATTATTTGCATGTACCAATGACAGCTGTTGGGAGGTGGAGCCAGAGAGATTAGAAGGGAGGGCTGAGTCAGAGAGAAGGAGGTTTTTAGTGAGTTCAGTCAGTTAGAGTGAGAGAAGAGAGACTGAAGTAGAAGTTAGTCTGTGGTAGTTAGAGAGTGTGGCAGAGTTAGGAGTTAAAGGAGGCAGTTAAGCTTGTGGAACTTGTAGAGAGCTAGGAGAGTTAAGAGTGAAACAAGTTATTACTAAACTAATGCATACATTAAAGTCTGTGAAGAACCTGTTTAAGCAAACTGTAATCAATAAACCTGTGCTGTTCAACTTTATACTCAACTTTATACTTTAAAGGGTGTTGACAGAGGTCAACTGGTGGCAGCAGAAGGGAGAGAATGTGTTGCGGGCCTCAGGCTAGTGAAACAACCTGGGGACACGTGAGGGGCATGTCACAATAGTTCAGGCTTGATTTGTTGTAGGACTCACTCGTTTATCTTTCTGGCATCCAGGGTATCTGTAAAGCTCACCTCCAGCACCATGTTTCAAACAAATCAATTTTTCCTGTCAGATTTCTTTACTGTCCAGCTTTAACAACTGTACATGGTGATTAGGAATACAGAGTGTGGTCTTGGTCTCTAGTGATACATCCTTACACTTGATGATCTTTTCTAATTCCTTCATTCTTGTTGACAGTATAGGTTACACATCAAGACAATCAAGTGCTGAGGCACACTCGATTCCTTCAGAACAACTCATGTTCCCCATAGTCAAAGGCCTTGCTGTAGTCAATAAAACATAGATTGGTCTTTTTATGAAATCCTTTAGTTCATCTTTTCTTGTTGATTGTGCCATAGAATACCTCACTTTCCCATATTTTTGCAATTATTTGTCCTCATTTGCGAAGGGTTTACATGCCAATCAGCCCCTTATTGCTATGTTTATTCCATTTGGTACTATAGCAGCTCCATCGCTGGATCTTACTGTACTCTGCTCCTGATCAAATTCTCAATAACTTTAGCAACTGACTGCAGTCTAACAGTCTGATCGTGTACTGCCACTTCAAGCAGAAGCAAATGTCACTAAAGTGTCAACCTGTGTTAGGCAGTTGGGCAGAAGCATGCAGTGCTACCTCCAATTGTCGGTTAAAGGCTCTAAATTCCCCTTTCTCTCAGACATTTGCTGGTGCAGTGTCTTCCCTCTGGGACAAAAAGCATACTTAGACTGCTCGTAATGCAAAATGACATTGGGAACTACACATCTGGCTATCATAGCTTTTAAGGTTTGATTGGAACAACTCCTCTGCAACTCTTACCTTCCACCCTAGCTCGATATCATTAAGCAAACATTTCCAAATGTCAGCTCTAATCAGAACAACCTCTTCATCCAAGATTTCTCTTTGCAAGACAGTGGCAAGATACACTGGCTTCTTATGTTTATGCTATGCTTTTGAGTTGTCAACTGGGGGAAAAATCCCAGCTGCTTCTTAGCCTTAAAACAATATTTTAGCTTCAAAACAACATCTTCTAACTGCAGACATTAGAAGATGCTTTTCATAGCACAGGCATAGTAACTTGATATTGCCTCCACATCAGATTTCCTTAGGATCCTACCGGAATAGAATTGTAGATTGCCAACTCCCTGTCACTGCAGGAAATCCACAAATAAAGCATTCCTAAGAAATTGCTATTCAATCTCCATTTATAAATCTCCAAGGCAGAGTCCATCACTTTCCCAAATAGACCACTCCACTCCAACAGCTTCTACCATGAGGAAGTACTTCCTAATATTTAGCCAGGTTCTCCTTTCCCCTAATTTGAATGTGTTGTCATATTCTACTTTCTTCAAGAGGTGCACTTGGCTGAGAATTTTGCAAGTTGAGGGTAATGCACATGGTCTCAAGCAAACCATTAGAGGAGTTCTGGTGTATCTCTTTTGAGATACTGCTTATGTTCACACATGTGCATACTTTCCCCTTGCTGCTTGCTTCTGCTTTATTCTTTCTTTCACACGAGTGGGGGAATGAACCACGATGCTCTCCTATTAACATGAGAAGAAGAAAACACAGTTAATTGTTCCCAAACAAGTCACTGCTCTGAGTAATTTCTAAACCATAGTTGGAAATTTGCTTTTGAATCCTGGCTTGTTTGGGAATAATTATTTGTTGTACCAGTTTACACATGGTGAGAAATCAAGGTTAATTGCTTCTGCATGGTTAGATGTTCTGTTCCTGTGGCAGAATAGCAAACTGAGAGTGAAGCGAGAGTTTGAATTGTGTAGCATTGAATGTGAATATCACTGCCTTTCAGGGGTTGTTGGACACCAGAGCATAACATTAGACCAGAACAAATGTATACCTCAAAAATAATGAGATTATCATCTGATGTTCACATTAATAATAGCCCAAGATCTTAAATTTACATTTCATTAACACTTTGTAACTGGGGTGCATTTGGGTGCAATTGACATGGATAATTACAGGATATCCTATTTTGAACTTTTGGTTGCAGCCAGCCCTGTCATATAAATAACAACAGTGTATAAAATTTGTCTTTCTAAATGTGTCTTAATTGTAGGTTTCCTCCTCTATTCTTAAAATTCATATATTAGGCTTCCCTATGCATGAACTGCCCTTTTATACACCCAAATGATACGATGGATTATCAATACAAATGATAGCACAGATAAGTAATGCAACAAAAAGGCAAATTACAGCTTCTGACACTAATTGCAACATCCCCATATGTGGAAACCATATGCCTTTTTATGTGTCATTTATAGACTGCATTCTAATGAGGTTTGACATAATCTCCAAACAGTATTTACTGACAAAATATTAACCAACAGAAAAAAAACACCCTATACTTTGTTTCAAGAAAGTGTTTGTTTTGAATCCACTGCCTCTTGGGTTTTGCTTGGAGATATTTGTTGAGCAGTAAAATGACCTCCATATATCTTCTGAGTTTGTGGAATAAATGAGAATTCTTTGATTGATTAGCCAATTAACACCATGTTCTCTAGCTTCTATGCCTGCATATTAATAAGCATAGTATCCAAAAGATAGAAACAAGTCAGAAAACACAAATAAACCAAATAGAGTAAGCAGGCAGGGTAAGGCAGGGCTGTCTCTTTCTGTATGTGTGTCTGTGCAGGTGTGTCTACATAGGTGTGTTTATGTCAAATATTTTATCTGCGCATAAGTTTGTAGCCTGTCAGTCTTTCTAAAGAAAAAAGGCAAGCCTGTGTACAGTGATATTGTCATGCTAGTCCACAGTGCTTACACTAGTGGTTATCCCAAGGACTGTATCCAATACAGTTTTTGTTGTGCAGCCAGTTGTGTTGCACAACTGCTTGAACAGTCATTTGCATAATTACTGCGGCAGCTGCTTCTACAATAGCATACCCCATCTCTCCACTAGCATTATGTTGGCTTTAGGTCATAATGTTTAGTATAAAACGACATTGCTCCTAGTTAAAAGGTACCGCTTCATATCCATATCCATGCTTCAGGTCTTTCTGAGAGAGAAAGAAACAAAGGACGAGAGACCACCATATGTGTTGTACACTAACAAACTTGCTATCCCAAGGAGTTCTCTTGACCCACAAAAGAAGGCAGAGACAGAAGCAAATTGGACAGGTGGAATATTCAAAGTTGTGTATACACTTGAAGTTTAAAGTTTTAGTATACAGCATAAATTGTAATGTGTGACTCAGCGCAGATTAGCTTCTGACTAGGGAGTCACTACTAATCAGAATAATTCTGAGTCATTAAGTTAATTCTGACTTATGTCTAGGGTTTTCTAGGTAGAGAGTACTCAGAAGTGGTTTACCATTCCCTTCTTCTGTGGGCACCCCTACCAAAGGCTACACAGGGAATCACAGTGGGAAATTCATTGGTAAATTTATCAATCTTGCATCTTTTTAACACTGAGTATCATTGGGAAGGGGCTTCACAGTCAAATATGCCACCTTTTTGCCACTAGCTAATTAACAGAATTATTTTTCACTCTTCTGGCATTTAAGGCAAGCCCTGCACTTCTGCCCTTCCTCTTCCTGTCTGCTTGCTTCCATTGTCATTTGTTTCTTAGTTGCTGCTGAGCTCCTGGCCAGGCTGCATACGGTTAGGAAGCATCTCTCCTAGCCACATGGTTGAGAGATCATCAACTTTCCTTTTTTTTTCTTTTAATTCTTCCGTTTGTAACTGAACATATTAAATGTAAGTAAAGATGTATTTTTCCTATATATATTTTATCCAATAGAATTGAAGTCCCAACCTTTGGCTTTGAGGCCAGATATCTAACTCACTGCCAGCTGCAGCCACAAGTCATGACAGAAAAATTTGGCTGTCATCTGTGAAATGAAGTAAGAAATTTTGACTGGATAAAAGAAAATAATTCAGGGGAAGGTTTTAAACTGTCAGTAGTTATTACTACATTATATTAAGATTCAGAATGGGAATGAAAATATGAAAAATGTGTAGTAAAGAAACATCTAAGAGAGAAGATTGTGGAAATTGGAGAGAGCAAAGCATGAATCACAGTGCTGGATGAGTTAGCAATGCTGTGGGAGACTAGAGAGAAAAGGTCATGGCAATTAGAGGGATGAAAAGCCATGAGTCAGGAAAGACAATGGTTCTGTGAATGCTGAGGAAGAACAAACATTGTGATGCAGAGATCTAGTCTTGGAAAATGAAGAAGTTGGACAGGGGGCTTTGGGAAATTCATCTTTTATATATAGTTGAGAATTTCCAATTATGCATGAGACACAGTGCCTATAGGGCTAGATGTCACCAGAGCTCCAGTTGTTCAATGAATACCCTACGTGACACAGAATCACCTCTGCCCCAAACCTACATTCATTCTTCAGGATATCTGTGGGACACTTCTGAACATGTACTTCTGTACCTATGTACTTTCCCAAAGCTTCTGACTGCACGGAGATAGCCTTATGCATACACAGCTGAATGGATACACATAAGGCAGATGTGAAGAATCATTTAGATTTGCTCCACACACTTTCACTGAACATCCTTTTGAAGAAGCTAAAGTTGTACACATCGAACAAAGGAAAGAATGCTATCTGTGATTTCTATAGAGCTCCTTCCTTAGATCACCAGTGACCAGCTTCAACCTGTTCTTAATCCTCTGTATAGTTCTGCTTGGTAACTGCTGAAGTGCAGAATTAGAATTTTTAGCTTCAGGAATGTTTGCAAAGGGTTTTTTGCCCCCTAAAAGAAAACACAGTATGTAATCTTCTTAGAATTTACTGCTGCTAATTATTCATCTGCTTCATTCAAATTACTGTCCCTATTCCTGTGTCTTTTCAGACACAGATACAGAAATTAGTATGAGGCTCTTTTTCTCTTCTTTATCTCCATGCCAGGTAAAGGCTCAGCTTCTTAATGCCTACAGATAAAGCCTCAGTTAACACCACAGAAGAAGGTCACCACAAAACTGGCAAACAGAAATTGTCATAAGGAAAGTAAAAAAAAAATCCCTGGAGAGCAAGTGCAGTCAGGATGTGAATATTTGTTGAAACAACTATAGAATTAAAGGTAGAAAGGCATAAGCTGCCTCTTAGGTAGCCTATCTCTGCCATCTAGTGCCTAGTAGTTGCTACATATTCTATTTCAAGCTATAGTAACTTGGTTTTTCTATTTAAAAAAAGATGTTTTCTGAACTCATCCTTCATCCTTCAAAGAACAAGAATTAAAGATCATTAACAGCTTGTTAATGTTCATTAATGTGAACATGGCTTTTATTCATATAGATGGAGTTTTGTTAAGTAATTGGAGTGGGGAGGGAAAAGCTGTATGGATTGCATTTTAAAGAGGAGCACATTATACTGGCATGCTTTGAAATGGTGAATGATGTTGGGATCAGGACCACTTCATCCTTGGTGTGTATGATATAGTCAATTCTAAGTGACTCAGGGCTACTGCCATGGTTTTGAAAGAGGATTTTCACAGTAAGGGGGATTTCCACAGGTCTTTTCTCAGCTAAATACACAAGATCTCTCTTTTTGTTGCACTCAGCTACTCAATGGCTTCCTGACAAAAAGAAAAGACCAGTCTGGTCATATAATATGTGGATGTTCCTGTGACATGGTGTCCGGTTGTAACTGAGTTATAGCAGCCCTATTAGTACATTCAAGGCAAGTGAGACATTTATACAGCTTGGATCCAGGTTTTTAAAGGATTGTATCACCACAAATGAGTCTTAGCTTTAAAATCTTCTAGGGAGGCTTACAAAACATTACAGAAGTGAGTACACCCCCTTACATTTCATAAATATTTTAGTATATATTTTCATGTGACAACAATGAAGAAATGACATTTGACTACAATGTAAAGCAGGGAGTGTACAGCTTGTATAACAGCGTAAATGTGCTATCCCTTCAAAATAATGTAACACACAGCCATTAATGTTTAAACCACTGGCAGCAAAAGTGAGTACACCCCTAAGTGATCATGTCCACATTGGGCACAAAAGGTCAATATTTTGTGTGGCCACCACTATTTTCCACCGCTGCCTTAACCCTCTTGGGCATAGAGTTCATCAGAGCTTCACAAGTTGCCACTGGAGTCATCTTCCACTCCTCCACGATGGCATCACAGACCTGGTGGATGTTAGAGACCTTGCACACCTCCACCTTCCATTTCAGGATGCCCCACAGATGTTCAATAGGGTTTAAGTCTGGAGACATGGTTGGCCAGTCCATCACCTTTACCCTCAGCTTCTTTAGCAAGGCAGTGGTCATTATGGAAGTGTGGTGAGGGTTATTATCATGTTGGAATACTGCCCTGTGGCTCAGTCTCCGAAGGAAAGGGATCATGCTCTGCTTCAGGATATCACATTACATGCTGGCATTCATGGTTCCCTCAATGAACTGTAGCTCCCCACTGCCAGCAGCCCTCATGCAGCCCCAGACCATGACACTCCCACCACCATGCTTGACTGTAGGCATGACTTTGTACTTCTCACCTGGTTGCCACCACACATGCTTGACACCATCTGAACCAAATAAGTTTATCTTGGTCTCACCGGACCACAGGACATGGTTCCAGAAATCCATGTCCTTAGTCTGCTTATCTGCAGCAAACCATATGCGGGCTTTCTTGTATCATCTTTAGAAGAGGCTTCCTTCTGGGACAACAGTCCTGGAGACCAATTTGATGCAGTGTGCGGCATATGGTCTGAGCACTGACAGGCTGACCCACCACCCCTCCAACCTCTGCAGCAATGCAGGCAGCACTCATGCATCTATTTCCCAAACCCAGCCTCTGGATATGATGCTGAGCACAGGCACTCAACTTCTTTGGTCAACCATGGCAAAGCCTGTTCTGAGTGGAACCTGTCCTGTTAAGCAGCTGCATGGTCTTGGCCACCGTGCTGCAACTCAGTCTCAGGTTTTTTGGCAAACTTCTTATAGCCCAGGCCATCTTTATGTACAGCAACAATTTGTTTTTTTCAGCTCCTCAGATGATTCATTATCATGAGTTGCCATGTGGAACTTCTAGTGACCAGTCTAAGAGAGTGAGAGCAATAACACCTGCTCCCCCTTCACACCCGAGACTTGTGACACTAACGGGTCTCTTGACACCAGGGAGGGAAAATGGCTACTTGGGCCCAATTTGGACATTGTCACGTAGGGGCACTTTTGTTGCCTGCGGTTTAGACATTAATGGCTGTGTGTTGCATTATTTTGAGGAAATAGCACATTTACACTGTTATACAAGATGTATAGTCAGTTTTACACTGTAACCAAGTGTCATTTCTTCAGTATTGTCACATGAAAAGATATACTAAAATATTTATGAAATGTGACGGGGTGTACTCACTTCTGTGATATACGGTATCTCTGAGAAACCATGTTGGGTCCTTTCTGCCATCATCAGGCAAAGGCCCTTTTCTTCAGGTAGGAGTCTAATCAGTAAGTTATCTCAGGAATGCTAGTTCTTACAGGTTTTATTCCCACTCCACCCTGGAATAAAGATGCAAGACCAGAAATATGGGTTAAACACAGGCCACACTCTACTGAAACCGTCATTGTTGCTATCCTTTGGCAAAGAGGGGGTCCTGCCGTAGAGCAGAATCAGGTCTCAACAGACCCCCTTAACCAACAAATGGGCAGGTCCCTGGCCCCAAGTTCTCACGGTCATAAAGACAGCAAGAACCCAGCCAGCCCCAATTTGACCCCCCCCCGGACCTCAAGCCACCTTTTCCTTGTTGACTGTTGGTCTGGATGTGGCCCCAGCACATCTTTCCCCCCCCAAGCACTGTAATCGCACGATCCGCAGTGCTGAGAGTTCAGATGGGCTATACCTTACCTGCAATTGCAATAGGAGTCAGCAAAAACCTGTTTTATTTGCACTACCTGCCAGTGTGACCAAATTCCACCTCTAAACATGCCAACACACCTCTTCCAGTGTGGGATAGAGGAAAAATACCTGCATCCAGGGCCAATCAGGATACAGGTCAAAAATTCTTATCTGGCCCCAAAGGCGACCAGGTAAACTCACACTAGAATATAGGGCGGGTGGATGGGTGCCAGCCAGGGGAGAGGGAGGAGGGGGGAATGGCCCTTAAATAGTCCATTGTTTCCCCCCTCTTCTCCCGGGATATTCTCGTGAGACTTAGAGTCTCGCCATCCCCACTGCTGAAGCATGGCCCAGCAACAACTTTAGCAAATGCATTTAAAGTTGCTTTTAGACTTGATTGTTTTAATTTAATGCATATTTACTTATTTTTAATTGTGATATTTATGTAGTGTTTTAAAATTTCTTATTTTTCCTGTTGCGAGCTGCCTTGCAGTAGCATATAAACTATAAAAAATACTGTATGCATGTAGACCTCGAGATTCCCCTTTGATTGATATCATGAAAATTGAGCCACCTCACACAGTCCAGAACTTCATGTACATGCCCATCTTTATATTTGATGTGGTAGATTTTAGAATATATAGAGGGCACATAAATTGAGCTATTGCTTTAAAAATACATACCGGATATGAAGAATTGCTAGAGGTACCTTAGAAGTACATTTAGATGCCATAATTTATGCTTTTCACCATTCAGAGTTTTAATGGTGTCATAATCTAATAACAATGAAGTACATTGCTGGCAGTAACATCTAATCTCATTTGTTACAGTATAGCTGAGTTCTTTCCTGCCACATTTTAGTGCTTAATTGTTTGTATGGGCACATCCAGGAAACACCTAGAGTTCTTTCACCAGCACACAATGTAGTCTTAACATCCACATCTCTATTCATTGCACTTCAGGAATAACTGAACAGTAAAACTTGAGATGAAAGGATTAAAAAAAGAAAGAAAGAAAAAGAAAATCTTTAATGGCTTCTTTGGAAAAGAATTTTGCTTTACTCGAAGTAACTCATCCTATTAGGAAGGTCATATTTTATTCCTCTTTCAATTTTAGGTCATTTGATCATAAATCCATATTTTAAATGCTATGAACCTGTAGCCTGAATGAAAAATAAAATGGATTATCCAAAATCTAAAGCTCAAATATGAAGCAAAAAAAGCATGAGCATTCTTAACTTTTTTAAAAAATGAAAGAAACTTGAGGGAAAATGTCTATTTCCTGCATGCAGCACAGATAACTGGTATTAATTTTCAAATCCATTGAAGAAAGGCTCAGCATAGCTCTAAGCTATAGTTAAATTGTCTTTAATTCAGATGACATGCTAGCAAGAATACAGAACTGTTGGAGATTTAAAGTTTCATTACTAACTCAGACGAGCTGTAATGTAATATTATGTTTGGCATTTTTGAAAATCCATGAATAAAATGTACACCCATCCTAGCTTACGTACCACGCTCTCCATGGTTTGGGTTAGCCCTCACAGTGTGATAAATAAAACAGTTTGTTTACTATGGAACTGTCAAGGTTGGGCACATTGTTCAAATTCTTGTTGCCTACTGCAGTAAAATACACTAGACTGGGATCATTAAATCAGGGGGGGGGGATTTAGTGAGTCAATCTTCACAAATTCCATTGATTCAAATGGGCCTTTTCTAATGGTAACTCACTGCACTAAAGTAAGTCACAGAGTAGGCCTGTAGATTTTCCTAGGGAGTTGACACATCAAATCCCCATTGATTTAATGGGTCTACTGTAATACAATTTACTATGCTAAGTAACAGGATTTTGGCATTGTCTCTATTTTATGTGACTGAAGGACATGGATTGGGGACCTGTAGGCCTGTCTCTTGCTTTCCTATGAGGTGTTCTTCACAAAGATGTAGTCATTCATTTGGAGTGGCTGAATCCTGCCATCATTGCAATGTATGTCATACTGTCTTTTAATAAGAGCCTATATACAGTGGTGCCTCGACTTACGAACGTCCCTACTTATGATCATTTCGAGTTACAACCAGCTCCAGCTGAAAAATTTTGCTTCTACTTGCAACCAGAGCTTCCACTTACAAACAGAAAAAGGCAGGCGGAAAAGGCAGGAAATTCAAATTGCTAACTGTAGGTGGTAACAAGGCTGCTTCATTGCAGCTCTTTTGCCCCAGCAGTTAGAGAGTGTGCGTCAGAGGAGGCTTAGGACTGCCTCACTTCTGCTTCTGAGTGAGCATGTGTGTGTGTTTGCAGGGAGGCTTTGGGCTGCCTGGTAAGGTAAGGTGCTGTTTTCTGGTTTTTAAAAACTGTTCTGGGTATTTTTGCAGTGTGGTTTTGAGCTGGGGTGTTTATGTTTCTGTGCTGTGATGGGTCATGGGGGGTTATTTGTTTTTTGTGTGTGTTTTCCCCCAATTTCCAATGGGTCTTGGGGGGTTTTGTTGCTTTTTGGAATGTTTTTCCCCATTTGCCATGGGTCTTGAGGGGTTTGTTTGTGTTTTGTTTCCCCCCCATTTCCGATGGGTATTGGGGGGTTGTTTGTTTTTTGGCTCTCCCCCCATTTCTGATGAGTCTTTGGGGGGTTGATTGCTTTTTGGGGTTTTCCCCCCATTTCCGATGGGTCTTGGGGGGGTTGATTGCTTTTTTGGGAGGGGTTTCTCCATTTTCAATGGGTCTTGGGGGTTTGTTTGTTTTTTTTGCTTTCCCCCCCGATTTCTGATGGGTCTTGGGAGGTTTGGTTGCTTTTGGTTTTTTTCCCCATTTTCCGATGGGTCCTGCATTCTTCCCTTGCTTTTTCCTTTGTTTTCTTTGCATTTCTGACCTGCCCCCTTTGTTCTCTGTGCATTTCCGATCTGCTCCATTTGTTTTCTGTGCATTTCCAATGGGTCTTGCAAGTTTGATTGCTTTTCTCCCCCCTCCCCCGGCCAGAAGGGATTAATCATGTTTCCAGTGAGTCTTGCAGTGATTTTTTGTGTGATTTTTTTTTCTTTAGCCAGAACAGATTAATTGCATTTCAGTGCATTCCTATGGGAAATGGTGCTTCGACTTACAACCATTTCAAGTTACGTCCATCTTCTGGAATTTATTATGGTCGTACGTTGAGGCACCACTGTACTGGCTAGACCACACTTAGGGTATTATGCTGCATAGTATGTAGATGTACTTCAGACTACATAATTTATATCAGTTGGTCTGCCACTTGGTGTCAAAAGTGTTATGAAAACATTTAAACTGATTAAACTAATAATCAAAATAGATAAACAAACAACCTGAAGCTATAGCTAATTAGCTGGCAGGGATGGTTTACATTTGTTGTGATCAAGTTGATATTGCTTTCGTCCTATTTCTCCTGTATGATAGCTTGATCTTATGCAAAGGCGTGCCTGCAAGGGTATCAATTGGCATGAGAGTAAGTATACAAGGCAATCAGTGGCAATTGATTTACACAATTTACACAGTTACAGTTATGCCAGCATAAATACCAAAAAGGATACTAGCCAATAAGAAATTGAATAACTATACTTTGATGACACCCTAAATTTGTAGCCTGATGTTGTTCCCTCATGCTGCTAGTCCTTTGTCTTAATAACTAACCAGCTATTTTGCCCTTCTGCTGTATTCAGCTGTTGATGACAATTCAGCACTGCACTGAACATTGCACATCCACAGCATTGCACTGGTAAGCGTGAATATGCTATGCTCAGTGTGAAGAGCGAAAATAACCCACACTATGTATAGTAAAAATAATCCACATGACATAAGCATCATAAGTTACACTCATGGGTGGAAAAACAGTCATACTCAAGAAGAGAAGGAGCAAAAGCACAAGCTCTTGTTGTGGTCTTTCAAGTGCTACACACACACATACACACACATGCTTGTATCTATACGATATGTACATATGTGTGTGTTTATACACACACAGACATACTGTATATATGCAGTGTCTTATACACACATACACAAATAAATATAAGTAAGAAAGTTTGAAACTGAAAGCAGTAGTAGAGAACCTGAAGAAATGCTGAACATGTTTTAAATACTAAGCCCTAGGTAATGGTTGGCTGAATTTTAAAGAACTTATTCATACCGAGAAGATTCCCCTCCTGAATTACCAAGGTCAGATAATTAAGTGAGAAAATCCTCTCCTAATTCTTGCCCTCCAAAGCATTGTAATCCATTCAAGACATTAAACATTACTGGATTAATGGCTGTTAATGTCAGGCTGCTCCAGCACGATGTCTGTGTTGGTCGATGATATAAATGCGAAAACATTGAGAGGTCAAACGAGGGCAATTGGAAAGTATCTTTCTTCAGAGTATATTAAAGAGTACAGTGTAATGCATTACAAAAAGACTTAACTCTTCCCTCAGAGACCTATTGGAACTGCCATAGTGGATCTTTCTTCATAACCATTTATAAGTTTTGGCTGAGAAATGGGGAGATCATGCCATAAATGGGTGCAACTATCTCGGCTTTAGCAACAAAATGTGCTGTTTATATAATGTCCTATAGTTCTTTTTTAAAAATTCATTTTATTATTTTTTTAACTAATTTGTGCTTGTTAAACATCGTGTTACATGAGTTGATTATAATTATTTGTTTTTGCATCTTGGTGTCTTCTTAATTGTCCCTTCAGAGTCTATACATTTTTTTTAACAATTTAAACCAATCATATGTGTATTTTAGTGTACCATATTGGCTAGTATCATAATATTGCTCTCATAGTATACAATGTTCACAAAATCGTCTAATAACATAAGTAATAAAAGCAATTCTGGTTTCAAATCTATATAATTTTGAGGCAATTTAACCGACCAACTTTGTATTTTATACCAATAATTTTCTTTATATAATTGTTCAGCCATTTCTATCTCCACATTTTCTGTCATGTCTATATCAATATTATATCTAATATATGTTCATTAAGTACTACAGCGGTGCCTCGCTAGATGATGATAATCCGTTCCACTGAAATCGCTGTTTAGCAAAAACATTGTCTAGCGAAAAGCATTTTCCCCATTGGAATGCATTGAAACCTGTTTAATGCGTTCCAATGGGAAAGAATCGTAGTTGTCTAGAGAAGATTGGCAATAGGAAAACCACTTTGCGAACCGCCAATCAGCTGTTTAAATTGCTGTCTTGCAAAGCTTAGGTTCCGAAAACACCTGTTTTGCGAGTGCGGAGGGAGCTGTCAAAATCTTCGTCCAGCGAAAATCGATTTGCGAAGCAGGGACCAAACATTGTCCAGAAAAATTCCCCCATAGGAATTACTGTTTTGCGAATCACTATAGCGATCGCAAAAAGTCAATGTCGAGCGAAAAAACTGTCATGCGGGGTAACTGTCTAGTGAGGCACCACTGTATTTGTTTTACCTTTCTTATATCTAGCTTCAATTCTCCTTAAGAACCACCATGTTATGCCTTTACCCTGATTAATGATCCCTTACTTCAGTTTAATTCCCTTTCTAATATATAAGATATGTCCCCTTACAATTCCAGAAGTTAGGAGTCAACATTGAAGGCCACCTTAATAGTTTTCCCTTTGCATCTTTTCTTTCTCGTAAGTAACTCTTTCTCTTGTTTGTCTTCTCCCAATTCTTATTTCTATCTCTCTAAAATCTGTCATCCCTTGTATCATCTGAGATCATTTTTTGCACTTGATCTATCTCCAGTAGATCTTCCAGTCAATTTAATTAATTCTGCTGATTCTCTCCTCTTATCTTCCCTTAGCACACCTAAGGTTCTCCTTGGTTCCAGGGTTAGAATTAAATCTCCTACATTTTCTCCTCTGATTTCCTCCAGCCCTTACTTTGGTTGGCATACATCATCCACCACCCTTCCATTTCCTTGTTTGTTACTCCCTGTCTCCTGATGAATATAGTCCTTCCTTAGTTGCTCCTTGAATAATTTTGCCTCTTTGTTGTGGGATCTCGTTATTTCTAAAATTGCTTGAAGGGTAGATTTTGTTTCATCGCAAAATTTTCCTTGTAACATTATGTCCCCAGATGTCAGGTACTTGCATTCCAACTGAAAGATGTGCAGTAGCTTAAAGCAATTAATCTAGTTCCATCAATAATTGTTTCAATGTCCACTTTAATAGATTGAGCATCTTTAGGGTTAATTTTGAATCCAGTCTCAGACGTATGTTGACAGCTCAGTTCACTCAGTGTTTGTATACATGGCCTGATATTTTTTGTAATCCAGCCCTGAGAACAGTCCTTTCCAGTATTGATTCTATCCTGGCCTGTGTTCCAGTCAGGTTCAGAACCCAGGATACATCCAAATGTTTTATTGATCCACATAGGTCCACATTAGCCAGATGTATATTTCAAGATGGATTGTCTTGTTAGACTTTCCAGTGTTAATTTGTCTAGGTTATAGTCAGTTCTTGGGGGGGGGGGGAGGGGAAGGAAAGTCAAAACAGCTTCCTAGCTTGAGTATTCAAGGCCATAGTTCTGGGCTTTTTGCCAGCGCTGTAGATAGCTGTATATAGCCATAACATAAACAGTTTAACTCCCAGTGTTGTTTGGCTAATAATAATTTTAAGAGGAAAATTTCTTAAGTTTCTAACACCAAAGTAATACAAAACTTCCTTCCTTGAAGTATAATTAAGTGTTTAATTAGTGTCCAATTTATTTTCTTTGCATCTCTTTGTGTCTCCTTCCCCCTCCCCAGATCCACCGCTGCTCTGTTAGTTGTGGTGCTAAGAGACACTTACTTCTGTTAAAGGGATTATTTCATCCAGGGAGAGTCATGGAGCAATATGGGTATAATTTTGTATCTCACTTAGTGGTAACAACGATGTTAATTAGCTGATTTATCGCTTCTCTATTGCCGGCTGCTGACGACTTGCAAGCAAGCTGTTCAGCTGCTTGTTTCTGCCTGCTGGCTGATTGGAGAGTTTCCTGGATCAAATCGGGGTAAGCACCATCCCCCCTCTGATCAACAGGCATCTCCCCCAATTTATCACCTCTGTGGGGTGGTTTTAACCCTCTGGCGGTCCCAAACAGGTCGGAATTCAGCCCAGGAGATGCAGCTCCATCTTCCTGCTGCTGTCTCATCTCAGCGTCAAGCCAGAAGTCCAAATGTCCCGTAGCTCTTTAAGCACTCTCTGGGCAGTTTACAACCTAATCATGCAGGCTACACATTGCCCCCTGTGAGCTAGGTATTCAGTTTACCAACTGCAGAAGAATGAAAGGCTGAGTCAACCTTGAGCCAGCTACCTGAGATCCATATTGAACTCAAGTCATGAGCAGAGTCTTCACTGAAGTACGGGAGTTTAACACTGCACCATGAGGCTCCCCATAGCAGTTGATATCCATTTATGTTGGCCAGTGGTTAATCTCCAAGAAGCAGGTACATTATTTAAAAGTGTGTGAGCATCAATAAATTCCTAAGATTGGTCCAAAACAAAATTAACACAGGTAATAATCCCTCTCTAAAATGAGCTAATAACTGGACATGACCATAGAGAGAGGTGTCAAGGGAATCACATTGCTAACATTTAGATGATTTAACTCTCACCCTTCTATTCTAAACATGTCCTTATGTTGGATGAGTAGTAACATAATGTCTCTATATACCTCAGGTGTACCAATGAGTGCTGTCGTCCATTGGTTAGGCAAAATAACGTGATCTGTTTCCCTGTTGCATTCACCTCTGAGACCTTGTGTATCAAATTTATTAACTGACAGCATATAGCTCCCCTTCCTAACTCAGTATTGTCCCAGCTACATTCACACTATTAATCAGAAAGTAGATATTTACGAATTTATTTAAATCTACCATCCCAGCACCTTCCACTGCCAATTGATTCACATATATAAATCACATTAGCACAAACGGCCTTTAAGTGATGAGATATTAAGCCACACCACTGCCAGCAGTTAGCTGATATTTCTCAAGGGAACAATAATGATCATAATTAATTAAAGATGATAATTTAATTTTTCATAACATTAATACAGAGCCATACGTATGACAAAGAGAAATTGATCATCAGACTCACACAAAGGCTGTGCCCACAATTATATGTTTTGTTTTCAAGGCCTTCTTGAGCATTATCTCATTAGAGCTATTTGTATGAGGATTGTAATCAATGAGTGTACATCAGAAATGCCATCCAATAAAGCTTTATTCACTTTACTAAAGAAACCTTGATTGGATAGCTTCCTGTTGGTGTTCCACTGCATTTCCTGATTATTACTTGGATTGCATTCTGTCTGAAGATTACCTTTTCACCTCTTGATTTTGGTTTAAAATATAACAAACCATTTATTGCAAATTTAAATAATTAAACCCTGGTGCAGCTTCTTGCTCTACATTTAAACCTCAGTCATATGAACTCGGAAGGTAAAAGTGGAATTAAATGTTAATTAATATTTTTTATTTATGTACTATCTGATTTACCAGAAGCAGTGATTTCAGTCAGTGAGTTCCTAAAAGTATAGTTCCCATGTATCACTGGGAAATGTCAGGATTTGTTACTTTAAGTGAACAAGGGGTTAAATTTAATATTGTAGTAGAGAATGAAAAATCATTCCTGTAACGTCAAGCCAATGGATGACTGATAGCATATAGATGGGACAATCTTAGGTAATGCTTGTTAAACATGTTCAGCTGCCATGTGTGCATTGATAGGCTGCTTTATATAAGCAAGTGTATGGGAGCAGCATTCTTGCCACTCAGTTTTGAGTCTGGTGGTCATTTGCTTTACTTGAATGTGAATATAATGTTGCCCTGAGAAGTCTATGCCAATGCATATGTTGCCATGTATTTATGTCTAACCAAGCCTAATATATTATCATATAAGTTGTATCAGAGCTCTCTCCGTACATTTTCTTATGTCTGCATCTTTATTCTGCTAATGAAGGGGAGGATTTGAAGCAGCTAGATAAGAGGCTCTGTGTAACTTGTTGTCGTTAGCTCCAAGGATTGATTTTCCCAAACAGAGTGTTCTTACAAGCTTCATATCCAATCTGACCCCAAGCTTTTGGAGAGGTCGTAGCCATATAAAGCCTCTGGAGTTGGCCCCACGCCAACAGGAAAATGTGGAACAAAGTTGTTCGCTGCCTTGCTCATTACTTCCTTGGCAGCTTGGTCACCATTATCCTTTGTCCAATCAAGACAGTAATTTCTTGTGCTTTGTGCTATGAATGCATTGTGTTGATTCTGTGCACACGACAAAAAACAACAACACATGGAAATACTTTCTGGTTGCATCTGGTGGCCAATTCTGATACTGTACTTCAAAAGTATTTTTCTAGGCATGTGATTTTAAGTTTTTTCGGGGCTGCAAATTCCACGATTCTCCATTTGGGCATTCCACCTGATGGACTCACACCTATAAACATATAAATGTGGGAAAATGCATAAATAGAAAAGCTTTGTGGTCTACCATAGGCTTATCTCCACAGAAAGGAAGCTGTCCTACTGTAGCTAGAAACTTCCTTTCTGTGTAGGAAGCTAGGACAAAGTGAGGCCTATGCTAAGCCCCAAAGCCTTTCTGGGTAGGCCTTTTTTTCCCAGGTGACCCATATTTAGGTGTATCACCTCAGGTGGAACTCCCAAAATGTTTAGATTTGTTGTCCAAAAAAATCTAAAAATTGCATACCTAATATTAATAAAAAGACAAAATCAAATAACATTTTATTTACCACTTAGAATTTATAAGAAAATGGTATACAGACTGAAAAATTGCTATCAGGATGCCTCAAAAATGTCTTATCATTACCTTTAAAAATAACTTTTGAAAGTAATGTGATGTTACTCATTGCACCCAAATGACATAGGTATCATACATTACATCTAAAAGTATATTTAGAACTATTTGTATTACTTATCACTCTAAAAATAACTAGTTATTAGTAAAACTGTAATCAGTTACAGTTGTGCCTCGACTTACGAATGTCCCTACTAACGACCCTTTCGAGTTACGACCAGCTCCAGCCACAAAATTTTGCTTCCACTTGAGACTGGAGCTTCCACTTACGAACAGAAAAAGGCAGGGGGAAAAGGTGGGAAATTCAAATTTCTAACTGTAGGTGGTGACAAGGCTGCTTCTTTGTAGCTCTTTTGCCCCAACAGTTAGAGAGTGCGTCATAAGAGGAGGCTTAGGACTGCCGCCTTCTAAGAGCATTTGTGTGTGTTTGCAGGGAGGCTTTGGGCTGCTTTGTAAGGTAAGGTGCTGTTTTCTGCTTTTTAAAAAAACTGTTCTGGGTGTTTTTGCAGCGTGTTTTTGAGCTGGGGGGGTTATGTTTCTGTGCTGTGATGGGTCTTGGGGGGTTGTTTGTTTTTTGGTTTTTTCCCCCATTTCCGATGGTTCTTGGGGGGTTTTGTTGTGTTTTTTTTTTTTGGAGTGTTTTTCCCCATTTCTGATGGGTCTTAAGGGGTTTGTTTGTTTTTTGGGTTCCCCCCCCATTTCTGATGGGTCTTGGGCAGCTTGCTTGCTTTTTGGGTTTTTTCCCCATTTCTGATGGGTCCTGCATGCTTCCCTTGCTTTTTCCTTTGTTTTCTTTGCATTTCCGACCTGCCCCCTTTGTTCTCTGTGCATTTCCTATCTGCTCCATTTGTTTTCTGTGCATTTCCAATGGGTCTTGCACGATTGATTGCTTCCCCCCCCCTTTGGCCAGAAGGGATTATTCGTGTTTTCAATGAGTCTTGCAGTGATTTATTTTTTTGGTGGTTTTTTCCTTCGGCCAGAACGGATTAATTGCATTTCAATCCATTCCTATGGGAAATGGTGCTTCGACTTACAACCATTTCGAGTTACGTCCATCTTCTGGAACAGATTATGGTCATAAGTGGAGGCTCTACTGTACTTCTAAGCTCTCACAGCCAGTTTTGATGACTAAAAGAAGCTTCAAGACAAAACATTTGATCATATTATATTACCTTTCTCCATGTCTTTCCACAAATGGGGAAAATTATATTCTTTCCCCGTGAAAGTGTACATCCTCATTCTGAAAACATATGCAGCTTCTCCTATGCATATAGGCCAGAAGCAAATGTACAGAATACAGAAAGAATGATTCCATTAACCTGGACTTAGTCATAATTAAAGTATTACTGTGTTTAGCCAAAAATAAAACAGGTTCTTATATTAATTTTTGCTCCAAAATGCATTAGGGCTTATTTTCAGGGTATGTTTTATTTTACAGTCACACCATCTTCTTCTGGTTGCTGCACATTGCTGAACAATGGTGGAGGGTGGGATTTCACTTAATTGGTGCTTATTTTGGGGGTAGGGCTTATATTATGAGCATCCTGAAAAATCACACTAGGGCTTATTTTCTGGTTAGGTCTTATTTTTGGGAAAACAGGCTAATAATAATAATTACATGCCATCAAGTTGATTTTGATTCTTAATTGCCCTTTGCAGTGTTTTCTAGTCAAATAATACTCAGAAGTAGTTTAGCATTTCCTTCTTTTGGGGGCACTCTGGGACTCTAGCTTGCGCAATACCACACCTTGCTGTTTTCCTACAAGATACAGTGGGAAATCACATTCCCAGCCACTGGCTCTACTCTGACTCACTTAAGTATCCAGCCAGCTATATTTAGACTGGGGCCACTGAAATCAATGAAATAATTTAATGACTAACTTAAGCCTCATTAATTTCAATGGGTTTGCTGTTAAGTATGATAAGATTCAAACCAATCTTATTTATTAGTAATTTTCCATTTATTCTTTTTGAACCCCATGTTGCAGCAATACTTCAGGAAGCTTACAATACAGAAAATCTCACACAAGGAAATATCTTCTGGTTACCTCACAGATTACCTCATAACATTGCAGGGGCTGAAGCTAATTAAGAAGGTGCATTTGCCTGGACAAGTCCTGGATGCATGAGAAGGGGGAGAAAAAGCAGGATTTTGACCTATATGTTTGTATTGTCTATGAAATGGTTGGCCTTATCTAAATAATTAACATTATGCAAAATGTTAATTGTATGTAATTCTGTCTGAAAGTGTTCACTGTCTTGTTAAGGGTAAGATTATTTTACTCAAATCTTGTCAAATTGGACCAGTTTCTTTTGTTGCCATTGTCTACACCCAAGGCTGTCTGACTACACTGATTTAGTACCACTTTTTCTCCTTCAGAATGTCACACTCAAGATTCACAGCCCCTTATAGGTTTGCAGTGTTTGTGAACGAATATGTCTCTTGATTAGCCTTTCAAAAGATAATATCCAGTGATGATCTGAAATCAACATTCCCTTCACTTGATTTCCCCACCATTTAGGGAGAAAACATTCAGGCAAGAATTATCATCATACAAAGCTAGTTTTCTCAGTCAATCAAGAGTGAGTGTCCAGGTAATAAAAAAATAAAAATAAAATCCCCTGTCCCTTGAATATAACACATGAATGCAGATATAAGCATGAATACAGAGGTAACAAATGTTACAAAAAGCAACATCCCTATTACTAAAGTTGAAATTTCTCATACACAAATACTGACAGTCTCTTTAACTTTAGAAATGTGTTATGCCGACTCTTTGTCATGAACATCCAATTTGTATCTCTTAGTTTTCAGATCAAAAGCAAAGTGGCATGGTGTACACTCTGCAGGAAAAAAAACCAATTTAATTTCTTTTTTTCTGGTAAATTGGAAGAAGTTTTCTATTTTTCACACTGCCAGGTTAAACCATCAAATGCAGAAGAATGCTAGGGAGGAAGGGATTGAGAGAGAGAGAGAGAGAGAGAGAGAGAGTAAGTTTTCTGCTGAAAGAATACCTCCGGAGTCACAAGCCCTGAGGCTTTGCAAAATGATAATCAAATTTGAATTGTATATACATTTCTAAATAGACCTTCACCTATTTTCCTGGTAGCTCAAAAATTATCCCATTATTACAGATAGGAGACTGAGGCTTAGTGTTAGCAAAACCAATCTTGTCCATGCCTATTGAGAACAAGGCACATAGAATTAAATGGACTCACTCCCATATAAGTGAATATAGGATTGTATCCTCAGATGTAAATTTCACTCTCTGGGCTTGTAACTGGAGGGATGATGTGCATTTGGACTTTTGTCACATATATATAGTATTAGTAGTGGTTTAGGTATCTGGCTGCAAAGCCAGAGTTTGGGAATTTGATTCCCCTCCTATGAATAAAGACAGAAGGGAGTTCATTCCACAGCCAAGGAGCAACCGCTGAGAAGGCCTGGTTTCTTGCCTTCTTCCTCTGAGTCTCTATTCAAGTTAGCATCCTGAGCCGGCCTGCTCAGGGTGTTCTTGTAGGACAGGCACATCATGTTGGAAGTAGGCATTCTGCCAGGTAGTGAGACAGAATTATGTGAGAAAGAATTTAAACCACACACACACCCTGATAGTGGTGGGGGAAATGCCTGAGCATACTCAGAAGACTCCCTTCTTTCACTAAGACATACATGCTGGGAGTTAAACATGAGGATTTTTTGTGCCCTTAGCCTTCCTTCCACCTCATTTGTGGACACTGGAGATGGGAAAGCCTGACTGGCAATACAGTACAAAGTTTGGAAGGAAGTTCAGCTCTGTGCATACTTTCAATTGCACATTTTGCTAAAAACAAGGAATTTGTACCGGAACCTTTTGTCATGACAATGAATTCAATTGTGCCACAACTGTGCAATGACACATGAAAGGAGGGGAAAGCATTTGTCATTCATGTTACAGTATGGTAACATGCCAGAAAAGGATTGGGAAGATGAGCAGTCAATGAGGTAAGCTGTCATTCTGCTAACGACTCACAAGTGGTAGCTAATCAGACTCATTCAGTGATCTTTAAATTGAAAGCTGAGTAAAGCTTCTTCTTTTTATTGGACCGTGAAGTGGGAAAGGCCTATGACTGGGAGTTGGAGTCCTCCCCACAACGATGGCTAAGGAACAAAGGAAGCTCAGGGCTGTGAGTAATCCAGAAACTGTATAAATTAAACATATGAAGCCCTTGCCTTTGGTTTTATTGCTATGATGCAGTGTTTGTGTGTGTGTTGCTTAATTAAGTTGTGCCCAGACAGAAGATCTTTGATATGATTCTGCCTTTTTATCCAAAATCTGCTCCTCGTGCCTATCTTTAAGCAGGCAATGACCTCTGTCTGTCAGTTGGAGAGCAGTAGACCGGCACAAGCTAGAAACCTATTACTTATTGTATGCCTGCTAGTGCAAAGCCAAATGCATGAATCTCAGCTATGAAATGTCACTGGAAAAGAAGTTGTGTATTTCTTTTTGCACACCACTCGCATGATCTAGAATGAAATGAGAAGTACAAGCTTCAGGGTCTTACCTGGTGGTAATATGATTCTGGCCACAGTAGACAGCACAGGAACAAAGCTTAATTGATTCATATCAGAGCCTGGAATGGAAATAGTTGGGTTTTCTAACTATTCTTTTCCCACCTAACAAAGGAAGAACCATGAGACAGTTATTTAATAAATGATCATAATCCCTTTTGCAATGTAATTGTAAGTTTTAGTTATGATCCTAGCCATGAAGCAGTAGTCTCAAGGAGGAGGAATTCATGGCTCAGATTCTGGGTTGTGCTGTGCCTTATGGTGCTACCCCAGACTATGTTGTGGATTTTGAAGTGACAGGTGAATGGAGGGACAGTTTGTTCCATACCATACGTCAGTAGCTTGTAGCATTGAGATTTTTTTGTTTTGTTTTGCAGTAGTTAAAAATTTTTCTGACATTTATGGAATGCTAATTTTAAAACAGTGTAACTAAAATGATAACAAGCTATTAGTTTAGATCTTGTAACTATACTTGTGAATGAGTACTGCTAAAAAAAAAAAAATATTCCAGCCTTTGCCCCAGCTAATGAAGAATGGAGACGGAGTCAACATGTAAATAAGCTGTGAATATTAGCATCATTCTGCTGCCATGAACGGGCGAACTGTAGCCCTCAGGACACATACAGCCCCTCAGGTGCATTTTTGAAGCCTGTCAAGGCTACTCACCCACCCACACCCACACTGATTTCAAAGCAGCATTATTTTTGACTTATTTTGACGAAAAGGGGAACAGTCTTTAGGTATGTGGCTTTCTAGAACTGGGCCCACCAAAATTCAAGTCCCCAGCCTTCATCCTAGGTTGCATCAAACCCAGAAATGGCTGTTTGAGCTCATGTTTTCATTTCTTTTGGAGAATGCTTTCTGAGGCCTTGATCCCCCCCCCCCAAAAGGAAATTATTATTACTTAGGGAGTTTTTAAGTCTAGCATCTACCAAATTTCTATAGTTATTGAGGTTTGCTTAAAATAGGCAAAGACCTTTCTTCTGGGAATGACGTCCTTGAGCACAGAGAGGAGGAGACCTGGCATAAGCACTAATCTCCAGGAGTTGTGGATAAGCTAGTCTCTCATCTCATGTAAGAAAAGCAGGAGCCCCAAAGAAGTCACAACCCTTTCCCTTAGCAAGCATCTATTTGAATTAAGACTGTGAGAAAAGCATCTGTTTTGTCTAAGAGAAGCCATCTGCCTTTGGGGGGCTGTTTGGCACTCAACAGGGGCCTAGATCTGTTGATCTCATCAACTCACAGCTGGCTCACAGTGAGTAAAAGCCCTCCAAGGAACAGGGTGGAATAACTTGCCCGTTATTGGTTAGTGCTTAAAATGCTTACCAGGGCTAAGAAGTTTTCTATAGCTGCTATTGACTATAACTGTGCAAGACCTATATTCTCCTCCCTTTGAGTAGAAGTTAATAGTTGCTCAAGTAGAAGGTATACAGTCGTGCCCCGCTTTACCCCTTTTAATGATGAATCCGCTTGACAGTGAGGTTTTTGTATTGCTTTTGCGATCACAAAACGATGGTTTGAATGGGGTTTTTCCACTTTGCGATGATTGGTTCCCTGCTTCGGGAACCGATTTTTGCTTTACAACGATCAAAAACAGCTGATTGTTGGGTTTCAAAATGGCCACCGGCTGAAGAAAATGGCCCCCCACTGTGCTTAGGGACAGATTCCTCGCTGCACAGGCATGGAAAATGGCTGCCCCTATGGAGGATCTTCGCTGGACGATGAGTTTTCAGCCCATTGGAATGCACTGAACGGTTTTGAATGCATTTCAATGGGCTTTTTTATTTAGCTTTACGACGTTTTCGCTCTACAGTGATTTCGCTGGAATGAATTAACATCGTCAAGCGAGGTACCACTGTACTAAATCAGCTAAATTTGTGGAGTACAACCATGGTTCTCACTAGGACCAAAAAAAACCATGACAGGATAAAAAAATCTCCCAAAAATCCAAACCAGAAATCAATAGCAGACTTCTGTGTGGCTTCAGATCTCATTAGCCAACGTGAATATGCTTTTTCTCATAATCATAGGCCACTGAGGGAATTTACATCAAGTACCCCATTCACTACAGACAATGTAGCCACAAGAAATAGAGTGACCTATCAGGAGGTTGCAGCCAAAACCCTGTAGTCTGGAGAGGTGATCGGCAATTGGTCTCTGAACCCAGAACTCCTAGAGAAGGCTCTCTCTGCTTCTGTGGACTCACTCTATAAACACCTACCAACCCCTGGACCCAAGGAGAACCATATGGAGGTCCCCAAGGTGTTCAACAGCTTGAGAGTGAACAAAATGGGACTATTTACACCCAACCACATGACCAGTGTTTCCTTTCAGCCCATTCTAATCAAAGCATCTTTAATCACTGATATTAATGCAACACTACAATGCATTGCTGACATGATAAAGCGGGGCATTTTAAAAGCAGCATCCCTTCAAATCCTCAGGATGCTGAACACAGAGGCCCTCAAGCAGAAAAGGAGATAGGTACAAAAGATAGAACACAAAAAGGTAACTCCCTAGCCTTAAACAGTCAGAGATACAGTCACCGGAAAAACAACTCAGGACCGAATGTCCATCTCTGGGCTGACCCTAAAGGCCTGGGCAGACTCATATTACCTACATAATGCCACAAATATATCCTCCTTTTCCATTGCACCTCCTGTGCTGGGCCATTCTCCTGTTTAGCAGTTGTTTGGTTTCTCCAGTGTAGAGCTCCAAACACTCCTCTTTGCTTTGGACTGCATATAATATATTGCTCCTGTTGTGTTTTGGTATCCAGTCTTTCGGGTGAATGAGTCTCTTCCTTAGTAGAGGATATATCAGGGATCTCCTATTAATTCTCCTCAGTCTGAAGAAGCTACATGGATGAGTAGCAAAATGTTTCAACCTAACAAGAAAGAAGTCCAGTTGCCATGTCTCAACTTCCAGACAGAGTATAGGACAGACCTGGGCAAAGCGCGGCCCGAGGGCCACATACAGTCCCCGAGCTGCTCCTGTCTGGCCCACCGGTCGTCACTCAGTCTGGCGTTCAAGCACTTGTTCAAGCCCAAGACAGACTGGATTTCTCTCACTGAACAAGCTGAACATCAAAACCATTTGTAGCTTTTTGTCTAAAGTTAATCAGTTGCTTATCTTTTATTTTTAAGTAAAGTTGGTTTGGCCCCCGAACACAGTTCAGATATTTCATGTGGCCCTCTATAGAAATTAATTGCTCACCCCTGGTATAGGAGGTGACAGAAGCTAAAAGCAAATAGCCATGAGCAATATAATCTGCTAATAAGATGCAACTCACAGTATTTACAGGTGGATTCAGGAAGAAGAAGAAATATTGTTCATACCCAATGGCCTTCAGCAGTATTAATAGTCTAATCTTTAAAAGCTTATAGTCTCCACCTGAAAGAAATAACGTTATCTTTGCCATCCATTCTCTTCTCTCTTCTTTCTCTGTAATTAATTTTTTATTGATTTTGTTCCCTGTGGCTGATCACATCATCTCCTGAGTCACTAGTTTTGAGGCTTTGAATACTTGCTTTATTCTTCTACTCAGCTATCATGGCCAGCAATAAACAGCGCTCTGAATTCCCCTCTAGGCTATATGCCTTCAGACACACTGCTCTTTGCCATTCTACTTGCATCAGAAGCTTATACCTGCAGGGTTAGAAAAGTGTGCTCCTCTAACATCCTAAATGTTAGATAACTCTCTCTCTCTCTGTCTCTCAAGTCTCAACAACAACAATAAGAATTACTTAGAACTGGAATGGCAAATCTATCAATCAGTTTTTGCATGTGGTCTTTTGACATTTACCACAATGATTTATTTCATTTAAGAAAAACAATTCCATTGATTTTTACTGTCAGACAAACTGGAAAGGTAAGGTCATGTCACATATTAAAACAAAAGCATTTTCCTTCTTTTGAAACATTATCACTAAAGGCATGCAGATTTTTCACTGTTATGTGTTTAATCAGTGTTTATCTTCCAAGTGACCAAAAATGAAACAAAAACAAGCTAATTTCCCAAATATAGATGGAGGCAGAATTGTGTTAGAAGAGACACATAACAATTTCCTCTTAAGGCTAGATTGTCATCAGATAGGGAATCAGGGCCTCAGCTAGTGAGGCTCTCTTTGTCTTTATGGTATGGATTTTTTCCAATGGGGTAAAGCAGTGGTCCCCAACCATTTTGGGACCATGGACCTGTTGGGGGTTTCAGGCTCCATGTGCAGGGGGCAGGGGCACCCCTGCACTCATGGGTGGGTGTGTTGCACTTGCGGAGGGGTGTGTTGTGCTTGTGGAGGGGCATGGGCAAGCACGACACACCCCTCCACAAGCATCACACACTCCTCCACAAGTGCAACATGCCCATTGTGCATACGTGCGAGGGGGCAAGAGATTCATCTCTGTGGCCCAGTTCCAATAAGCCCACAGACTGGCATTGGGCCACGGACTGGGGGTTGAGGTCCCCTGGGGTGAAGGACACTTGACCCTCCACATGTTTTGGACTATAATATCATAGTAGTGGCTTTGGTGGTTGGAACCTCTGGATTTTGCCATCCAAAACATCTGGATAGCCAAGTGTCCCACATCTTTGTGCTAGCAGTAACTGCTTTTCCTCATGGCAGATGAAGAATCTGATCTCTGCCAGTTTGCCCTACATACTTTAATCTACTATCCCGTTCTATTTCAGAAGGTCCCTCAATACTTAGAAGCAGTTTTTCTGAAAAGTTAATAAATAGATCTTTCAGTTTGGATGCACAACCTGACATATCAGTGGCACAGAGGTTACTGTTAGATAGAACCCTGTGTTTCTGTCATATGTTGACTGCATCAACTTCTGAAACAATAACAGCTTTGTATGGCTGTTTCGAAATAAATCCTTACTGGAATCCTTATATTAATCCCTATTGTATCCATAAGAGGGTATAAAAAATAAAAAACTTAAAGAGCAGATTATGTTTAAGGAGCTGCACATCATTTATAGTAGTAAGATTTAAACTGGGAACATTTCTGATAATAAACCTCTCCACTCCATAATTCCTTAATTCAACATGACCAGCCAGAAATCTTCAAAATGTAAACCAGAACTCGTTTTTCCTTGTATTTGCACTTTGTTATTGTTATTACTATCTGGATATCCCTCTCTTTGATGTTTGCTTATGGAATGGTAAGATGGTGCTCTCTTTCTGCTTAGATAGGTGGAAAACAAATTTTCTGACAATTTTGGTCAAAACAGACTGTTGAGGCTTCACTAGTTCTTACAAGAGACTTTATGTTTTGAACTGCTTAAGCACACACCCAAAGCAAGCATAAGAGATCAAAGGACGACTTCATTCATCGAAAAGGACACAAACACCACTCACACTCTACTGCTGTGCTTGCTACAAAGCCAACACTTACTACATTTTTCAGCAATGTGTATTTTGAAGAAATGTGGAAAACGCAGGTTTGGAACTGTGTAAAATCCCCCCAGGACTGAAGGATCTCAGCCCTCTATATCACCCTCAATGTACTAATCCTGTCTGATTTCAGAAGTTGAGCACAATCAGATCTTGTCAATATGTGAAAGGGAGACTATTTGACTTCAGTGGAGAGTACTATGTAATACCAGGGATTTAACTCTAGAGCTATGAAAGAATCTTTCCTGAAACTCTAGGAGCTACTGCCAGTCAGATTTTGCACTGCCAGACTAGATGGAATGATGGCTTGACATAGAGCGGCTGCTTCCTAAATCTCACAACCTCACAGCAAGGATTTTTAAAACTATTTTTGTATTTTTCTGAGCAATCAATTTAGCATTTACAATCCTTTTCTCCAGGAGTTGTGGCAGGAAGTCCTCCTCTCTCTTTTCTCCATTTTTCTGTGGATATTTCAAAGCCTCCCTAACACCTTTTTTTCCTAGAGCCTAGAATGCTGCAACAATTCATCATAGGCACCCTTCAGTCTCGAGAGACTATGGTAACTTGCTCTGTATGGAGGACTTGGAACAGCGTATAGTGTTTTGACACTGTATGCAAAGCTGGAGTGTCCTCTCCAGGGCATGAAGCCTGGGTAAAATAATATGGAGGATAGGCTGTTACTCAACGAACAAATCCCCCCTCTCCATGTCACTGAAATAGTCCAATAGAAAGGCAAGAACCAATACAACTGGTTCCAGCGACGTCACAGGAGTTGACAGAATGACACGAACTGCCTCTGGGACTCCGGCTCCAGATTTTGCCTCGAGGTTAACTCCTGAAGCTTTTTCCATTGATGGATATAGACACAAGACAGTGGAGGTTTGATGTCAGAGTTTTCCTTCTCCTAGATGGGCTGCCTTCTAGGGCTGATGAGTCCCACCTACCCGGCCTGTTCCCTCATACGAACCCTGATATAAGGAATCATGTACTGACTGCAAACTTATGTGTTGGTTAATGAAGTCTGTCACCTAGTGCCTGAGGATGGTACTGTAGCTTTAAATGCAAAAGTACATGTACATGAACTGAACTTCATTATTGTGTTTTAAAAATTAAATAGCACTCAGATGGACAGATCTGGGGTCTCCTTAGTGTGCATACATAATTTCAGGTATCTAGACTTAAGCGTCATGGACCTCTGGCTTGGACAGTCAGGCAGATTAAAAGACAGATATTCTGTTTTATTATTACAGCATTTCTACAAACTAGGAAACCAAAGTACTTAAATGTAAGATTTCCACGGCATCAAAGTTAGTAATAATAATGTATGTAATTACTTTATCTTAATCAGGGTGTGGATTGTGCTATATGTATGTGACAAGATCTAAGTGTGAATATATTAACTGTTCGTCAGAATGAATTATTCTATGTAAGTCTACATTTAATATGTCTTTTATTCCAGTCTTATCTGCTTTAAGTCTTAATATCAAGTTTGGGGCAAAAATTGAACATTTTAAAAAATAATATCGGTCTTGAATTCAAAGGTCTGATCTGAGCTGGTGAAAAATGGAGGATAAATATTAATGTAACCATTCTTGAAAATCAATAATGACAACTTTTGTCTCTGAAAGGCAACATTATGTCTTTATCAAAGCCAATGCTTTTAAATCAGCATACAATTTTCCTTTCTAATTTGAACTATAGTCTTAAATTATCATTATCATGAGCAGGATTGTGTGTGATCATGCAGGCTTTGTTTCTCTGGCAGTATTTTCTCTCTCTCTTATTTTCACGTAATTGCGAGCCTAAGGAACAAAGGCTCAGCATGGAATTCAGGTAAAACATATAATACATCTTGTATGATTAAGAAGCAGGAAATAAACTGAGCTGAATTTAATTATGTATCATTGTGCACAATTTAAAGCTGTTTGCACTTTTAAATATTTGAATATGCTGACTGATAATTGTTCTATTCACAGAAGCTGTATCTTTCTATCTGGGATGGGTAGTGGCAATTTTCAGGCATTTAAAATTTCTACCCAAGCACACACACACACCCTGCCTTGATTTCCTCATAGGCTTCCCAAAACCAAAAGGATCCCAAGGGAGCCTAGGAGCTTTTTAATTAATGAACCACAGCTATAATTGATGACATAATCAGACTTACGTGGCATAGCTTTACATTACTGGGTTTCAGCCAATATTTTATTCATCACATTTCTATTGCACCATTCCTCCAAGGAACTCAAAGTGGTCAATGTGGAGACTCCCTTCTTCCTTGAGAGCATTTAATTTTAGCACCACCCTTCAAGGTTGGTTAGGCTGAAAGATACCAACAGGCTCAAGGTAACTCAGTGAGCTTATTTCCTGTTTTTTCTCCTCTTGAATATAGTCATCAGGAGCTTTGAAGCTTCATTTCACCAATAAGCAGATGACACCCAGCTCTATCCCATTCCTTTGCAGAGGATGCCGTTCCATCCCTTGAGCACTGTCTGGATGCCATGTTGGGGTTGATGAGGGATAACAGACTGAGGCTAAACCTGGACAATATGGACGTTGTTCAGGTGGATGCGCCTAGTGTTTGCGGAGTGGGAGCCTCCCTCTCCTTCAGGGGGACCACTCTGTCAGCTGAGGATGAAGTTCGCAGCTCATACTTCTTGATCCATTGCTATCAATGGAGTCCCAGTTAGCATCTGGTTCTCTCTGCCTATTTCCATCTAAGGTGGGTTGCCCAGCTGGATCTCTACCAGGTCCCTCACCATACTGCTTCATGCATTGGTAGTCTTGAGATTAGACTACTGCAATGGTCTTTACATGGGGCTGCCTACGAGGCTGCTACAGAAACTTCAGCAGGTCCAGAATATGGCAGCCAGATTACTGAGTGGTGTAAAGAAATACCAACATATTTCCTCTATTCTGGCCACTTTGCACTGGTTACCTGTTCATTCCCATGCCAGCTTCAAGGTGATGGTGCTAACTTCCAAAGCCCTAAACAGTTTGGGACCTCAATATCTGGCAGAATGCATCCTCCTGATGGGATCTACCCATCCCATATGATCCTCAGGCTGGGTTGCTGAGAGTATTGACCCTAAGAAGTGCCTGGAAAGAGAAGACTAGAAGCTGGACATTCTTGGCAGTTGCTCCCCAAGTCTGGAACAACCTCCTGCCCAAAATCTGTTTGGCCCCTTCACTGGAAATTTTCAAATTATTGCTAAAATCATGTTTGTTTCTTTTTAAATAGGCCTTTCTGGACCTTATAACATCTTAATACAGTGGTTGTTTTAACATTTGTACTATCTGTCCTGCTGCTTTACTCCCATATCACTTTAATTGTTTTCAGTTCAGTTTGCTGGTGTATATGTGTTTTGGGGATGTGGTGGCACTGCGGATTAAACCACAGAAGCCTCTGTGCTGCAAGGTCAGAAGACCAGCCATCATAAGATCGAATCCATGTGACGGAGTGAGCTCTTGTTGTTTGTCCCAGCTCCTGGCAACCTAGCAGTTCGAAATCATGTAAGAATGCAAGTAGATAAATAAGAACCACCTCAGTGGGAAGGTAGCAGCATTCCATGTCTAGTTGCGCTGGCCACGTGACCACTGAAACTGTCTTTGGACAAATGCTGGCTCTGCAGCTTGGAAACAGGGATGAGCACCGCACCCTAGAGTTGGACACGACTGGACAAAATGTCAAGGGGTACCTTTACCTTTACCTATGTGTTTTTCTTTGATTTTATGATTATAATGTTTATTGTTTTAAATTCTGGCCTGATGATATATTTATTTATTGTATAAACTGCCAAGAGTGGCCTTGGCAGCCAGATGGGTGGTATAAAAGTCTGGCAAATAAATAAATAAAATTGCCCTTTCTGTTAAATATATTTTAGCCTTGGGCCCACAGGGTGTGTAAGCAGTGAGGAAGAGGAAGTATTCAAGCACACAATTCATTGTAGACTTTATGGAATATGTGAGAAACCCATCTGTATAAGCATGTGAGAGAATCTAGAGAACACATAGCAATTTCTGCACTGAAGAAGTAGCTGGTATGCAGTTAATCCATTGTTTTATTAAGCACCTCCATACCACACAGCCAACGCTGTTCTTGTATATGCAACATCGCCGTGCTGGAGATGCCATGCTGAAGGCACAGATTTTTCTAATTACAACCATTTAGGGAAGAGGAAAAGTTACATAAGATTTACTGGCATGTTAGGATGCTATCAATTTAGTCACGATCCAGGCACCTGCATGGATTGCTAGTTACAACTATTTCTGTGAGCATAAAAGGCAACATTGGCCTCCTGAATTGTGATTACTTTGGTCTAAATGGGTGGGATAGAAATCCAATAAATAAATAAATAAATGCTGTTCTTTGGTTTCTGCTTATTCTTTGGGTCAAAGACTTAATTGAGAGACTAAATGGAATGTGGAACATTTTAAAAAATCGTCATATGGGCATGGTGCATTACATGACATGGGAAAGATTCTCAATGCACTGATTATTTGTTGCTTTCTCTCAGGATTTCCTTCAAGCAGGTTCACTGAGACAGGATATAATACATACTGTTGTAAATAGCTAGTAATCCAAATAGAAAAGTGGGAAGAAATTATTTTAAGAATTAAATTATCAGATATAATGTCTTGAAAGTAAAATTCTTGGCTCACCTGGGGTACTATTTTGGCAGCATTATTATGAATATATTTAAAAGAGAGTATTGACTTTCATAGAAAGAGATCCGAAAAAGTGGAGGAACTAACAGTGTCAAACTGTACCCCATTTCTTTGTACAACCATCTTATGTAAGCAACTAAACACACTTAGAAAAAACAAAGGCAATAACTAATAAAAAAAATGATTACTTCCTTACTCATAAAAATGCAGAACTCAAAAATGGTTATATTGCAAATAGTTTATACCTTATTTTCATAATTCAGCATGGACTCTCTTATTCATTTTGATTTATCCTTCCGCATTTTTTCTTTTAGATGCTTTGATATGAAAGCTGGTAATAGAGAGTCATAGATAAATACATATTCTATGTGTCTGTTTCTCTGTGTGTGTTTACATGAATGAGTGTGCATGTGTGTACACATGCATGTGTGTATATTCATGTGTGAAAGAAAGATTTGGGAGATTTTGCATGCTTGGAAAAGGCGAAGAATGGAGGAATATTTAAAAGTGAAATGTTACATACGAAGCCTGTTAGGTATGGCAATTCACCTTTTCTGCAGGGGGAAAAAAGAGGGAACCAAAAGATGCCTGGACCCGAAAACACTGCAACAGAGGCCCAAAGGTATGCTTTGCTCTAGACCATACCTTAATTTCAATGCACTGTTCCTTGTGAGCTTTCTGTGGTCTGCTAACTCTTTCTAATTCTTGCAAATAGGTATTGGTAGGTTATTGACAGATGTCATTAAAGAATGTCTGCATGCCCAGGAGTACTTAAGGAATAGCTTAACAGGTCCTGAGCTGGTTTTCTGGTATATTTATCTTTGGATATATGCATTCTGTTAAAAAAGTTGAATATGCATAACTGTAGTTCATCTCAGGCTGAATGATTTCTAATGCAGTACTAGATTGCCATCTGGTGGACAATAAGAAGCTTGCATTAAAAGAGGTTCAAGAGAATTGATTTCAAAGATTATCTGCTTCTGTATACTAGTGCTCACTGTAAGCTCTGCACGAGAAGTACACAAGGATGTGTGAAGGTATCCCAGGAAATTTCAGAAGGCACACCATGGAAAACGGATGCTATGAGGGCTTGCTTTCCATTAGAGCTCTTTCTGATCTTTTTTCATGCATTATTTCAATCATGCGTAGGCAACCTTACAGTTGACAATTGGGATTACAATTCACTGCCTTTCATTGGGTATACTAGATCACGCTAACTTTTCAATGGACTTGAAAAATGATGGCCAGAGAAAGAAGCATTAAATGTCACTGGCTCAAATCCTGTTCACTACTTAGCATAGTGTCGAGTTAAGTTTACAGGAACTTACACAATGTTACGTAATGTGCAGCTCTTGTGATAGCTAGCTGGCATAGTCAAGGATGAGGGATGATGGGAACTGAATCCATCAATATCAGAAGAAAAAACCCTCACTTTCCACATACAGTACCTGCTGAAGGGACTGTCAAATATAATTCTGAAGACCAAATCCTTCCTTCTTCCCTTCTTTATAGGTTCTGCTATGTATGTTTTTTTGTACCAGCAAGTCTCTTCACACTAAGCGATCATCAAGTGCAAGGATGTATCACTGTATACCAGAGCTAACATCATCCACACTGTTATATTCCTGATTGCTATGTATGGGTATGAAAGCTAGACAGGGAGGAAAGCTGACAGGGAAATAAAATTTATTTATTTGAAATGTGGTGATGAGGAAGAGTTGTGTGGATACCCTTGGCTGCCAGAAAGATGAACAAGTGGGTCCTAGATCAAATCAAGCCTGAACTATTTCTGGTTGAAAAAATGATGAAACTGAGGCTGTCCTACTTTTGGCACATCATGAGATGGCAAGATTCTCTGAAAAAAGACAATATACAGAATTGCTGAGATCCCTTAACTTTATTACATTCTGATGTGGGGGGTTGTCAGTAACCCACACTCCTCTCAGAAAGCACCGAAGCCTTTTAAGAAAAATCTGAATCTAAATTAAGAGCTGACTTCTGCTGTAAGAATGCCACGTCAGTCTCTCAGAACCTACAGCTTTTTTAAGAGTTACAGTAGTACTTTCTCATGATTTCTTCTCCTTTCCTTCTCCTGCATGTTGCAAAGACTTTGAAGCTTTATTTCCCATTTTGTAGAAGGGCTTCAGAAAAACAAACATATTTTCTGGAACATTATTGGGATATTATTCTCTTCCTACCAAAAAAACATCCCCTGAAAATAAGCCTAAATGCATTTTTGGAGTAAAAATTAATATGAGAGACCCTGTCTTATTTTCAGGGAAACATGCTAGCAGTTCACAAAGATAAAATAAACAATAGTAATATATTGTGCTTGTGGCAGTGCAGTCTCTATCAATGTTTGGATGTTTTCTTGTGGTAGCACTGAACACTCCACTGCTCAGAGAGCTAAAATTTTTGCTGGCCAGTGCCTACGACAGAAGGCAATGCCATCACTTTGCTAGAATATAAGGATGAACAAATCTATTAGTTTTGCTTTTTCTTGCATTTGAATTTCAATAAATTCTGATCAAAACCAAACTGGAATGGAATTCTCACTCATATCTGCTGGGTGGACAAGTCTATTATGTTCTCATCATTTCATATTTAGCTTTTATGAATTCTGATAAATTATGTTCAAAAATGAATTCATAGAAATTTTTCACCCCTCCCTACTGGAACAAAAACCTCAAACAGGGCAAGGGTAGGGACAGAAAAGATCCCCACATTGTAGGGAAATTAAATGATAGGGAGTCTGTGAACAAGGAAGCCTGAAGGTCAGTGTGTAGGGGCCATCTAAAAATGTTCAATAGATATGGTTTAGATTTAAAAGACAATATATGGATTGTTTTAGTATGTACTAAATGTGAATGCATGTGTGAACATGTCTCTTTACTGAATACAGCAATAATGGGGACTCCTTGGTGATTCCCACAGGGGTTCCCATCCAGTGGTAGCTGGAGCCCATTTTGGTCTATGGGGCAGAAGAAATGGCAGCCAGTGGTGAGTGGGCCAAAGATGAAAGTGAATATGCATGCATGCACGCACGCACGCACGCACGCACACATACATACATACATACATACATACATACATACATACATACATACATACATACATACATACATACATACATACATACATTTCTGCTCACAGACACACTCACACAGGGAGAGAATCATCCAACATAAAAGAACACAGAAACAGGCAGATAGCCAAATGTTCATGCATAGATATACACTGAAGCCCTCTGCCTCTGATAAAGAGATGGATAGGCAGACACGGGTTGAATGAGGGTAGTCTGAGCAGGTGTGGGCAAGAACCCCACTAATGGATGAACTGCTACTGTTTGCTTCCCTATGTAAAGCTGCTTCTGCTATTTACTCTGCTCCTTAATTCTAAAACTAATTTGCATCCCAGGCAGCTGTTACATGGATTTGCTTCCCAGGAAGCTACTGAGCTGTGCTATGCAGCCTTGCAAGCTGTTGCATAGAACTAAGCTATGCTTGCCAGCCCAGGTACTTTCAGATCTTGTGACTTACGTTCTCAGCCTCACACACTGTTAGAATATGAACATGAGTCTAGTCCAATGGAGGCGCTGCGGGCTAAACCACAGAAGCCTGTGCTGCAGGGTCAGAAGACCAAGCAGTCATAAGATCGAATCCATGCGATGGAGTGAGTGCCCGTCGCTTGTCCCAGCTCCCGCCAACCTGGCAGTTCGAAAGTACGCAAATGCAAGTAGATAAATAGGGACCACCTTGGTGGGAAGGTAACAGCGTTCCGTGTCTAAGTCGCACTGGCCATGTGACCACGGAAGATTATCTTTGGACAAACGCTGGCTCTATGGCTTGGAAACGGGGATGAGCACCGCCCCCTAGAGTCGAACACGACTAGACAAAAAATTGTCAAGGGGAACCTTTACCTTTACCTTTACCTAGTCCCATGGGTTGAGAGATTCCACACCATAACAAGGGCATTTCCCCAGTTTTAACTTTTACTGTCACTGCTGTGGTAAGACCTGGCAAGCCAGAAAGAGCAATAAAATCCCAAAAATTATCAGTCTCTTTCTCTCTATGGGTTTACATCTGTGTTGGAGAGGGAAGTTATTCTCACAGTTGATTTGATCCAACCAGATGATTAGATTTAGTCTTCCAAAGGGAAAATAATCCCAGTTATTCCACTATGGCTACTGAGAGGCATTTGATGACATCCTCTCCTGCTGTGAACAAAGGGTCCAGGACTCGCTGCAGTACAGGAGTGTGCTCAGGACACAGGCTCTATAGACCTGGATCTTGGTTTTTGCCATCAGTTTCTTATTGAGCCACACTCTCTTTATGAGTCTTGATAACATGGTAGCTGCTTTGCCAATGCGTTTATCCAGCTCGACATCTAGGGAGAGAGAGATTGTTGAGCCAAGGCTACACAGATTCATGAACAATCTCCAATTCTTGCATGGAGATGGTAATAGAGGAAAGTGAATCCACACCCTGGCCCATGTCTTGTGTTTTCTTCAGGGTGATTGTTAGTCCAATGTCTTGGCAGGTCTTGCTCAAACGATTCATGAGTTGTTGGAGGTCTTCAGCAGAGTGGGCAACAATGGCTGCTTCATCAGCGAAGAGGAAGTCCTGCATGCATTTCAGTTGGACTTTGGTCTTTGCTCTCTATCTAGAGAGATTAAAGAGCTTTCCATCTGATCTAGTCCAGAGATAGACAACTTCTGTTGCAGTTTCAAAGGCATGTTTCAGCATGGCAGCAAAAAAGATCCCAAACAGGGTCGGCGCAAGGACACAGCCCTGTTTCATTCCACTTTGGATGTCAAAAGGTTCTGATGTCGAGCCATCAAAAACTACAGTGCCCTTCATTCCCTCATGAAAGGACCTGATGATGTTAAGGAATCAAGGCGGACATCCAATCTTGGGAGGTATTTTAAAAAAGGCCATCCCTGCTAACCAAATCAAAGGCCTTTGTGAGATCTATGAAGGCCACAAAGAGTGGCTGTTATTGTTCTCTACATTTCTCCTGCAACTGTTTGAGAGAGAATGCCATGTCAGTGGTGGATCTATTAGCTCAAAATCCACACTGTGATTCTTGATAGACTCTGTCTGCAAGCACCTGGAGTCTCTTCAGTACAACACGCGCAATCAGCTTCCCTACAACACTGAGAAGAGAGATGCCACGGTAGTCATTGCAGTCGCCCCTGTCTCCTTTGTTCTTATACAATGTGACGATGTTTGCATCCTTCATGTCCTGTGGTACTCCACCTTCCCTCCAGAAAAGACGAAAGACTTCATACAATTTGGTGATGATGATCTCTTTACAGCACTTCAGCACTTCAACAGGGATGTTATCCTTTCCAGGTGCCTTGCCGGAGGCAAGGGAATCCAAGGGCGCTTCTATTTCTGCTAAAGTTGGTTTGCTGTCCAACTCTTTCAAGACAGGCAGGCACTCAATGTTATTTAATACCTCATTGGTTACTACATTCTCTCTAGAATATAGCTCAGAGTAGTGGTGTGCCCAGCAGTCCATCTGCTGTGCTCGGTCCTGGATGATCACACCTGTAGCAGACTTCAAGGGAGCAGATTTCTTCTGTATTGGACCTAAAGCCTGCTTGATACCATTATACATTCCTTTGACGTTACCTGTGTCTGCTGCTATCTGCATCTGAAAGCACAGCTGAAGCCAATAATGGTTGGAACATCTCCTGGCAGCCTGTTGGACTTGGCTATGAGCAGCTCGAAGAGCCTGCAAGTTGTACTCTCTAGGACAGGCTTTCTATGCTGCTAGAGCTCTCCTCTTATCCTCGATGGCTGGCATCAACTCCTCCGAATGGGCTTCGAACCAGTCTGCCATCTTTTTGGTCTTCTTGCCAAATGTGGACAAGGCGATGTTATAAACAGTGTTATAAATGGTGTTATAAACGTGATGCATACGTTTGATCAAATATAGCCAAATGTTATATTTTCATCATTGAAGCCAAGCCAGTGTGATTAGCGTGTTGGGCTGGAACTTGACAGAGAAGTGAGTGCCTAGCCAGACATGGATTTCATGGGATAAACTTGTGACCACCAACCTCTCTCTGATTCACCTACCTTGCAGGGTTCTAACAAGGATAAACTGAGGGATGGGGGAGGAAAATCCCTTTACACTAGTTTGAGCTCATTGGACAAAAGGTGGAATATCAATATGAAGCTGAAGTAATTCAGCAGTCTGAAGAAAGAAAAACAGTTCTCTGGGACTAGTCTGATGGTTCCTTCTTTAGCCTAAGGAGCCAACTGAAGGATAGTTGAGAACTTGGTTGTCCAAATCAAGCTGTTTTCAATCACTTGGACAAGCTTTGTTTAGCTGCACAAGTATGAAATGCAACAGTGTACTCTGTCCCAGAGAAAATATATAGCCAAAATCTCTCCAAGAAAGAGGGGAAAAAACTATCATATTATTACTGGATACTTTGCAAGCTTATGCAGTTAAAATGAAGCTGTTAAGCTAATCCTCTCAGCCACAGAGCTCTCAGCTAGCAAATGCAGCTGATAAGGATTTGGGCCCTTATCAACCTCAAGCAGGATTATCTCTTCTAAATTTAACATAAAAGTCGCTTCCCTTAGTTAGCACTTTTTAAATGGAGTGGTTTCAAAATTTGACCTGAGCTCAATAATCTACTTTTCAGCTAATCTGAATTCTAACAAGATGGTAAAGGTCCACAGGATCTTGGGCATAACAAGGATCTTTTTTGCTTTCTTTTTCTCCCTGCCAACCTATGCATGTAAAAATGTATCTTTCTACCCTCATAATTTGCAAGAATGGAATCAATATGTTCAGTGTGCCAATAATTCTTACTGGAAGAAATTAGCACACCCACAGTCAGTATTGTTTGTCACTTTTGGGCCCTCATTGCTGGAATTGTGTTATTTAAAAGTTGTTGCTTAACCTTGTCTCTCTGTGCAGCTTTTGCTTACATGGGCTGCTTGCAAGACATTTATGCAACTGTCATCAGCACTTTCTGATTGGACAATGCCTGTGATCTCAATGTAGTATCCCTTCATTCTTCCATTATGTAACATGAAGTCAATCATTACGATGGCACTGCTTCCTGCCTCCACTGTAGAGCAGGAGTAATACAGCCCACATGATGCCAACCAAGACATTTGTTCCTGTTTTTGTACTTGTTCTTGTTTTTTTACCTACTCTGATTCCTTTCCTGTTCTACTGCTCCTGCCACAAACTATTACTTCCATAGCTGCCAATTACCTCTGTGCTTCCCAAGGCTGGTAACCAGCATCCAGTAATGCTTAGAACTGCTGCTACTGACTTCCAGGAGGACACTTTGGGAGCTACTCTCTTCTTGCAGCATATTCCAGAAAACAGTTTGGCAGCTGTTAATTAGAGAGCTGTATGGTCCCCATAGTGCTGCTGCTCCTGGAAGAGTGCTCTACTGCTTGACAGAAGCATTGAGGTGCAGTAGGACTGAAGTGTGTAAAGCTTATATACTGCTGAGTAGTGCTTAAAGCACTCTCTGGGCAGTTTACAATTTAATTATGAAGGCTACACATTGCACCTCAAGCAAGCCAGGTACTCAGTTTACTGACTTCAGAAGAATGGAAGGCTGAGTCAACCTTGAGCCAGCTACCTGAGCTCATCAGGATTTCACTTAGGTCATGAGTAGAGTCTTCACTGCAGTATTGTAGTTTAACCTTCGTACCATAAGATGAAGCTATCCTTCACTGCAGCAATCCTGAATTTCATGTCCACCTCAGTAGATGTGGTGGTTGTTATACACAAATTTCTGTCTGTACATGAGCATGTATAAACACACACACACATACACACACACACACACACAGAGAGAGAGGGAGACAGACAGACAGACACACACACACACATACCAGCACTGAATGGATCTGTTAGAAAAAAAGTAATGCATCTCAGGTTTAGGAGTTGCTGGGAATGGAAAAACTGATTTTACCAACCTTCTCAGAAGTGCTTCTGTTACTACCAGCTAGACCATGAAACATACTGTGGGAAGGGGGGAGTGGAAAGTGCTATCCATATGCCTTCTGCCAGTGGTTGTATCATGGAAATAAAGCAGTCTGAAGAGAGGACAGTTGGGAAACCTGGGACTAGTTACAACTCCCCCCCCCTCTTCAAAATTACGTTCGTGTTTAGATGGAGGGTTCTTTGTATGTCTACATACCATTATTTTGTTGACTCCAGTTACAATTATTTGCCATGAACTTTACAGAGGAGCTCAAATTTATTATGAAACCTTTCTGTCCTACCTTTATTTCTGAAATATATGATCTTAGAACTGCAGAGCTGGAAAGGACTCTATGCCTCAGTGAATCCAGACCCTATCAGGAAGAAACAATGCAGAATCAAACTCCCACTCTCTGGCTCCATAGCCAGATACATAAAGCACTCAGCTATCCAGCAGTTGACAGCTATTTTTTTATGATTTAAAAAATAATAATTCAGGGTGCAGCTAGACAGTCAAATGGTCCTGGGTTGGATTGTCCTGAGCAGGATTGACTTGAGGAACCATATGTCATTTCAGGCAATCCACATACAAGATTTGGGTGGTTTCAGGGCAGGAAAACACACCACATCTCAAGATACCCTATTTGGCCCTTCCTGCCTTTAAAGGGAAAAACAAAAAGATGACAAAACAACAAAACATGACCAAAAAATATCATTCCTTGCCTCTTCCTGTTTGCTCTTCTGCAGAGAAATGGGAAGAAGCAACTAAGAGTTTAAATCATCTGTTTTGGTTTAATCTAAGTGATCACACTTTCTAGAACCAAACCAAAACAGAGCGAACACTAGAAAATCAGTAGCCCCTGACAGGGCCCTAAAAGGTGCAGGTAGGCATGGAACAGGTATGGGCTAATTTGAAAATGTCCACATATTAAGTGGTCACCAGGAAAAGGAGTGAACCAGCATGTCCCCAGACTGGACCAAGCAGCAGGACAAATTTGAATCTGATCACACCCTCAGTTTTGGTACCAATGATGCTTATAGATTTCTTTTCCTTTAGGACCACATGGAAGTGCAAGGAAGGTATTTTTGAGCTTTCAAACACTTCACTTTTAGATTGTACTGTTTTCCACAAGTGTGAAATTTTACTTGCATCAGAACACTGTTCATCATCTTTAAAATCTTAAAAACATTAATTAGGGCTCTGTGAAGTTTCATCTTCTCCAGTGAGAATAAGTCCAGCTTTCTTAAATCTTTCTGCATGGCTTCAATCTTTGAAGCTTTGCTTCCCTCTGATTGTGTTATGCTGCATTAATCATAGCATAAAAGGTATGAATAAACATTAAAATGCTTAGATCTTAGAGTTTCAACTTCACCTCATTAATTTTGATGTCCTATAAACTATACATATTTGCTGCTCAGAATTTCTTATACTTTGAGCAGGGCTAGAATGCCTACTGGTGCAAAAACTATAATTGAGGGTTAAAGAGAGAGCGTTGGTAGGAGGAGCAAACACTAGCCAAGTAATATTTGCCCAAAATAGTTATATTTTGTCAATATAAGAAACGTTCTATTGTAAAACCAGCAAAAGCAATTTTTTTTCAGATGGCAAAGAATGAACAATCTAAGTTTTAGGAACATGGGAAGCTGTCCTATACCATTTCAGACCATAAGTCCTTCTAACTCAGTGTTATCTATATTGACTGGCCAAAATGCCACATGGAATTGTGAGGAAACATTAACTTTATTAAATTCTCATGTGTAAGCCATGCAGAGTAAAGAGGGAAATGAGGATGAGTGTGCTACTGCTCTCTTGACTGGCTGTTCTAATTGCCCTGTACAAACAGAGGGCAAGAATATGCAGAGAAAATCTTCCTCTGCCCATTGAAGCTCCTTGGAACCCTGTAAAATGAGGATTCTTGAGGAGAGCAGCCATGAGTAAAGAATTGCCTTTTTCACAGATAAACAGCCTCCAAGAGTAGAGGTCAGCCAGAGAGGAAAGAAAAAGTGGAATGGTGGGGCTCTTTCCTGCTTCCCTTCCTTGCTCATAGAGCTTGTCAGTTAGAAATACTGAACAATGCTATAGATGATGATCACTCTAGGTAAAGACCCTAGAGTCTGGAACCCCTCATATAACATGAGCTCATTCTAAGCACAGGAATTAAAGAAAATGGAACCATGCCTTTGATAGAGAAGTCCCATAGTTCTTCTGTTTCCTGGATTTAAAAAAATTACTGTTTGAACTGGGCTATAGGCGAAATATTAATTGATTAGGAAATTAACCTACTGCCCAAGCATCTAGGTACTGAAAACAATGCAGAATGAGCTGCTCATAGAAAGGATGAAGAATTGCAATGTTTTTGCTGCTGTCAAGAATGACAACAAATTTATGGGGGCATTTGACAGTGTCTTTGTGTTATTGAGAACTATGATTTTGTGCAAAAGTGACACTTTTTGAATAGAATTATCTGCTTCTTGTGCAACATTGCCTGCTTTGTGTATAAAATTGTGCAGTTTACATGATTTATATGAACTGTTCTAGATTAAAATGATCACTGCCTTCTTTAAGACTTCAAAGCACTGGCTGTTGCTATTTTTCTTGACATTCAGCAGGTCTTTCTGTCTTTATTCTCTCTGTGTCTGTCTGTCTGTCTGTCTGTCTCTCTCTCTCTCTCTCTCTCTCTCTGTGTGTGTGTGTGTGTGTGTGTGTGCTTCGCTTCTCAAATATGAAGAAGATAGAAACATTTTATACAAATTACAGAAACCTTGAAGGCATAAATGAACTCTCTGTTTCACTGCTAAAAGCAGGCAATCACTCAGAGCTTCAGAATTCTTCATTGATGCATCTCGTCCTCTCAAGAGAGTCAAAAGCAACAAGAGTGAGGAATTTAGTAAACATTTTTCCCCAGTCCCAACTCTTCATACCATTTCAGTTCACCCCATTGTCTGTTTGGTAAGTGATACCAAAATGGTAAGAAAGCTGGAATACATATGTTTCTATGCTGTGATGGGTCTTGCAGGGTTTGTTTGTTTTTTAGGGTTTTTCCCCCCATTTCTGATGGGAAAAATTCTCTTCCATTGAAAGCAATGAGGAAAAAAATTATCTACCTCAAGGTGACTTTAAAATTTTGTCTCTGTGTGGGGCATGCTTGGGGACTGAGATGGCTGTGGAATCAGGATGCACTCAGCCTTCTCTTGCCATCCACTGGCACAACCCTGGCATGTATCTTTCCCTCTCTCAAGGCTGGGTTACAACAGGAACTGGGGAAGGAACCACCACAGTAAGCTTAAGGGGCATGCATGCCCCATCAAGTGGTTCAAGGCTCAGTCTGGAGTCTCAGATCAGATACTGATTTGGTTTGGATTTAAACTAAATCAGTCTAGACCTGAATATCAATTCAGAAATCTTTGTTGTTGTCGTTTAGTCGTGCCTGACTCTTTGTGACCCCATGGACCAGAGCACGCCAGGCTCTCCTATCTTCCACTGCCTCCCGGAGTTGGGTCAAATTCATTCTGGTAGCTTCAATGACACTGTCCAGCCATTTCATCCTCTGTCGTCCCCTTATCCTCTTGCCTTCACACTTTCCTAACACTTTCCTAACTCTTTTCCAAGGAGTCTTCTCTTCTCATGAGATGGCCAAAGTATTGGAGCCTCAGCTTCAGGATCTGTCCTTCCAGGGAGCACTCAGGGTTGATTTCCTTCAAAATGGATAGGTTTGTTCTCCTTACAGTCCAGGGGACTCTCAAGAGCCTCCTCCAACACCACAATTCAAAAGCATCAATTCTTCGGCAGTCAGCTTTCTTTATGGTCCAGCTCTCACTTCCATACATCACTACAGGAAAAACCATAGCTTTGACTATGAGGACTTTTGTTGGCAAGGTGATGTCTCTGCTTTTTAGGATGCTGTCAAGGTTTGTCATCGCTTTCCTCCCAAGAAGTAGGCGTGTTTTAATTTCGTGGCTGCTGTCTCCATCTGCAGTAATCATGGAGCCCAAGAAAGTAAAATCTGTCACTGCTTCCATATCGTCCCCTTCTATTTTCCAGGAGGTGATGGGATCAGTGGCCATGATCTTAGTTTTTTGAATGTTGAGTTTCAGTCTGTTTTTTGCACTCTCCTCTTTCACCCTCATTACAAGGTTCCTGAACTCCTCCTCACTTTCTGCCATCAGAGTGGTATCATCTACATATCAGAGGTTGTTGATATTTCTTCCGGCAGTCTTGATTCCGGCTTGGATTCCTCCAGTCCAGCCTTTTGCATGATGTATTCTGCATATAAATTGAATAAGCAGGGAGACAATATACAGCCTTGTCATGCTCCTTTCCCAATTTTGAACCAATCAGTTGTCCCATATCCAGTTCTAACTGTTGCTTCCTGTCCCACATATAGGTTTCTCAGGAGATAGATAAGGTGGTGTGGCACTCCCATTTCTTTAAGGACTTGCCATAGTTTGCTGTGGTCCACACAGTCAAAGGCTTTTGCATAGTCAATGAAGTGGAAGTAGATGTTTTTCTGGAACTCTCTAGCTTTCTCCATAATCCAGCGCAAGTTAGCAATTTGGTCTCTAGTTCCTCTGCCCCTTCAGAATCCAGCTTGTACTTCTGGGAGTTCTTGGTCCACATATTGCTGAAGCCTACCTTGGAGGATTTTGAGCATAACCTTGCTAGTGTGGAAAATGAGTGCAATTGTACGGTAGTTGGAGCATTCTTTGGCACTGCCCTTCTTGGGGATTGGGATGTAGACTGATCTTTTCCAGTCCTCTGGCCAATGTTGAGTTTTCCAAACTTGCTGGCATATTGAATGTAGCACCTTAACAGCATCATCTTTTAAGATTTTAAATAGTTCAACTGAAATGCCATCACCTCCACTGGCCTTGTTGTTAGACAAGCTTTCTAAGGCCCACTTGACTTCACTCTCCAGGATGTCTGGCTGTAGGTCAGCAACCACATTATCTGGTTTGTCTGGGCTATCAGAAATCTAGATCTTAACATTTACAACTTTTTCAGAATGATCAAACCAGATTGCTTTAGGACACAGTAATGCCATCTGGAATACGGTAAGTGTGGTGTGAGTGGATCTAGATTAAGTCCAGTCTGAGATAATCTGCTCCAGGATTTTGAATTCAGTCAAATGGTGTGCATAAGCACCTCTGCAATGAATGGAAAAGCCAAGCTGGATATAAAGATTTTTCTGAAGTCAGAGTTCCATCGAAGGCTTTGGAGGAAGATTTACATTCCTGTCTATACCTTACATAAATAAAATAGTAAAACCTACCATTCCTTCTTACCCCCATAAGCAAGATCTAATAATAACATTAGCGTTCTAAAATGTCTGCCATGAGTCTCTCATACATTTGAATTATGATTTTGGAGGCTGGGATTCATAGAATGTGTCGAATTATTAGCCTGTTGTGTGATGCAGAGGGGTAGGAGTGTGACTTTAGGGGAAAGATTGGTTTCTGAAGTGAGGTGCCGCTTGTGATTCCATATGCCTGCAGCAAACTGCTGTCATAATAGCAAGAAACCTCAGATTAGGCTGTGCCTGGAAAATGTGTAAAAACCACTAAACTTGCCAGATTTATTTATTTATTTATTTTAAATAGGCATGAGAGTTAATGTTGATTTATATTTCAAGCTGTCTCTGAGGAGAAAATGGATTTTCTACTATTCAAAGCTGCAAGCTTTAATTTAAGGGATTTTAGACACATATTTATACTTTTACAGTTATGGGCTATGAAGGAGGGAAGCTCTGACAGTAACTCAGTTTTACATACATATATCTTCTCACATTTATTCGTAGACGGTAGACAAGTAACTGAAAATATAGAAGCTTGATAGGCTATACTTGTCCTGAAAATTAACTTCCACATTTCTTAATTTCCTTTGTTACTCATGTCTTCCTTTTGCTTGTTAACTTCTTATTCACCTGCACATATATTCAGGTGCATTATTTGCATAATAGTCTTGTGGCTTCTTAAAGACTACAAAATGTATGGCATGTAGCATCAAAGAACTTTAGCAGCGAGAAGGTGTTGAAAGATATGCCCATCAGAAATGGACAGAGCCTATAGGATGCCAAGCCAGGTTTTTGCATGGAGAGAGAGAGGGAGAGAGCCTGAACAACAAGAATCTTGTGTAATCTGAAAAACTCCATCTGACTATAGCAGCAGCCCAGTTTCAAGAGTCATGACATCATATGTGGTCCAATTTTTAGACTATTTGTGTTAACCTCAGATTGTATACCAATTTTGGAGAATATGAAAGCTTGTCTTATTTACATTTTTTGTCTGTGTGATTCAATAAATGTATTTAAGAACAGTTAACTTACTATTAGCCTTCTTCAATTTACTCTTAACCTCTCTTATACTTATTTAGGAATTCTGGAGATGTAGTCCAAATAAGTAACTTTTACAAGCTCTGATTTACAGAATCCTCCTCTTGCCAAATTCTTTCTCCTTTTACTTCTATCACTTGTTTTTCTTCTCCTTTATCATTTGAGAAGAAAGGAGTTTTGCTGTTGGAATTCTGAAGTCCACCTTTTCAGAGAGTGGCAAATAATTGACCATAACCTGCTTAGCTACCTTTGCTCTGAGACTGAAAATCTTCTTGACCCTAAGACCTTGGCTAAGATGATCCATTTAACCTCTCCTTTCCAATGGTAGTAGAAGAAACGACAAGCAATGTGATTCAGCAAACAGATACGTGTCTACTTTTTCTGCATTTATTGGTGAAAATAAAGAAATAGGGAAATCTAAATGCATTTTTAAATACCTCCATTTGGAATAAAGTAGCTGTGCATTTCAAAGGTAGTCATAGATCCAGCACTAAATGTGCTCACATTAAGTGTGCTCACCAATCAAAACCTTCTGCATTATATGTGGCATTTGTTAAAATGTTATAAATTGGCTCACACTGGAAGTATAATAGTAAAAAGACAGTAGAGGAAAAAGTCAAGATAATATAGCTTGGTTTAGCATAATTGTAAATATTAAAAGAACATTCTCTCTTGCTCCCATTAACCCTCAGTCCTACAAAGGTTCAGGGTTTAATTTCTTTGAACTTGAACCATCTCACTGTGTTTCTTGAAACTCTTCCTTTCAAGCTCATTATAGATGAAAGAAATCTTGCTTCTCCTTTTTCTTTCCCCAGTTTTTCAAAATCGCAATGCTGTTTTCAACATTCTGCATTAATATTAACTTTTTGATCATCACTGAAATTACATCTTGACATTTTATTCTAATTCCTTCTCCATACGATTAGTGGGGACTTTCATCAGAGGACAGCTGCGATCGGCATGGTAAATGAATTAGAAAGGGTGGGAAGGAGCCTTGTGAGACTTTGTATTCTAAAAGTCAAGTGAGATAATAGGCTTCTGCTCTAGGTGTGAACATAAAAAAGACATAAAACCATAAATATTAGTTTCTGACTTTAAAATTAAACTGCATTTACGGCAGTTTAATTCCTACACCTCCATAATTCCTACACCTCTGATTTAGAGTTACAGACTTTCAAGTAGGGCAAAATTGCTTTGGCACTTCTAAAAGTGCTTGTTATCTAGCATCCTTGAAGTTCTTTATGGAAATACAGTGGTGCCTCGCATAGCAACGTTAATTCGTTCCGCAAAAATCACTGCAGAATGAAAACGTCACTATGCGATATTAAAAAGCCCATAGAAACGCATTAAAACACAATTAATGCATTCCTATGGACTTAAAACTCACTGTTCTGTGAAGATCCTCCATAGCGTGGCCATTTTTGCTGCCTGCTAAGCGAGGAATCCGTCCCCAAAAACAGTAGGCGGCCATTTTGTTTACCCGGTGGCTATTTTGAAACCGCCGATCAGCTGTTAAAAATCATCGCTTTGCCATGATTGGTGCCCGAAACAGGGAACTGATCATCGCAAAGCGAAATTCCCCCGTAGGGAACATCGCAAAGCGATCACTTTTGTGATTGCAAAAAATGCATCGCAAAGCGATTTCGTCGTAAAATGAAGCAATCGCTATGCAAGGCACCACTGTACCAAGGCCAGGGTTTTCAAAAACACAGCACTGATAACAATGAAACTCATGGCAACAACGAAACTTCAGTTAAAAGTTTACTAATCCACCTTATAACATGCCAGTGCCCCATTCCAGTGTGGGATAAGCAAAAAATACCTGTATCCAAAGGCCAATCAGGATACTGGATACAATCAGGATATAGCCTTATAGAATCCAATTCCTATCAGGCCCCAGAGGCAACCAGATAAACTCACACTAGAATATAGGGTGGGCATGTGCCAGGAAAGGAAGAGGACAGGGAGAGGGGGGAATGTCTTTAAATAACCTAACATTCCCCCTTCTTGCCAACAATGATTGCCATGAGACTAGGAGTCTCACGTCATTCGGGGAGGGAGGCAAAGGCGAGCAGTGCTGCTGAAGCTTCCTGCTCAGCAGTGGCTCGATCATTCTTTCCTGGATTTATATTTTGCCAGCCTCCCAAAGAATGAATTCAATTCGGAGAGGCTGAAAATAATACAATCAAATGAACAAATGTAATTGAAACATAAAATGCAATTCAAAATGTATCAATAAAGGAAACAAGAGCACTGACCAGTTAAACATCCTTCCATAGTAACCAGTTTAATTTGCAAAGACCTGGTGAATAAGAATTACAACTTTTTCCTTCAAAGGGGCAGGATCCTTTGCAGGAAGTATTGAGTGAATCTGATTCCTGAGTCCTTTTTGGAAGACTCCTTCGCCGATGGAGGCCTGAAACAAGAGGAGAAGAGTGCTAGCCCTACTTCCTACATTTGCAGTCTCCTTAGATAGACAATCTGAAGTGGAGAATCTCCCCTACAGGAGATTCGTCTGGATTCCAAACTGTGTGTTGAACCTCCATGCATAGTAAAGGCTCTCCTATTTTTTAGTTGGGCAGTCAGAGGTAAGGCGAAAGATCCACAAGCAAAGGCAAGTTGGTGTAAGCCTTGGGGAAAGGGTGACCTAGTTGCAGCTCAGTTTAAGACAAAGGGACCTAACCCTTTCAGCTCTGAAGCCTTACGTAGCATTAGTGGGGATGAAAGAGGTGTGCGTGCATGCACAGACAGATATACACATGCTATCTTCCACATTAGGATCATTAAAAACCGTTTCCTGTTGCTTTCCTTTCTTCTAATGTTCCTTTTACCCCCATCTTCCAATATTATTTCATTAACATTAATTTAATTTTATTAGAAGCCATTAAGGAAAATTGAATTGCTCTATTATTTTATTTCAATATATTTAATATATTTTGTTTAAACGCTGTGCTCTACCAAGTACTTACCTTACTTTAATTTCTGTCTACTTTCAACATATGAACTTTGTTTTGCAGTCAATTTAAAAACAACAGCATTTTCCCCTTTTCACAGCAACTACCGGATTGTCTCATCAAAGATGCCTCTGCCCTCGAAAGCTGACCATCTAAGACTGCCTTTCTAGAGTGGCATATAAACCAGCAATTGCTTGCGAACTTGCTTTGCTTCTGTGCTCACTGAAGGGTACATTGGGTGTGAGAGGAAAATAAAATAATTGTGGGGGGGAAAGTAAAAGTAGCAGTAGGGAATTAAATTGCCAGGAAAGCCCCATCAATGATTACAAAATTGTGGTGGTAAAAGTGGAGATGAATTTGACAAAGGCGGTAATGGAAGGTTCACCAAAATACTGTAGGTTGGAGGGGGCTGTATACAGCTTATAGTTTGGGACTTCTGCACATGCTATTTAGTCCTCTGAGCAACTGTGTAGGTTGATAAACGAAGGTCAATGTGAAAACATTTTCACTTGCCATTAATAAGTAATGAGGATTAGCAAGGGATATAAATCCAAAGTAAGAAATCTGAAAAAAAAAAAACATATTTACTAAACCAATCAATTCCTCACCCCACGGACACTCTATTTTGATTTCTGTATGGCCTGCTCTATCTGGTGTTCATACAGCTTATGCCCCAGATAATTCTGGTCGTCTGTGTGCTGTAATCAGCCTGAGAAAAATGCATCTTCAGCACATTTATCTCCATCAGTATATGAAATGGTGTTACTGCTACCGAGTAGCCTATCTATTTCACAGCCGTATGTACTTTCCTTCACATATATTTGAAAGCAACCCTCCCATAAACAGATGGTTTAGCGGCTAACAAGGCTCTTTCATGTTTCCTACCTGCTGAGGGTAGTTTAATGCTTCAGTATTTGCAGAGAGCAGCATATTTCATTTCCAAGCCAGTTTAGAATCACTGAAAGGAAGTAGAATTTCCCTATCATTCTGCTCTGCTACACTACCTGTGAGCCTCATAAATGAATCATGAGCTTTGGAAAAAGAGAGCAAGGGACTAAAAACAGGATCATGTGTGCCACTAGATGTCTCTATATAACAAACTTTCAGAAAGAGAAGGCTGCTGGTATTCATAACAGACTTGATATCAAGGAAACAGAACTTCCGTAACACAGCATAATGATAATTGTCATATAAGCAGACGAAGTGGAAGCTTCCCATTTTTTTAATAAGAAAACTCCAGCACCTCCAGAAGATGCTAACATTACTCATCTTTGTTTCTCTCTTCCTTGCAATTAAGGGTGAAGAATTGCAGAGGATGAAATATTTGCTGACACTCTTGACTGGACAATTGTACATAAGCACTCATTTTGTGCAAGTTTACACAACTTGTCTGATGTGTGCACATTGCACAAGACTACTATGACTGTTTCCCTGATGTTGGGAAAGTGTGAAGGCAAGAGGAGAAGGGGACGACCGAGGATGAGATGGTTGGACAGTGTCATCGAAGCAACCAACATTAAATTGACCCAACTCTGGGAGGCAGTGGAAGACAGGAGGGCCTGGTGTGCTCTGGTCCATGGGGTCATGAAGAGTCGGACACGACCAAATGACTAAACAACAACAACTATGACTGTTGCCTTGCTTTGTAGATGTTTTAAAATCAGAAGCAGCAGTTAGGTTTTTCACATTTATTTCAACAATAACCGGTCTTCCTATGCTTGCACTGTCTTTGTGTGTTTGTGTATGCATGGTTGCTCCTTAAAGGAAATAGTCACCAGGTGTATGAAGAATGCCACAGAAATGTTGTGCACAAACTGCAGAAATCTTGAAGAAGACATGAACCATTCCTTTTTTCATGATTCCTCCAGATTTGAGAAATCTCATGAGGTTTCTCACTGAGTTAGGTCATAGTTCTGATTTAGCCAAAATCAACAAGAAAGGAATTTCATAGAATCATAGAATAATTATGTTGTAAGGGGCCTATAAGGTCTTCAAGTACAAGCCCTTGCTCAATGCAGGAATCAAAGTCAAAGCAGATTTGACAGATGGTTGTTAAATGTTCTCTTGAATGCCCCCAACATTTGACCACTCACCACCTCCCAAGGTAATTGGTTCCACTGTTGTACTGCTCTAACAGTTAAGACATTTTTCCTGATATTCACCCGAAATCTGGTTTATGTAACTTGAGCCCATTATTACTTGCCCTGCACTCTGAGATTATCAAGAACAGATCCTGCTGCTGCTCCTCTGTATGACTGCCTTTCAAGAGTCTACTTGTTGTTGTTGTTTAGTCGTTTAGTTATGTCCAACTCTTCATGACCCCATGGACCAGAGCACGCCAGGCCCTCCTGTCTTCCACTGCCTCCTGGAGTTGGGTTAAATTCATGTTGGTAGCTTCGATGACACTGTCCAACCATCTCATCCTCTTTAGTCCCCTTCTCCTCTTGTCTTCACACTTTCCCCACATCAGGGTCTTTTCCAGAGAGATTTCTCTTCTCATCAGATGCCACAGTATTGGAGCCTCAGCTTCAGGATCTGTCCTTCCAGTGAGCACTCAGGGTTGATTTCCTACAAAATGGAAAGTTTTGTTCTCTTTGCAGTTCAGGGAACTCTCAAGAGTCTACTATTTAACTACTGTTCTTCACATCCCATTATCAAAAATGCAACAATTTTTTCAAATGAGCTTGATCAGTCCTAGTATGAATAGTAAATAATTAGGACTGGAGGAGATTGCAGTCCAACAACCTCTGAAAAGCTGCACATGGCCTAATTCCATCCTGGAATGAAAATTATGCATTTTTGTATCATGTCGTATGCCACAATTTTTCATCACAGGGCCCTGATGAATATAAGAACTGGAATGAAAATTAAGATACTAGGCAATTAAAAGCAAAACAGAAATAGAAACTTTGCCAGCATCATTCTCAGTTCATAGTGTCTCACTAGTCAAAGTTCTTGTTTCTTTTTTTAAAGAAAGAGACCTTTTATGTCAATATTTCACAAAGACAACATTTCTAAATTATGTTAACTTGGAGCCAAGAAAACATCACCTATGATAAATGAGCATTGTTTGAAGAGCAGAAATGTGTCAAATGACAGGAAAGTAATTTAGGCGGTGGTGTGTTGCGGGAATGCTCTCGTGTTCTCAAACAGGATCTAAAACGATGATATGCAACAATTATTCTGTTGTCTCCCTGAGGTCCTGGTCAGGGCAAGAGACTCACACCACAAATTCCAACATATTCATTGCTCGGATAATATTACTACACCCCCCTCCCCTCACCATTTTTGAAGAGGAATTTTAGTCTTCACTCTTGTTATAATGCAGAGGGGGGTACCTAATTTTAAGGACAAGTTTTTTTTTGTATAGATTGCAATTCTAGGGATTTTCACATGGTGGTGATCTCATGTAATAATTCTCAACATAAGAATTATGTAACCATACTAGTACAACAGTGTCACTGCCTCAATTTTGAAGGTGGAAAATGGAAGATGTTTTTATTTATTCAAAAGTCAAAAGTGATACCTGAAGCAATGGGGTAATCTGATTTTGGGACTACACAGCCATGTTCCCCACCCCCAATTCACAGATCTTTTATGAAAACGCTGTTTCTATATGCATATATACACTCACATTGAATAGTGGGCTACTTTCCAACAATAGTGTTTTGTCAGTTTAATCCGAAGCTCATGCCTTTGTAGCAGCCTATGACAGTCAATGGATCTCTGCCATCCAAAATATTCACCATGTTTCATTCAATGTGGACTCCCCACCTGCTCCATTTCCCTCAGGATCTCTGAGATATGAGGTGTGATATATGCTGTCATGACTCTGTTATCCTACATGTTCATAAAGATGAGTTCAACAGAAGTGTTCCTTCAAAGGCAGGGCTGGCTAAGGTGGAGTGCCTGAGGTGGAGCAGATAAATGTGTCCTTCAGCCACCTAAGTTAAGATAAGGTAAAGGTAAAGGTTCCCCATGACAATTCTTGTCCAGTCGTGTTCGACTCTAGGGGGCGGTGCTCATCCCCGTTTCCAAGCCATAGAGCCAGCGTTTGTCCGAAGACAATCTTTCCGTGGTCACATGGCCAGTGTGATTTAGACACGGAACGCTGTTTACCTTCCCACCGAGGTGGTCCCTATTTATCTACTCGCATTTGCATGCTTTCGAACCGCTAGGTTGGCGGGAGCTGGGACAAGCGACGGGTGCTCACTCTGTCGCGTGGATTCGATCTTACGACTGCCGGATCTTCTGACCCTGCAGCACAGGCTTCTGCGGTTTAGCCCACAGCGCCACCACGTCCCTCTTAAGTTAAGATACACTCTTAAGTTAAGATACTGTGTATCTTAAGTTAAGATACACAGTAGCTAAAGCCAGTCAAATTATTTTGGCCCATTAGGCAGAAAAACTCACAAACATTTTTCTATCTGGGCTGTATAAGCGCAACAAGAATAAATTAAATAACTAACAACTTACTGCCCTTTCACAACATTCATAATCTGCTGCCTTAGGCAGCTAGTTCATTCTCACTAATGGCAGGAGCATCTCTCAGAAACTGTGACTGCACTGTTTGTGTCACCTGCTGCTAACTTACCACAAGACCGAAGCACAGGGAGTACTAGGAGGACATGACAGATAGTGTTGGAGAATATTTATTGAAATTTATTTCCCTGTTTCTAGCACTAGTTGGTCAGATCTTGTGAGATGCAGGCCAGCAATAGAATCAGGCTACGGTCTGAATAAGGAGCTGTACACCCCTGTCTCCTACCCTGAGACTTCAGCCAGATTGGCAATCCTGGTGAACAGACCACTGTCAAATATGTTCTTGGTTTACAAAACTTGTCAGCAACATTGGTTCCAATGATTCTTGAGGATGATTTGCCAGTCTGAGAACACTGAGGACCTAGAGTGGTCCTGAAGGACTAGATAGGTGGGATATAAATAAAATAAAATAAATAATTAAAAATAAATCAAATAAATTGGCTGATGTCTCAGGCTTCTCTACATCATCCAGGCAGGGAGCTAATCTCAGGACAATTAGTTGTTGTATCTAAGGTAGTTGTTGCATCTCCATCACTTTGTCACTGCATTGATATATCAGTTTAGCACTAAACCACCTATGTAGCATCAAACAAATGAGAGGGAGGGAGAGAGAGAGGGAGAGAGATTAAAATGACATAGAAACAACTGCAGTAGACTACAGCAGGGTGCTATTTTTCTGCAGGGTGTGTGTGTATGTGTATGTTTATATGTTATTGAGAACTTTGGAAAACTGTCCCTTTTCCTAGCACTGTACAACACAAACAGCTCACTGGCTGTACAATAAAAGGAGAGCCCGGGATCAGTAGAGAGGGAGCATGAAGGAAAGGGGGCTGTAGCCTATGACATAGAATAAACCACATAGGATTGAGGGACAGGTGTGGATACTGGCACTGAAAAAAATCTGTGGTCTCTCACATTTTAAACAACAATTTCATAAACTACTAGAATATAAGAAATTGGGAAAACTCTTCAGCCTACCAGGACAAGAAGAAGAGAGGGACAGCCATATGTATGAAACCCAGTAGAGAAGGCAAATTTGTCTATGTGGATAAAGAAGGAAGAATATTAATGGTGGAAACTATAATAAAGCAGAAAAAACACTATTAGTGGCAATCTATGCACTCAATAATAACCTGGAGAACTTTTATAAGAAACTATATACCCAAATAACAGAAAAGTATGTCTACTGGGCGATTTCAACACAATAGCAGATGAAAGATTAGATTATAAGAAAGGAAACAAGACCATGACTAGAAGAAGGAAGCTACCAAAAATATATTTTTTTCAGATGATGTTGAATTGGGGTTAAAAGATATATGGAGAGAATTGAACGGGGAAAAACAATTTACATTTTACTCATACAGACACATACCCTGGTCCAGAATAGACATGATATGGACCTCAGAACTGAAGCTAGAGATACAGGATGTAGAAATAGATACTAATTTATGGGCAGACCATAACCCAAATTAAATTAAATGGAGAGGTATCTAGAGGAAAAAGAAGAGATGGACTTTAAATGGAGCAATTTTGAAAGAAAAATAATTCATTGAGAGAGCCAGAAAGGAAACTGAACTTTTTAAAAAAGAAAACACAAAAGGAGAGAATATATGGGACACCGTGAAAGCATTTTTAGAGGAATAGCGATAACATACCAAGCAAAGAAAAACAAGATGAAAAAGCAACAGTACCAGAAATTGAAGGAAGAATACAGAAAACTAGAAGCAGAACTTCAAAAATACTATTCCTTTGATTCCTAAAGAAGAGAAAGAATTAGAAGTGATAGAAAACTACAGGCCAATTTTACTATTGAATGTGGACTACAAAATTATGGCGACAATAATGGCAAATAGGCTGAAAAAATATATAGGGGAATTTATTCATCCAGATCAAAATGGATTTTTATCTACGTAAGAGACAATTGAGACATTAACTTGAGAGTCATAATGGATATCTTGGAGTACTATGAAACACACCCAGATAAACAGATGGCCTTACTATTTCTGGATGCACAGAAGGCTTTTGACAATGTAAATTGGAAATTTATTCAGAAGCAACTTGAAATAATGGACTTTGGTCAATACTTCATGAATATGATAAATGCAATTTATGAGCAACAAATAGCAAAGATAACAGTAAATGGAGAATCTACAGGAATAGTTGAGATCCAAAGAGGAACTAGGCAGGGATGTCCCCCATTTCCACTGCTGTTTATTTTGACATTGGGAATACTGAATAGAGAGATAAGACAAGACGAAGAAACAAAAGGGACCCAAGTTAAAAATGAAAAGTAGAAGTTGCAAGGCTTTTGCAGATGATCTGGCCTTTATATTAGAAAACCCATTAGAATCAACTCTGAAATTACTGGAACAGATTGAAAAATTTGGAGAAATACCGGGATTAAAGATAAATAGAGGGAAAACTAAACTAATTGTAAAAAAATATGATGGATAAACAGAAAAATCTCCTAACAGAGAAGACCAAGCTTCAAATAATAAAGAGAGTTAAATACTTGGGAATTTTTCTGACAGCCAGATGCTCAACAATAAAAGAAGAGAATTACGGGAAGCTATTGAATGAAATAAAGCAGGATCTGGAAAGATGGGAGAACATCTTTCTAGGAAGGATCGCAACTATAAAAATGAACATACTACCAAAAGTACTCTTCCTCTTTCAAACAATTCCAAATAAGCTTAACTGGATGTTTTTTGAGGAATTGAATAAATTAACCTTAAGATTCACCTGGTCAAAAAAAAAAAAGCTAGGATAAAAACCAAATTACTGCAGGAGGTGAAATAAAGTGTAGGGTTGGGCCTACCAGATTGGACATTGTACTGCCAAGCTTCAGTTTTAGTATGGCTGAGAGAATGGATATGTCTGAGGAATAAAATACTTTTATATCTAGAAGGACACGACTTGCAGATGGATGGCACGCCTTTTTATGGTATGGCAAAACTAAAGCACACAAATACTTTCAAAAAAACTTGATAAGAGACACTTTGCTAACTACATGAGAAAAAGTAAAAACCAGAATCCATAGGAAAACACCAAGATGGGTCTCTCCAATAGAAGCATTTACTTATCCAAGTATTATCAATTTTGAGAAAATAGTGACATATAATGAAATATTAAATCCAGAAGGAAATCTTAAAACCAAAGAAGAACTAGCAAGCCGAGGACTGGTACTATCATGGTTATCTTTATTGCAAATACAATCAATATACAAAGAGGACTCTAGAACACAAGGTTTCTACAAGGAACAGCCACAATTTGATAAAATATTACTCTCTACAGAAGATAAGCTAATTAAGAATATCTACAAATTCCTCTTAGAAGTGAAAATGGAAGATGAACAAGTGAAAGAAGCAATGATACACTGGGCTAAAAACTTTGGCCATACAATTCATCTAGAAAAGTGGCAAAAGTTATGTAGTGATAATTGTAAATTAACCTTAGCAACCATATATAAAGAAAATGTATACAAAATGTTTTACAGATGGCATTTACCACCAACTAGAATAGTAAAAATGTTCGCAAATGTTGCTGATAGGTGTTGGAAACACGAGGGAACATATTATCATATATGGTGGACTTGTGAAAAAGCAAAAAAATAATGGGTTAAAATACACTCTTGGATTTAAAAAATAACGAAACGGAATATAGAACTAAAACCAGAGTTGTTTTTATGGGGCATTATGCCAGAGAATATTAATAAACAAAATATCTATATTATATTACATATATTGATGGCGGCTAGAATAGTATGGGCTCAATATTGGAAAAATGAGACTTTTCCATTAGAAGAAATAACTGTACAAAAAATCTTAGATTGTGCAGAGATGGAGAGATTGACAATGACAATTGAAGGGAAAAAGGATTCAGAATATTATCAAAACTGGAATAAAATGTATGAGTGGCTAGAGCAAAGAAATAAGGTATAGAGACAAATGGGATACAATATGATATGAACATTGATGTATACCTAGTGAACATGACAAATAATGGAAATATGTTTTTATGTGTTATAAAATAATTGAAAAATTAAAAAATCCGTGGTTTCTGTGTAATCACCTAGTTCAGGGGTCTCCAAACTTTTCAACAGGAGGGCCATATCATACATGCTACAGATTTTTGAAGGCCGAAGGAAGACAGGTGCACATACACACACACTGCCACCCATCCACATGCACTCCAGCATGCACGCATGCAGATCCTGCCCCTCCTTTGTATGACTACCTTTCAAGAATTTGGAAAGTGCTATCATATCTTCCCTCAGTTTTCTTTTCTCAAAGCTAAACATGTCCAGTTCTTTCAGTGTTTCCTCATAGGGCTTGGTTTTCAGTCCACTGATCATCCTTGTTGCCTTCCTTTGAACGTGTTCCAATTTGTTGGTATCCTTCTTAAAGTGCAATGTCTGGAACTGGACAGAGTACTCTAGGTGAGGCCTAACCAGTACCAAAATCATTGTGAATGACAGCAATTAGAGGGAAGATTTTTGTTCCCCCTTAATTTTACCTCCAAGACAAAAAATAATGTCAAAATACCAGAGTTAACTGTTGGACAGCTATTTTTTAAAAAATATTTTTATCTATGAAAGAGTCATGATGGAGGATGTAGAGGTGAAATTGCTGGTGGTGGTCAAGGTGATGGTCTCTCTCTGCGTGTGTTGTGCAAACATCAGTGTGAGTATTTTTATTGACAAGGAATACATGCAAGAAGTATGCCTGCTAAAAATTTTCAGAAATGAATTGTAATTATAGGAAAATTTAGTTTGTAATGTCAGCTTTCAAATGTTGGATTAATGTTTCAGTTTCTGAAATTACATAATTTCCACAATCAACTACAGTGATACCGCACAAGACATACTTTTGTGTGTGTGTTTGTGTGTGTGTCCCCGTCATGCCTGTAGTTTTTAGTTCATCAAATAAGTCATTTTGAATCGGTTCTCAAATTTCTAGCTGATCATCTGCCACTGGGTTTCTACATTTTTTGAGTCAAATGTATTCACATCAATTCAAATGACATGATCACTTGGGCCTATGTGGAGATATGTGCAGCTATTGTATTTGAAGTCATTCCATTTGGCTACAGCAGCAGTGAAAGAGAGAGGGCAGTGAGGAAAGTGGCTGCCATTTGAATGCTCTCCTGCACAAACCATGTGCTGAGGCTATTTTCCTCTTTCCTCTCAGTCCCATTCTCATTCCCTCTCTCCCTCCCTCCCTTCTTTGTAAAACCTTGCTGTTATTGTGCTAAGGAAGCTAGGTGATCATGGAGTGGAAGGGAGAGTGAAGACATGATAGAAAGAGAGAGGAAACTTCCAGCTTGTTAAAGTAGCTCTGCTCTAACCATGTCCCCTGAAAATTTTGATGGTCAGAGCACAGCATAATTACTTTAACAAGCTCCAAACAGAGGCTGCATGGCGGAGAAACACACTGTGCTGCTCCTGACTTCACTGACAGAAGCGTCCATCAGAGGATAGAAAAAACTGGATTTAGGACAGAATGTGTTTTGGACTGCAAACTGACTCCATGCTGGACTGACTTAGAATTTAGTCAAGACCAACTGCTTCGATGGAATTATTCTGAAATGAAATCTTGCCTTCATACACTAAAACATTCACAATTTATGAACATGAAGTCTAAAACTGGTCTTCTCTAATTTCATTAACTAAAATCCTGTTGTGCAACCTACACCATGTAAGGTTAATAACATCATCAGGCATGACCATTTTTCTGAAATTTAAAATTTCTGATACCCCATTCCCAAGTCCCCAAGGTTCCCCCAAGATCCTTTTTGACATGGGGAATCCATTAAGGATAGTGGGGGAATCTTCAGTTTCCAAAAATCTCCTCCACCAGTAAAATCAATCTGGCAGCAGCAATTTTCAGAAATAGAGACTCCCTCTATAATTCCATGGCCTGCAATGTCTTCCCCACAAAAAAGGGGTTTCACAGGAGTCTTGGGACCTTCAGGCAGGGAATTAGAAATGTAAAATTTCTGAAAAATCACAGTGGCCGATGACATAATCATTTGATGACCTTATGCAGAGTAATTAAAGCAACAGGATTTTAGGCATTGTGTCTCACACATGCAATCCAAAGTTAGTTAGACATAGCCCAGTTCATCTAAGCCTATAGGTTTTGCTGGGATTTATGTTGGGAGATTTCAACAGGAGAAAACAATATATTTCTCTGGGGTTTGCAACAGGTCATATTGTCACAGTATTTTATGCTCTGGTTAAAAGAGAGTAATGATTTTTTTTCTTCTTCTTTTCCTAATAGTGGACATTTATGCAATCAAAGTTTAAAACACTGCAGTTTTGCAAGTCTGTTTTCATGAATTAACAGAATATAAAGAGTACATGTAAAGCCTGTAGTTTGTGTAGATGCTAAATAGATGTTAAACAAGTTCATTTTTAAAAAAACTCTATTATTTGCTTTCCACTTTTAAAACAAAATGTGTTCAGAACAATCATTTGCAGATGTTTGAAGGACAGCCTTGTCATCGTGTTCTTCCTTTGTCTCCTTATAAATTATTCTTATGCATTTTACAGTGACATCAACATAATGATGTATTACGCTGCCATGTAATCAGTAGGATATTTCCCTAGTAATATATTACTTCAAGCCATCAACTTAGGAGCATTACAGCAGTAATACTTTGACAATCATTTAAACTAGCATATCATCAGTGCTGCTGAGCATCCCTCAAATGATGGAATATGTTAAAGCACCATCAGACTGGTGCTGCTGTAATATAAAATATAAGCATAAAGGAGATGATGTAATTACAATTGGTAGGTTTTCCCATACAGTTGAAATATGGTAGCAGCATAATGGTGGAATGATGGAGCTTGGGTAGTCATTTTTTCTAAGTATTTCCCAACATATTTGTAAGAGTGTGCACACACTCCAAACATCATCATCATCATCATCCCTTACACTTATACCCCACCTTTCCATGACCAAGAAAATGTTCAAGGTGGTTTATGAAGTTCTGAAAAGAATAAAAACACATAAAGCTACATTTAACTAAAAAAAAAATAACCACATAAATTCAAGTAAACCAATCCCATTGTGAAACTATAAAAATCAAATAGCTTTGTGAAAATAATTAGAATTAACAAGGGAAAACACTGTTAATCAGGTCCTACATTTATGGTACAAGGGTACACTGGACAAAAGGCCTGTGGATATATATACTGAACTGGCCTGCAGATATATGGCCTATGGACTGGATTACTGACCATGCCTGCCTATGAAATGGTATCAAGGAAATCTTTGATTTGTTTCATACACACCTAAAATGACTGTTTTCTGTCGGCAAAAAAGGACTGTGGATGCATTCCAGCCTGGACTTTTGCATGATATAATGAGCAAAGAAAGATAGATATAGTGGTACCTCGCTTAACGACAATAATCCATTCCAGGAAAATCGTCATTAAGCAAAAACATTGTAAAGTGAAAAAAACCCATTGAAATGCATTGAAACCCGTTCAATGCATTCCAATGGGGTAAAAACTCACCGTCCAGCGAAGATCCTCCATACGGCAGCCATTTTCGCTGTCTGTATAGCGAGGAATCCGTCCCTAAACACAGCGGGGAGCCATTTTAAATACCCAGTGGCCATTTTGAAACCACCGATCAGCTGTTCTAAAAACATCGTTTTGCAAAGAATCAGTTCCCGAAGCAGGGAACCGATCATCGCAAAGCGAAATTCTCCCATTCAGATCATTGTTTTGCGATCGCAAAAAGATCATTGTTAAGCAGATTTGTCATAATGCGGGGCAATCATAAAGCAAGGCATCACTGTATATGATTGCTATGGCGACAAGTCTCTGGCTGAGCTGTAAGACAATGGAACAGTATGGACAGGGTACAAGGTCGAATATCAGACCCAGAGTATATTTAATAACACATCATGTACCACATGACAAAGGGGTGATTCATTTTCTGGGAATAAAGAAAAGTGGTGGAATGTACTTTTTCTCCTGGCTTGCCATCTTCCAACACAGAACTGAATTTCAGGAGTGAAGGTAAGGAAAAGAGGCCAGCCAGAACGCAACAGAATTAGGGGCATCAGTGGAGCAAGAAACAATTGTTGCTTGGGACTTAGACTCAGCAATACATGCTTTCATGCACACATGCAGATGCTTCTCAAGTCACTTTTCCTCATGCAATTTTTACTTTTGCCAATTTTGGCTGCTCTTTGGCCTTTGGCTGCTTTAGCTTGCCTTGATTTTCAGAGAAGCTTCAGTTTTTACAATGGGGTAGACTAAACCTTCTGGGAGATACTACACCTCCCTTGTTGCTTCCTTTTACACACACACACACACACACACACACACACACACACACACACACACACACACACACACACACACACACACACACACACACAAAGAGAGAGAGAGAGAAGGAGGGAGGGAGGGAGGGAGAGAGATTTCAGTACTTTATTTTACATTTTCCCTTCTGATTTTCCTATCTGATTCCTCCTGGATCAATTTCCCTGCAAGTTTCCCTGAATCTTCAGAAACCTGTTCCTTGGGATAGGTAGCTATTCGTCTTTCTTTCTCAATCTTTAGGCAAAACAGCTGGAGCATACTGAGCATCAACAAGATGACTGATGGAAGGTTAGGAAAAATTATAGTGTTTTAGAAAGGGCTAACTTTGGCTGATTTTGCATAACTGTAATTTCATCTGATACTGAATATATGTTTACACTTTTCATTTCATCATTGTATTGTATTCTGTTAGAAATTTACTGATTTTCCTTTGATTTCTTTTATAATCTTTTTCCCTGTTTATATGCTTGTGAAGCCAGGAGTACTCCAAGAGGCACTCCTCAGAGTGTACCATTCACCTCCTTGATCGAAGACACCGAGAGACAAATGTCTACCCTGGGAGAAGGGACTATGCTTGGAAGAGCAGGGGCAGGAGGAAAAAGAGGAGAAGGAGCTACTAGAGGGCATTATTTCAGTGGGAAAGGGAGATAAAAGGAGATGTGAAGGGGAGAAAGGGCAGTGGGGAATTGAAGAAAGCAAAGCTTGTTGGGTGCAGGAGGAGGAGGAGGATGAAAGAAAGAAAGACTGCATGGAAATAGTACAAGAAGACCTCTGGACAAAGGAGTGAATGGAGTTTAAGGTCCCTAGGGAGTATGCTGGAAAGGAGTGGAATAGAAAAGTCTACAGAAAGCCACTTTATTGGGGCGAGACGGAAGAGAGAGAAAGAAGGAAAAAAGTGTATAGAGTAGCAGCAGTGGGAGGCCCAGAGGCAAACGAATAGACCATGTACAGACTGTCCTGGGAAACCCCATGGATCAAGTCCATTCTAACCGAGATTGAGGCAAAACCCAGGCAAGAAAGTATGGGAACCACAAGTGGGCTGGGTTTTCCACCCTCCTCAATAATGTTAACCACAGGTGTACCTGATGAATCGGGCATTCCACAGAAGTCGTGTTATAGAGACTTAAGTTCCTCCCCTCTACCATTAAAATGGGATTTGTTATGGTTTGATGAGAAAGGAGAAAATGACATGTCTCTGAAGCAGGAGATGGAATCTGTTACCAACATTGAAATTAACAAGTTGTTAACGAATAAATATTTTTTTAAGAAACTCACGGTTCCCCCAAATTATCCTTACATTGAGATCCAGAGAGGGAGAGAAGGGATCCACCCAAAATCACACTGTTGTGATTTAAATAAATCTTTCCATTAATTATACCTGCAAGTGGCCTAGTGGGTTAATCACTATCGCTATTAAACAGCCTCCTTCTCATAAAACTGAAAATAGGTAAAAGGTCATACTGGTGAGAAATGTCTCCTGAATCTCAAATAGCTGAGATGGATCCCAGAGAGCATATGTTTCATCCTTAAAGGTCTGGTGGGTCAATGTGGCTACCCAGAGGTTAATGGACTTCCGGCTCCATCAGTTCTACCAGAAACTGTAGTTGATGATGTAGGTTGATAGGCATTACAGTCTGGAGAGCCCCAAGTTGCCTGTATCTGCTTAGAGGCCCTTTGGTAGTTGGGCCACCCACTAACAGCAATGCTATCTTAAAAGGTCTGAGGTTCTTTATTGGATGTTATCCATCCTGTTCAAGAATTCAAACACCCATTTAAGAAGTTCACTAAATCTAGAATATGTGTTGGAGTGGAGATAAAGCTGGGTGATTCAATACTTTAATACTTTAATAGATATTAATTTTGTAACACCACCACAAATGCTATCAAGAATTGGTCCAAAGTGGTGTGCTAAAAAGTATGGAAAAGTAGTGTATGAAATGCTAATAAATGAAATTCTAAAATTTAAGAGCCAATGATAAAGATTCTTTAGTAAAGCAGCCAATATGTAAATGGCTTGAATACTAGAAGTACAGAGACCTTGAAAGCCATTTAAAAAGAGGATCAAATCAGTATGTACCATAAGACACTACAGAATTTGTAGCTGAGCATTGGATCTCATGGAACTGTGCCCATGAAAGTTTATGCCACAATAGGTTCATTTTTAAGATGCCACATGATTCTTGGCTTTTCCTCCCTTGCAGAATTGAGAACACTTCCATGCAGTTTCACAGCCATGTTTATAACAAGAGCACATGAAGCATCAGATACAACCCTATTCAGCCATAATCTCCGAACAACGTCAGTAATACCTATAAGGACTATAAGGCCACTTGCCTTGGTCCTTTCTCTGGTGTCCTGATGGCTTCTGGTCCCACCTGCTCAGTCCCTAGTTTTCCTGCACTGACTGGAGAGGCTTGGCATTTCTACTCTTTATGCTCTGATAAGGGTGGGCTTTTTGATGGCACAGAGACGCCTACACACATATACGTGAAGATGAAAAGAAGTTTTCTTCAGACCCTCCCACTTAATGACAGAAGGTTGAGCACTGAGAGGAAAATGCCAGCACAGTCTGGAACACAGGGGTGTGGGGGGGGGCAGCAAAGTCTATACCCTCTCTGTCCCTCGCATGCAGTTCAGACATAAGACCTGTACTGATCTAATCCAGTAGTAAATCGTAACTATAGAAGGCCCACTAAATCAATGGAACTTAAATATGTATTGATTCACAAATCCCTATTGATTCAATGACCCCCACTCCAGTTGCAATTTACTACTGGATTTCAGCCATTGTGTGCTGTGCAGTTCTCCAATGGCTCTCCAAGTCCCAACGCAGAGACATTTTTCCAGTCTCACAGTATACATCACACAGTTATTATGTTATTATGTTATTATGTTATTAAGTTATTATGTTGCTGATAAATAAATTAGTAAATATAGAAATTTGGGACATACTTTAGCTTGAGGGATGTGGTGGCTCTGCGGGCTAAACCGCAGAAGCCTTTGTGTGCTGCAGGGTCAGAAGACCAGCAGTCGCAAGATCGAATCCTCATGATGGAATGAGCTCCTGTCACTTTGTCCCAGCTCCTCGCCAACTTAGCAGTTTGAAAGCATGTAAATGCGAGTAGATAAATAGGTACACCTCAGTGGGAAGGTAGTGAGTGTTCCGTGTATAGCCGCGCTGGCCATGTGACCACGGAAGATTGTCTTTGGACAAAACGCTGGCTCTACGGCTTGGAAATGGGGATGAGCACTTCCCCCTAGAGTTGGACACGACTGGACTAAAAATGTCAAGGGAAACCTTTACCTTTACCTTAGCTTGAGATATTGATGACTACACCTTAGATTGTCTACGTTCCAAAAACATGCTATGTGAACAGTCTCATCCGGAACATGCCTTAAAACAACGCTAGCCATGGGGTTCTAACCTATCAACCTTCATCTCACAGCAACGGATACTTTTCACAAGTTCAGAGACAGTGAAAGGCTCTAAGATCTGGCATTTCAGGCCACCAAACGATCCCAACTCTTGATATATTTTCTTTAACTTGTTGACTGTCTGAGGTGTGTGTGTGTGTGTGCATGCGTGTATGTTTTAGAAGATGAGAAAATTTCCTCTGAGGTAGGTGGGATTAGAAAGCAAGGGAAAAGCCTTGTATTTTATAACAATGAAATTGCTCCTAACGATACTTAAGTGCTGAAATACAGCTTCTCAATTCCCACTTCAAATTAAAAGTGCAGAGTTGATGTTCCCCTATAAATTCTTATAACAGGGTTGGAGGGCTCTCAAGTCTAAGGCAGTCTAGGTCCTCTTCATTTTTATTAAGCATTTTTCTCTGTGCCTCCATTGATTAATAAAGGTTGCACTGACAAGCGACACCGCAATGACACAAAGTGGTTGGAAGGTAATTTATAAAGAACCCTTTTTATATGCTTAATTTCTTCATTTTGTTTGTCTTATCTGCTGCCACTTTCAGCTAATCTGCAATAGGTGAGTCAGCTGTTGAAATATTGTGGATCAATTTACTAGAAGCCATTAAAATAATTCACCAAACTGGAAAATGCACATATACCATGTGCAGTAACGGAAATATATGGTGGAAAAAGCACAGTTCTATCAAAGCTTCAATTACATCTTTGAATGTGAATTGACTCCCCCTGTTTTTGTTTTGTCCATAGTAGTTTGCAGGGAACTTATAAAATTGGCACTCTGTTCATATGCATTATTCACAACCTTTCATGGCCCTGTCACACTTCTACTAGAGAAAGTTCTACAGTCAACTTACTTCAAAGAAAGCTGGATTTGGCTTTCACATGTTTTGTCACCCATTAGGCTATCCAAGGCCAGAGACTTTGAAAGAGAAGTCTGTACAACGGCTGGTACTTCCCCATGCTGGGCGAAACAATTGACCCCAAATATTTATATTAAACAGCTGAGCTAGTTGAAAGAGGCTCATGGAAGTTGTCTTACTCCAAGTGGCCTGTAGTGATTTCCATTGCCCACAGTCCAACAGAGGTAGGAGCACCGGCTTGATCTGCAATAGTTTCCCTTCCTTTCAGATGGGCCGAGTGCCATACAACATCTTGAAATGAGGAAATGATAGTGAGAGACAAAGGCATGATGCCTATCTGATAATCATGTAAGGTTTCATAACTTGTCCTGGCTAATTGTGGCTAATTGACTATGAGATGCCAGAGCACATCTTAATTGCACAGTTGTATGTGTAGACCAGGCATATGATTAGCAAAAGTGAGATGCACCCTGGCACTTTGTCAATTGGCAATGATAGCTCAGTGGTTTAGTTATCTGGCAGGAACTGACAAAAAACAGAGTAGACCAAGATACTTAGCAGTCTGAGGCAAATAATAAAATGACCCCTACCCCATGCATTCCATGTACAGAAATGAACTGGAAGGCAATTGAACTTACCTTAGAATGTAAGATGGACTCATTGGCTGAAATCCTGTTGCTTAGTGTAGTAAATAACAACTAGAGCAGGCCCATTGAATCAGTGAAGATTTGATGAGTCAACTTCTCCAGAAGTTCTATTGATTCAATGGGTTTGCTCTAGGTATACTAAGCCACAGCTAATGGTTCATATAGCTCTATCCTTCAACAAAGAAGAATGTCTTTAAGAATGTCTTAGGAAGAAATAGCCATTGGACTCCAACTCCCAGCAGTTGCCCTTCCCTGTCTAGTTGTGGTCCTGGCCTGGCAGTTCATATATGCAAAGAGAACAGAAGACAAGGTGTTGATATGTAAAATGACCCTGGAATCTGTGGAGAAGACCACTGGTCATAGCATTAAAAGCAGAGAGATTTGCTGGAAAATATGGATATGGGGAAAAGGAAGCACTCTCCAAAACCAGAAGAGCAAAAAAACAAAACAAACAAACAAACAAACAAACAAACAAACAAACAAAAAACCCTGGAAGTCTTAAACTGGTGCACAAGCGCAGCAATTTATTTGTAGCTAATACACTTTGAACAAACATTTTTTGAAGGAATAGGCTGGGCTTTTTTCCTAAGTGAAGCAAAATAAGGTATCTGAAAACTCTTTTTAGACAGAGAAAACCTCTTTACTGAAATGTATTGAGCTGTCTTCAGAAATGAATTACCACTTTTAAGTGCTTTTACTTTACTGGCACTGGCGGGTGCCATTTTGTAGCTTGGTTACACTAGTAATCAACAAATGAACAAAATTGCAACTGCTCCTGACGTCTTCTCCTTTCATATAACCCTATAACTCTGATGCCATTTCCCCCACTTTTCTATATCTAGTGTTTTCTTCTCCATTCACTGCCGCTTCTTGACCTAAGAACAGTCATATTTTCTACTTCTGGAAGTTTGTCCTCTGAAGATTTAAAATAAACAGAAGAAACATGTTTCTCCATTTATTAGTATTTCTGTGTGAACAATCTTTACTTAACACAGTGTATTATCATAGTCATAGCACAAAAAATTGATTTGAAACACTGGAAATAGATATGGGAGTAAATTTCAAAGCACACTGCAGTGAAACTACCAGCTCTAAGAATTTATACATTACCCAGAATAAGTATGTGATGCAAGGTCCATCATTATTTAATTATAGTAATTATGTGCTGTGGAGTTGTTTTCAACTTATGGAAGCTGTAATAGGATTCTCTGGGTATAAAGTATTCAGAAGTGGTTTACCAGTCCTTCCTTTTAATGGCATTCTAGAATTATGTAGCTTGCTGGTCACCTTAGGGCTTGTCTAAATGGGCTCATTTGGAACAGGCTGGTGTGGGCTAAATAAGGTTGCTTGAAGTGGGGTAGAGTTCCAGTAAGCCATTTGGTGTGATCCGTTCATCCAAATGGCTTACACAGCTCAAACAAATTTATTTGGTCTGGTTCTATAAGACTACTTTTTTAAAAAATCTATCCTTGCCCCTCTTGTCTCCTTCTGCTTGCAGGAGGAAGATTTTTATCCTCCCAAGTAATTAATGCAACATATCAGCATTGCCCTAATCAGTGTATGTGTGTGTGTAACTTCCTCCCCAGCATGTAGAGGAGCAAAGGAATGAAATTGTTACTTTTTGTATTTACTATGTTACCTCTCCATGTTGCTGTGAAAAATCTCCTTCTTTTCCCTCTTCTGCCTCTTCCTGTTTCTAGGAGGAAGTTTTCATTTTTTTTTCCCTTCTCTTTTCAAAGTGATCCAGCACATCAGTTGCACAGCTTTTTTAAAAAATTACTTCCTTTCCCCCTCCCCCCAAACAGAGGAAGTGTTTAATTTCCCAGTATTGTGAAATGGCTAGGCTCTCTTCATAACCATATAACAATATTGGCACACTGATAGGAGAAGAGAAATTGAGAGCCACAAGCTTGCATTGGTTTGTTTCCAGTGATTGCAAGCATTGGAAACAAACCAAAATGGACCAATCCTATCTGCACCCAAAAACTAGTAGCCCTTGACAAAGACCCAGAAAGACGTGGATAGGAATGTTCTGGGGATTGGCTGTTTTGCTCCAACAAGTGCAATGCAGTATGTGATCACCAAAAAAGAAAAACAAATCAACCAAACAGTTCCCATGTCAGAGCAAAGAGCAAATGTCCATCTAATCACATCCTCAGCTTATCTGTATTTTCCCCCTCTGTTGTGAACATACTGGTTGAGAATGTATCTCACTGTCTTCTGCAAAGCTCTATCTCTGCTTTGTCACATTAAAATAAAATTTGCTATTTGTGATGTGGCTAAACCAAACAAAAAATTAGAAAATACTAAACAGTGCAGGGTGACAGTTTATTGTGCATAATTCCAAAACCAAGCAATTTAGGCCTTGCATGTTTGCCATATATTGCTGATTTGGTCCCTCTAACATTATTAGATAGGTAATATTACATTTTGATGTTGATAAAAATAATCAACTGGCCACATTTGATGGCCAGTTGATTACACCTCCTCACCCCAGGCTAAGCTCTCCTCTTCCTCCTGAGTCCATGTATCAAATCAATAACTTGACCTGGACAGAACTTCCCACAATTTAAATGTGCGAGTGCATGCATATAAATATCACAACATTTGCTGTCTTTTGGCATGCAACAAGGTTTTTGTTTTAGAGACCATCTTTTTTCTGCCATACAAAAAAAATAGAACTTGTACATAAAGAGAGGAAGGGAGGAGATAATCAGATGATATGCTAAAAGAGACTAAAAGAAATACCAGCAAATGCTGAAATTTTTGTTTGCATCCCCTATCATTCTGAGTACTCATGAGGACCAGCACAAAATCATGAGCTACTCCAAAATCAAATATCTTTTTCTGGTGTTAAGCTTGTTCAAGTCAGCATGAGGTATAGCTATCATCTGCATGAGTAGCACGAAGTCAAGAGTAGTCTAGAGGAGAATACTCTGAACCTCTCTTGAGTTTACCCTATACTGACATTCAAGGTCTTGCATTTGTGTGGACAATTGCAGCATAATAGACCTTTGGGTAGTGTGTACGGCATATAAATTAAATAAATAAATAAATAAATAAATAAATTTGATTTTTCCCAGTGCAATATATTATATAGATGCATGAGAAAATAGACACAACTTGTCCAAAATCTTTTCAGTGCCTGGGAGCAACTGGATTCTAGCGAATGACCACAATCATCAGTTAATTCATTCTGAAGTTAGAAGCATTATGCAGATATTTGGGTGCTCATATATCAAGTTCTAGGAAGACAGGACTTACAGGAACGACAATAATGTTAGGAAAATTTGAAGGCAACAGAAAAAGAGGGAGACCAAATGAAAGATAGATTGTCTCCATAGAGGAAGCCACAGCCTTGCATTCACAAAAGCTGAGCAGGGCAGTGATAGGAGTTTTTCAAGGTCACTCATTGAGAAGTCAGAGGTGACCTGCCAGCAGGTAAAAACAATGTATCAAGCTCAAATAGGCACAATGAGTATGCACATTAGCCTCATCTGTAAATGTTGACATGTGCTCAGGAACATCCTAGTGCATTGAGTGTGAAGGTTTCAGAGGGCTGTGTAGCAGAATTCTATCCAGCACAATTATAGAATTCCTGTGGTTGGGAATCCTGGTAAATCTGAATTCCCAATCACTGGAGCTATGCAATGGTGTCTGTCCAATTTTGATTTAGAGCATTGGGATGCTGCCAGGCATGTAGCAGAGATCAAGGGCGGGACTTACATGCATACTCATTTCCTTGTCCTGAATTAAACCTTACATGTGGACAGGCAAATGCTTCAGTTCGATTTGTTTTAGAAATTATGAGGAAGTAAATACCTTGATTGTTACAACCAACAGAAAGACAAAATGTAATCACCACTGGAACAGAACATGTTGGGATAGAAATCCAAACATTGAAAAATGAAGTGAGACATGTTAGGTTTACTTGCTGCTTTTGTTGTGCATTGAAAGCCCTCACTGGACTTCAGGTTGTTACAGACATAACACTGGGTTAAGCTGTGTGCTATTTGGATCATACAATTTCAAGTGATATATCCCATCCCCAATGACACCCTGGACTCTTCTTTGGATTTTCCCAGAGCCAGGTTCATAGCGACTGTAACCTTACAGCTTCTTTGTTTGCTTTCTTTATCTAGCTGTTGATACATTTTTAATAGCTGGTCAAGTTTATTTTTAAACTTCTTATCTTTTCTGTTGACTAAAGCCAAAGATTCAAACAGAAAAATGCTAGTGGCACATAGAGTACACAATGGTTGCCTGAATGTCTATTAGATTTGAAAAGTGCTCCAACAAAAGGATTTTAAATGTTGTTTTCCGTAGATTGATGGGCAGATATAACTTTGTTGACTTCTACTTGTTTACCCATTAATTATTTGTTTCTCATCCTTTTTCTTTATCATATTTCTTTTTATTTTTGTGCATCAGTGCATTATTCTCAATCATTTTTCTTTATTCTTCTCTTTAAAAAGGCAGACTTTTAGGGCTTGGCCCCACTGACAATGTAGAACAGCTGTTCAATCAGGTTCTGCTTAATGCAATTTCATGCATGTCACCTGATTGCTATTAGTGTTTCTTCTGCCAAGCTGACCGGTGTGAAGCTGGGCTGTTCCAGCAATCCAGGTGAGAGAGTGCCCAGCTGGCCAGCAAACAGGATGGAGAGGCAAGCAGGTGGGTAGGCAGGTAAGTGAGCAAGCCAGCCAGAGAATGAGGTGTTTGGGGTGTAGGTGGGTGAGTGAGTGAGTGGGTGGGAGGGAGGGAGTGGACAAGAAATCAGGGCAGACAGGCAAGTAAGTGGGCGAGCGGGCATGCAGGTTGGAGTGAGCAAGCATGTGGGCAGCAGGGCAGGGGGGAGAAAGCAGGGCAAGTAGCAAACAATTGGGAAGTGGGCAGGGGGCAGGGAGTGAATGGGCAGGCAAGAAATCAGGGTAGTCAAGAAAGTGAGTGGGTGAGCATGTGGGGACTGGGCATGAAAGCAGGGCAGGCGAGCCAGCGGGTGATCAAGTGTAGAGGCCTTGCGGGTGATTAGGCAGGGGTGCAAGAAAGCAGGGAAAGGATGCAGGTGACCAAGCTGGGCAGATAGGCAAGCAAGTGGGTGAGAGGAGCCATGGCTGTGAAGCTGGGTTGCTCCCTCTGAGTTGGTGCTGCCCTGCAGTGCACTCCTATAGACTTTTTCACATGGGGAAATCAAGTAGAAATGCAGCAGAAGTACATCCAGTTTAAAATAAATGGCCCCCAATAGAGGCGTCAAAGTGACTTGGTAGTGAAGAAAAAAAACATGAGTCTAACATAAATTGGGGTGGGCGAATATTGTGTAGATATTTAAAAATGGTTCAAAAGAACCAGCATCAACTTGGTTCTTTTAGTAATGCAAGTGCCTTCTTCCATACACTTTTGACTGACTTACAGAATGTTTGAAGATGTGATACAGACTTGCCTGGAAATAAGTCCTATTAATCTCAGTGGGGTTTACTTTTGAGGAGGCATATATAATTATTCAATCAATCTTTGCTGTTAAAATGGTGTACAAAACAAAATCATACATCAGAAATACAACAAGAGCAACATTAAAATAAACATCACAACAAAAGCAGAAAAAAAAATTACCTGGGTGGCCTTTACATATATACAAGCACTTTGTTACACAGGTAGCTTCATACAGATTGTGCAAAGCATCAGGATTCAGAGAATGCCTGTATAATAATTTTGTATAACCAGACTGAATATATTTTGTTAAAGAAGTGGCCCACCACTTAGTCATATAAATTCCAATTATAGGGAATGGTCAGTGGGGAGGGAGCTGGTTCTAGACAGACCTTCCATACCAAGTTGTTATCAGTGTTGTTGTTACACACACACACACCATACACTGGGTAGGTTTGAAAGAATTACAGAATGTGTGAAGCAGTGGAAACCTCATTATTTTTGAAATAGATATGAAAATGAATGCTGTTCTGGGATGCTCTTGAGTAATTATGGAAGAAGAATCCCAACTGATAATGTAAGAATGAATATTCCACTGAATGTTAATTAACATTATATTGGCAGAGTTTGAAAAATCAACAACAATTAAACAGGCTAACCAGGTGAAAATAATTAATGTGAATTTGACCAGACTCGTTGATATTGTGATGCCTTGGAAACTGTTTCGCCAGTAATTTACATGAGTAAATAAAAGAGTAATACAGATTTCTTTCTAATTACTAGATAAAATTGTAAATCAATGCTGTATTCTAAGAGAGTGTCATGTAGGGTAGTGGATCTCAATCTTTCATAGTGTACAACCCCCCAATTGCTCTATCAAAGAACTCTGAGTCCTGCCATAATGGAAACAAAACACCCTCTGTTTTTGAGAAGGACATTTGTACATGTGCAGGTATTCTATTATTGGCCTAAATTCTACTGGTGTTTGTTGTGGGTTTGTGTAACTTACTGTGGCTAGTTATGGCTCATTGATGAGGTACTAGAACATGTATTAGACATGGGTCTGGTCATGTTCTTTATGCAAATAGGGACATTCTCCAGCACATAGTTTATTAGCCACAATTAGCTGTGGCAAGTTCTTCAACATTTATGTGAATCACGATTGTGGTATTTATATATGTCATTGTTGATGGGCAGATGAGATGAGGGGAACTCATCTCTCTCACAGACTCACCCAAACTACTTCTGTGTCCTATCAGTGGTACGTGCTCTGTGAGCTAAGAACCCTCGCTAGGTTTCACTTGAGGAGACCTGGATTCCATTCCAACTCAGTCATGATGTTCTCAAGGTCATCTTTGGCTGGTCACTCAGTCTATCCATATGTAGGATCAAATGGGATAACTTCTTGGAGCATGATGGGATCAGAGCTTAGCAAAATTTATTTTTCTGACTATAGTTCCCAGAATTGCCCAATTGTTGTGGCAACTGCCACTGCTAGTAGGGCAATTCGGACATCTGTAGTCCAGAGAACAAAGTTTTCCAAACTCTGGCTGGAAAACATATGTGGCACATAAACTTTACAGATACTGTAATCATTATTTACAAATAATTAGAACACTCACATCTTTAGAGCAACTTGGGCTTGGGTGACTCCCTCTCGTTTGGGGGGGTGACTCTTGCCGCAAAGAGTGGGGTTCGCAGTCTGGGGATCCATCTGGACCCGGCGCTCTCCATGGAGACTCAGGTGGCGTCCGTGGTCCACACCGCCTTTTTTCATCTCTGGCGGATAGCCCGGCTGCGACCCTATCTCGATGTGGGGGCATTCACCACCCTGGTCCATGCGCTCGTAATCTCAAGATTAGACCACTGTAACGCGCTCTACGTGGGGCTACCTTTGAGGCAGACGCAGAAACTCCAAGTGGTGCAGAATGCGGCTGCCAGACTCCTAGGTGGAGCCCGAAGATACCATCATATTTCTCCTATTCTGGCCGTGCTGCATTGGCTGCCCATTCGGTTCCGCGTTGACTTCAAAGTTCTGATGCTTACGTTTAAAGCCCTAAATGGTTTAGGGCCTTGATACTTGGGGAACGCTTACTCCCACCCAGTTCTACCCGTGTCACCCATACGAGTCGGGAGATGAGGCTGAGGAGCCTGACGCCGAGGGAGGCCCGGAAGGAAAAAACAAGAAACCGGGCCTTCCCGGCGGTGGCTCCTCACCTTTGGAACAACTTACCTCCTGACATTCGCGCAGCTCCCTCGCTGGGTATTTTTAAGAAACAACTGAAAACATGGATGTTCAGGCAGGCCTTCCCCCTTTCCACCTAATACCTAATTATTCTTTTTTTTCTGTTATAATATATCCTGTTTCTCGGCATCTTTGGGAAAAAATTTATTCTATCTTTTAATTTATGCAAACTATTTTTTGTGATGTGCTATGTTATATGTTTAATTTTTTTTTAAAGTGTATGTTGTAAGCCGCCTAGAGTGGTCACAATTGACTAGATAGGTGGGATATAAATGAAATAAATAAACAAATAAATAAAATAGAGTAGAAACAGACATTAGATAGCCAATCATTAGAAGGCGTATTAGTAAGGTATGGTTGAGACTAGACATGGGGATGATTAAAAAACAGATCACGATATTCATCAGAAATCACTGATTCATTAAATATTCATCCCTTCATATTCGTGGGTTCCAGAGACCCCAATGAATATCAAGGGATGAATATTTCCCCATTTTTATTTGTCCCCCATACGAAGGGTAGCCTTCCCTCTCTTCCTATGGCTTTCCCATTCAGCCTACCGGCCTGCCGATCAGCTGATCGGTGAGCAGATAGGCAGCCACCTACCCCCACAGCCTATCCCTCACCCCCTTCCTCTCCCTAGTTCACCTACCCCACCTGCAACCCCCATCCCCGCCAATGCATAATCACTTCCACCGCCGTCTCCAGCAGGCCTCCACAGCCATGGCCTATAGAAAGGGACACTGGCTGCCCTTTGCAAAGGTGGTGACTGAGGCTTCATTTAGAGTAGAGAAACTGCAGCTGCCATCTTTGCGAAGGGCAGCCTGGATTCCCTTAGCCTGCCTTAGGGCCACCCTCTCTTGGCACACCCAGTGCCTGTCCCAGCACTCCTGAAAGTAAAAGAGGGTCATACAACCCTCTTGGCACCCCCAGAGCCTATCCCAGCACCCCCAGGATTTCAGAGCTGATCTGTTTCTGACAGCCCCATGGCCACGTGGATTGTGGATTAACCGTTGTTAGTAGCACCGACCCTGTTCATCTGATGGTGCTGCTGGTGCTGTTAGAAGTTGCAAGCAACCTCAGTTGCCTCCTGGGGGCAAAAACCTTTCATTTGCAGGCAAATCTGATGTTGCTGAAGAAGACCAGAATCTGCTCTACTGCCTTTTGCCTCAGTGCTCCGATGGGGAAAGACACACCACTTTCCTGCTGCTAACTTCCTCAGTGCCCGACGTAGCCAAAAAGCCTGCTGTGCTGCTGAACACTTCTTTGCCTCCAGTCCTCCTGGAGAAGCTTTTAAAGCATGCATCCTTGGAGTTCCGATATCCAATCTTCACCAAAGTTGGCAGACATGTTGGGGAAAGACACAGGCAGATCTGTTGTGATTCTGGAGTCTCTACATACCTGAGGGGAGCTTTCCTGGGAGGTCCTCTTCATGACTATATAACTCAGCGGTCATTGCTCCAATGTTCACCAAACTTTCCGAAGTTGTAGTAATGTGTCTGAGGAAGCTTCCCTCCAAATTGGGTGTCTAGATCATCGGGGGCCAGTGTTATACCCATTTAAAGTGCAGACAAATCAACAGATGGATTCATCGAAGAATATTCATATATTTGCGTTCGTTGATTCGTTAACCTTGACAAATAACAGATCAAAATGAATTGCCATTTTTTTATTCATCCCCATCTCTATTCTGGACCCTTGGGTAGCCCCTCTCAAAGACAGGACTGAGTAAAGTCCAGCCACAATGTCACCTAGACTCCCTGACCCCATCAGATTGCCCTGCCGCTCACCAAAACAAACAAACTAAACAAACAAACAAACAAAAACTTCCTCAGCCAAAACTTGCTGCTACTAGAAGTCACCAGGAGCAGCAATCCATCTTTTGAGGTTGCATAGACAAATATATTTCAAAACTGGAAGTGGCTTTCCAGGGGCAGAAAAATGGCCTTTGGGCCCGCTGAAGTTGCCCTCTCCTCCTGAGAGTGAGGAGAGGAACTGTCTCAAATCATAAGGAAATGTATCTTCAGTGATCTCTCTTAAGGCTGCATCTGATACCTGAATAGATCTAGGTCTAATCCATTGAGCTCAACAGACCTTTCTTTTGAGTACACTTATAAAACATAGCACAGGTAATCTGCTCATGTTGGGATCCAAGCCACTCTTTGCAGCACCTTCTTGTTTTTCTCTGTGCCAGGGTAGCAAATTGTCAGCATCTCAAGAGTTGTGGGGCTTTTAGCTTGGTCTTAATTTAACCAGAAGCATCCTGTTGATGCTGACATTAAGCTGTTAATGATGTTTTCAGGTTCACTTAACTAAAGAAATAAAGCTTTTAAAGCATGCATCTATTGATTTTGTGGAGAGTCTGAGATTTTATTAAGTGAACAAACAACAGCTATATCAGCAAGCAAATTGGGAACATTCAAAAATAAGTGGAAGCATGCCCATGAAGACACATGCATTGCAAAGAAAATGTCTCATATAGGGTCACATCTCCTGCAGGTGACTTCATACTATTTTAAGGAGTGCTGACAATAAATAAAAAACCTAGTCAAATTCTTGGTGGGGGGAGGAAATTAATCAGTACATTCTTTTCAAGTATTCACATGTTTCCCAACATTTTCCAGTGAAATTACCGATTTCTGTCTCACCTTTCTCAATATTGCTTGTGGCTGCAGAGTTATCTTATGTTATTTTTGCAACAAGCCTACAAGACTGATCAGCTAGAGGGAACTATTCATAAACTACAACATTCTCTGGCATATGACAATGCGACATCTCTTTTCCTCTTCCTAATGCTTTCATACATTTTCTGTCAATTTTATTGGGAATTCTCAAGCTTGTAACAACAAATTTTGTAAAATTTGTGGAAACGGCAGAATTGCACAAAATTGCTACAGCTGTTGCTTCTTTAAAAGTCAGAAGGATCAGATAGTTTGTCTCTTTTTCATCAGTTAGCCAGCCATATGCTTTCCATGTCTGTCTTTGCTTTGCCAAAAAGCATTTGTTTTTATGCAAAGACGTTTTGTAGAAATTGTGGGAATCTCAATGGAAAAAATGCATTTTGTCTCAGTCTCATTCTAAAGATAAGAAACATCATGGAGTGTAGTAATTTCTCAATAGTCTAGCTGAAACCCAGTAGTAAGTCAAAAATAGAGCAGAAGCATTGATTCAGTGGGGATTTGATGAGACAACATATCTGTAAGTTCTGCTGATTCAATGGGACTAATTTAGTTGTGATATACTACTGGATTTCAGACTCAATCTGATTGTGCATGCATGCATGCATGCATGCATGCATGCAGGCAGGCAGGCAGGCAGGCAGGCAGGCAGGCAGGCAGGCAGGCAGGCAGGAGCACAGTCTGCTCAAGAACATGTAAATTACTATGAATTAATCATGTCTTTGAGACAGGACTAAGAATCTATAACCCCTGAAATCTTGGATCCAGCACCCATCAATCCTTACCATTGGATTTGCTAGCTGATGGGAAAGGACAGTTCAATGATATTTGGAAGGCCACATGTTCTATGGGAGTGTCAGTTTCCATAGAAGAGAAATTATCACACAAGTGGGGAACCTGTATATCTATCTGCCTCTCCACATAATCCTCAGAATATATTACAAACTCAGTGATGCTTCAGAAGACATTTTAGGATCAATAAAGAAGCAACTGAACAGAATAATGATGGGGGTGGGGAGATCACAAGCCTTCACAATTAAAAATCACAGATTTGCACCTTTTGAAGGCTGGGTAAAATTTATTACATATCTATGTGAGACATGGATTCTCCCCCACAGCACAGTAGTCTTTCAAAGGAAACTTAAATGCAATGGTCCCCTGTGATAATTATATGGTACTTGCAGGCATCATCCACCAGGGATTGATGCCTTTAGAAATTTGCTTTTGTCTGTATCATCCAAGAAAAACAAACACCCCTCCCCCCATTGTACCATTTTGAAACTGATGAAGCTGTAAATCATAATAATTGAACCAATGTCCAGACCTCAGAAAATCAATTCTGCATAAATCTGAAGAAATAAATAAAATGGCACAAAATGAACTCTTGTCAATTTGAACAGCTGGGGAAGCTCAGCTTGGAAGCTGTGGGAAGCCATACAAGTTCCCCCACTGCAGACAAGTCTGTACTTGACAGGGCTGTCAAAGGGATCGGTAGAGCTGGCATAGGCAGCAAGAGGTGACAGTGATTGGCAGAGAGTTGGAATCAACACAGACCTTCACATCAATTAACTACACATCAATTGGATGGCAGCTAATGCTGCAAAAAGGGAAAAGATCTGCCTTGTTCCAGCCATTATTGGTGGGACAGAAGACCCAGAAGAATAATGGGCAATTCTTTCAAAGTAGATTGCTTTACTGACTTTCTACTTTTCTTTTTGAATCATCAGGGGCTTGTTCTACCAACACAACATCAGACCCAAAGGATGTTGGTGGTATTATGGATGGAAAGAGTTATATGAGGATTCTTGCAAATCAGTCCTTCTTGTACCATCAGATCTACTGGATGGAGGAGGCAGTGCTACCAGCCTCAACAAACCCTATGTCTGTTGACTTAGCTGGCTTGGGTTACTGTGCATCTTGATGTAAAGGTTGTGCAGGGGTGGGGGAGTAGTAGGAATACACACAAACACACACACACACACACACACACACACACAGAGACACAGACACAGACACACACACACACACACACACAGACACACACACACACACTTCCTGTTGATTTCATCCCCACCAGTCTTCAAACACTTCTCTCCAGCCCCCCAGAATCTGAAGCCTGTTTATCTTGCAAGGCACTGAAAGAAAGGCATTTTGCACAGCCATATCACTTACTGAGCTGTGTGACTCAAAACAGGCTCTGATGCCAAGTCCCAATGACTGAAATTAATACTTTTTCTTATCTTCTGCAATAGTATTACTTTCTAATTTGCTTCTATAGCTAGAATTCTTCAATATAATTCTGGTGAATTTGTGCGGTGCAGGTAGAGAGAAGGTAATGAGCAGGAAGAAAACACACTGTGGAGTGCCAAACCCTTTGCACCATCACATTTCGTCTCCTTCTCTCAGAATGCCATCAGGTTGCTCTATATCCAACAGATTTAAGGAGAAAAATTGCTAGCATCACATGGTTAGTGCATTTTTAAGTTCTTTAAGTACCACAATCCTTCTTCATATTGTAGCGCGTGAAAAAGAAGATGTAGAATTGGGTAGGTGGGGGGGTTTGTATCAAATTATCTTCCCCAATTCTGGCATTATATTCTTCTAAATACCCCAATCTTCTCTGGCTGCATTCTGTTCAGGTTATTTCCATCTTCCTGGCAGGCCAAGGTGTACCTTGCAGAGCAAAGCAAAGCAAAGTAAAGCAAAGCAACAGCTGTGAGCGCCCCTAAGTGTGTGAATCTCTCCTTCGTTCAGAGCTCCAAACTCAGGAGGTACCGCTGCAGCATAACCGGAAACCGGAAATCCAATGTTTAGCAATTTTTGATTTGTCGATTTGTCAGGCTATAGAATGCCCCTCTTGGACTTAGAGACACCAAAATCACAGAGAAGATTCCCTGACTCTGCTCTACAAGCCCTGAAATTTTGGTGAAAATTGGGTTTTCCCCAAGCCAGCTGCTAAAGGTCCTGGAGGACCCACTTTGTGCATGTATAACTGACACCCACAAATCACAAAGTTCACCAACTGCAGAGATTGTTGAGGAGTGTCAGTGGAAGCTTCTCTACCATTTTGGTGCCTCTAGGTGTCTGGGGAGCCATTTAATAGGGTTTAAAATTCAAGATGAATTTAATCAATTTGTCAGAAAAATCATAAATTTGTGATTTGTCTTATCAACCTTGATGAATTACAAATTGCAATGAATCACTTTTTTTATCCATGCCCATCTCTAGTTGTGATTAGAATAAGAATTGTTTAGCACTACTTATACAGTGCAATATGACTTTAATTATCTTTTGTTTAAAGTTGACTATTTATGATGCAGTTCGGCTGCCAATATTGTCTGCACCTTTAACTAATTCAATTACTTCTTGCTGTGCCTAGATGAAGACTCAGGCTATATTAAGTGAGATTGCAAGATGACAACTGGAAAATAGGATGCTTCCGGAAAACAAGACATGCTGATTAAATGGGTGTTAGTTGAAACAACGTGTCTTTCGTGTATTCAGTTTAATTGTTTGCTGAATGTTGGAACCTCTTTTGTATATTCTTAGATGCTATAAGGGGACGTGGTGGCACTGCGGGTTAAACCGCAGAAGCCTGTGCTGCAGGGTCAGAAGACCAAGCAGTTGTAAGATTGAATCCACACAACGGAGTGAGCGCCCGTTGCTTGTCCCAGCTCCCGCCAACCTAGCAGTTCGAAAGAATGCAAATGCGAGTAGATCAATAGGGACCACCTCGGTGGGAAGGTAACAGCCTTCTGTGTCTTAAGTCGCACTGGCCATGTGACCACGGAACATTATCTTCGGACAAACGCTGGCTCTATGGCTTGGAAAGGGGGATGAGCACCGCCCCCTAGAGTCGAACACGACTGGACAAAAATTGTCAAGGGGAACCTTTACCTTTACCTTTTAACTACTATATAAGGAGATAACATGTATTCATTTGGCTATTACCACTTCTCTAAACACAGTCATTTAAGTGTTGCTGATAGAAATTTAGGCTGAAATCTCTTAAATAATGTCTGGCTTCTTCTTGGGCAGCCAAACATAGCACCCTCCAGATGTTCTAAATCAAGACACACACACCCCACTATCTGGGTGGGACCAATTGGAATTGAAAACAAAAACATACTAGCTAGGAGACAAAAACAACTTCATGTTGGCACAATGTCAAGGATTGTTCTGGTTTGAGCTCTCAGAGGACTAAAGGAAACTAGATCTAACCCAAATTTTGTGCTATGCTATAGTATCACTTGTTCACTAACTGAAGCTACAGATACAGTGGTGCCTCGTATTACGAGCGCACCGTATAACGACGAATCCGCATAGCGATCCCTTTTCCGGGATCGCTAATGCGGAGGCATAGCGTCGGCCCCAATGGGCAAAACTCGCTTACCGATCTTCCATGTGGGGGGTCCGTTGGAAGGAGCTGCTGTTGCCGCCGCCGAGAGAGTGATGCAGGGCCGTGCTGGCCGGGGAGAAAAGCAGGCGGCGAGACAGGTAGGCGGAGGGAGGGAAGTGGCGCGCGCTTGTGCGTCCGCCTCCCTTCTTCATCCTCCTCCCCCCACACTTTCCCTCTTCCTCCTCCTCCCTCTTCTGCCGCCGCTGGGGAGAAACGCAGGCAGGCAGGCAGGCAGATGGAGGAAAGGAAGTGGCGTGTGCTCGTGCGTCCGCCTCCCTTCTTCGTCCTCCTCCCCCCACACTTTCCCTCTTCCTCCTCCTCCCTCTTCTGCCGCCGCTGGGGAGGAACGCAGGCAGGCAGGCAGGCAGGCAGATGGAGGAAAGGAAGTGGCGCACGCTCATGTGTCCGCTCCCCTTTCCCTCTTCCTCCTCCTCCTCTTGCCCTCAGGCGATCGGCTGTTGCCGGACGCCCGAAATGGCCGCACGCATTTTCGCGCCCTCCCCCCGCTTACCGAGGGCGTGAAAATGGCTGCCGGACCCCGGGAGCATCGCTGAACTGTGAGTTTTGGGCCGATTTGGAACGCATTAAACGATGCTTAATGCGTTCCAATGGCTTTTTTTGTCCCGTTCAGCGATGTTTCGCTATAGCGAAGGTTAATCCGGAACGGATTAACCTCGCTATGCGAGGCACCACTGTACTTTGATTCCAAATAATGTGTAAGATCAGAGAAGCACAAGGCAGCTATTTAGAAGAGTGTAACAGGATATTATTAGTTTGAGTACAGTAGCATAAAACACCACCAAAATCAAAGCACGGAGGATGAAGCTCAAGTTTCACCCATCAAATCCAAAGATGCACCTATATTTACAAGGATGGCATCAAAAGGTACACGCAAGGATTTTTCACCCAATTTTGTGTCATGGTAGTCTGACACAGTTTCTAAGTGCACCTGTATTTTTTTCTATCCCAAAGGAGTTTCAATGATACAGCACTCTGTCTCAGTACATAGGAATCTTACTCCATAGAAATTCAATATATTGCTAAGTAGGGCACAAAGCACACACAGGGAGGCACACATTTCAGGTCTCTTTACATGGGCCTCATTTTTATGCTTCTTAGTTCTTTTCCCAATGCTTTCATGTATCTTTTTCCCCCAGAAAGAAAATAATCTGCCCTTGTCTTTAATACTGTATATGTCATGGCCAATTCCTAGATCTTCCACCTATTGCAATTACATTTTCAAAGACCTTAAACATCCACTGATTCAAACAGACTGAGGAGAGCCATTTCAGCAGTTTAGAAGGGGAGAAGGAAATCAGTCATTCCCTTTTGAGCAGAGAAAGTTTGGCTTTAAAAAAAGAAGCACCATTCTTTGTCCCTTTGATTTTTCTCATTCTACTGTTTTCTGTCAGGAAATCAAATGTTAGAAGGCTAGAAAAAAACCCCTGTATTTAATTCTGGTTTAGTCTGTTTTGAATCACGGAAGGCCTGGCGTGCTCTGGTCCATGGGGTCACGAAGAGTTGGACACGACTAAAAGACTAAACAACAAAAATGGGTGAATACATGATACATGTGTAAGTGCAATTTAATTTGACAAAGAATATTTTTTATTTGTTTCTTTGTGGAACAGCAGCAAGTTTCTTTAGTCTTTCACTAGAGGTCTGCTTATTTTATGCAGATGTGGAATCAAGTCATTTAAATTGATTTTTCCCTATGTGAATGTTTCTGTTCAGGTGAATTTTTAAGTAGTCCTCCCACCAGCTGACTCTCACAGCCACTTCCCCCTGCTGTTATTGTGTTAAAATGGGGTGGGGGAGAAGTCTGGCTGTCAAGCAGCAGTTTCAGTCCATGCCTCACCCTTCTCCTAGACTCTCTCTCTCTCTCTCTCTCTGTATTTGTGTGTGTGTTATTTCCCTCCTTGGCAAGCAATGTCTCAGCTTGTGCCTCCTCCATCACCTGGTGAGTGAGTGAGTGAGTGAGTGAGTGAGTGAGTGAGTGAGTGAGTGTGTGTGTGTGTGTGTGTGTGTGTGTGTGTGTGTGTGTGTGTTACTTTGAATGACACTATGGCAGATTGTTCTGCAGCTAGCAAAGCACTATAAGGTGTTGCCTCCTTCGCACAAAAAAAGGATTAACAATTACCTCATAAGACACGCATGGTGGTTCTAAGACCATGTGACAACCATGTGACTGTAAATCCATTTTATTAACACTGTGGCATATTTCAAGGTATATTATAAACGTAATCAAGACCTTAGAAAAGAACAGGCAGATTTTGCAGAGGAAGGTGTGTGCATATTCAGATTTTGTTTGTAAGCTACCAACTATTTAAATATTTTCCCAGAAAAGATCCCCCAGTGGCACTTTCTGTTTTGACTCAGGACTATTCTACACAAACAGAGACCAATGTAAGGAAATATTGGTGGTTTTGTGTCACCTGCACAGAGAAATTTACTGTAGTTTCAACAGACTTGGAAGTAACTAGTTTTTTATTTGAGAATGTGGAGCCACAGCAATAAGTAACTAGACAATGTTAAACATCTGGTATAAGTATAGAAATAATTTATGTCCATTTAACTCTCCATTAGGACAAGTGACTGAACTAGAGAATTTTCCTGTCAATATGAAAGTTTATGCAGAAATATTTAAGGAAAAAAGTGATTGGATTAAAAGACTGGTTGTATAAAATAAGATCAAAAGATCAAATGAAACAAATCCTTCAGAGTAAGAATATTTCATGGTTGAAATATATGCAGTTAGAAAAGTGGACTAATGAATGGGTAAAGAAATATAATAAAGGTAGAGAATATATGAAGTATGAACAATTTCTACTATCATATGAAGATATTCAGATGACTGATTCAGTAAAAGGAGCAATGAGTAAAATGTATAGATACCTGCTTGACTTAGAAGGAGAGAGTAAGAAAGAAGGATTGAAGTTATTGTGGGAACAAGACTTAGGAAAAAGAATAAATGATGAAGAATGGAGGAAGTTGTGGAAAATGAGGGTTTAAGATTTATGTCAGTGAGAATAAGAAAAAAAATCAAAATTGGTTTAAAATGGTATTTAACACCAACAAAATTGAATAAAATTAATGCTAGTTATCTGAATGTCTGTTGGAAATGTGAGAAGGAAATTGGTACATACTTTCATATGTGGTGGGAATGTGAAAAAGTACAAAGATTCTAGAAACTAATCTTTAAAGAACTAAATGACATATGTGAAAAATATATAGAATTTAATCCTGAGATTGCTCTGTTATCAATATTTGAGAATGTGGAATATGATAAGATGACTAAAGAATTGATTACCAATGTATTAACAGCAGCTAGACTAATGATAGCTAGGCATTGGAAATCAAAATCTGAATTTCGAATGGAAGAATGGTATAATGAAATATAGAACATTGCTATAAATGATAAGTTAACTTGTAACTTAAAGGTTAAGAAATGAGAGAAGAAAAAGAATAATTATTATGATATATGGGGCAGATTTTTGGAATATGTGTTAACAAGAGGAAAAGGGAAAGCTCCAAATCAAGAATCAATGCAGTTCTGGATAAGAGGACAATGAAAGAAGAAGAATATAGATGGAGGAAGAAGGGGATTATTGCAAGAGGTCCCATCTAGTATGGTGGTGTTTTGTATTTTTGTTTATGTATTTTATGTTTATGTTTATGTTATAGTAAAAATAAACATTTAGTTTTTTTAAAAAAAAGCAGTAAGTAACTAATTTTAAAAAGTCTATTCCAAGCTCTGAATTTCAAGACCAGCCAAAATACTACCCTTACTTATCACTTGAATTATTATTTTTTAATGTATTAACAACAGAGGTTGTAACTTTTTAAAAATCACACACATTCAAAGTCATATAAGATAATTCATTCTAAACTCTTGTTTGGTTGGAGTCTAAAACACCCATTGGTAAGAAAACACCATTTTAAAGGCAGTACATCTTAAGGCTTGAAAGATGGTGCATTTACTGGGAAAATGCAAACATGCACTTTTATATAACCTACTCTGAAATCTTCCAGAATGGACAAGCATTTTAACCAGGATGTTGAGTTGTGGATGCCTCTTCAGCTGGATAACTATGGTGGATAGATGAAGAAAGTGAGCTGAAAGCAAGAAAAAGATCTTCCCACTCTGACAGCAGACAGTAGAATCAGAAAACAGCAGGGACTAAGCTGATTAAAAAGACACAATTCTTTTCCAAGGAAAAGAGAACATACTCCTATCGATAATACGGAGCTCAGGATGATATGAAAGGGAAGATGACCAAGGGTCTGACTCTCTGTTTATAGAGATATAGCTCCATATGCTATTAAAAATTTCTATTTGTATTTGAAATGTTCAAGAATGACATTCACACATACACACCAACACAATTTCCAAGATTTAGCAACTGATTGTCAAGCCAGACCAACATCTGAGAAGGCTGTCATTTTAACTTTTCTGAAAGTGACTGGAGCAAGAGCCTCCATTTGTTGCAAACAGTTTGTCACCTCAGTTCTGCAGTTCTTTGGATTCATGAAGCAATATGGCAAATAAAAATAGCCTTTTTCTTCCTGTGTCTCATGTTCCCAACATAAATGCTGAGTCTAGCAGTTGATCTTCCTGGATATATCCTACTGAGAATCTTAGGCTGAATCCTCTTGGCTTACCTTTATGCCACTCAACTAGGATAATGCCATCAACCTGGAAAGTATTTAATTTAATTCAATTGAAAGCCTCTATCCCTCCCCCCTTTTCAGGTTCAGAGATTCCCTAGGCTCCCTTCTGATTTGAGGAAATTCTGGGAGCCTCAGAGCAGGGTGAGGGAGCCTTTAGTATTCAAAAATCACTTGGTTGCCACCAAAGAGATTGGGGGCAATAGTAGTGATTGTTTTGAATATAGTGGTGCCTCGCTTAATGACGATAATCCGCTCCAGGAAAATCGCTGTTAAGCAAAAACGTTGTAAAGCGAAATTAAAAAACCCATTGAAACGCATTGAAAACCATTCAATGCGTTCCAATGGGCTAAAAACTCACCGTCCAGAGAGGATCCTCCATATGGCGGCCATTTTCAGTGCCTGTATAGCAAGGAATCCGTCCCTAAGCACAGCGGGGAGCCATTTTAAGCACCCAGTGGCCATTTTGAAAACCCAATGATCAGCTGTTTTTGATCATCGTAAAGCAAAAATCAGTTCCCGAAGCAGGGGACTGATCATCGCTAAGCGAAATTCCCCCATTTAGACCATCATTTTAATAATAATATAATTTATTGTCATTGTAAGTATATACACAGTATACCATACAACGAAATTCACAACGAAATTCATTTAGACCATTTAAAACATTGTCGTAAAGAGGATTCATTCATAATGCGGGACAATAGTTAAGTGGGGCACGACTGTATTAAATGCCCTTCGTCTCATATCCTGAGTCTCCAAAAGATTTCCCCAGGTTGAAAAGGAGCCCTGGGGAGCCCCAGAACCAGAACCTGAAGGGAGGTATAGGAAGCTTTCAATTAAATTGAATTGGATATCACCATCATGGGATGGTGACATCATCCTACTTGCATGATGTAAAGTTGCACAGGAGGATTTCGGCCATAAAGCTATAGAGCTGGAAGGGATGTCAAGGGAGTCCTACCCCATTACAAAGAAAGAAATCATCTCTGACAGGAAGCCATCTAACTATGAGATTTACTTGGACTGAGTATATTTGTTTTGCTTGGGGGAGAAGTTAAAGGATCTTTAGGAGAAGCAGGTAAGTTGTAGAGAGTGCTGGATATTCCTTTGCTTCATACAGGACTTAACCCTTTTGGGGATAAACGTCAGCGGTCAGGAACGTAGGCTTCGGATTTCCCCCAGTGGTCTATAAAGTAATGTAGGACTCCTGGGGAACTGTTCAGACATTGATCTGACAACTAGACATGGGCCTTTCATGTTTAAACAAACAAACAAACAAACCAACCCACCAAACACAAGGAAGCTTTCTTTTGTGCAATTAGTGTTCTTTTGGTGATTTTGACAAGATAAAAATACGAACCATTCATATTTACAAATTTTGGGTACGCGTATATGACACTTTCATGTTCTTTCATGTTCCCTTTTTCATCTAATCTTTCTTTCACATTTCTCTGTCAGATAGCTGGACAAACTTTTCATCTAATAGCACTCATGAGGGCTGTCAGTAGCTAATCAGAATATCCAGGAAGGGAAAGCAGGAAATTTGAATCTGTGAAACGGCCTGTAAACCAACGAGGAGTTCTCTTTTTGTTTGTCATTCTTTGTGGATAAGATTACTGTGTGTGAGCTCATAATGCCCTCCATCTTGAATGATATTTGCTGCATCTATGTTTCCATCTTCAATCCCTTTTGTCTTTTTTTTCTTAACTTTGGAAGGATTTTTTCCATAATTTCTTTGGTTCCCCCCCCCTTTGTATCTCCTGCCCTTGATTTCTTTGGAGATCCACCCCTTTTCCTCCCCCAACCTGTTTTCTTGTTCCTGTTCTTTCTTGATTTTTTTTTTTTTTTTTTTTTTTTTTTTGCTGGCTGGGAAAGCCTGTGATATGCTGAACTAAAAGAGGAGAAAAGAAGGCCTCAAGTGGTAAAAAGGAGAGAAATCTCCCTATAGAGTAGTTTTGTTTGAGGGAGGCTGTGTTTGAGGGAGGCTATGATAGACAGGACATCCTAACAGGAAAAGGAGTCCAAGAAGGGTGGGGGCTTCTAAAAAAAAGAAATTCTAAAGGCACAACTACAAACAATTCCAAAAAAAAAAAAAAAAGGTGGGAGGCAGCAAGAAAGGCCAGTATGGCTTCACAAAAAGCTCAGGGAGGACCTAAAAACCAAAAAAGACATATACAGGAAGTGGAAAGAAGGCCAGGCCACTAAATATGAGTACAGACAAGTAGCACGGAAATGCAGGGATGGCATTAAAAGAGCCTCGTGGCGCAGTGGTTAAAACGCTGTACTGCAGCTAAAACTGTGCTCACGACCTGGGGTTCAAATCCCAGGTAGCCGGCTCAAGGTTGACTCAGCCTTCCATCCTTCCGAGGTCGGTAAAATGAGTACCCAGCTTGCTGGGGGGGCAATGTGTAGCCTTTATAATTAAAATTGTAAACCGCCCGGAGAGTGCTTGTAGCGCTATGGGGCGGTATATAAGTCCAATAAATAAATAAATAAATAAATAAATAAATAAATATTAGGAGGGCAAAAGCTGTGAATGAGCTGAGTTAGCTGGAGAAATTAAAAGCAAAAAAAGAGAACATTCTTCAGGTATGTGCGTAGCAAAAGACAAACCAAAGACATAGTGGCACAGCTCTGCAATGAAGATGGAAAAATGATAACAGATGACAAAGAAAAGGCAGAGGAGCTCAATTCCTATTTTAGTTCTGTCTTTTCCCATAACACAGACTATGAACTTCCAAACAAATTGGAAGTGCAAGGGGGGGGGACAGAATTGCAGCTGGAGACTGATAAACAAATAGCCAAGGAATACCTTACCACCTCAAACAAGTTCAAATATCCAGGGCCGGATGAACTGCATCCGAGCATACTGAAGGAAGTGGCTTAAGAACACCAGTGCCACCTTCACCCTCAGGTCTAGCATTAATAATATTTTTAAAATTCATTCAATCCATTTTCTCTCCAAAAATTAATTTTTGTTCCATCGGTGTATACCCCTTCTCTCTCTGAAATATATATTCCAGGAATACACTCCATGTTTTCTTAAAATCATTATTTTGATAGGCCTTATTTTAATATCACATGTCAATGTATCATTAATTGTTATATCTCATAATTGTCTATACCATTCCTCTAAATTAATCTGGTTATTATTTTTTCAATTTCTTGTGAATATTAACCTTGCTGCAGTAACCATTATTACCATTATTACAATTAAATCCTTATTTCCTTTCAACAATTGATCTTTCTTAACCATATTCAATAAACCCATTGACGGGGACATTTGAATATTTAATCCAGTTATTTCCCTATTTCTTTAAAATTTGCTTCCATCCTTTCTTTCTTACTTCACATAACCACCACATATATAAATACGTCCCCTTCTCCTTTTTTACACCTCCAACATAGTGATGATAAATTTTTATTTATTGTATTCACTTTTACTGGTGTAAACCAAGAAATCTCCAAAAATCCTCTCCTCCCAAAATCTCTTTTATATTTCCTTTATCTTTCATCTTTTTCATCCAGTCTTTTATCCTATTTATCCTTTTATCTTTTAATACATTCTTAAGAGTTTTTTTAAAAAAGATTTTCTCTAAATCCACAATCTGGGATAAGGGAGAAGTCAGTGGGCTCCATATACCCTTAAACATTTTCCAATTTTCTAACATATTTTTAAGGAAAATATCTTCAAAAAGGGCAAAAAAAGAGGAATCTGTGAACTACAGGCCTGTCAGACTGACATCAATCCCAGGCAAAATTCTGGAACAGATAGTAAAGCTGTCATTGTGCAAGCACCAAAAAAACAATGCAGTAATAACTAGAAGCCAACACAGATTTATCAAGAAGAAATCCTGCCAAACTAATTTTATCTTGTTTTTTGATCAGGTTACCTCCATAATAGACAGAGGGAATGCTGCAGATGTAGTATATCTTGACTTCACCAAAGCTTTTGACCAAGTGCCCCATGATATCCTGATTAGCAAGCTAACTAGTCGTGGGCTGGATAGATCAGGTGTCAGGCGGATATACAATTGGCTACAGAATCATACTCAGAGAGTAATGATTAATGGGCCCTTCTTTAACTGGGAGGAGATAACAAGTGGGGTACCCCAAGGCTGAGTCCTGGGCCCAGTGCTCTTCAATATTTTTTTAATTAATGACATCGATGAGGGAGTGCAGGGAATGCTTGTCAAATCTGCAGATGATACCAAATTGGCAGAATAACTAATACCCTAGAAGACAGAAACAAAATTCAAAATGATCTTGATAGGATGGAGCACTGGGCCAAAAGCAACAGAATGAAATTCAACAGGGAGAAGTGCAAAGTCCTGCACCTTGGAAAAAGAAACCAATTGCACATTTAAAAGTTGAGGGAGACCTGGCTCAACAAAACTACAAGCGAGAAAGATCTTGTAATTGTCGTAGACCACAAGGTAAATATGAGCCAACAGTGTGATGTGGCGACAAAAAAGGCAAATGCTATTTTTGGCTGCATTAATAGAAGTATAGTTTCCAAATCCCGTAAGGTGCTAGTCCGTCTCTATTCAGCACTGATTAGGCCTCACCTTGAGTGTTGTGTCCAGTTCTGGACACCACATTTCAAGAACGATGCTAACAAATTGGAACAAGTTCAGAAGAGGGTGACAAGGATGATCAGGGAGCTGGAAACCAAGCCCTATGAGGAAAGACTGAAAGAATTGGGCATGTTGAGCTGATTGTGGCTCTGATCATCAGCTTCTCATAGCAAAATTCAAGCTTAAACTGAAGAGAGTAGGAAAAACCACTGGGCTACTCAGGTATAATCTAAACCAAATTCCTTATGAATACACAATGGAAGTAAAGAACAGATTTAAGGAACTAGATTTGGTGGACAGAGTGCCTGAAGAACTTTGGATAGAGGCTCGTAACATTGTCCAGGAGGCAGCAACTAAAACCATCCCAAAGAAAAGGAAATGCAAGAAAGCAAAGTGGCTGTCCAACGAGGCCTTAGAAATAGCAGAGGAGAAGGGAAATAAAATGTAAGGGAGATAGGGAAAATTACAGAAAATTAAATGCAGATTTCCAAAGAATAGCAAGGAGAGACAAGAGGGCTTTCTTAAATGAACAATGCAAAGAAATAGAGGAAAATAATAGAAACGGAAAAACCAGAGATCTCTTCAGGAAAATTGGAGATATTAGAGGAACATTTTGTGCAAAGATGGACATGATAAAGGACAAAAATGGGAGGGACCCAGAAGCAGAAGACATCAAGAAGAAGTGGCAAGAATACACAGAGGAATTATATCAGAAAGATCTGGATATCCCGGACAACCCAGATAATGTAGTTGCTGACCTTGAGCCAGACATCCTGGAGAGTGAAGTCAAGTGGGCCTTAGAAAGCATGGCTAACAACAAGGCCAGTGGAGGTGATGGCATTCCAGTTGAACTATTTAAAATCTTAAAAGATGATGCTGGTAAGGAGGTACATTCAATACGCCAGCAAGGTTTGAAAACTCAACAGTGGCCAGAGGACTGGAAAAGATCAGTCTACATACCAGTCCCAAAGAAGGGCAGTGCCAAAGAATGTTCCAACTACTGTACAATTGCACTCATTTCACACGCTAGCAAGGTTATGCTCAAAATCCTACAAGGTAGGCTTCAGCAGTATGTGGACCGAGAACTCCCAGAAGTACAAGCTGGATTTCGAAGGGGCAGAGGAACTAGAGACCACATTGCTAACATGCACTGGATTATGGAGAAAGCCAGAGAGTTCCAGAAAAATATCTACTTCTGCTTCATTGACTATGCAAAAGCCTTTGACTGTGTGGACCACAGTAAACTATGGCAAGTCCTCAAAGAAATGGGAGTGCCTGACCACTTTATCTATCTCCTGAGAAACCTATATGTGGGACAGGAAGCAACGGTTAGAACTGGATATGGAACAACAGATTGGTTCAAAATTGGGAAAGGAGTACGACAAGGCTGTATATTGTCTCCCGGCTTATTTAACTTATATGCAGAATACATCATGTGAAAGGCTGGACTGGAGGAATCCCAAGCTGGAATTAAGATTGCCAGAAGAAATATTGACAACCTCCGATATGCAGATGATACCACTCTGATGGCAGAAAGTGAGGAGGAATTAAAGAACCTCATAATGAGGGTGAAAGAGGAGAGTGCAAAAAACGGTCTGAAACTCAACATCAAAAAAAATAAGATCGTGGCCACTGGTCCCATCGCCTCCTGGGAAATAGAAGGGGAAGATATGGAGGCAGTGACAAATTTTACTTTCTTGGGCTCCATGATCACTCCAGATGGAGACAGCAGCCATGAAATTAAAAGACGCCTGCTTCTTGGGAGGAAAGCGATGACAAACCTAGACAGCATCTTAAAAAGCAGAGACATCACTTTTCCAACAAAAGTCTGCATAGTCAAAGCTATGGTTTTTCCTGTGGAAGTGAGAGTTGGACCATAAAGAAAGCTGACCGCCGAAGAATTGATGCCTTTGAATTGTGGTGCTGGAGGAGGCTCTTGAGAGTCCCCTGGACTGCAAGGAGAACAAACCTATCAATTCTAAAGGAAATCAACCCTGAGTGTTCACTGGAAGGACAGATCCTGAAGCTGAGACTCCAGTACTTTGGCCATCTTATGAGAAGAGAAGACTCCTTGGAAAAGACCTTGATGTTGGGAAAGTGCGAAGGCAAGAGGAGAAGGGGATGACAGAGGATGAGATGGTTGGACAGTGTCTTCGAAGCAACCGACATGAATTTGACACAACTCCGGGAGGCAGTGGAAGATAGGAGGGCCTGGCATGCTCTGGTCCATGGGGTCATGAAGAGTCAGACATGACTAAACGACTAAATGAAACAAGCCTTGAGAAAAGAAGACAGAGGGGTGATATGATAGCATTTTTCAAATATTTGAAAGGCTGCCGTACAGAGGGGCAAGATCTGTTCTCTATCATCCCAGAGTGCAGGACAATGGGCTCAAGTTAAAGGAAGCCAAATTTTGGTTGAATATCAGGAAAAACTTCCTAACTGTTAGAGCAGTATGACAGTGGAACCAGTTACCCCAGGAGTTGGTGACTGCTCCAACACTGGAGGTATTCAAGAAAAATGTGGATAATCACCTGGCAGATATTCTTTCATTGTATTCCTGCACTGAGCAGAGGGTTGGACTTGATGGCCTTTTAGGCCCCTTCCAACTTCACTTTCCATGTTTTTTTTCATGATTGTGGTTTTTTGCCTTTATTACTTTTCTTGATTTTTGGTATAGGAGGCTATTTTGTTTGTCTGTCTGTTTTGCCATGCTTCTCCTGTTTATGTGGTGCTTTCCTTATTTGATTTTTAAAATTTTTGTTTGAGTTGTTTTTTTTCTTTTACTTTCTTTCTTTTTGTTAAATCCATATATTTTTGTGGGTTTTTTGGGGGGGGGACTGTTTTGTTTGCTTCTGTGGATGTATGTAGGCCAGGGGAGTGGATTTTGAGCCTGTGTTATTGTGCTACTGGGCTATGTGAAGGCCATACTACTCTAGAGCGAGAGGCACAGATATGTGTTCTGAAAACTCCTCTGATGACCTGGACTTCTTTACTACAGCTAACAGAATTCTGGCTGGGGGAATTCCTGATAAATTTTGGGAGCTGTAATGGAAAAAATCATTCCTAACTATGAACTATAATTCCCATCTGCACCTGTGAGCATAGTTGATGCTCAGGGATGAAGATGCTTGTAATCCACAACATTGGGAACTACAGATGTAGACAGCTTTAAAAAGCTGACTTAGCTTCTTAGCCAGCACAGTGGCTTTGTATTTGGAAAGTGATACTGGCTTTACAACCATTATGATGTAGCCAAGGAATAGTGGCTTCTTCCAAATAGCTTTTTACTAACCATTTGCTGACAACGATCAAGCTGCAGCTTAGCAGACTCTCCACCTCTAGAAGTTGAATTTCCATTTCTATGTTCCCCAGTGCTGTTACTACCTGCCATAGCTCCCCTTAAAAACAATTGAACATATGGGCACTATTATAAAATGCTATATCTGCTAGCAGAATGCTAATGACATTTGGCAGAAGTCTTAAGTTTCCAGCAGGAGAAGAAAAATAATTACTTCTATTTAAACAATAAAAACATTTACAAGAATAACATGAAAGTTTCACAAATTTCTGGTTACAGATGGGCTGAATGAGAATTATTTTCTGTGTCTTCCTATCCACAGAGAACAAAGAGAATATACACCTGCCCTTGTTTCAGTTTTGCACTATAATAAAACAAGTTACGTAATTATAGTGGGCCAAATTGCCACTAAATGATCCATTTAAGGAGGACAAGGGAGAGGGACTGAATCAATGGGCCAACCTCTGAATTCACTTACATGTAAAACAGTTTTCTTATTTCTGAGTTAGTTCTTCACTTGACCACGTGACCATTGATGCAAAACTGGTACCATTGTGTTCCTATCCCAGGAGGTGCACACACTGCATGTTTGATATCCAGTACAGTAGTTGCTCCATCTCCACTCTTTTGTTCATAAGGAGGCTGCAACTTGTGCATACATGGTGTTACCTTACAATGAGTCAATGTTGTGATTCACTGAGGCTAGTCAGTCTTGTCTCCTTGAACTGGGCAGGAGACTCCAAACTCTGAATAAGAAGCATTTTTTAAACCCTTACTAGAGGTTTTGCTAAAACTAGAGACCCCTGGAATTGGACTCGGGATCTTCTGCATGCCAAGCTATGAACTCTCTGATCCTATGTTTTGCCAGGGTTTAACTGAGATGGACTTCTCTACGGTTGATATCATGATACACCTGGCTGCAGAGCCAGAGCTGAGGAGTTCAGTTCCTCCCTGTGCCTTCTGGAAGAAGACCCAGATTGTGTAGTCTTGATCACATTGCACAATCACAAAACACCTCCAGAAGAAGGGACTGGGAAACCCCTGAGTACTGTATATTTAGAAAATCCTGGAAAAGGGGTTGCCATGAGCCAGAATCAACTTGGCAGTACACTATTATTATTATTATTATTATTATTATTATTATTATTATTATTATTATTATTATTATTATTATTATTATTATTATTATTATTATTATTATTGGCCAACTTTAAAAGGCAAGAAAATGTGCAAGGTTTTGAGATCATTTTTTCTACATTCAGTGAACAAAGTATGTAGTGTAAGGACGTGGAAGTGGAGAAAGTTAAACTTGTCTGCATATTGTTTTAGAATGTAATATAGGAGAACAAAATAATGGGTTTTATCAGATACAGTGGTCTTTCATTTATCTATCTATCTATCTATCTATCTATCTATCTATCTATCTATCTATCTATCTATCTATCTATCTATCTATCTATCTATCTATCTATCTATCTATCTATCTATCTATCTATCTATCTATCTATCATTTATTTGAATTCTATACTGCCCATCTGGCAGCCAAGGCTGCTCTGGGAGGTTTACAACAGCTAAGCATTAACCATAAAAGAATCACAAAACATAACAACATCAGTAAATTATAAAGGTGCAAACCAAAAATATTATAAAATACAACAGGAGACATAATAAAATACAGTAAAATAAATAACATGAAAACATTGCGGTAGATTAGATATTACGTTATAGATTTCACATGGGATAACCTATATAGCCATAAAGAATTCATTCCTGCTGTCCTGCTTTCGGTGCATCGCAATCATGGTGAAAGTAAGGAAGAAGGCAGCAGCACTGCATTAGGGAACTGCATGTACTCATATTTTATATCTTATGATTCTTTGTATTAGCAAGGCCCAGAAAAAGTTTTTTTGGTTTTTTGTTTTGTTTTGTTTTGTTTTGTTCTTTTGGAAAAGACTATAACTCCCTTGCTAGCATTCCTCCCACCCATCCAGAAGAGCTTTTCATGTCTTGGAAGATACTCAAATTTATATCCATAACTGAAAAAAAAGTCATGTTATAGCATTATCTTTTAAGAATGAATCCTAAAACCATTCAGAAACTAGCATTCCATTCTTCATAGAGTAATATTCTGCAAAAAATTTAATCTTGTATTTCTTTCATATGCAGTGTAAAGTAAAACTCGTCTTAGATTAAGAATTGTGTTTGCCATCCGGAAGTCAGTGCTGCATAGATAAAAAGGCAACAACAATAGAAATGCAAATCCAGCTCAAATCATCTCTTCTAGAGATGAAAAATTCAAGAACTATAAACATAGTAACTATAATAGGTGGAAATTGCCTCTGCTTGGGTTTCTGTTTTTACAATAATTCTGATTTTTAAAAAAAAAAAAAAAAAACTTGCCATGATAAGAAGAAAATAACGTTTAAGCTACAGAAGAACAGGCACCCAATCAGCAGAATGAGTGTTTCAGATTACCATATAATTAACAAGGAGGATGAGGAGCACAGAATAGAGGGAAATAGCTAAACTGTGCCACTTTTCATAAATTGGCTAAGTTCACACACACACACACACACACACACACACACACACACACACACACACACACACACACACACACACACACACACACACACACACACACACATATTTACTCACAATTCTTTCTCCTTAGCAGGATTGTGGCCTTATTCCAGCTTCCTTGGAAATTAGGAGAAAGCAAACATCGACTATTGCTGGCCAGAACTGCAGACAGGGATCCAAAGGTGTTACATATATAATTTTCTATAAATTATTCTGCCACAGAATGACAGTTTCTCCCTTTCCTCCAACTATATTTTCATGTATGGCACCTACTGAAGTAAGAAAGTTTGATTGTTACCTGGTATTTTGACAAGTTGTGGCTACCTTTTAAAGTTCCACTCAGCTGTATTATTTAGCTGTGACTTATCTTTAGTCTGGAGAAGGGGGAATCTGAATATTGGGACCTTACAGGTGGCTTTTCCATATTTTTCAGGTGAGAAAGATCTTAAGAAAAATTGCAGAAGGGAAGTATACATGAAAGCCCACCATTTACTGTCTTGAGGCACCTAGACTGCAGTGTTCCACTTCAGAATAGGTTAAAAATGCATAGCAGCAGTATTCCTGAAGATATTCAGGTTAAAAAGACCTTCTTGGCCTCCTAGAGGATGTCACTCATTGTATTTAGAGAAGAACTGGATGTTGAAATGGCAAAAAGAAGAAACATGTGGAGAGTGAATGCATAGGATTATGGGACCCTAAGAAATGAACTATAACCCCCCCCCCACACACACACATTAATCCTCTTTTTTTAATTCAGAGAGAGATGGGGAGTGAGGAAGAGAAGAAAAAGGAGCAAGAATTGCCAGCCCTAAAATTTGGAAGCAGCAGCAATTGTTTTCTATAGTTAAACACATTTTGTGAGCAGTGGTGAGCAACGTGTCAACATTTTGCTTTTTATATTCTCCCTTTAATGAAGGAATGTACATGCTGCTCCTCCCTACTCTACTTCCTAACAACCCAAGTTGAACTGAGAAGGAGTGACTGGTCCCAGGTTACCAGTGAGTTTAATGGCTGGATGTGGACATGAACAGGGATCTCCCAAATTCCAACAAAATGTGTTGTAACCACATACCATACACTTGTTCTCCAACCTATTGAATGATGCCTGATCTTCCTGTTGCTTGATGTAGGAATGGAAAATACACAGGTTTTGGATTGTGACTTCGGAGCTTAAAGCGCTTTATGAGTTCATTGCTTCTCAACTCATAAAATGACCTCAATATCTTTTGGGTAAGAACCTTGCAGCCCTGTATATTTGCAAGAGAAGACTTCATGAAAGATGGCCATGGAGCAGCCTGACCATAGACACACACACACACAGAGAGAGAGAGAGAGAGAGAGAGAGAGAGAGAGAGAGAGAGAGAGGACAATGTTAGTGAGCATAAACTGCATTTTAAATCTTAGGTTGAACATTGGGAAGAATGATATACAGACCTACCTTTAAAACACTTGCGCACTGGGGATGATTATTACACATAGGGCTTATAAGTAGTGAAATGTTCTGTTGATTCATAACCTAAGATCACTCAAGAGGACTTTAAAGGAACTGATTTTTTCTTCTTCTTCTGTGTGCTGTAATGAGCTTTACTGTGACAAAATAGAGGGGAGAAAGGGGGAATATATGTGTTCTTGTTTTACACAACGGAAAGTGCCTGAGAGGGATAAAGGCATTTGTTTAAGGTCAGAAAGGGCATGCTTCAGAGCCAGGAAAATAAGGGCAGATTTCATTAGTTCCTTTCCAACCCCAGATGTGTTCTTTCGAGGGCCTGTGTGGCTTCAGGAAGTTGTTACATCAGTGGAAACAAGATTAATGGGAAACAGTACCTGGATACAGTTGTTTAAAAAAAGGTTGAGGGTTTTACGAACATTCAAACTTGTTTTGAAAAAAAAAAATTGAAGAGGAAACCATGTTTTCTTTGAGTGCACTCTGGGATCAACTGTGTTAGTAGAAACGTTACAGATGACACATGTCCTCTTGCTCTGATTTCAGCACCATTTTGTATTGTAGGCTGTCCAGATTTCCCCTCTGTTTTTTCTGTATTTTTTGTTTAGCAGAGAATATCCAATTAAGAAAGTGGAATAGTCACACAGTGACTTTTAACTGTCAACAGTAGGAGCCAACATCCTAGAATCTATATAAACACTAAACATCTTTCAGGATTGAGTTGCAGTAATGCTCTATTGCCAATGTTCTTTATTTATTAGATCTCTCCAAAGAAAACAAAAATAGAAAATATTCAGCAAAATGTTTCCCCTCCCATAGCAGAACTTTTTTCCACATTCTTTCATCAGTGTGTGTGTGTGTGTGTAGGGAGTTTAATAACTTGTATGAGACTGCGGTCTTCCTATTCTCCTCCACATTGCAGTAAAGATTAATGGGAAATGTCAATTTAACGTCCTCATTTTTAAAAATTCCACTGCAAAAAATTTCCCCCCTCCAATATATAACGTAGCATAACAAGGCTAAGAACTTGGAAGAGGACCACAAAAGGCTAGGAAAACCCTCTGCTCTTTCCCAACTATTTGGATAAACCTGGATAGGATTAGCATGTTGTACCTCAATCCCATCAGTTTTATGCAATGCAGAAATGTGGAGATATTATTACACACTGTTCAATCATCTTATTTCAGTTTTTAGTGCTGCTTTATTTCATGGAGCACAAAGGATCTTCTTTCAGGACAAGCTTTGTAACTCTTCTTCAGTTTTAACAAGAAGAGCAATTCACATAGTGATTCTTTTGCCTTTGGCAGCAGGCTTGATTTTTGTGGATCATATGATTCTCCTCGATTTTGGTCAGTACCACTTCACAATGTTATTAGTCATGGATGTCAGGTCAATCCTGGTTTGTAGTAACCCATTTCAGGGTTTTCCAAGAAGTGAATATTCAGATTTCCATTCCCTTCCTTTGGGGGCACTCTGGAACTGCGTAGCTTGCCCAAGGCCACACAGGCTGGCTATACCCACAGGAGGCACATTAGAGAATCAAACTCCCAACATCTGGATCTGCAGCCAGATACCTAAACCACTGAGCTATGTGACACACAGAATCCTTCTAAGCACTCTTAGCAATTTTGAAGATTCTTGTCACTCAGTGCGGTTACCCAGTATATTTGTTTGTTTTTAAGTCGTAGGTGTTTTTAAAAATTGTAATATAGAATCTCCCAGGGCCATCCCATAAGTTGAGAGCCTTTTCCATAGCCCCTTTCTGATGCTTCAAATAGTTATGTACTATCTTACTGAAATTTGCAACTCTCCTCTTTACAACTCCTTGAAAGTGGGAAAAAATCCAATTTAATAAGAGATCTCTAAAAGTGGCCTCTTGAGAACTACATTCTTTCTTCACGTTCCAATCAACTATTTATGAGACATGTCCTATTTGTTTAATTTTTGGCTTTGTGATGATTGGAGTGAAGACCAACATTATTACATTTAGAGGAAATTAAATTCAACTTTTATGTAAGACTTGAGTCTGTAGACAATAGTGATCCTAGATCAATGTAATAAAATACTCCAGTGCTAGTCATTTTGTCTCATACATAATGTTTTTGCCACCTAGACCTGCATGCAACACACTACTTTTCTTTTGAAAAGTGTACACACTTATTAAAGCACTCCCTGATAAGGACTCCCAGGTATTTCATTTCCCCTTTCAGTCTCTTCTTTGGGTGTACATTTCAGTTTTCCTTCTCTATTCCACTTTTTGTCTTTCTGCTTTCCTGATAGCATTATTAAAAATAATTTTACATAATATTATTTTGCTATCTTCCACCAATCTTTCAATAAATTATTTTCTCCTATAATTTTACTTGGTTACTTGCACAGTTTACCCAAGTTCTTGAATAAAAAGTGAATTTGATGGACCATTTCCAATAGACTCTGAGGTCAAAGAAACCTATGTTGTCAGTGGTAAAGCTGCTTTGATGCATATGAACTATGAATAGATTTCCATTTGTGGGTCTCCTACTACAGAGGTGTGGGGGACCAACCAGCTGCTGGTATTTTTGGAGAAAACAGATTGCCTAGATCAGTGGTTCCCAACGTTGTGTCCCCAGATGTTCTTGAACTCCCAGAAGCTGTGCTGCCCTAGATTTCTGGGAGTGGTAATCCAAGAACATCTGGGGGCTAAAGGTTCAGAACCACTGGCCTAGATCCATTTCAATTAAGATTCAGGCCATATCATGTAACTTAATCGGCATTGGTCACCCTACAAGATGATTATCTGAGGGACACAGATAAGGATAACATATTCCTACTGGTCCTCCTGGATTTTTCTGCAGAAGTGTACTGTCGACCAAATTAGGACTTGGGGACTCCATTCTTCGGTGGTACCAGTCCTTCCTTGAGGACCTATCTGATATGATACAGCTTGGGGATGTGATGACCACCTCTTGAGACCTCTATTATGCTTTTTTAACCACTGGGAGAAGTCATACAGAGGTTTGGAGTTCATTGTCATCAATATGAAGATGGCACACAACTCTGTCTTTCTCTTTTTTTCATTAGCAGATGATGCTATGCAGGTCTTTGAGCAATGCCTAGTGTCAATAATGGACTGGATAAGGGTCAGTAAATTGAAACTGAATCCAGATAAGGTGGAGATCCTACTGTTGGAAGGATCATCAGACCAGTTAGAAGGATATTTACCTGGTTTACACTCTGCTGAAGACCTGGGTCCACAGCTTGGGGTTACTCTTGGACCCAGCTCTCCCTATGGAGATGCAAATATCTGCTGTGGTCAAGACTGCCTTTCAGCAACTTTGACTAATTGTTAACTGTATCCCTACCTAGGTAAGAAATGTATAACAACAGTGGTTCATATGTTGGTAATGGTAATCTTTAAAATACTATTGTAAAGTTCCTTATTCTGGGCTGCTCTTGAATTCAGTACAGAAACTTCAGCATGTCCAAAATGACATTGCTAGACTGATTACAAGTACCAGAAGATTTGAGCACATATCCCTAGTCTTGGCAAGCCTTCACTGTCCCCTGTTAGTTTCCATGTCCAATTCAAGGTGCTGGCCATCTGTAAACCTCTTAATTGTTTAAGACCTTAATACATGTTGGAATGTGTCTCCCCCCCAAAAAAAAAAACCAGCTACCCATCCTACCCACTCTTTACAGTCCTTAATATTAAAAATTGTGACACCTAAGGTGGCCAAAAAGAGTGAACACCAGGAACAATGATGTTCGGTCATAGCTATGTCCCTCTGGAATAAGTTTCTTACCAAAGTTCATCAGACATCATCCTTCTCAGTTATTTGTTTAAAAAATCAGGATTATGTAAAGCTACCTTTTAGTATACCTTTTATTAGTTTCTAACCATAGGCCTGAGGTGTTTGAGATTGTTTAAATTTTTGTTTAATTCTAGTTACATGCAGATTTATTAAGCCACTGACAGGGGTTTTATTGTACTTTATTGTACAAATTGTATATTGCAATTTTGTACTGTTTGATTGCAATTATGAATTGATGTGTTGTGAACCACCCAGAGTGTGTTTGCAGTAATGGGGCATTATAGAAGTTAAAATAATAAGGAAAATAATAAATACAAGATGGTGCAATCAATCCAGCTTGTATTTATTTATACAAGGGGTGTATGGTGTGGGTGTGAGTTACAACGTTTGCCATCTGGTTCTCACAATCAGTGAAAGCCACGACAATTCTGCTGCACAATTTATCAGCCTAGAGAAATGCAAAGACAAATGAGATACTAAGGGAAACTCTTATCTTATGGTAAGAGCCCACATAGCCCTTTGAACAGTTTGGGTTGACAGGGCTACCTGAGGAAACTTTCATGTTCCCCTGAGTTTCCAGCCAGTGAGCCAAATCTTAAGGTGAGTAGCAGTACAGAAGGGGAAAGTTACATTGTTGTCTATGAGGTGTCTTAAGCCTTGGCAAATTTTTGTAATTCTTAATTTCCCATTTCCCATTCAAGATCAAACCATCTTCAAACATTTTATGCTATAACAAGGATTGCTTGCAACACTGTGCTGGATTGCAACTACTTCTATGAGAGGATTGCAGCTACTTCTACGCAGAAGTCCTGGGTCCTATGAGACCTGGCTCCACTGCTCCCACCATCTCATCATAGGGTCAAAAGGAAGAATTTGTTTTTCTGACAATCTGTATAGACCAGAGAAGGAGAATATATGACCATCCAGATGCTCTGGAAAGCATCGTCAGTGGGTAAGGATGGTGATGGCAATAATCAGAGTACAGTAATATCTGGAAGGCCAGATATTCCTGTTTTCTGAGGCAGGCAACCAATGATTTTGATGTGTATAAGGCAGTTTTTAAGTCTTTAAAATCCTGCCTGCTATTGTCAGTTAAATAATTGACCATCTGCCACCTTTTATTCAGCTGCTTGAGACAGCCACTTATCTTGCCACGCAAGGTATGGTCAACACTGAATGACTGCTCAGTGACAGAACAGGAACAATAGCTGAAAGCATCCTAATTAGTGAAGAAAAATCTTGGCAGAATAATCTATTTCTAGAACCTCATCATCACCAAGTTTAGTCAAACAGCAACCTATCTGAAAATTTTAGACAGCAAATGACACCGAAGGACAAATTAAGAGAATAGCAATTTTAGGTGTGCGCTAAAATATTGAACTACAAAATAGAACAAAATATTTTGAAAATAGTAGCATAAATCTAGTATCTGTTTTAATTTTATCTTAATGAGGTATGTAATACAAAACCTAACAGTGCTTAAAGTAACAGCTTTTTTTTAGCTAAGCTTGACTGCCGGTGAAAAATGGTGCACAGACTGATTAGGTTAGAAATATAATGTGCATTAGAAATTGCTCAAAGTAACTCAGTTAGAATTTAGGGGGAAACAATGGGGAATATCTTGAGAGTGGCAACATTTTTACAGTCTAAAATCTCATTTCTTTGGAATTAGTATTTCAGGGAGTAAATTAAACAACATGCTCTACTGGTGGACAAACAACATTAATGCAAATTACAGGCAAACTATAGAAGGTTTACTTTCCCCGCTGGCAAGTCTCCTGCAGCATTATAATCAGAAGGTATGAAACTGCTGCAAAAACAGTACTTTGTGCATGGAAAGCAGGCTAGCAGCAAGGAATTCTGTCTTGCCTTCAAAAGAACCCCAGAGACTGTGTATTAGCAATTGCAGGCCATTCCTTGAACATCACACATACCTCAGAAACCATAATAGGATTTCCATAAGTTGGAAGCAACATGGTAACACACAACGACAAATCTATAAGGTGGCACTGGTAAGGCTTTGTACTTACAGAGCACAACCTATTGTTGATATATCAACAGTGCTGGAAAAAGAGGATGAGTTGTTCCCATCATGGATATGAAAGAGGTAACATCTTACTTGTGCAACAGCCAACTAATGCTTTAAGTTAAGAATGTGATGAGCAATAATTCAACAATATTTAGAATATCAAGTATTTCAACAATGTTTGGAATAACAATGTTGTACTGTAGGAAGGTTAGATATCACAATTCTTTTTGGGGGGAAAAAGCACAAGATCTTTGTGCCTTTAAGTAGCTAGGAATAGATCCAATATGGGAGAAGGGGGCATTGAGATCCTTATGCCAGGCTGGAAATCCCCTTAGTGTCTAGCTCAGGAGGGAAGCCTCCCCTCTTCATAGCAAGTGGCAGAGGTTCTTCCTAGTGGTCCTGCATGCAGGAAGCATCCATAGCAGCTCTCAGGAGGCAGACTGGGAGGGTCTATTGAGTGACAAACAAGTCAGCCAATGCTTGGATCCAGCCCTCACAATGCACTATTGTTATGGTAATGTAAAGGTTCCCCTTGACAATTTTTGTCCAGTCGTGTTCGACTCTAGGAGGTGGTGCTCATCCCCATTTCCAAGCCATAGAGCCATCGTTTGTCCGAAGACAATCTTCCATGGTCACATGGCCAGTGCGACTTAGACACGGAACACTGTTACCTTCCCACCGAAGTGGTCCCTATTTATCTACTTGCATTTATATGCTTTTGAACCGCTAGGTTGGCGGGAGCTGGGACAAGCGACGGGCGCTCACTCCATCTCGTGGATTCGATCTTACGACTGCTTAGTCTTCTGACCCTGCAGCACAGGCTTCTGCGGTTTAGCCTGCAGTGCCACCACGTCCCAATGGTAATGTAGCCAGTACAATTTGAGCCTTTTTCCTATCCATCTGAACTTTATATGTGCTTTCTTTGGTGGGGCAGCTGTTTGCTTCTGAGTCCACAATAGCTAACAACTCTCTGGGTCTTAGAACCATAAATGTGACTGATCATTTTTTCTAAAAGTAACTTTTTCAAGGTCAGGATATGATTTCCCCTGAGAAACTCCAGTAATACTAGCAGGGTTCTACAGAAACACTGCACTCAAACATTCCCTAAACTGCATTATCTGAGCCAGCCTATGCCAATCCCTGAATGACTGTATATCTGTTATCGTAAAGCTGTGTGCTGAACATGCAAAACCACCTTCACTGAGGCAGAAAGCACCACCAAAATAGCAGGAAATATTTCATACATCGTCGTTCAAAGAAATATAGCCATGTATGCTCAAAGGTAATGTAATGAAAAAACAAGCAGAAAATCGAATTACTGAGCAACGATATGCAAGAGAGCAATGCAATTTAGTTTGATGAGAGAACAAAACCAAAAGTTCCTTTAAAGATGCTCCAAAACTTAGCTGTAAGGAAGGAAACAAAACCTCAGCAAAATAACTTTGCAAGCCATGGCAAGGTAACGTATGTCTCAGAGTGGTTTCAGTCTCTCCCTTGTTCATTGTGTATAGTTGTGCTTCTTTTCATTGCTACTATTGCAAGCTCTGTGCATGGCAAACCATTGTAGATGTATGTGGACACTGCCTGGGAAAATAGGATTGACTGGCAAAGATCCTATTGCTAAACATAGTTGGATGTAGAGAAAGGCTTACTGAATGGAGCACAATGGAGCTTATGAAGGAAATGACTAACCAAATCCCCACTGATTCAATGGGTCCATTGTAGTTGCAACTTATTACAGCCTCAGTGTTGTTATAGGGCAGTGAGCATACAAAGTGTGGAGGCAGGGAAGTGCCTTGTTCCCAGGTTCAGTATAAACAGACATGGGCAGACATATCAAGTCATTTTTAACTTCCCCCCCCACCTCCAAAGCTGTAGAATACAGGTTCTATGCTGATGCTAGGTTATTTTGGGTGACAGCAGGGGATCTGTACATGTGTTTTCCTCTTAGATGTATCAATAATGCATCAATGGGTGAATATTCCCATTCACTAAAACATGTTTGTGCATATCTTATAAATATATGTAGAAGACATTTTGGCTGAGTTTCAAATGCCTGCTTATTGTGCAACATATTTTCTTTTCTTTCTTGGGACACTCTGAAAGCCCAGAAAAGATTTCCTATTGCAAATTACATCTGTTTCCAGCCCCAAGAGCTAAAATTGAATAAATTTGTTTTTTAAAATACCTCAGCTTAATGAAATTCTCATACATTCCTAGCTCTAAACCTTAAATTCATAACATGCTGTTGTTTTCTCTACAGCTGTGTGTGTGTGTGCAGAACTAATACCTTCTGCAGTTATGACAATGGATGTTATTGTTAATGGAGGGATCCAGATGCAGTGAAATTCTCATTTTGGTATAGGTGTATGTTAAAGATGTGCCAGCTGAAAATGCTGATCCTGCAGCTGAGGCTCCAATACTTTGGCCATCACACGAGAAGAGAAGATTCCCTCGGAAAGACCCTGATGTTGGGAAAGTATGAAGGCAAGAGGAGAAGAGAGTGACAGAGGACGTGATGGTTGGACAGTGTCATTAAAGCTACCAACATGAATTTGACCCAACTCCGGGAGGCAGTGGAAGACAGGAGCGCCTGGCGTGCTCTGGTCCATGGGGTCACGAAGAATCGGACACGACTTAACTAGTGAACAACAACAAAGCTGAAAATGCACAGCTTCCAATACAAATTTCTTAGTTTTGATGCACAGACATATCTAGCTTTCTGACGAACAAATGTGTACATTGAGCTACTTTTGTTTTCTGACAAGTCATTTCTGACTTTTGTAGACTATATAAATTATCAACCTCCATAAAATCCTATTGTCAACAGTCCTGTTCAGTCTTGCAAACTCAAGACTTATTGAATCAATCCATCTCTCATTAGGTCATAGTCTTTTCCTGTTGCCTACAATTTTCCTAGCCATTACTGGCTTTTTCAATGTGCTTTGTCTTCTCATGATGTGCCCAAAGCATGATAGCCTCAAATTCACAATTTTTGCTCTGGGAGTGTTGTGTTGATCTGATCTAGAACCCGCTTATTTGTCTTTCTAGAGGTCCATGGTATTTTCAAAGCTTTCCTCCTATACCATATTTCAAATGATGTTTTTTTCTTTCCTCACTGTCCAGTTTTCACATCCGTACATAGTAATTGGTAATAATTTAGCATAGCTGGCCTTCTTTTTAGGCTTCAGTTATACAGCCTAATATACAAGTTATATCTTTGTACTTCAGAATCTTTTCTAGTTGCTCCACAGTCATCCTTCCAAGTCTCTGTCTTCTGATTTCTTGGCTACAGTTTCCCATTGGATCGATTATTGACCAAGGTACAGAAGATCTTTAACAATTTCTAATTATTCATTGTCACCGTATTTATGTAGTTCTGTAGACATGACTTTTATCTTCTTAATATTCAACTGCAGCCCTGCTTTTTCATTTTCTTCTTTCAACTTCACCAGGAGTTGGAACAGTTGTGTGGATAGTGTCATCATACAGTTAAAACCTTAGATGACACTGAGCTTAGTTGCATTTGGATAGAGTGAAGAGTTGTCTGGGTTTGTTGCTGCTGCTCTGTTTCCATTTGTGAGGGACAATCAAGTTCTTGGCTGCTTTTATGAGTATCTATTTTCTACTTCCTATAATTTTGTATGTTAAGTATTTTTCTTTATTTCAGATATTTGTACTGTTAGTATTATTTTACAGTTTTCTTAATATTCAATTTCAGTTGTAATTCCACCAATAATATGTGAAATAAATCCTTGCCTAGGAGATACATCCTGCAGACATTACAGTAAACAAGTGCACTTTATCCTCTATTATGGTTTATCATGTTTGTAAAAACCATTAGGCATACCTTTTGCCTTCTTAGGCAAGGTGTGGTCTGCAATCTGGATTCTCTCAAAGCATTATTCGAGGAACAAAATCTTTCTTGATAAAGATATATCTCTTTTGTAATATTCCATTTAATAATCTGTGGATTATTAGTATGAACAGAAAATAGTCTATCATGGAAAAACCATAGGTCACACAGTATGAATATTACCAGAATTTCTCACGTTCATGTTATCAATAAAAAAATGTAAGTGCTATTTTCTTTAATTTTCAGACAACTCCTTGTTTCTCTTGGTGAATGTCCTATGGATTTCCTCTGTATAGCTCTTTAACTGGGGATGGGAAGCAAGGACTGTAAACTATATTCTTGTCTCATTATACTAGATATCCAGGACAGTGACAGTAAAATGGAGGGCCATTAACAAAGTAGAAAATGCTTTAAACGCTCCCTTCACATAAGTGCTGATATAAAGATGCTGCTAAAAGGATAGATTCTAGGAATTGCAATATCAAGAGCTTGAGGGCCTACAGGGAATTCAGAAAATATGCCAGAATATTATTACAACCTTGAGACAGTATTTAGTGGCAACAGTGAATTCTCACTAGAAGCTAAAATGACTAAACAGAGGCCCTCATTACTTCATTTCAAAACAGTTTTGCTGCACATAGCAAGCCTGTCAGAGAAGTAAAAGTAAGGAAAAAAGTTAACCAAGATAATGAGAAAGGTTACACATATTAGAACACTTAAGGCAACCTCTACTCTGGTTCATTATAGCAGGAAATAAATGCATGCCTAGACAAATGGGGAAAAAATAATAATTCGATGAGCCTAAGCTTAGCACTGATTGATGGGAATATTCAGGAGAATTATGCATGTAGAAATCAGTGATGGACAACTCTTGTATGCAACCCTCCTATTGCCTGGAATGTGGATTTCTTACTTGGTGAGATATTTGGAAGAAGTTTGATATCTCATATATTTAACTCTTATAATGTTGCAGAGTGAAAATTAAGGATTTGATTTCACCTCTTCAGACAGGCACGGGACTTAGAGAGGACTTGACCCTGCTCAGAAGATCTTTTTCTTCCAGGCATAAAATATACTCATGTTGTTGATGGATACCAATTAATCATGTAATCTACCCCATGGATGGTTATCTGGCATAGTTGTGTCAGTCTTGGCAGGAAGTTAGTCCCCACAACTCGAAGCATCATGTATCTGCTGTCCCCTTTTCTTCAATACCCCCAAAACCAGTGAGTTTATAAGTGTGGGTAGTCCTCAATTTGACCTTATCCTCCCACTGTTCAAAGTTTGTTCCCTGTACAATAAACTCAAACAGAAGTTCTGACAAGTGAAGTTGGTCTTCGCTTGCCCACCTTAGATAATCTTCATCAAAGCAAGTCATCCACTTAAACCCCTGGATCTCAAATGATACAACCCATTATTATGAAGAGGCGTTTCTGCTGCTGCTTCAAGAACTCTTCTCCCCTCCCTCAACAACTCCATATTAACCTCCTATTATGAACAACATGCAAGAATTAACTGACAATCAGGGAAAGAGTGCAGAGAAGGGTGCTGTTATGCAAAATATGAAAAAGAGCACTATAGTATGCAGGCTACAATCCAAGATGCACTTTATGAATGAAGATTTACAAATTTTCAAATTACTTGCAAATCACATGATAGAAAATAACTTTCATCTGAATTTATAACATTAGATTCAATTAGTAAATTTTGAGCTATGAAAGACTCAGTTTGCCCAGCACTGATTTCCAGAAATGGCTACTAATGGAGAGTAAAGAAGAAACTGCAAAGGTAGATTTACAGTTGAACATTATAATAATGTCCAAAATGCACAGGAGAATGGCAAAACTTCAAGGTTGACAATGAAGAAACTAAAATTATTACCGATTTTCTGTACCTTGGGGTAATCATCAATCCAACTGAAGACGGCAGCTAAAAAATCAGAAGAAGACTGAAATTTGGAAGAACAATTGGAGGGACAAGGAAAGCTCCTTAAGGATGTGTCACTGGAGTCCAAGGAAAAATTATACATATTATGGTATTCCCAATTCCTATACTGTTTTTCACAGTTACATTAATGTGGATATAAAATTTGGACAATAAAGAAAACTAAAAAGAAGAAGAAATCATTATATAGTGTTTCAACAGCTTTATGGTTACTAAGGACCATCAGAAAGAGAACTAAGAAAGTTCTATAACAAACAAAGCCTCAACTCGCAATAGGAGCTAAAATGTCTAAACGGAGGCTGTTGTAGTTTGGAAGGTACCAGTGTGGTGTAGTGGATAAAGTGACAGACTTGGACCCGGGAAAACTGGGTTGAATCTCAACTCAGCCATAGAAACTCACTGTGGTGGCACTGGTGAAACCACTCTTCCAGTATCTCATTTACCTTGAAAACCCTATTAAAGTCACTGTAAGCTTGATGTGACTTGATGGTGCAGAACACACACAGATCATACTTGGAGATATCACAAAAAGTTAAAACACAGTGGAAAAGACAGCAATTCGAATGGTGGAAAATAACAGGGAAAAGAGGAAAACATGAAATGGATTGACTCAATAAAAGCCAAAGGTTTTAATTTGTAAAGCCTGAGCAGCACTGTTTATGACAAAACCTTTAGGACAGGAGTCTCAAACATGTGGCCCGGGGGCCATTTGCGGCCTGCTGGATGATAGTTTGAGGCCCCCGCCTTGCCTGCCCCCCCAAAGCACCCATGCATCCTCTGCTGTCAAGAGTAAAAAAAGCATCTCACCTCGCCTCGCTTGCCGGCTCTCTCACAAGACAGCACCTCTTGAACCCTCCATCCAGAACTGCAGCCTGCCAGCCAGCCCGCCTGTCTGCTGGCTGGCAGGCTACAGTTCTGGATGGAGGGTACAAGAGGTCCTGTCTTGGGGGAGAGCCGGCGAGTGAGGCACACTGCCAGCCCTTTTCCCCAAGCACCTGAGCTCCCACCGAGCGATGCTTGAGAGTGGAGCTAACTCCCAGCCTGTCCTCCTGGGTGGCTTCCTTGGGCTCTTGCTCCGCTTGGCGGAAAATCTGATGCGGCCCAGCCTCATCCAGACTCTTCCTCCAGTGGCCCCCAGGTAAATTGAGTTTGAGACCCCTGCTTTAGGAGGTGATTAATTCATCTCATCACCATCAGTTGAACTTGATGGCATAGAACAGCAGGTTTCCTTTGAAAGGAGAACCTTGTATTCTGAACAGTAAGTTTGGAGTGGGAGCTGGGGACATGTGGTCCAGTCCCACTTCCTGTTTTCCTGACCTTCTTGTACCTCTGAGGAAGGTCTGAAGAGGATTTCAAATCATGTGTCAGTTTGAATACTTTTACAGAGAGTCTCACATGACTAGTAGTCCTGCCTTTGCAAGCTTTTCAGCTGGACAAAGTATTTTAACTGAATTCAGATGAATACAGTCTGAAAACTAGGGTAAGACCTTCATTACATCACTAACATTTCACCATCAGGCAAACTCTTGAATCTTGCTTGCTGGATATTACAGAGCTACAGGATGCAGAAGAAACAGAAAAGTCCCAAAGATCATTATGGCCAGATGTTGAAGTTAGGTTCTCTTGTCTAAATTAAATTCCATAATAAGGTTGACAACCTTAGAAAATGAGCTGGAGTTAGTAGGTGTCAGATTTCACCTCAGGCAGTGTAGATTTCATTGTATTCCTAATTTTGGTAGACATTGACAGTCACTTAGAATCTTTCCCGTTGCCTTCTATTGAAGTACATAGTTCCAGCATGGATGAATAAAAAACTCTTCCAGACTTTTTCAAACACCATGGGGCTGCTGGAACATAGGAGGCAAGGGTGTCTGCAGAAATAATTCTGCAGCCAACGTCTATTTTGACCTAACTATAGTTTTTAGCAGTGGACACTTAAAGAAGTACCAAGCATAAGACTCCTAGGAGGCCCAGCTCCCTCCTTTTGTCCCTGTGGACAACCCTGTGGTGGGGAAACAGAAAACTCCCTCCATTCTTACTAAGAATATCTGAAAAGGAACTTCATAGTCATTTTATAATATTTGAGTTTACAGTATTTACCAGCATGGATGGAAACACAGCTTAGTCACTCAAAACAATGCCTAAAGGTAAAGGTAAAGGTTCCCCTTGACAATTTTTTGGTCCAGTCGTGTCCGACTCTAGGGGGCGGTGCTCATCCCGCTCTTCAAGCCATAGAGCCAGTGTTTGTCCGAAGACAATCTTTCTGTGGTCACATGGCCAGTGTGATTTAGACACGGAACGCTGTTTACCTTCCCACCGAGATGGTACCTATTTATCTACTCGCATTTGCATGCTTTCGAACTGCTAGGTTGGCAGGAGCTGGGACAAGCGACGGGAGCTCACTCCGTCGCGTGGATTCGATCTTACGACTGCTTGGTCTTCTGACCCTGCAGCACAGGCTTCTGCGGTTTAGCCCACAGCGCCACCACGTCCCTTCGACGTGCTAAATTCCAGGTTTTCACACAAAATGTAATTGAACAAAAAATCTGAATGTAACCTGGGCATTACTAAACCTCTTTCTCAGTGACAGTATAAAAAACTGCTTCATAAAGACTTTCTCCTGTTCCTATTGATAATACCATGCCTAGAAATAGTCAGATCACAGAAGGATGCAAAAGATCTAACTTTCAACAGTTGGTATACATGTGTTGTAGACTTGTTAATGCAATAAATGAGGAAAACCAAACATCAATTAGGCTCAAATGACTTTGATGCAGTCTCTACATCATTTATCACATTTATTTGATATTGTAATGGGTTGGGTGGATATTGATCAATATATGTGGGTGCTTTCAGGGAGACATCGGCACATTTTGTGATTTGTTTGCCTCCAGTGTATGACAGAGGGAGGATGCACATATTTCTTTGGGCAGATGAGATGACTGGGAGTTGCTTTTTCATGCTGGTTGCTTGACTATTCCTCTGCGATGTGGGATATAATCGATCAATCTTTGAAATGTAATTTCAAAGTCTCAGTGCTAGCTCCTGGCCTTTTCACGGACTGTTGGCTAGCACTCTGCTGCTTCTCGGTTCTGCTGCCACCAACCAGTGCAACCATCAGATTTCTAGGCATTGTATAATGTTAACAAAATGAACAAGTTTATTTAAAATGATGCCACCAGCGTATGATCATGTAGTCCTCCCATTTCTAAACCGTCCTTCTTTCCCCCACCACCCAGGCTCCACCCCAGCACTCTTTCCAGCCCCGCCCCACAAATACACTAACATACAGCTTATGAATAATGCATAACTTAGGATGAATGCCACATTCCTCTCCCCTTAAATATGTTTGCATAGGAGGGGAAACTCGTTTTCCGTCCTAAAAAACATGCATCATTGTACAGAAATTCTACTTACTCTACAGCTAAAATTCTGCATGCATTAACACCATCTTATCTAGCAAGCACAAAATCTTATCACTATAAGCAAGAAAAATGCTTGTTTCAACTGTTGCAATCCAATACAGTTCAATCATATATTTTACCTTATGACTTATAGTTCCTAAATTTAACATTGCAACCTTACAGAAATATAACATAGTTATAAAACTTTTATATAAACAGTTACACTATAGTCCATTCAGGTTTATTTTAAAAGCCCGTGAATCATTTGCTCGGCCTTCTGGAAAGTGCATCTGTGACAATGTTGTGGGCTCCCTTCACACTTTTTAAGTCAAAGTCAAAGTCCTGCAGTAGAAGGGCCCATCTCATCAATTTACTATTGGTTGTCATTGACCGCATCCGCAGTAATGGGGAATGGTCAGTACACAGTGTAAATTTGCATCCACAGATATATGGTTTGAGTCTCTGTAAAGTCCGAACAATCACTAGGCACTCTTTTTCAATGGTTGACAGATGTCTCTTTCTCTCAGTTGTAATTTTTCACTTATATACATTACCAAATGTAAAGTCCCTTCTCCGTCTGCTTGGCAAAGCACCGTTCCTAGTCCAACATTCAATGCATCAGTGAAGTTGGTGAACTCACGGCTGTAGTCAGGTGCACTGAAGACAGGTCTAGTTGTTAATGCCTCCTTCAGCCGGTCAAACACCTGCTGGCACTCAGGGGTCCATCTGATGCGATCTAGCTCCTTCTTCTGCATGAAGTCCAACAATGGAGCAGGGATCTCACTGAAGTGTGGGATGAATTGCCGATAATAGCTCACCAGTCCCAGGAAAGATCTGATCTGCTTTTTGGAACTGGGGTTTGACCATCTAATTATTGCCTCAATCTTGGTGCCCAGAGGTTTGATTACTCCCCCACCCACTAAATGTCCTAGGTACATTAATTCAGAGTCTCCAATTTGGCATTTACTCGATTACACAGTCAAACCAGCTCTCTGGATTCTTTGCAGCACCTGTTCTAAATGTTCTTCTTTGTGCTCAGCCCACGGCTCACTGAAAAGGCCAATATCATCCATATAGGTGACTGTAAAATCTCCCAGGCCATGTAATGTCTTGTCTACCAATCTTTGGAAAGATGCAGGACAATATTTCAATCCAAATGCCATAACCTGGAACTCAAACAAGGCCTAGACGACTTTGGAATGCAGTTTTCTCTTGGTCCTCGGGCTGCATCTGAATCTGCCAAAATCCTTTGGTGAGATCAATGCATAAGATAAAATTGTACCCTCCTATTGTTTCAATCAAGTCATCTAGGCATGGCATAGGATATGAATCTGCCTTGGTGACATGCTTCAACTTGTGGTAAGGTAAAGGTAAAGGTTCCCCTTGACAATTTTTGTCCAGTCGTGTTCGACTCTATGGGGCGTTGCTCATCCCCATTTCCAAGCCACAGAGCCAGCGTTTTGTCCGAAGACAATCTTCTGTGGTCACATGGCCAGTGCGACTTAGACACGGAACCTTCCCACCGAGGTGGTCCCTATTTATCTACTTGCATTTGCATGCTTTCAAACAGCTAGGTTGGCGGGAGCTGGGACAAGCGACGGGCACTCACTCTGTCGCGTGGATTCGATCTTATGACTGCTGGTCTTCTGACCCTGCAGCACAGGGTTCTGCGGTTTAGCCCACAGCGCCACACCATGCCCCTTGTGGTAGTCCATGCAAAATCTGACACTACCATCGGGCTTCTCTATTAGTACTATTGGCATGGCCCAGGGGCTCTCAGATGGGGATTATTCCTGCCAGGAGCATTTAGCCCCCATAATTCTATAAGATCTGACAGCTATTGGACTAGCATCCCCGCTATCAGTTCTGTGGACTACAACCTTTGCTTTCCCAGGCGTATTGGTAAAAATGGTTTTGTATTTCTGCAAAATCTCAGCTACTTCCTCCCTCTGTGGTATAGTAAGAGAGTGGCCTAGGTTTACTTCCTTTGGGTTAAAGTGCTGTTCACCTCTCCCTTCCTAGCACATAAGTTCCTCTTTTTCACTTGGGTCCTCTCTGATACCATATAGGGTCCAGAGATTTCTCCTATAATAAGGTTTGAGCATGTTGACATGCACTATCTTGCGACCATCCTCTCCCTTCTGAATTACATAGTTTACATTGCTCATTCTCAACACTAATTTATAGGGACCCTCCCATGCTAATTGTAATTTATTTCCCTTGACTGTTCTAAGTAGAAGAGCTTCATCGTCGGGCCCAAAAGTTCTTTCCCTGGCCTTTCTATCATACCAGGTTTTCTGCTTGGTTTGGGCAGCTCTTACATTCTCTCCTGCTATTTCCATAGACCTTTGCAAGGTGTTCTACAATTTGTCCATATATTCTATTACAGATTCTGGGTCACTCACTCTATGGTCTTCCCAATTCATACGGGGCAAATCTAGTGGTCCTAGTAACAGCTCGAAAGGATTGTATCCAGTACTTTCTTGTGGAATACTCCTATAGGCATATAACAGGGGTTGTATCTTGCAATCCGAGTTATTTGGGTTCTCTGCCACATAGGTTTTGATCATCTGTACTAACATGCCATTAAATTTCTCAATTAACCCATTAGTCTTGGGATGATAAAGTTAAGTGTTGACTTGGGTTATTCCCATATCACTATCTCACTAGCAAATCCCAATTGGCTCATATAATTTATTAAGGCATCAGCCACAGTGTCAGTCTCTATGTTGCATAAAGGAATTGCCTCAGGATATCTTGTGGCAAAGTCCATGATGGTCAATATATAGTTATTTCCCCATCTGGTGGCTTTAGTCAGTGGACTGACCAGATTGATCCTAAGCCTCTGGAATGGTGTAGAGATGACTGGCAGAGGGCATAATTTTGCTTTGATTCTCTCCTTCCCTGTCCCTCTTCTCTGACATATATCACAAGTTTTGCAATAGTATGTAGTCTGTTTCCCCATACTTTTCCCCAAGTTCTGGACAACCCTTAAGTGGCGGAATGCCCATGTCACTCCTGTCTATCATAGCTGAAGCTCAAGTTCAGGAGCTTATGAGAAGACAGGAGGGGTGGAGTCAAGGAGACAGACAGAGGGAGGTAGTTAGAGAGGTGAATTAAGGAGAGTTGAAGAGAGAGAATTGGAAAGTTGGAGAGTTAGAAGGAGAAGGAGATAAATGGAATAGTAAAGCTAAATACTGTAGATAGAGAATATTAAGGAGTTGGTTAATGTGAATAAGTAAATACTACACCTGAATAAGCAAACGTGGAATCAAATATAAGTTAAATGAGTGATCCTAAACAATAATAAAAGAACATCTGTGATTTAAAAACCAAATGATAAATAAACGAGTTATATTGGCAGCACGTGTGTGATGCATATATGGTGCAGTGTGGATGAGAGATCCACTGGTGGTAGCAGAAGAAAGAGTAAATGTATCCATAGTTTTTCCTGGGGGAAACAAACAGGGAACATTGGGTGGAATGTCACACCTTCTTTTTGTTTGTGTGATTCCGATATGTGCTCCAAACTAACTACTGTGAGCTTGATGCATGGTTTTCTCTTGGTACTTATTTGGGACCACTAAATTGCCTTTGGGGTTCTCCTTTTCCTCTCTATGGGGTGGCTAAAATTCCACATACAAGAGTTCCTTGTCTATGCAAAATCTCTCAGGGAACTCAGGGGACAATAAGGTTGGTGAACTGGCCTCTTCAAAGCAACCCACCAAGCTAATGTTCTCCTTCTGCTCCTGGCCCCCCTTTGAGTGTGTAAGAACAAAAGCACTCTTAACATGCTCTATTAAGTCCCAGCCTATGAAAAAAGCAGCTGGTATTTCATCAGAAATGGCCACTTGCCACTTCCCAGACCAGTTCCCATAGGTCACTTGAACCTCTGCCACCCTCACAGCTCTTTCCCAATTCCTTTTAAATTCATAGTTCTACCTGGAATTATGTTTTCCTGGGCTATCAGGTCTGAATGTGCAATAGAAACTTGTGAACCTGTGTCTCTTAGAGCTATATATTTCCATTTAGTAATAACTTTTCCCCAGAGTTTTTAAGAAGAGAATTGTCATTTTCTATATAGAAACAATGAACTATGGGGGCTTCAAGTATTTCCTCAGGCTCAACAGCATCCTTGGTTGCCATAGTAACTGGCCTACTCTCTCTGCCTTCTGTCACTGAGACTTTCTTAATACATAGAGCTTTCTTCTGAAAGTTTGTATTTTGATTTTTCAATTTATCTATTTTACACTGTGATCTCAAATGATGCGAACTTCCACAAGTCCAGCATTTCCTTTCAGTGAAATTTGGCTGATTTCCTTTAATTGCAGTGCGATTGGTATGAGTTAAAGCCTTGTCAGGCGTTGGGGTTTTGGCTTGGGAAGAATTAGCTTTAACTGGCACCAGGTTGAGGCTTCATTTTTCTTACAGGAATCTATTCCTGTGAGGCTCCCAACCTTTACCACCAATTCCGTTTCCTTCAAAACCATGATCTGAGATCTGCTAATTCAGAGGCTTCCTGTATACTTTGGGGATGTTTTTCTTGGACTAAATACCTCAGCTCTCCCTGAGTAGTGGAATAAAATTGCTCTAGAGCAATGACTTCTTTAATCTCCTGTACAGATTTAACATCCTCCTGCTCTAACCACTTAGTTAGAAAGTTAGAAATCCTAGCCCCAAGCTGAGCATACGCTTCTTTTTAGAGTTTTGTCAACCCCCTGAATTTTTTTCTTAGCTGTCCAGAGGTGATTCTGAATCTGGGGTAAATAATACATTTTAAAAGTTCATAATCTCTGGACTGGTCATCAGTCATTTGCGAATACAGTTCTGCCAAATGGCCACTAATTTTCTATCTCAAAATTAACATTTTTTCCTCATCTTTTACCCCAAACTCTGAGCAAGCCCTCTCAAAAGAAATAAGATACGCTTCAGGGTCATCTTTTCTTTAAATTCTGGGAACTTTTTTAGATCTATTCTAAATGGTGTCTGTCCATTTCAACTGTTATTGTTGTTTTGAGTTGCAAGGGCTGCAAGTTCCAATTTCTTTTATTTGAAACTGCATCTTCTCTTTCTCCTTCAACTCCTTGTCAGCCTTGGCTTTCTCTTGCTCAGCCTCCATATGTTTTAATTCTAATTTCAGTTTGAATTCTTCTTCTAGTTTTGATTTTTCAAATTGTTGAGGAGTTTCTGTCTCTCTAACCTCCTCTGACAACTGTTCCTCTGCCTGAGGAATTTTTCCTCCACCTGAGGACTCCCATTTTCCTCCAGATCAGAACTTGGTGGCACTGCGGGCTAAACTGCAGAAGCCTGTGCTGCAGGGTCAGAAGACCAGCAGTCGTAAGATCGAATCCACGCGATGGAGTGAGCTACCGTCGCTTGTCCCAGCTCCCACCAACCTAGCGGTTCGAAAGCATGCAAATGCAAGTAGACCAATAGGTACCATTTCGGTGGGAAGGTAACAGCGTTCCGTGTCTAAGTCGCACTGGCCATGTGACCACGGAAGATTGTCTTCAGACAAAACGCTGGCTCTATGGCTTGGAAAAGGGGATGAGCACCGCCCTTTAGAGTCAAACACGACTGGACAAATTTGTCAAGGGGAACTTTTACCTTTACCTTTTTACCAGAACTTTCAGATTGTGTGTGCCTTTTGGACCTTTTAGGTAGCATGTTTTAATAAGTGACATATTGTTGACAAGATCGGGATAGATATTTCTTTAGACTTTCACAGATACCAAGTATCTCTCTCATTAACAACCCTCTAAACTGCTTCGCAGAGGTTTTCAGCTACCAGTCTCAGTCCCAAGGAAATTTCCCCTCACAGCTACTGAGATGTGAATTTAAGTATTTATGGTCTTTATTAGAAATAAATTTGCCTCAGATCTCACAGGGACTGCGTTCCACCCTGTCCCACTCTGTATCACTAGAGCCTGTGGACGCTGGGCTAGGTCACAGATCCCCAATTGTGAGGTAAAAATTACTTTCCTGCAGAGTCCTTTTATTCCCTTACAAGCTAGGCTTTCCCCCAGACTTTGTAGCAGAAGCCTCACGCTAGGACTTCCCCGAAGATCGTACGAGTGACCTACTTCTACAGCCAGAAGTCCTAGGAAAACAAACAAACCCTCAGGTAAAAAAAAACCTTGGACTCTACAAAGGCCAAACTGGCTTCTTCACACATTGGTTTCATTCACAATCCACCAGTGTGTCTTTTACTTTAGTCTAAGCCTGTATAGATGTGCCCTCAATTGTAGTGCTTTTTGGATCTTTCAGATCTTACCAAGATTTTTCGAATCCCACCGCTTGGCGCCAATTCTAGCAGTCTCAGTGCTAGCCCCTGGCATTTTCATGGACTGTTGACTAGCACTCCGCTGCTTCTCAGTTCTCCTGCCACCAACCAGTGCAACCACTGGATTTCCAGGCTTTGTATAACGTCAATAAAATGAACAAATTTATTTAAAATGATGCCAACAGTGTATGATCATGTAGTCCTCCCATTTCTAAACTTTCCTTCTTTCCCCCACCAACCAGGCTCTGCCCCCCAGAACTTTCCCCAGCCCCGCCCCACAAACACATTAACATACAACTTATGAATAATGCATAACTTAGGGTGAACACCACAGTTGGGTTGATATTGATCAATATATGTGGGTGCTTTCAGGCAGAAGTTGGCACATTTTGTGATTTGTTTGCCTCCAGTGTATGACAGAGGGAGGATGCACATATTTCTTTGGGCAGATGAGATGACTGGGAGTTGTTTTTTCATGCTGGTTGCTTGACTATTCTTCTGTGATATGGGGTATAATCGACCAATCTTTGAAATGTAATAAATACCTTTTAAAAGCACAGTCAAATCACCCGTGGTACATCAGATCTCAAAGATACCGATAGCTGGAAAGCTCAGCTCTCCGATATCTCCTCATCTTACCTAAAAACTACTTTTCTCTCTTTTTACACAGCATTCTTAGACATCATCCCTAGTTAAGCTTCATAATTTTGTTCCTTCTGTGGATTTACATCAGAGATGATCTAGCTACCAAGAACAATCATTCTAACAATTATCTCCCAGGGAGACAAGTAATCTGAATATCCTAGGCAATTAGCTTGTACTTTTTCTAACAACAGATGTGCCTGGCAACCTTGTCAGGATAATTAAGGAAGTACCCACCAGTACTTCAGGTTCTGTTAACTCTTTCCTTCTAAATTACTCCCGGTCTTCCAATAACACTATTCCTTGTAGGCTTTGTAAAGATACAAATCACTGTATGACAAAGCAACAGGTTAACAACAACAACAACAACAACAACAGAATTGCAGAGCTGGAAGGAACCTTCTGGATAATCAAGTACATCCCTTCTCAAGGAGGCACAGTGGGGAATCAAACTTCCAACCTCTGGTTCTGCAGCTAGATATCTAAGTCACCTAGCTACAGATGAATAATGTAACTGCCTGATTGATTTTGTCTCCTATTTCTTCCTTCCTATAGTCAATATACAGTCATAGTTTTCCTTTTTTTAAAAAAAAAATGAGCAGGCAAAACATTTTTAAAGGATTTCCATGTGTCCTCTGACACCTTACCAGTGATTGTGCCAAACAAAAAGAGTGCACACCAACAGCTCATAATGGCTACATATTAAGAAATGATAATAATGGGCCTACTGACTGAACCCTGAACTGTGGGAATGCCAGCAGCAAATGCCCTGGGCAGCACTGGCACGAAGACTGGAATAGCAGATAGCCTGTCATATGTAGGAACTGTACTCAATGAGCACAGCTGAGTGAGTTAGCACAGTCTTGCAATCTTGGAGCAGCTGTTGGAAGAATGAAAGAGGTAGAAGGAGGGGGCAGCAGAATGAAGCATGGCATATCTTGTACTATGAGCAAAATGGGCCGTTCTCTCTTAATTAAAGAGGACTTTCAGGGAAGTCCAGCAATCATAGGTTGACCTTAAGGAAAATAAGATTTTCTACAGATCCATATTCCAGGTGTGAGAGGTGTGGATAGACAATGTCCCCTCTCTCTTACTGAACATACCAGTTAATGAGCAAGACAGCAGTTATCATCACCTTGGCCAGACTTCACCAGACAGGCTCATTCTCAGCCCAGGAAGACAAGGGATCAGTCTCTTTTGGCTTGTAAGGCTCCTGCATTGGTAACAATAACAGAGGCCTTACCCTCTGTTATGTCCTTCCATTAGGATTGTGTCTCTGGAGAACAGACCTCTCCTATGTTTGTCAAGACAATGTCCCAGAAAGCTTGCTCTCTTGTTGCTGGGATGAGTGTCTTGTACTCTAGAATGTAACAGCTGGTACTGCTGTTTGGGGTGCTATGAGCTTTTCTAGTTTCTTCTGTCCTCTGAAGATGCCAGCCACAGAGACTGGCGAAAAGTTAGGAAGAACAACCTTCAGAACACGGCCAAAGAGCCCAAAAAACCCACAACAACCATTAGATCCCAGGCATGAAAGCCTTCGCATATACAATAAATATATAGCCTGTGCTTTTGAAGATGAGAACTTTTATTTAGGGATCACCCTATGTGTGTGCACATACACTTAAGAAAGTTCAATTCACTTAATAGGACTGTGCCTTGGATATGAACTGTTAGGCAAATTATTTCTTTGAGCATTTTAAAGGGCTGCAAATCAAATGCATGCGTTAATTTGAAGAGCCACAGAGATCAAGGTGTACTTTGATCAATGTTAAGTCGAAGTCACCATCCACTAATCACTTCCAATGCACCAAGCTTCATGTATTGCCACTGAGTTTCTCTGTGGGGCCTCTTATTCCCACTCTGCTCAGAGATAAAGCTACAGTGGCTTTAGCCAAAATGATCATTTTGGATAATTGCTCCTGGAACCCGTAAGCTAGAATGAAACACCCATGGGAGTTGTGCTTCCAAAAAGTACATTTGTTCTCCAGGCTTTGTCAGGAATGCTGTTGGTACTTGATTGGCAGAAGTATTCTCGTTCTCATCTCTCCTCTTTGCCACTTCAAACTGACACAGGGTGGGGAATCTTTAGCTCTGTAGTAGTTCTGGTCTCCAAACTACATCTGCCTTTAAAGAAAATAATAAATGTCTTTCTGTGTGCATGTGAATATGTGCGTGTGTGTATTTGCATATTCTTTTGGAGAAAGGCAGATGTGAGTTGAATGTAAGATGTATATAACCATATATAGATGAGATGGGACAGAAGATCAAAAGGGATGGCAGAAACAGAACTGAAAGGAGATTCTTTACTCCTAAAAGTGTTTGTGAACAGAGCAGAGATGGGTACGAACCACCGGTTTGTCAGTTTGTGTTGGTTCATCCTTTGAATGAACAGGTGTTTGGTCCTTCCCAGCCCTGCCTCCTCCAGTGTGTGAACATTTAGAGGCAGCTCCTGGAGGAAGTGGGGCAGAGAAACCAGGGAGCTGCCTCTGAGTGGACACCCACTAGAGCAGGCAGGCCTGGGAAGCACTGAACGCCTGTTTATCCGAAGGACAAACTGGCATGAACTGACAAACTGGAAGTTTGTGCCCATCTCTTTAACAGAGCAGTTTTTTGAACGAACAAGTTGTAGCATTATCCTTGTTCACCTTAATGGATTTTTAATCTTCATGGCTAATAGATGGTCGCTTAGTGAATACATGACAAGACAGAGTTAGAAATGGGCAAATCTGTTAGTTTCATTTTATCCCATGTCCAGAGTTTCAACTTTTCATACTTATTCATCAGGCCCTAATTGAAATGAAATGTTCACCCATCTCTAAGGGGCTGTGTACTTACTCTTCCTGAAGGTGTTTGCAAACAGTTACAACAGCTTTTTGTGTATACAAGTTGAAGTTGCTTGTCCATCTTATTTGCTTTAATTTGTAATTTAATGGGATATGATTTTGTGACTGTTTGGCAACACAAAACCTTGCATCACAAGTCCTGTCTGCGTTGTGGCAAATGCAACTTGAAGACATAAAGGACTGACTTCAGAGAATTTGGAGATTCTATTGGAAAGTCCTATTGATCCAGCTCATGAATGCAATTAACTTATATCTGCTAATTTGATGGCACAGGTGCAGCAAATCTCTTCTTCCTAACAATTCCTGGCACATGGTAATGGACTGGCCAATAATACATGGAACCTACTTAGAAGGATAGGTTCCATCATGAGCTTACAGCATAAATTAAGGTCATGGGAATTTGCACCATGCTGCTTTTCATTAAACACAAAAGTATCTGTAAAAATATTTGATATATATTCTATTGCTTTGTGTTTCAGCGACATTAGGGTATTATGCACAAACCCTGAAGTAGTTATTAATTCTTGGTAGAGTGCCAAAATTAGCTGCAGAGCTAGTTAAAATCTCATGCTTCCTGTGGCTGAGGGTGGAGAGGGGAGGCAGTTTATGTTGCTGTTTCTGTACTGATTGGGCACAGAGGTGTTTCTATCTGTTTCACTGTTTGCCACCATACCACTCTGAACACATCTGATTTGGGTTAATTTTGGAAGTACTTTGACAGGAGACCCTTAAGGAATAGGAAGGATTTCAAAGAAGAGCTAATCCTGCTTGGAAAGCTACAGAGCTACTACTAGTCACTGTGGATGATACTGATTTAGATGAACCAATGTTCTGACTCAATTTAAAGCAGTTGCCTAAGTCTTCCTAGGTTTTTTATTTATTTATTTTTTTTACTGGTTTAAGATTATTTCCCTCTCACACAATACCAGAACCAGGGGCCATCCATACAAACTGAGTGTTGGGAGAGTAAAAACAGGCAAAAGAAAACATTTCTTTACTCAGCCTGTTGTTAGCCTGTAGAACTTCTTTCCACAGGATGCAGTGATGGCATCTGGCCTAGATGCCTTTAAAAGGGAATTGGACAGATTTCTGGATGAAAAGTCTATCACAGGTTACAAGCCCTGATGAGGATGTATAATCTCCATGCTTAAAATGAAAGTACCTCAAAATCCTAGATGCAGGGGAGGGGTATCAGGAGACAGGTATCTCGTTGTCTCATGTGCTCCCAGAGGCATCTGGTGGGGCCACTGTGAGATACAGGAAGCTGGACTAGATGGGCCCTTGGCCGGATCCAGCAGGGCTCTTCTTATGTATGTTCTTATACATGAGAGCCAGTGTGGTGTAGTGACTAGAGTGTCAAACTAGAACTTAGGGGACTTGGATTCAAATCCCTGTTCAGTCATAGAAAGTGACAAAACAGTAAACTACTCCTTGGACATCTCACATACCTCACATACCTTGAGAATCCTATTGAGATTGGGTTTGATGACATGTAATAACAACATGACAACACAATTATGCTAGCAACAGGAGCAACACCTTTTTTCTTATTGAGTTGGGAGTCAAATTCAATTCTGCTTCTTCCTACAACACTCTCACTTTCAGCCATGTTTTCTGCTTTTTCCTATTGTGTTATTGCTCTTTACTGCTACCATAACGTCTGGCAGAGGAAAGATTTTTAACAGGCACACAATTTTCATCCAGCTCATGTAACTTGAGGGTAACATTGCTTTGAAAACCAGGAACAACCAACAGTAAAGCATTTCTGTATCTCATATGTTTGCTGACAGAATTGTGCTCTGTGGTGCTATCTGAGGAGAACTGGGTACCTCAGCTGCTAGAGAGAAATGCTTCCTCCATATTGCTGCTCTTGTGGAAGAGATGTTTTCTTTTCTCTGTTGTCTCCTATCCTCAGAAACAGGAAGAATAAATCACTCATGTGAAAATAATGTATGATGTAGACTATTCATTACAAACACTACATTTGCTAGGCTTCATTGACAAGTCCCATCTTGTGATTATGTTGTGTGAAGGTAAAAATGTCTGTGGAATTAATGACAGATCTGTCCAGGCCTTTATCCAGTGCCCTGTTTGAAATGATTAAACTTGTTGAGTGTTTGCTTAATCTATTTTCCCTTTTTCATATAGCATGCTTGGTGCCTAGGGCAAGCCCATCTAATAATTTCAATTGAATAAAACCATAACTCATGACCCAATAAATTATTAAGAAGCCCTGTGTTGCATCTGATTCATCATTCATCTTACCACAATGGCAGAAAGCCTACAGAATTCTTGCCATGATAAATAGTTCTATTAAAATTTATGAATACAGTGGTATGTATTAAAACATACTCTGCTACTGAATTATCAGTCAAATTGTGTCTCTCCCTCCCCCCCCCCCACATTGTCAAGATGTTGTATTAATAATTGTGTTGGTACAGAAAACCCACCTCATTAGGCTTTTTATTCCTAGTTCTGAAAGTGCTTTCAAGGTTTATAAAATAAAATTTTTCTCACAACATGTATGGTCTACTTTAAATAACAATTAGATTATCATGGCTGATAAATATAAAACTGCCTAATCAACAAATGACAAGCATGTTGTTTTTACTCTTCTATTCTTAATTGACATTTCTTTAAAAGTATTTTTCTTAAGTTGTAACAGTTTAGTAAGTATGTTGCTATGCACTGCACCATTTGGAGACAATCAGATATAAAATCATTTCACTCTCCTTCATTTGATTCCACATATTTGTCTCCATTTGTCTTCAGAAGCAAAAAAAGATTTCAATTCCATAAACTCTTCCCTCTTGAAGACAGTTTACCAATATTATGGTAGAAAACATAATAGTAAACATGTGGAAAATCAGGTAGAGATCCTTCGCATCAGTTATCTGGGTATAAATCCATTCAACCAAAAGGGATTTCCTCTTAAATAGGTATCAATAGGGTTGCTGTCAGCTGGAATGAATTTTTTAAAAAATAAGAATGTGTGTCATATTGCATTTTTAATATTTCGTTTTATTTGTCCTTGTTCATATTAAATGTCTGTTATTTGCAGGCTGATAAAATGCAGTCTGTCTCTTGCCAACAAACAAGCAACAAACAAACACATCATGCCATCAGGACTCATTCAGATGGCCATTTATTCCTTTAGATTCTGATTCATACTGACAAGCCTACAAGCAGCATGTAAGGACATGCAACTACAACAGTCATACACATGGTCCACCAAGTGTAAAAACAGTACACAAGAATAGTGCTTCTCAACTGTGAATCTTCAAATACTTTTGAATTCCACATTCCAGAGCCCTAGACAGCATGACCAATGGTCAGGGACTCGGGGAGTTGGAATCTAACAATATCTGGACAACCAAGGTTAACTGGACCATAACCTGGGTTGTGAAGGGAAAGAAACCATACATCATTAGAGACTACATCTACTTCTATACATACTTCACACAAATAATACATGAAGGGAGTCCCTACATTATTTGTTTAGACAAGGTCTAGACATGAAGTATTTTTCCTTTTACAGCTCAAATAACAGTATTTACATTGAAAAGAGGAATTTGTTCTCAGTGTGTTTGATTGACCGTAACAGCTACTGTCATTTTTTTAAAAAACCCACCAGATTGTTCAGACAACAAACAAAATACCCTTGCTTACAAATACTACTCATTTTCTTTCTTATTTCTTCACTCACCAAGTGGAATTTTAATGATGTAAAAAACAACAAGGAAAGGCTTGTTCTTGGACTTCCATGAACAAATGCATCTTAGGAGGGAATGAAAATGCAGAAGCCCTTCAAACAGGCCATAGTCTTTATCCAGTAAATTCTGGAAGGAAAGGTTAGAAAAGAAATAGAGATGCTGGGAGGGGAGAGGATGAGAAGAACCAAATACATTATGCTCAGTTTGAGACTTCATTGGATTGCTTTAATTTGCACAATATTAAAGGATCCCCTACGGATGATATCTGTCTTTGGGGGCAAAGCTTCCAATTCATGTGTGAACAAACAGTGTCTGCAACAGTACACTCACTAGGAGGCATTTAAATGCTTTAAGGTACATGGATTGGCACGTTGAAACCAGATGTTCTTCCGCAGGACATGTAAGCAAAATAAAAATCACAGAAGAAATAATGGCATGTTCATGGCATTGTGTTACCTGTATTCAATTACTGGAAATTAAAGCAGCCTCTAATACTGCTGTCATGAGCGCAGCAGGAGCTAGTTATTGTAGAAGCCAAGAAAAGAGCTTCAAAACATCATTGTATGATCCTTTTTGTCTCTTCCTCTCTGAGGCTGGGTTTATTTAAACCAGTGGTTCCCAACCTTGGGTCCCCAGATGTTCCTGGACTACAACTCCCAGAAATCCTAGCCATCACAGCTAGTAGTGAAGGTTTCTGGGAGCTTTAGTCCAACAACACCTGGGGGCTCGGCTGGGAACTACTGATTTAAATGTACCATGGTTTTCATATGCCATCACTTAGTAAAGAAGTCCTCACTACTGTCTCTTCAAGCAGAAATAAAAATTCATAGTACTGCAAACATTTTCTTTTATTAACCACAAATGCCATTTACTTATTTATGGCTTTTAAAAATGCCACCTTTCAAGGCAGAAGGCCCTTCAAGTCTGTTAAGGTTATAAAAATATTAACTTTCTAATACATGTGTGAAAGGGACGTGGTGGCGCTGTGGGCTAAACCGCAGAAGCCTGTGCTGCAGGGTCAGAAGACCAGCAGTCGTAAGATTGAATCCACGCAATGGAGTGAGCTCCCGTCGCTTGTCCCAGCTCCCGCCAACCTAGCAGTTCAAAAGCATGCAAATGCAAGTAGATAAATAGGGACCACCTCGGTGGGAAGGTAACAGTGTTCCGTGTCTAAGTCACACTGGCCATGTGACCACAGGAGATTGTCTTCAGACAAAACGCTGTCTCTGTGGCTTGGAAATGGGGATGAGCACTGCCCCCTAGAGTTGAACACAACTGGACAAAAATTGTCAAGGGGAACCTTTACCTTTACTAATACATGTGTGAATGACATAGAGTTCTGTGCAACCACATGCAAACCAAATTGGTATATTTAAGCCACTTTCCATGTGTGTCAGTGCTTCCCTCACTCCATCAATGACTATGGCATATCAAAAACAAAGAGTCATCTTGCTTAACAAAATATCCCAATTGATACTAATATAATTTATAGATACCTACAACTGGAAATGAGGTTTTTTTGTGGCAACTGTTTAAATACAATCATTGACTGTGAATCTTTGATTTAAAAAAAAGTTTAGAGGATTATTATTTGAAAACATCAGTGTCCTTACAGTGTGCTAGACTAACTGTTAGCATTACTTGCAAGAAGCATTTCTTTGTTTGTTTCTTTGATTGACTGATTGATTTCTATCTTGCTTTGTCCCTTTGTTACAAATGGTTTGAAGATACAAATATTAAAACAATTACAAAATACAAAAATCACATTATGAAGAAATCATTAATCATGCACATTTTTAAAGGACAGAAAATTTTTAAAAATCCTGTTAGAAGAAGTTAAAACAGGCATTTTAAAAGGATAAAAAGCAGTTCTCCCCTTTAAAATCCCTTCCTCAGCAGCAGTTTATAAATCATATATATTGAAAGCCTACCTGAAAAGGAAAGTTTTTTTGCCTGTTAGTGGAAGGATAGAGGGGAGGGTGCCAACCTGCTCTTGCATGGAAAGGAGTTCTGTAGCCTGTGAGAAGTCACTGAAAAGCCTCTCTCCCATGTCCACACCAAGTGCCTCCATGAGGGTGGCGGAAACAAGAGAAGGACCTCCCCTGAGGAAAAAAAATCCAGAGACGCTGATATGGAGAGAGATTATCCTCCAGGTAACCTGGAACCAGGCTTTATAGGTTAAAATCAGAACTTAAATAGTGACTAGAAATGGACTGGTAGCAGGCTCTAGTCCAGAGTCCAGCTTGAGCACCATGAACCCACTGAAGTTTCAGATCATTGTCCAAAGGCAGCACATTATAGTAATACAAATGGAATGTCACTGAAGCATGCATCACTGTGGCTGAATCAAATTGTGAAATGAACTACAGTGGTGCCTCGCAAGACAAAATTAATCCATCCCACGGTTAATGCCGTCTAGCGAAAAGTTTGTCTTGTGAGGCACGATTTCCCATAGGAATGCAGTGAAATTTAATTAATGCATTCCTATGGGGAAAAAGTCCAAAACAAAACAAAAATTAAAATAAAGGCACTTATCAGGTACTGTAGACTCAATCCGGCTTCTCACAGTGCCTTGGTAGCCCCGAAATCAGGAAACAGAGCGCCAAACAGCTCAGAGCCAGCACCCAGCAGGGAGGTGGCACCATTTTGTGCTATTCTCCGCTCCCGCCCCCCTGCCTCACAGCTGATCGGCGCTGGGTCTTAGAAGCTTTCCCTAGGCTTTGCCAGCACCAAAAAAGAGCTGGAAATAGCTCCCCCCACCCCCCACGGATTTCAGAGGCTTCCCTGGGGGCAAGGGGAAAGCACAATTTTTAAATTTCCAGCTCTTTTTCGGTGCTGGGGAAGCCTGGGGAAGCCTCTAAGACCCAGCGCCAATCAGCTGTGAGGCAGGGAGGGAGCAGAGAAGAGAACAAAAAGGCTGCTGCCTCCCTGCTGGGTCTGGGCTCTGATGGTGCTGGTAAGACTGGCAGGGGACCTCTGAAAGGAGGACCTTTGAAACCAGCACTGGGTGGGGGGGCGCCCCCGCCCCACCTCGGCAAAGCAGGCCCTGCTTCATCTTGCGAAGCACAGCCATAGAAACGTTCATCTTGCGAGGCACCAAAACCCTAGCCAGACCCATTCGTCTAGCAGGTTTTTCATGCCGTAAGGCATTCGTCTTGCGAGGCACCACTGTATTAAATTTGTCCAGTTGGCTTCTTACAGTTTTTCCCCCAATCCTGATGTGAAGCAGCCTGGCCTCTCTGTGAATTAGTGAGCTCATACACCACATGTGGGTGGTAATGGCTACATAGAGATTCAGTTAACCTTATAATGGTTTGTTGTAATATATCTGCAGAACCTGGCTATTTAAAACAATCCAACGTGTGCTGAGCCTTGTTCACACTACACATATCTAGCACACTGTCTTCGATAGGTCAAATATGCAGGCCAGAATTCTGTTGCAAGATGGCAGTGAGTAACACTGCAGCCTACAAACTAGGTGAACATTGTATGAAAGCCAATGAGGTTTCTGGTTCATGTCCACCTCTAGTCAGAAGACTAGAAGTGGAAATCACGTAGGTTAGGAAGGCTACTTGCTTTTGAGTTTGGTCTCTATTCAGTTTGAAATACAATCCTTAAAATTTGTTCATCAGTTTCTATCCTAAAGCTTTTGCTAGTTCTTCTGAATAGATGATCATATTTGAGATTTACAGAAAGATATTCACAGTTTTGGTTGAAACTAGTGTCATGTTCACTCCCCACATGCCAACATAATTTTAAAAGAAAACACTAAAATAATAAGATCAAATTCAAAATTATTATTGAGTCGGCAAGAAATTTAATTTTGCTAAGACCTATAAAATGTTACTGATAAGTTAAGCTGGTTATTAATAAGTTGGTTGTTAATGACAAGTTTTCCCCTTGAAGTAAATCTTAATCATGTGAGGGTGCCATCTAACAATAGAGTCAGCCCAATTTAATCAATGCTGCAGTTAAGGCTGGATAAAAGAAATCTTTGGCTGTGTTCTGAAATGTTGCACAGAGCAATATTTTGACTGTGTTTCATTTTGAATCACATAAAAGTCAGGAAATGTCTCTAATTTTGCATGTCAACACAGCTGGTTTCCAATCCACACCTCATTACTTTTGGTGTATAATGTCACTTTTTTGATTTCTGTATAATCACTCCAATCTAATGGTAACAGAAAACAATATTTTTCTCTTCTCAACCCAACCCCTCTTCTAATTATATGTTAGATTTTGAAAAGAGGCAGTGATGCTATGCAACAAGGCACTGCTCAATATTGGGTAGGAAAACTATATATAATAAACCACTCATTCATGTTTACAAACCTGAGTATTCCATAATTAATATTTATTTATTTATTTATCTACCTAATATCTTTTTTAAACCAAGAGAGATGATCACTTTCAAACTACATTAGTCTCATTTCCCTCCAATATGTCTTTAATGTGATAAGATGTTGCAGTAACATTACTGTCTCCTGTAAGCCTTTGGCTATTCGACCACATTATCAGATTGTCAACATAATTCAGACACCTCCTATGAAAATGAGCCAACTTACTGGCTTCTGCTCCCTATAAATGTATCTGCCTAGTGTAATAACTTCACATTTATTGGATTTTAAAAAAATGTTTGTATACAAAAAGCGTAGACACTTGTGCCTATCAGTACTACGCTATTTGGGTCAGTCACTTAGCCTCAGTATTCATGGTTAAGACAATAATGTTTGATTTGTCATATGGTAACTGCAAAAATCCAATTATATTTGGGAGTACAATTTTTTTGAGGGCAGATGGATCACAAAACATCACGGGTAGTGTTGCTCAGGGAAATAACCATGGAAATAAGGAGCTTGCCCCTTGGCCAGTACTCATCAACCTACTACTAGATTCCTGCAAGTATAATCCAGAAGCCTGTCTTATGGGGAAAAATGAGTCTAATAGTCACAAATCGTGTTTGTGACGGACAGGTCAGTAACCACTCCTGTCCATCACAATGGAACCTTGATATATCAACCAATGGATGAACAGAAGAGGCGGAACTAAGGAAATATAAGAGGAATGGAAGACAATTAAAGATCAGTTAGGGATGAATTAGGGATATGAGTTAGAGTTAGGGACTTCAGTTAGGGATATCAGTTAGAGAGAAGCAGTTTAGGCAGTTAGGACCAGCCTTGTGTAAGAGAAGATTAATAGAGAGATAGAGAATAAGACAAGGAAAGTACAAATCTTATATGGTTTATGATTATGATTTGAAAGATTTAGAAGTGAAAAGAAATGAATAAATATCTTGATTAAAATGATTCTACCTAAGCGAATATAAATGTTACCAAAGCATAATTTATTGAATGAATAAAATAAGACCATCCATGATTCACTTTACATGATTTACTGATAAACACATAAATAAACATTGTTATACTGGAGAACTGTGATTTAAGAGTCATCTTTGATAGAGTGAGGAATAAATCCTCTGGTAGCAGCGGAAAAAGGTTGAGAAGTAAATGTCATACCCGAAGGTGAACCTGGGTTGTGTGGAAGAACAAACAGGGAAATTGGGTGTGTGTGACAGTGTTCAAGATGGCACAGAAATATTAGATGTCTATAACTTCTGATTGCGGAGAAATATTGAGTGTGGATAACTTCAATGACTTCTACCAAAAAAATTAAGAAAATTAAGACAAACTAAGTTCAAATGTCAAACTGGGAATAAATGATGTAAGATTTATCTCTGTAAAACAATATATTATTTGTTTATTAATCATAGTCATGTTTAATGCAGCTTTACACTCATGTCCTGGTTTACTCTAGCCTTAGGTCAGTGTGGATAAAATAGTATTCATGTTATGTTGTTATTTACAGAAAGATAATAATAGTAGGTAATATATAACCCTCTCCCCCCAAAACAAGAAGAATGTATGTTATCATATCAAACACTTTTTAAATCACAAACTTATTTATTTATTTTATTTATTTATTTATTGGACTTATATACCGCCCCATAGCGCTACAAGCACTCTCCGGGCGGTTTACAATTTTAATTATAAAGGCTACACATTGCCCCCCCAGCAAGCTGGGTACTCATTTTACCGACCTCGGAAGGATGGAAGGCTGAGTCAACCTTGAGCCGGCTACCTGGCAATAATAACTTCTGGCAATAATTCTAGAATTTATAGGAACATATATTTGACCCTTAATTCCAGCCGTCCGTTTCCCTCAGTCTTTCCCCCCTGGTTGTTAAAGGTTCCCCTTGACAATTTTTGTCCAGTTGTGTTCGACTCTAGGGGGCAGTGCTCATCCCCTTTTCCAAGCCATAGAGCCAGCGTTTTGTCCGAAGACAATCTCCTGTAGTCACATGGCCAGTGCGACTTAGACACGGAATGCTGTTACCTTCCCACCGAGGTGGTCCCTATTTATCTACTCACATTTGCATGCTTTCGAACCGCTAGGTTGGTGGGAGCTGGGACAAGCAACGGTCGCTCACTCCATCGTGTGGATTCGATCTTACGACTGCTGGTCTTCTGACCCTGCAGCACAGGCTTCTGCGGTTTAGCCCACAGCGCCACCACATCCCTTGGTTGTTACTCCCCCCAAATCCTGAAGCAACACAAATTGTGTATTAGCTCCCTGTAATCAACATAGCTCAAACTTCTAGGGAATACTGATGATAACATCAGTATCACCTCTGTATCCTTTAGTCTTTTCTCCCCAAGCTGGGGCCCTGCAGAAAGGTAGGACTATACTGTATTAATATTTTTCTCCATCTGTAGTTGTTTCCTTTCTTCTATCTTCCATAATAATAAAAGCCAAAGTTCTTTCTCTTTAAGGATCCCATTATGCGTGCAGTTACTGAAGTATACCAATGTTTCAAGGAGGTATTGTTCCCTTGCACAATCATGTGCTCTATTGTATCCAATGGGGTGATCTCCGACTTGTGCAGGTGTGAGCTGGAGACAGCTTGAAAATAACAAAATGATCTACTGGTGGAGTGGTTACATTCTACAGTTACAAATAGCTTTCTGGCCAATGCCCCCCCTCTTTCTTTATGGGGAAGAAAGATTGTTGTTCTGAGAAAATAAAAGAACATAGTTACGTTGTTAGAACCAAGGGTTTCACATTTGAAGTATCTATTTTTTTTAGTGAGGAGATGAACTCTCACTCACCTCAAGCTTTATTTATTTATTTATTTATTTATTTATTTATTTATTTATTGGTTGGTTGGTTGGTTGGTTGGTTGGTTGGTTGGTTGGTTGGTTGGTTGGTTGGTTGGTTGGTTGGTTGGTTGGTTGGTTGGTTGGTTGGTTGGTTGGTTGGTTGGTTGGTTGGTTGGTTGGTTGGTTGGTTGGTTGGTTGGTTGGTTGGTTGGTTGGTTGGTTGGTTGGTTGGTTCGTTCGTTCGTTCGTTCGTTCGTTCGTTCGTTCGTTCGTTCGTTCGTTCGTTCGTTCGTTCGTTCGTTCGTTCGTTCGTTCGTTTAATTTGTGTCCCACCCATCTAACAACAGAGCACTATTAAGGGTGGCTAACAGCAATAAAAAGAAATAAGAATCCACCCAACAGTATATTATTCCTCTGGACATAGCCGTAACCTGCACAGTAGTTGTACTTCACTTGATCCTAGCCAAAAGGCCAAGAAGTGCTATGCTCAGAGCTCCTCTTGGTGTTTTTTTAAAAATCTCTACTTCACAGGCCTAGGGACGATCCCTGTCTCAGAAAATAGGTTTGCAGCTGAACCCTGCAAATCTCCAGCACTGTGGCAGCCAAAATTCCAGCTCATATTTTGAGTGCCGGCATCTTAGAAGTTACCTGAACCCTCATAGTCTATGATGTTCTTCAGAAACTTCTGGAGACAGACAAAGAGTAGTTCTCAAGACCAGGATGGATGTTCCTGATCTGGGGGAAAAATGTGTCTAGGATTTAAGGCATGAACTATTCATTACTATACAGTGGTACCTCGACTTACAAACTTAATCCATATTGGAATGGTGTTTGTAAGTCAAAATGTTCATAAGTCGAATCAGTGTTTCCCATTGAAATGCATGGGAATGGGATTAATCTGTTCCAGCCTTTTTTAAAAAATACCAAAAATAAAAATAAAAATAAACAGAGCAAGTCCCACGCTGGGGCTGCAAAAATAAATATATCCAAAAACAAAACAACACAGCACAGAAACATAACCCCCATCCAAATCCACCCTCCAAAACCCACCCAGAACAACTTTTTTAAAAGGGAAAAGGAGCACCTTACCCCTCTGAAGCCTCCCGGGCTTCCACTGCTGCTATGACTGTCACCGCTGGCTGGGTTTCTTTGGCCACTCGCCTCCCAGCTCACCTTCCACTTGCTCCGTGCCACCCTCCATGGGCCGATGGCGGGAAATTCAAATGGCAGAGGGCGGTGAGGATGGAGCAGGAGGCGAGCCGGGAGGCTCTTCTTACTTTTCCCTATTCTTTATTTCATTGTAACCGTTACTGAATTATTATGTTCTTGTCTGTGTTTCATTGTTTGATTTTGTATTGGAAGCCACCTAGAGTGGTCTGGTAGTCCAGATAGGCGGGGTATGTATGTATGTATGTATGTATGTATGTATGTATGTATGTATGTATGTATGTATGTATGTATGTATGTATGTATGTATGTATGTATGTATGTATGTATGTATGCATGCATGCATGCATGCATGCATGCATGTATAAACAAACAAACAAACAAACAAAGTAACCCAGCCAGCTCAAGCCTCCCGGCGCTCCGCTGCCTCCCCTGCAGCTGGGGGTGAGCAGCCAAAGCGCCCAGCCAGCTGAAGCCTCCCAGAACTCTGCTGCCTCTGCTGTGGCTAGGGATGAGCGGCTCAGCATCCAGCCAGCTCAAGCCTCCCAGAAATCTGCTGCCTCTGCCATGGCCATGGGTGAGTGGTCGAGCACCCGGCTAGCTCAAGCCTCCCGGCATTCTGCAGCCTCCACTGCGGCTGGGGCAAGCGGCTGAGTGCCGGGCCAGCTCAAGCCTCCTGGTGCTGGGCTACCGCTGCCTCCGCCACCCCCACCGCTGCCACCAGAGCACGCAGGAGGCTCAAGCCTCCTGGCTCTGGGTCACCTCTGCCCCTGCTGCCCCCACCAGAGCACCCAAGAGGCTCAAACCTTCTGGCTCTGGGCTACCCCCACCACATTCCTTTCCCTAATTCTTTGGCACCAACAGTTAGTACAGTAAATTCAAATTTCCCATGCTTTCCCCCTGCCTTTTTGTGTTCATATGTTGAAGCTCCGTTCGCACATCGAAGCAAATTTTTGTGAACAGAGTGGTTCGTAAGTCAAACTGTTCATAGGTAGGGACATTCGTAAGTAGAGGTTCCACTGTAATTGTGTAAGCCTCCTAATATAATAGAGCAAAATACCATGGTAGCAGCCCCGAAATTAAAAGATGCCTGCTTCTTGGGAGGAAAGCGATGACAAATCTTTACAGCATCTTAAAAAGCAGAGACATCACCTTGCCAACGAAAGTCTGCATAGTCAAAGCTATGGTTTTTCCTGTTGTGATGTATGGAAGTGAGAGCTGGACCATAAAGAAAGCAGACCGCCGAAGAATTGATGCCTTTGAATTGTGGTGCTGGAGGAGACTCTTGAGAGTCCCCTGGACTGCAAGGAGAACAAACCTATCAATTCTAAAGGAAATCAACCCTGAGTGCTCACTGGAAGGACAGATCCTGAAGCTGAGGCTCCAGTACTTTGGCCATCTCATGAGAAGAGAAGACACCTTGGAAAAAACCTTGATGTTAGGAAAGTGCGATGGCAAGAGGAGAAGGGGACGACCGAGGATGAGATGGCTGGACAGTGTCTGCGAAACAACCAACATGAATTTGACACAACTCCGGGAGGCAGTGGAAGATAGGAGGGCCTGGCGTGCTCTGGTCCATGGGGTCACGAAGAGTCGGACACGACTAAATGACTAAACGACGACCATGGTTAAAAGAAACACACATATCTAACTGCCCAGAATGGCTTTGGCAAGATGGGCAGCATATAAATCAAACAAACAAACAAACAAACATTTATCCTCAGTTATTTGAGAAATTAATATTGGAACAGAAAAGAAATAAGCACCCAGTTTTTCATCCTTAGCCATAAGAGTGTCTATCCAGTGATGGCTTTGTACTAATGGAAAGGCCTTTCAGTTTGACTCACAGGAACAGCAGTGTTACTGCTTCCTCCCAAGTAAAGGAATGTGTCACCACAATGTGTCTCCACAAAGATGCTCCTGAAAGAAGGTGCTTTGGAAGAACAGTGGGTGAAATCAAAATGGTGAGCAATGTCTATTCATCATATGCAATCCAATTTTACTATTGAGGCCTCAGTGCCAGAGACTGAAGGTAATTTATACTTATGATGATTGATTAGGCATGGATAACAGAGATGCATATCCTCATCAAAAGGATGGAAATCAGTCCCATGAAAAAGATTATTTTCAGATAATGCAGACTTACTATATGGCCTTTGATATTTCCACATGAAACTGAAGAAGATGGTGTGTTGATGTGATAGCAGTGACTTTTAAAACTATCATTTATAAAGTTTGACCTTTTGTGCAGAATTATTCAAGTTTTATCAAAAGAAAAGACCAACTTTTGCAGAGACCAACCCTTGCTTTTAAAGAAAGACTTCTTTTACCACAATTCTTCCACATAATCCTGAAAAGTGCCAAGAATGGAGATGTGAGTTAGGATTCAGATTCTGTAAACAAAGTTGATTCAAATGGCCTACTCCTAGGCATGACTTGCTTAACAGTGTCATATACTTTACCAATGAAATACTAAGAAAATCCCATACTCAGAGTGTGACTAAACAGCAGGAAAACGAGAATGAATCTACTATGAATTCATACCTGGGAGACTATGTTTCCATGGATCAGTTTCTTTCTGCAGACCACATAGAAGTCAGCAGAGAAAAGGGAGGAAAACATCCTTGTTTGCAGCTTGCTAGTCATTTGAATCCACTCCTCCCCACACCTGTTGCTTAGGTCTTCTTGCTTCCATCTCAAATTTAATTATCCTTTTAGACTGGTGTGTTTAATCTTGACCAAAGAAAGAAGGAAAGAAAGAAATTACCTATTTAAAGCAGTATGTGGACAGTTTTTTAAAATGACAATTTAAATGCCCCCATTGTACTGTTGTTGAAGAACACTATATTGCCAATCCATACAAAAGGTTAGGGTACCTTTCCTGTGGTGAAGAATGTTTGTTCCTTTCAGAATGAACAAGAAGTAGATTTTAGCTTCAAAGCTGTTGAGGGGAGGTGAGCCTTGTTTAAAGAAAAAGAAACTTAAGTATCTCTTCCTTTCATTGAAATCAAAGAGACCTCAAAGTAATTACTTTTTTTCTGGATAATAACCTCAGCATATAGCATAACACAGATTTGTTTTTTAAAAAAATCTGCTTCATTTCCAAGTTCAGACAAAACTTATAAAAAGATTTTCCTCCTTAAAATGGTCTCTTAAAAACTTCTCTTAAAAACTTCTCACAATTGGCCTTGGTGTTCTGATGGTGTTGGAATTACTTAGATTTAAGCTGTGTTATAAGTGGAAGTTGAAAGCTAAAGGGGTAAATACATAGACAAAATAGTTAGAAGAAGAAGAAGAAGAAGAAGAAGAAGAAGAAGAAGAAGAAGAAGAAGAAGAAGAAGAAGAAGAAGAAGAAGAAGAAGAAGAAAGATGAGCTTTTACTGGAATATGAATAGATTATATGTTTATATACTTGATATGAAAAGATTGAATGATTATATATCTGATGTTCTCTTATACTCAAAACCCTTTCCCCACCCCTGCCACTGCCCTTTACCTTTTGTATTCCTTCCCTATTCCCCAATAGTTTTGGAAATAGAATAAAAAATAATAATAATAAAAAACTTCCAGCTTCTAGCACAACAGGGGTTGCACATACTTTTGGAAGGCATTCAGATGCCTGCTGAAAATGGATCTCAGTTTAAACTGTTCGGAAGTCTGAATGGCAATAAAGGATTATATGACGATTCTCCTTCAGATGGTGTGCCAATAGAGTGTTTTAAGCATGAATATAAGATGCAGGTACTAACAGCTCCAATAAACTGTGTGATGATGAGGCAATATACAAAAGTAGATTTTATCTTTTAGAAGACATTTACAAGCAATGGGCAGCTGAGATCAGTGGGAGCTTTACAGTGGAACCAAAGAATGATATGGCCCATTGTATTGCATTCATAGAAGTACCAGCCAAAATGCTATTCAACCACAGGAGGTTACGCTTGTTATCTGTGAAGTTACAGTACTGTTTGGAATTAAAAAGATATGCCCACAAAGTATGCTTATGGAATAAAAATGTTTCTGCGGAATGCATTATCAGTCATACTTTAAGGGGGAGAAAAAGGGAGAACAAGTGTAAGAAATACAGTACATACAAGAAAAGCTGAGTACTACAACCATGAACTATTTGAAGCAAACAAAATCATCCTTCTTCTTTTGTTGAAAGAAGATTAGAGTACTGTGATACATTGTCTGTGGACCTTTAAAACCAGTCTGGAAAACTCAGCGGCACAGAATACGTCTGCCCACAGTATTTGCACATGTGATACTAGTTACAAATCAGCTACACTGGATTTCTGAGCCAAATATGAAGTTCTTGCTGTATCATTTGAAGGTCAGCATCCTATTTGTTTTCCACATGTGTGTTATTGGTCTATTAATCATTCCGTTATTTTCTGTTGTGGCCTCTAGGGGGTTTTCACCACCCTATTGCAAGTAGATGTTCTGCTGCCATGTACAGCAGTGGTCCCCAACCTTGGGCCTCCAGGTGTTATTGGACTACAACTCCCAGAAGCCTTCACCACCACCTCTGCTGGCCAGGATTTCTGGGAGTTGAAGTCCAAGAACATCTGGAGGCCCAAGGTTGAGGACCACTGATGTACAGGGCAGTCTCAAGTTTCCACAAATTCCGCGAATTGATTCATACTTGATGAGATGCAATTCTCATTCCAGGCCATGAACCTCCTTTTTTATTTCCTTCTTCTCCTCCCACATCTACTTCCTTCCTCTGGTCCTGCCTCTGCTGATCCTGACAGGGGCTCACAAAGGTCCGGGTATGGGCATTCTGGCAATAGACTGGTTCACTCTGGTGATCAAATAATCTGATCATCAGGGGAAAAAAGTGAATTAACCTGCCCTCTGCAGTGCAACAAAGGTGAGAGAGATCAAGCACGAAATCAGATCAAGCACAAAGTAGAGAACAATTATATTATAAATGCTACACTTCAGAAGTAATAAAAGAGAGAGAGAACAATACAATTTGCTCAGTCTTGGATGGAAATGAAAGGGTATGCAATGGGACGTTACCTGTTCAGGGCTCCATTAACTTGGGATGGTCACCAACCATGTTACTCACCAAAGAGATGACTATGCTCCCACTGGCTAGCCACCATTGCCTTCTTTATTGGAATGGCCACCTGTACAGCTGCATTGGCCACACAACACAATGCCTTAGTCTTGAAGATCCACTTTGTCCTTCTGTCACAAAAGATTGTTCCTTTAAAATCTAGAAAAGTAGCCCTCCTTTATGGTTTTAAAAATACCATAAATAAAAATAATTTTAAATATAATAATGATTCTCAAGATATGGATGCAATTACAATGGGTTTTGTGCTGAAATGTGTTCATATGTTTTTATATGTTCCAGCAATGTCCCCCCTCCCCAGTTCCAACAGATAATTAAAAATTTGTGACAAGAAGTACAAAAAGTGACCCACTCCATTTGGTATCCCTCTGTCTGTTTAAAAATCACCATGATGTGATCAACAGGTGTTGAGACAGATGAAAGCCATATGGCAGAGAAGTCATTATCATGTTCGGATCAGTCCCCCAACAGATCATGCAGGATTTCACAGCCTTTCAAAACCATGTGAGCAAATCTGCCCAGAGGTAATTCTTCAGTAGGGAAAAATAAATGTATGTGTCCTTATGGTAGTCCTATCTAGGAGCAAATTTACAAATAGACCCAGTAATGTATCAGAAAAGGATTAAATGGGTTAATTGTTTTATGTACCATGTGTTTCTTTTGTAAGGCACTTCTGAGATTATCTGCCTCAGCCAGACTGGGCTTCATTCTGGAAAGTAGGCCTGTTTTTTTTTTCATTCTGTCAAAGCCAACAAGATGGGATATTAGTTGTTTTTTGGTTGTTCTGTTTAAAAACAAAAACAGAAAAACTCAGCAGACTGTCTCTTTCTTTCCCCAATTCCAGTATTTGCAGAATAACTGGAGGATTTGCATCTTCTATTAAATATTGTGATCTAAGGAAATCTTGAACATACATTTCCATACATATTAATATTTCTGCAGTTTTTTAACATATTGTGTGTGTGTATGTGTGTGTTTCAAATGGTCTCCATATCTTGGATGTGCGACAGCTAAGTATTAGATGTGTGTGTGTTTTATCTTTTAAGACACCCGATGGTTTCTTGTTTATTCCTTGAAACTGGATCTTGACAATCTCTCCCACAGCAAAAGCCAAAAAAAGTTTCAAATGTTATTATTCTTGCTCATCGTTATACTATCAGATCAAAGGTAATGGTTCTGCCTGTTTAATTCACTTCAAAAATAAGGGCATATTGCATTTTGTGTTTTTTACTTTTTTTCTTTAAAAAGAGAATTCAGAACCTGATGTTTTAATAAAATCATTCAGCAAATCTGGTGGGATTAACAACATCTGCTTGGTTCATTATTGAAGCCTAGTTGTATTATGAAGCAGGAAATATAGGGTTTTCAACAGTTATTATTATTCTGCACCATTAAAGTCAATGGACCTAAAATAGTGCCCTTTAGTATAATTCTGCCTCTGTTCTTTAGTAATGAGAATGAACAGAATTGCAGCCTACAGCTCTGCATTTGAGATTTGGTGGAATATTAACATAACTGTTAAGTCCTTCTAAACATCCCTTTTTTGTTTGTCTCCCTCTTAGATAAAGCCAAGGCCAAAGTTTCATGCTTTTTAACTGGGCCAGAACTCATGTTGTTCTCCTAAAACAGTGAAGTAATGCTAGACCTTTTGGGGCAGTTTTTCAAAGCACTGAAGGGGCTGGTATCAGTATGAAGGTGGTTCAAAAGCCATCCCAGGTAAATCAGTTTTGGTTGCTTGATAGTGAGGTTTCTAGAATTCCACTTATGAATTTTTTTTCCTAAAAATGTATAGAAAGCATTCTACATATCTGAAACACACACACACACACACACACACACACACACACACACAACACACACAAATTAAAGAAAGAAAATGTAAAGTGAACATCATCAGTCATTCCAAAATAAGCTAAAAAACAAATCATCATCACTAAGTGATTGGCTTCTTTACTGCTAACAGTACTGTGTACAGTATTGTAACAATAGAATAATGGCAGGTCTCAAAAGACAGAATGGCATAGGTTTAGCTCTTGTTGTGGACCTTCAGGGGTATAAACAGCAGGGGTAGCTCATGTCTGTTTGGTGGGACAGAAGGCACTGAGGCCTATAGTGGGTGGAACCAGAGCAAAAGTGGAGTTCATACATATACACACACATAAGCATTGCCATGTGTGGCGATCAACCCTTTGTGGCCCTTATTTCTTTGGACCTCACAAAGGAACACATGCCTTTTTTGCTGCCACCAGGTATTTTTCTAATACCACTTCAAATCCCACACAGGAGCTGCCATCCTAAAAAGGTCATATACTTTAGGAAGCAGGGTTTATGATTTAAGTATTCTTTTATTATTATTCAACAGGAAAATCATATATGAGTTGGTTCAGGTGTTAATACTTTTAGGATCATTCAGTCAATCACTTTACTATCAATTTTATATCTCTCTTGTTATGCTTATCCATTCATTCCTGCTGGTTCCATGTGTTTTACTTTGAATTTTCTCTCCTAAACCCCTTTAATCTATTCCTAAACCCTAACACTCTCTGTATATCTTCTGGTCCCTGACTCTTTCTACCTCTCCCTAACTCCAACTCTCCCTAACTGTCCCTTCAACTCCCTAACTGTCACTCCAGCTCCACCCCTCCTGCTCTATCCTTGGCTCCTCCCCTTTTTTGCTGTGATGGACAGGCAGGAATGACATCACATTTTTGGATTCTGCTACACCATGTTCACAGAAACACATATAGAAACGGGCAAGTTTTCATATATGGATACCTACAGAGGTCTTCTGGCTCTGCTAAGGAGACAAGCAAGAGAGCAATGGTTACCCTGAGCCTGAGGTGGGGCAGCTCCATGCTTGCCCCAGTGGACAAGCCACTACTGGTATACAGCAGCATATCAATCTGCGACAGGACTCAGCCCTTGTATCTGTTCTGAATGGCAGAACAGAACAGAAGAAACAGCTATAGAGATAGCGAAAAAGAGCTTGAATCCACACCACACTCCTAGAAATTAAGCTACAAAAGCAAATTAAGGTCAAAAGCATCCAGTTTTAAAGCTGTTTTGACTCACCAGGTGCACTGGATTATCCTAGTCAATCACTGCTTATCATTCTAAGGAAGAAGTTTATGTTCTGTGCTATCAAGTCAGAACTGACATAGTGACCCTAACAGGGCTTTCAAGGTAAGTGAAGTATTTAAGGAGTGGTTTTACCAGCTGCATGCCCTTTCCCATGAGTTTCCATGGTGAAATACAGATTCAAACCCAGCTCTCTTCAGTCTTAATCCATCATTCTATTCACTACCCCACACTGGGGATCACAAGAAACAAGTTTACTGTGATGATATAATAGAAAAGGAGAATCAGAAGTTAGAAATACCACTTTTTGGCCTATCGTTCATAGAATTTAGGACCTGTTATCCCATAAATAACTTTTCAATCTGAGGAGAAGTTCACTAGCTCTCATGGATGCCACTGTATCATTCATTGGAGAACTTCAGTAGTGCAGCTACTGGAAGACTGGAGAATGATTCCCTGTTCCTCTTAGGAAAATCAGTTCATTGTGTAGTTCATCTTCCCGCACTCCCATCCCCAAATAACAACAACATGCAGATCTTTCATTTCCAGTCTAATTCCCAGATTTTGCATCTCACTTGCATACCGCCCCATGTCCTCCTTCCACTGTATTGGTGGGTTAATTTTTCAAATGCAGCTTCCTTGATGACATCCTCACTGGGTATAAATGGCTCCAGGGATTCCTTGGATATGTGTTCCTTTATTGTGTTAATGTCACCATTAGTTCTGATTGCCTCTTTAAGTGCCTTCTTGTGTTCTGTTGAGAGTGTTACAGATTCCTATGGTTGTTTTCCCTATTTTGGCAATTTTACTTTAATGCTTCGTTTGTTTGTAATCTTTCTCTTATTTGTACAGGAACTTTTGTCTCCATTTTCATTCAAAGAGGATTCCAGTTGTGTTATTAGGTTGTCGCAAAAGTGGTGTTCTATCATTTTGGACAGTTTTATACCTCTTTAATAGAGCCAGCATTTCTGTTTCAGGAACGTTCTGGTGCCTTATTTAGTAAGGTTTTAGACATGCACAGTATAAACGACTTCTTCACAGCATCTTTCCAATTTCCTTCTGTTGGTGTTCCTGGTAATATTATTCAGAGTTATGACCACTTGCAGCTGTGTAATCTTGTGACTAAGGACCAAGGAAAACTTTTCGGAGTCTCTTGAACTCTCTTTACCTCTGTGGTTTATCAGACAACAGAATTCACTAATTCTCATTCCATGAATTTCACTCTGATGTCATTCCATGATATATGAATGAGTCACCAGCGCTTCCTGTTCCTCAATTGTTTTCATTTCTGCTGATCATTATAAAACTCTTGCTGAATTTTAAAGAACTGAATCTGAGTTTACTCTCTCTCCTTCTGTTCTCCACCCTTCTTAATTTGTGGCTTGTCATTTAGATTGTAAGACAGTGGGTGAGGACTGTCTTGGTTTTAATGAGCATACGCCAGCCGCTATGGGAAGCTTTTCAGATGAACAGGGGTAGTTTTTTTTAAAAGGCTTTACATTCTAATTATTAATTCTTTCCTTGATACCACTGAAATATAACTGCATGATGTAGAAGGTCTAATACTGCAAAATATTATTCTCATTGCTACCTTACGGGGATTGGCCAGAAGGTGTTACAAAGGAAATTAGGCTGTTGGCAGAGGAAAGAATAGGTAATATTCTAGCCGAGGTCAGGCAGATGTTATTAATGCTTATGTTGAGTGCTAATAATCTTCTTGGCCAATCAGAGCACAAAGAGAGCCTGGTTGAGGATGTAGTGTGTTGTTTAAAAACACCCCAGTAATGGTTTCCCAGAGAAGTGGTTGTTGTTCTGACAACACAATCACAGACCAGTGGTGCAACCTAGGATTTATTCTTTCTAGATTTCTCCTTTCTAATGACTCATGCCATGGCCACCTGAATTTTTGGTTGCTGGTTGGTTTTTCCTTACTTTAATACAGCTTACTGTTCAGTCCATCGAATTACAGCAGTGCAATTCTATAACTGCTTGCTCGGAAGTAAATATATTATGTTCTTGTTCTAAAGACAGAAATTTGTAGAAACATCTAATGAGCTGTGGAAGCTAGAGATCTACTGAAACATCTCTGGAACTATGGCAGTTAGAGATCAGCTACACTATGATCATTCTTTCTGGACATAAACTGATCTCTTCCCTTCCTCTCTGCCTTCAGAATTTGAATTGCAATATTGCATTTTCTGCATTACTCAGCCACTTTATGTGATAACTTTTCTTAGTGGTTAAGGCTTAGGGTCCACCAGATTGGAAGAAGTGTGAACATTGTTCACTTTGGTTTTTGTTAAGAACTTCTCTCATAAATATGACAGAAAGAACTTGAGATTAAAATATTTGAAGGTTGAAGAAAGTGAAATTCTGAATTAGGCCTGCCAACTGTCATATGATCTTCCTCTTTCACAACCACATCATAGGCAAAAAACAACACCATTTTTTAATAACTGAAATAATGGTATCTCTTGTTTATTTTTCACAATGCATGTGGTTGAGAATATTTTGTTTCTAATAAGAATTTACTAAAATTCACACTTTTCTTCACAATCAAGATGGAAGGATCTTGAGATTAGCAATGTATGGAAGTGAGAGCTGGACCATAAAGAAGGCTGATGGCTGAAGAATTGATGCCTTTGAATTGTGGTGCTGGAGGAGACTCTTGAGAGTCCCCTGGACTGCAAGGAGAACAAACCTATCAATTTTGAAGGAAATCAACCCTGAGTGCTCCTTGGAAGGACAGATCCTGAACTGAAGCTCCAATACTTTGGCCATCTCATGAGAAAACTCTCTAGAAAATACCCTGATGTTGGGAAAGTGTGAGGGCAGGAGGAGAAGGGGACGATAGAGGATGAGATGGTTGGACAGTGTCATTGAAGCTACCAACATGAATTTGACCCAACTCCGGGAGGCAGTGGAAGACAGGAGGGCCTGGCGTGCTCTGGTCCATTGAATCACGAAGAGTCGGACACGACTTAATGACTAAACAACAACAACAACATTTTGGAGGATGTGTTTTGAAACTCAAGGCCATCCATACTCCACATTAATCGCTATGTTTAAAGACTCAAGAATTTGAGTTTGCTCCTTTGCTTGACTTTGTGTCCTTACAATGTCCTCTGATACCACATGCTTGGGGAACCAAAATGGGAACATTTGCTCTTCTTATGTAGGAGCTTTGTGAAGACCAATGTTTAATTGATTTTTGGTATACAGACTTTTTGGCACATATATCACATCAACCCCGTTATCCTAATAACAGATTTGCCTCCTTTTATGAAGCTGCAGGTGGTTAAAATCCAATCTGTCCCCATGCCATCCTCATCAACAACAACTGGTTTTCATTTAGCTTTTGAGAAAGAGATGGCATGTCAATAGCAAGTTTGGGACTGACATGAGGCTTCCTTGAGTACCGTGACAATAAATCAAGTGATTTGCTTCTCTGAAAAGAAAAATACATAGAATTAAAAGGTGACAGGGCTAAGAAATTCCTGCTGCCACTTTATCTAAAATGTTCGGACAACTTCCATTGCAATTACATATGTTTCAATCACACTGAAATAAAAATGATTGGTTTCCACCTGCTACCTCAGTTGTGTCTTTTGGAAGAGCCATGGATGCACAGCAAATGTGTAAATTTGAGATGTTGAAAAAAAATTATTTACTTCTCTTATCATTTTACTTTAAAGAAAACTTTTTGGCCAATCTTGTGAACCAGGAGACTTTTCAGAATCTTGGACAAATGTTAACAAGGTCCAATTTCAAAGCCTCATAACACAAGTGCCCTATTATAATAGGGCTTTCAGGGTATTTAAGAAGTGGTTTTTCCAGTCCCCACCCCACCCCGGTTTCCATGGCTAAGAGACATTTGAACCCGTCTTCTAGTCTATCACTTTGCTACATCAAACTGAGAATCAAAGTATATCAGAATTTTTAAGAAACTGCAGATGCTTGATTTATTAATGCTCTCATCAAAGATGACAGTAGGTGCTATACAGTCTTATTGTGTTTCATCACAGCTTCCTTTCAGGTTTTCAGATTGTAATAGCAAAAGAGAAAACTATTAATAATTTTTTAAAACAGGAAGAGTAAAATAATTTTACCTACCTTTTTATTTTGTAGCCAGATAGTTTGGTTTGCCAGGTAGGTGGAGTTCATCAGCCTTGGAAGGCAGTCCATCTAGGAGAAGGAAAACTCCGATTTCAAACCTCCACTGCCTAGTGGCTATATCCACTGATGGAAAAGGCTTCAGGAGTTAACCTCAAGGCAAAAACCAGAGTCAGAGTCCTGGAGGCAGTTCATGTCATTCTGGCAACTCCTGCAACATCGCTGGAACCAGTTGTATTGGCTCTTGCCTTTCCATCAGACTATTTCAGCAATGTGGAGAGGGGGGATTTGCTGCTTGGGTAATAGCCTATCCTCCATATTATTTTACCCAGGATTCATGCTCTGGAGAGGACACTCCTTTGCACATCAAAGCAAAATCAGGAAGCTGGACAGGGGACAGATTGTATTTGTCTTCAGTGTGGAAAGGATTGTCACTCTCAGATTGGCCTTCTCAGCCACACTAGATGCTGTTCCACGTCCTCCATACAAAGCACATTACCATAGTCTCTCAAGACTGAAGGATGCCTACACAACACAAGTGCTGAAAACTCCTATGTGTGGTAACCTTCCTGGATCTAATACTTTTGGACCTATAGAAAGCCTGCTTCACTTGCATGAGTAGAGAAATGGGAAGAAAAACTGCTCAACATCTTTAAATAATATGCATGGAAAACTATCCTCCAAACTTAATTGTTGCTGTATATCATCATCGCGTTGCTTCCAATTTACAGTGAACCTGTCAATTATGGACTTGCAGAAAGTCTTATCATGAACAACCCTGCTACGTTCTTGCAAGCTCAAGGCCATGACTTCCTTTATTGAGTCAATCCATCTCATATTTAGTTTTCCTCTTTACTATCTACCTTCAACTTTTGGAAACATTATTGTCTTTTTCAACAAGTAGTGTCTACTCATGATGTGCTCAAAGCATGACAGTTTCAGATTCATCATTTTTTGCTTCTAGAAAGAGTTTAGGTTTGATTTGATCCATGGCCTACTTGTTTGTTTGTTTGCTTGTTTGTTTTTCTGTTTTTAACATCCCTACATAGTAATCCAGAATATCAATCAATCAGACCTTTATTGGCATAGACAAGACAACGTATAAAAGGAAAGTTAAAAGAGGAGTACAGTTTGCTGGTCTTTGTTACACAGGATTGTAACATAGTGTAGAAAGGATGCTACACTCGCAGATACATCCTGTAAAGAGTCACTCAACATAAAATAAACTTTGTCGGCTTCAGAGAGGCCTGATTTGTTTTTTAAAATTGGTTCTAAAAGTTGGATACGAGGGGCAGTATACTTGGGACACCCTAATAGGATATGGGAAATTGAATCGATACAGTTTTGTTTGCATGAACAAAGCCTATCTGCGTGGGGGGTCCTTAAAAATCTGCCCGTCAGGACTGCAGATGGCATCACATTAAACCGGGCCAATGAGAACGCCCTCCGGTGCTGGGGGTTACTTAGTGCAGAGAGGTATGAAGCTATATGTCCAAATTTGCAAGGAAGAGACAATTTCACTGGTGAACAAGTCTTGTTAGCCGCATTGTAAAGGTTTTGTTGCTCAATGTCCAGGACTCTTCGTTTAATTATTTGAAACGTTTCAGAGGCAGACAGCATATAGAAGGAGTCCAAGCTTAGACCCAAAGCACTAATTTTTTTCTCGATGATGGCAAGCCAGTTGGAAGAGGACGAATCTTGAAGTAGTTGAAAAATGAGACTATTTGGATCAGGGTCGTTATGAAGTCTCAGCCAGTATTTGAAGGTAATCAACCAGGCTCTAGATTCGATTGAAGTCTGTCCGGTTTCCAGGCAAAGAGCAGCGTATGGGACGCAATTAGGCAGCCCTAAGACTCACTCCTGCAGCTTAAGTCTGTTGGGGCTGATGCAGCCATTGTAACGAATACTCAGGCACCGCCCCAACATATGTGTCCTACAATTTCTAACGCCGATCCCATTGCAGTCCCTCCTAGCGAACCCAGCAGAACTACAGTGAGCCCTCTGACAACGGATTCTAATGTTGCTCTGCATCAAACCAGAGACTCTACTAGTTTTCTCGTGGGTCACAATTCCGACCTTGAGGTGATTGCTAATGGTTGCGCCCCATCCCAGTCCAACAACCTTCTAGACCTACTTACTGAATCTGATTGACTGGTCAACCCCCTTTCATACTCCTCCTCCACTTCACCTATCAAGCTAATCTCTTGGAACCTCTCAGGATGGAGGAGTAAGTCCAAGGACAAAGACTTCCTGAACTACCTTCGATCCTTCGATGTCGTGCTCTTCCAAGAAACCTGGGCGTTAACGCAAATCAACGTCGAAGGGTTCAACTCTTATTGTTCTCCAGCCCTAAAAACTAACAACAGAGGCCGCCCACAAGCCGGTCTAGCAAGTCTGGTGGCCTCGCATTTAATTTCTGAAGCTGTCAATCTACTGTCGGACTTTCCTTGTTCAATTCAAGCCATAAAACTCACCATTGCTAAAACAACGCTAATCATACTTAATATATATATCCCTCCATCTCCCAATTCCGCCTCTCTTCATCACCATTGGTCACACTTAACTTCTCTTATGGAGGACCTGGAAAGAAAATTTCCCTCCTCAGAAATTATTCTGGCAGGAGACTTCAATGCAAGGGTTGGTAACGATGCCTTGTTGTTCCACAAGGCTCTTGATGTTGACCACGACACCTTTTTACCACCTCCTTACTCACAAAGCCGACATTCAAAAGACAAACTACTAAACCGTGCTGGTATTTGCTTAACAAAATTCTGTTTTCAGTTTAACAGAATATGGCTTAATGGGTCAACAAACTTCGCCAATTCCGGTGATTTCACTTTCCTGTCACCCAGAGGCTGCAGCGTAATCGACTATATAGTGATCTCTTCTTCTTTTCTGCCATACGTTTATGACTTTGCAGTGGGCGACCGTACAGATAGCGACCACGTCCCTTTAACAATGAAAATTAAGCTTCATTACCAGCCTAGCTCTCTTTTAGCCAAACAATTCCCTGCTGAATCTACCGAGGCCCTATGCAAAATCCATTGGAACGAGGCCTCAATCCAAATATTTTCTAACCTAATCAAATCCCACACCATGCTAGAACTTCGGCTACACTGTACTTCATCTGACGACCCCCCCGAATTTATTAAAAGATACGAGGCTATACTTCTCCACATAGTTGATTCCTTGATCCAGAGTCCAAGATCTCAAAGGAACCTAAGAACGCCTTATAGTTCTCCCTGGATAGACAAGGGGTGCCGTGAACTGAAACGTCTCACCCGTGACACTTACCGCCAATACCGGGACTCCAATGACAGATCTCTACTTCTAAGATACTTTGACCTCAAAAAACAACTCCAACAACTTATCCAGAAAAAGAAAGAAGACCTTTCACTTTCCCAGTGGGAACAGTTATATCAAGCCACAATTTATAATAAACCTAAACTTTTCTGGTCTATAGTATCTGGGTCTTCTCATAAAGCTGATCCAGAGGCTTCCACAGTTTCATCACTGGAGTGGCTTCGACACTTCTCAGCCTTGTTCTTTGAAAGACAAACTGATGTTCCAAACTTTTTAGATCCCCCATTGACCGCCTTACCCAACTGGCCCTTGACCACACCAGACGAAGTCCGTGAGTTAATTTCCCAACTCAAAAATGGAAAAGCCCCTGGCCCCGATGTCATCTCAGCTGAAATGCTAAAGCATGACTCGGACTTCTGGGCCCCCCTTCTTGCTTCCACCTTTTCAATGGCTGACCAAACTGGCTTAATGCCAGAAGCATGGACGAATGCCATTATAACTCCCATCTTCAAGAAGGGAGACCGCTCACTCCCCTCCAACTATAGGCCAATTAGTCTCTTGTCCATCATCGGGAAACTCTATGCAAAGCATCTAATGGCCAAACTTGCCTCCTGGATGGCACAGTCCAAAATCCTTGGGCCTGAACAAATTGGGTTCACTAAAGGGAAGTCAACTACAGACCACTGTCTAGTTCTCTATCATCTGGCCAACAAATATTCACAGAAGCCCAATTGTAAACTCTACACTGCTTTCCTGGATCTGAAGGGAGCCTTTGATTCTATTGACAGAGATCTCCTCTGGTCCAAACTATACAATCTGAACATTGACCAAAGGCTGCTCTTCCTCATCAAAAGATTGCATACTTCTACAACTTGCCAAGTCAAGTGTTCCCCCGCTGGAAAACTAACATTAAAGATCCCGGTTAATAAAGGCGTTAAACAGGGCTGCATCCTAGCGCCCGCTTTATTTAACCTGTTTCTCAACGATATGGCCCCTTTCCTGGCTGAAATAGATGCTCACTCTCCTAAAATCGGCTCCCTACAAGTCCCTCTGCTCCTCTACGCGGATGATGCCGTTCTAATTTCCCGCACCCGTGTGGGTTTGAAACGCCTACTCACTAGGTGCCTCGAATATCTTAACCAAAACAAGCTTCTACTAAACTGCGAAAAATCAAAAATTCTTGTTTTCTCCAAATCCTGGCGACCCTTAAAATGGGTAATCAATGGAAACACAATAGAACAGGTTAAGCATTTCAAATACCTTGGTATCAACTTTCAATATAACTTATTTTGGACACAACACCGTAATTCTGTTACAAATCTAGCCACTTCCAGCACCCTTGCAGTCTCCCGGTTTTTCTACAATACTGGCAACCAATTCATCCCTGCAGCCATAAAGGTTTTTAACGCTAAAGTTCAGGCCCAAATTCTATATGGTTGCCCTATATGGATCAGCTCATTCGACCATTCTATTGAGTGTATCCAGTCAAAATTTCTTCGCAATCCAGAATATAATAATGTGGATGATCTTGAAGTAGTGACACATTCTTGTATTTGAGGATCCTATCTATTTCCTTCATAGCTGCCTTTCCTAATCTTTTGTTCCTCTTGGGTGAAGTTCCCATTTGTATTGGTGATTGAACCCTACAAATTACACCTAATATTTTATTGTCCACACAAGGATCCATTTCTCATCAGGCTTTTCTATTTTGATTAGTGTCAACTTGAACTGAATTAGCAAAATGATGGAAAGATTCTGATGAACTCAGCATTGTGGCACATAGCCAGCTCAGCAGTGCTTTATATAGCCCTGTCAGAAAAGTTAATGCATCTGTTCAAAGCTTCAAAAGAAAAGAATGAAGTAGGGTTGATCTATGCAATATCATGCCCATGTATTCAATGGATCAATGATGATGTCACTCAAATACACCTGACGTAGGAAAGCCTTCACTCTAGCTGTATACTATATTCAAGTTATCCTAACATTCTACACTTGTGGTTTTGTTAAATGTAAATTATACTTCACATTTACATAATATTATTTTTCTACTTTGATTTATTGGTTTCTATGTTTGGAGTTCTTCTTATATTAATGCATTAAAACAACATCAGTGGAAAAAAAAAACTTCCCTTAGAACAGCTCTTCTAAAATGCCACCCATGTTATTCAGTGGAAACACAATTTCTACTCTGAGTCACAAAGAACAATAGTTCTGAGAAGTGACAACCTAAGGTAATGATTTTCTAAAAAGAAATAAGGCACACAATTATATATACATTACTACAGAACATTAAAATCATTGATCAGTTTGTATCATCTGGGCAACCTAAACATTAACTTGTATTTTTAATATGGAGGTTTTTCAATGATAGATAGTTCAGGTGTCTTTATATTAAAAATATGCTTCATTAATTCATGCCAAAGGAGCATAGCATATTTATCATGTGTTTCATTAAATGACGATTAAAAGACATATCCTCCATCAAATTGTATCTTCTATAGCTATAGAAATACATCATGGTGTTTATGACTCAATGAAGTATGGGCATTGACCAGCCTGTCTCCTTGCTTATGGGACTCCAGAATATAGAACAGAGGGTTCAGTTCTATTCATTTTCCTCTTGTGGGATTTCCACAGGCTAACCACTCTATGTACAGAATGAAATACCTTTTGTGTAAACTTTATGGTTTCATAGCTCCTTATAGTTCTGCACATCCAATATAGCTTTTCAGAGTTCCATAAATTTAGCATGATTCTTATGTTTTTTAAAAAACTGAATAAAAAAGGCACCTGAGGAACATTAATCAGGATTCTTCAAGTGCACATTTCCTAGTCAAAGGGATTGTGAAAAATTTGACAACTGGGCCAACAGTGATAAAAACACTGGTCAAAATCCTCTGCTTATTGTAGTAAAATCACAATAGAGTAGGTCAATTGAATCATTATAAATTTAGTGAATCCTCTGTAAAGATCGTTTGATTCACATGGGCCTTCTCAACTATGACATACTTCAGCATATGTGACATTCAACCAGAATAGACCCATTTTAATCTATAGAATTTACAGAAGATGTGACTCACCAAATTTCCAATGTATTAATATTTAGTTGCTGTCATCGTTTTCTCCCTGTAAGTGAAAGTTGTCTTGATATTCTTTCAGGTCCATTTTTTATGCAGATCTCATCTTCCACTGAGCAAATATCCAGATCCACCTTATGTTCATCCATATCCAATTTTATTTCCATCATGAAATAATCGCTCAGCATCTGAGTGCAATAATCTTTTGCACTTGTGTCTCAGATAAAGAATCCTACCCCCACCCCCAAATATGAGTTTGTAAAACTAGCAAAGGGCAGTGATGAAAAGAGCCAGCCTGTTGCTATGAGTCTGGAAAAAAGCAATAAAGGTAAGAGTGACTAGAAATAACAGGACACTTTGTCAGTTTCACATTTCAGGTAAAGACTCTAAATTCTACAAAGGTGCAAATGAAAAGGTTCAGTCAGGGAAAGTACACTTTAAAACAAAAGTTACGGTATTATGGATGTTATTGTCTCCACCACAAAGGCAAAAGCTGCAAAAGCATCAGATTTCAATAAGCAAAAGTGTAACCTTCATGCTTGAACAAAATTGGTAACACATTGGTTCAAACCCTTTCCCAGTTTCACCTCTACTATGAAATAACTTCTATAGACTGGCTGAATAGGGTGTGTAAAGTAAGAGGTGATAGGTTCTCTTCTGCATACCATTCACAGCATTTTTGCTTTTGTCAGTCATTTTCCAAATCGAATACTGTTGTTCTATTATTATTTTATTTATTTATTTTTTTATCTGAGTACAATGGCCTTGAATCCTTGTGCCAATTTTGCTTCTGCAGCTGAGAGGCTTTTTATAGCTATTGTGGTTTTGTCTCTCATTATCATGCCCTTAGAATTAGAATGTCAAATACTTAAATGCTGAAATCCATAGTGTGGCAATATGTATATATTCAATCAATCAAATGGCATGAAATGTCAAGATCATCATAGTCTTCTTTGGGCAGCACATTACAGAAACCAGCCAGAAGCAGAAAGGATTGGGAAGGGGGCTGGGGGGGGGGGGGAGAGACTTGATTTTAAATAATATTGTTTGGACCATGGTATTTTGCAGTGTAATAAAAAGGGTTTGCAGATTCATGAGTCACCCCGGGTGACACGATAGCATTAGGATTCAACCCCTTCCCTATAGCAGTTGAACCACATGGAGGGCATGACTAGACATCCCATAAATAAGCTATCTATTTAGGAAGCAGTGTTGATACCAAGAAAATGTTTCTAGTGCTACTTGCTCTTTGAAACACAATAGATCCTTTCTGCTCTTCTCCTTCTGCCACAGCTACAACAAGATGCATTGTTACTGATCTCCCTGGCAGTTACCTCACATTTGGGATCTGGAAAGTCACCATCAAATATACTAATAGCTTAAAGATATTCTGTAGACTTGTGCCTCAGGAAATCATTCCGTAATATTTCCGTCAGGTATGTCTTCCACAACAATAAAATACATACATTGTGCAGCAGTATAGCTTGAAAGCACTAGGCCATGCCCTTGTTCTGTATTTATCTCCTTACATTTGTTGAAGCCATTAATAATGACAGTGCTGACAGATTTCCTGCTGAGTAGGCAGCTCTAGGCAGATCTTGACATTTCAAATGGAGTCAGAGATTTAAAACAAGGTTTGGAAGTGTATATGTATTTTGGGCATTGCTATGAATATATACAAAGTCAAAGACTACAAAAATAACTTTTGATCTTAGGAAAAGCTGGCCCCACCGATAAGTAATTGAAGGGGATTACATTATGGAGAAAGTGGAATATGTTTTTTCAAACAATGCAGTCAGTGTTTGAACTCACAATTAAACAGTGACCTTCCTCTAGTTTGTGATCTCTTTCTTTTTAAAGATTTAACATCAAGATTACAGCTTCTTTCCACCAAGACATGCCTGATATGTTGGTATTCAATCTAGTCTCATGAAGGGGTAAAAGTGGGGATAAATGTTTTGGCACATAAGCCCTGCATACAATGCCCCTGTCCCCTCAGTCCTTGATAGGGATGGATGGAGTTCCCAATTCTATTTTCTCCCATAGTTTTTTAAAAGTTATTTCCCTCACAGGTATGAATAAATATTTTACTTTTAATAGATTCTAATTTACAAACATGTACCCGTCGCCTGTCCCAGCTCCCGCCAACCTAGCGGTTCGAAAGCATGCAAATGCGAGTAGATAAATAGGTACCATCTCGGTGGGAAGGTAAACAGCGTTCCATGTCTAAATCACACTGGCCATGTGACCACAGAAAGATTGTCTTCGGACAAACGCTGGCTCTATGGCTTGAAGAGCGGGATGAGCGCCGCCCCCTAGAGTCGGACACGACTGGACAAAAATTGTCAAGGGGAACCTTTACCTTTACCTTATACTGTATAAATGCAATGGGTACAGCTATTCCCAATATGAAGTGGATATTATACCTGTACCATTCAATTCTTTAAAAATAAACCTCCAGTTTGAGAAAGTGGAATATTATGTTTCGGTACTGATGATTCCGAACACCTGACATTGCTGCATAATATTGTGCCTGTGTTACCAGCGGGGACAGGATGCCAAAGAGTAGTCTGAAAGTTGACAACATCAATGGCAGCAGTCAGGATGGTCTATGGGATACTCTCTTGTACTAACTACCAGCCACAAAGTGACATGATGCAAAAGAAAATTGCAGAAACAAACTCAATTTTTCTTGAGTTATCCACGTCTCACTCAAAGGCAAAGCAATTGTCACAGCTGTTTTTTTGATGTGTTAATAGTAGTAAGCACAAGAGCGTATCAAGTAGACCAGGGGTCCCCAACCCCTGGTCCATGGCCCGGTGCCAGGCTGTGGCCTTCTCAGGATTGGGCCACAGAGACAGATCTCCCGTCCCCCATGCAGTCTCCCCACACCTGCACACCTGCATGCATGGCCTGCCACCTGGGTGCCCTGCCCACCTGTGAGCACACCCCACCCATCCGTGCACAAGTATGCCCTGCCCATCTGCAAGCACACCCACCCATCTGCACATGCACAAGTATGCATCCTGCCCACCCACAAGAGCACCCCACCCATCCGTGTATGTGTGAGTGTGGCATCCCGCCCACCTGTGAGTGCACCCCACCCACCCACAAACATGGCAGAGTGTCATGCTCCCACACACACAGTCCCCACCCCACCCCAACAGTCTGCAGTTTGGAAAAGGTTGGGGACTACTGATGTAGACCATTTTGACTGCTGTTACTGGTGTTGTCAACATTCAGGTTATTTTTATTTTTAATTACCAAACAACTGTACAGTTACAAGATTGGTGGAATGGTTAAAACTATGATAGGATATAGGTGCCAAAGCTCTCCTAACTTTAAGTAAGACCATCCCAAGCCATAAAGTAAAATACAATATTTTTCCAGCTGAAACATATGAGATTCCAAATATTTGTTCTCTATTCTTTTTAAATACCTTCTATGATATGTTTACAACCAGACATAGAATCCGTTTGTAGTGCCTATTTGGCTAGGAAGGAGTTAAAATGTTCTCCTCCTGAGAGTCAGCTAATTAGATCCTGACTGACAGGGTCAAAAGTTCAGATTGGATCTGATTTCCCCTTTGAAGACTTGTGTCAGGAGCTTGGTGTCAGAAAGGTTTCTGAAAACACTCAGGGCTGGGAGAAATAAAACTGCTGTGTGCTTGTCTAACGCAGAAATACTCTGAATATCCCTTACATGGCAAAATGTGCCTTTCTGAAGGACAGTCATTCCACTACTTTTCTTTAAAGGTAGCTTGCTTTTTTAAAATTATTCTTTAGAGGAAAGGAAACCTGTCTTTTGAATCTGCCTTAATGACCTTTCATTGCCCTACAGTGTTCTGTGCAGAAAGCTGCAACAATTGGAATAAATTCCATACTTTGGAATGCTCTTGCTAGTAAGTCTGTGTAACAAAGTCATTATTTTTTTCTTTTTGAAAGGCTTTTTTAGAGGATCACTATTTCAGCCCCTGCAACCTGGATTATTTTCGAATAAAGTGTGTTGGGCCAAACACTTTCAAGGCAAGGAACATTGGTCTTTTGGTTTTATTTGATCTGCTTTAAATTTGGGGATGTTTGAAGTCACTTGTTTCTGCATGAGTGGCAGGGAACAGTTTTACATTTTTAAAATATCATAATTCAAAAACCCTTCACCCAAATTTCTCCAAATTTGGCACAGAGCAAGAGAAGACTGTCTGCTAATCTGTTCCAAATTTGTTCCTGATCCAAAGTCTAGTTTCAAAGTTATATATATATTTTAAATTTGGGTTGCTTCCATTTTTAGAATTGCCTTGAAGAATACTGATTTGTTCTGTTGCACTCTTGTGTAGTGATAATATAGGACTTCAATGATCAAAAGAAGAGATGGCAATCCTAAATCAGCACCAATACCATAGCCAAATCCATGAGAATTCAAAGGAATACCGACTTTGTAAAAGCAAAGTAGTTATAGCCCTCTGCCTCCAATGGGTTAATTTGTCAGTTTGATTGTCCTTCACAACTTTTTTAAAATAAAAAATCACATTCTTCACAGCAGAACTTCAACAAAAAAGAGGAAAGTGTGAAGCTCAAAAAACTTGGCTCCCAGCTCTCAAAAATACAGAGTGCAAAAGGTCAACTCTACCCAGCCACAAGGACAGGGGATCACTACACACAAAAGACCAGCTAATGACACCCATCAACCACAGTGACAGATAATCTCTTCTCCTTAGCACAACAATACACCCACAACAAGACACACTAATCACCCATCTACAGAAAAAGACAAAAGCCTATCTCACAGACGTAAATACTGTGCTCCCAAGCCAACTACACCAGAGCACAGAGTGCTGTCCTCTGAAGATGCCGGCCACAGAGACTGGTGAAACCTTAGGAAGAACAACCTTCAGAACACAGCCAAAGAGCCCAAAAAACCCACAACAACCATTAGATCCCGGCCGTGAAAGCCTTCGCGAATACATTCACATTCTTTCCATTGAACCTGGGAAGAAATGATAGAGGATGAGATGGTTGGACAGTGTCACTGAAGCTACCAACATGAATTTGACCCAACTCTGGGAGGCAGTGAAAGACAGGAGAGTCTGGCGCTTTCTGGTCCATGGGGTCACGAAGAGTCGGACATGACTAAACGACTAAACAACAAGTTGGGTAGAAATGCATTGCTAAATGAAGCCAATGACTTAAAATTGTTTAATTTTTGAATGCTACTGGCCTCTTAAGGATGAAAAAGGCATATTGCTTATAAAACAACATATGCATTGTCTGTCTCTGTATATGCAGAGGGATCTCTATATGGTATTGATGGTGAAACCTTTAGTGAAAGTGCCTAGAATAAGACAATCCTGCACTGTGGCTTTTACAAAACCACAGTTATAAAGATCAGAAAGAAAAATATCTTCCTTGGGTTTGCATAGAAACCTCTAGTGCAGCTATTCTTACTGCTAAATGTCAGGAGGGCTGGTGTGGAATTATATAGCTACTTTCTGGAGAGCCACAATAGCAATGACCCGTAAACCTATGGTCTTGCCAGAAGAAAATGTTACAGACTGCTTTAGCAAAAGGATTCAGCTTTTTGCAGACTGTGTAACAACCTCAGTAACCCAACTTCTCAACTCATCAACTGCTGCAAGCGCAGCAGAGACAGAAGCCACTGTTCTAAAAATACCATGCTTAACAGCTACATATGGGACAAATGACCCCATTCTAACAATTCTGAGTGTCCCAGATGCTGCTGAAATAATAGCAAAGATATTCCCTGCCGGAACTATCAAATTAATCTGCAATGATGCAGACCACAAATGTATATTTATGGAAGGATACACACATATTTAAAAACAATGCTCAGAGAAAGTCTTCTCACTATTGTATTGTCCAATGGATTTTTTTCCTTGTCTTTTAAGGATCACAGTTGAGAAAACAGTTCCATAAATTTGCAGTAGAACCTGGCTTAGCGCTATGCTGTGGTGACAAATCCACCTTGTCATTTCCCCGCTATCATTTTCCAGATTCTTCTTTTAAAATGATATTTTAGATTTGCATATTCACCAGTAAAACATTAAACGGAAAAACCATTTGGCTTTAGTTTGAGTGAAGGGGCAAAGAGGAAAAGAGCTTTTGGTAACAAGGCAGCATTACTGAGGCATGGTTTTGACATGGAGACGAATATAAAAATGAATAAGGATATTCAACCAATATCCCTGATTCGTCAGATATTTGTTGCTTCATATTCTTGGGGTCCAGAGGCTCCAACAAATATGAAGCAATGAATATAACACTTTTATATTTGTCCCTTCATTCCCTATCTACTTATGCCCCCCTGGATGAGCTGTTCCCTGGGGGGCATAAGCAGAGGGGGACTTTCCCTTTGGGTGGTTTGCTAAAGCCTGCCTGAAGGGAATCCCATCCCCAGGGCTGAGGAATGGCTTGGGTCGGGGTGGGAAAAGGATCGAAGCAACACCCCAGCTCTGCTGCCTTTGCAAAAGCAGTGGGGCTGGGGGTGCCTTGCGTTGGGCTTTCCCCTTCTTTCTATGCCCTGTGGGGGCATAGCAGGAGGGGGAAAGGGATCAAAGCAATCCCTCAGCTCTGCTGCCTTTGCAAAGGAAGTGGGGGTGGGGAATGGCTTGCATAGGGCATTCCCCTTCTTCCTATGCCCCTTCTTCCTATGCCTAGGAATCGCTTTGATCCCTTTCCTCCTCTTGCTATGCCATGCGGCATAGGAACAGCTGTGGGTGCCAGAGCTTTTTTTTAAAGCTAGCCCCAGGGGCTGTCTAAACAAAAAAAAAAGACCCAATGAACCAAAAAATTGATTTGTGGCTCATTGGGCCACTGGGAGGCAATTCATGGTTCATGAACCATGAAACAAGATGAAGCGCCATTTTGGCACTTTGTCCTCATCTCTAAACATAGTATCAGAAGAAGGGCAGACCTGACCTGACTGTGGTAAAGAAAACCTTACAGTTTTGCTTTCTCTGTATTTTGTACACCTCTCATTCTTTCCAGTCTAAATATGAAAAAAAGGCATATAGATTATTTCAGGTGAACTGGATGAAATTCTCTCCTACTTCTAGTGTCCAAATAAAATGGCTGCCACTATCCCCAGCGTGGAGAGAACCGTTTTGTTTCAGCCTGCCATGTAAATGCTAAAGATGAGGATCCTCTAAGATGAAAATGATGACAATCTACATTCAGCACTGAAGTAGCTGATGGAATACACAGGAATTTAGATTTAAGTGCTCAAAACACATTATCAGAGCCCTAGGCTAGGATAGAGAAGTGTGTCAGTTACAGTGTTCTCCCTCTTCCTTGTTCTTTTCCTCATCTTAAGTTATTTACATCCCAGATATGAAGAAATCTGTGCATTTCTGCACATCCATACAAAAAATGAACTGTGATGAACTTATCAACCAGAGAACCCTCTATACCTGAAGCACAAACTCTAGTGCAACAGAACAACAGAATGACTTGCCATATATTTGCTCACTTGATTGCTTCCGGTGAGCTATCTGTTCCATTGCCAAGCCAAACAGTATGGCTTGCTTTCAGCTCAAGACTGAGAAGAACAGATGCAGGAGGAGGAGGTGTGAGTGGCAGCCATTCCTTCACCCTCCAGAGAAACAAAATAATAAAGAGCTGCACAATTAATCACTGTTTTGAAAATACGGGAATTATCTTCCTCAGGTGCCAACATAATTTGGCCTACCTTGAGTTTTAGACATGTTCACAGAGAGGAGCACATTTTCTGTTCTTTCATATTCTGTACACCTCATGCCACCATGAACAGACTAATCTTGTCTAGCTTTGGAATCTAAGTAAAGTCAGACCTGGTTAGTACGCTGATGAGAGATCAGCAAGAAATACCAGGTAGAGTTAGAAAAAAAAAATATTGCCCGGAAAGCTATTGCCAATCAGAATTGGACTAGATGGACCAATGGTCTGATTTAGTATAAATACTATTCTCCAGTAGCAAAATGTACCATCCTGGGAAACGCTGAAGCATTCTGGCCAGTGCAGGGTTTAGACATTTTTGCTGGCTAACTACTTATTTTTCAATTCACTGCCCACATTTCCATAAATGTCCTTCATTTGGTTTGGTTTGGTTTGAAGAGCCTTGTGGCGCAGTGGTTAAACCGCTGTACTGCAGCTAAAACTGTGCTCACGACCTGGGGTTCAACTCCCAGGTAGCCGGCTCAAGGTTGACTCAGCCTTCTATCCTTCCGAGGTCAGTAAAATGAGTACCCAGCTCGCTGGGGGGGCAATGTGTAGCCTGCATAATTAAATTGTAAACTGCCCAGAGAGTGCATGAAGCACTATGGGGCGGTATATAAGCAGCACGCTTTGCTTTTTTGCTTTTCCTTGTCTAAGCCCTGTTTTGTCCCTTAGAATGACATCCTGACATGTCCAGAAGTGGCACCATTCTGTTATGTTTTTTTTTTTAAATGCAAGTGAGGAGGGGGAGCATTGGCATGACAATTATTTCCATAGCAAAGAAATAACAATTTCTACTCGTTATTTTAAAATGGAAGTTAAAGGAGGGGGGCATATTTTATTACCCATGGAAGGAGGAAAGGATCAGTGTTGCAAATTGGCACTCAGCCAATATATAGATTACAGCTACACCTCTGTGAATTAATTCACTTAGGATGCTACCAGTAAAAACTCTGCCCTTAACGGGGTGCCAAATACAAGGCAGCAGAAGAAATGTTGTCAGCATTCTTCTTTTAGACTAGAGATATGTAACCTTGGGGGTAACAGAAAAGGATTATGGCCTGCCTGAGGGGGGAAAAATATATTACACACCATGTTACTGACTCTACAAAACGGAGCTGAAAATAGCACTGAAAAGTGAAGGTGAAAAGACGGTGCCTTCAGTAGAATTTTAAGGAGAATGGGCAGAACAGCTCATGTTGTGAGTTGCCATGAAGTCAGCTCCAGAGAGACAAGACACCACTGGAAGGAACCGGAATTCTAGAAACATGTACAAAACTTAAATTTGAAAGACTTTCATTTAAAAAAAAAAAAAAGAGCATAGAGCTCAGCTCCGTTTGTTGAGTGGGAATTACTGCCTGCTAACAGTACAGGCTTAGAGCTGTAATGACTAGGAAAGTCACTCCATTGAGGATTGTTTTTTTGTTTGTGTTCTCAAAGGCTTTCACAGCTGGGATCCGATAGTTGTTGCCCAAAAAACCCACAACAACCATGTTTTTGGTTTGTTTAATTTTAGTTTTGGTTCTGTTCTGTTATTGTAGTTTGTGTTTATTTTTTAAATGGATTCAGTCAGTTTGCACCTTTGGGCTCAAACACAGAAGCAGGCAACTTGCCATTCAACGTTCATATAATTCTAAGGTTAGAAACCATAGTGCAAAAGAGAAGAAAAGCCCCCCAAAAGTGTGCTGTCTATATGCCACCCCACAGTGCTTAAAGCACTCTCTGGGAAGTTTACAATTTAATCATGCAGGCTACTCAATTTAACTACCTCGGAGGATGGAAAGTCATGTCAGGCTTGTGCCAGCTGCCTGGGATTGAACTCAGGCTGTGAGCAAAATTTTGGCTGCAGTACTGCAGTTTAATCACTGCACCATAAGGCTCCTTGAAAGGAAATCTTGACATTAAAAAAAGTACAAAGAAAACTGTGCACAATTTTCAAATGCAATAGGCACACTTTAATCAATAGGTGCATACACACACATATGTGTACATTCAGGGGAAAAGTACACTGAAGAAACTCTTTTTGTGAGATTATTTGGGGGGAGGGGAAGTTTATTGGAAACAGGGACAGAATAAGCCTGGCAGTGAGTGATCCGGAAAAATCAATTGGACAAAGTTTTGAGTTTTCAGACATCACTTGATAACTTTGGTCAATATCCTGTTTCTTAGTTTAGTAAGTTACAGCTAGAGCAGGCCCATTGAATCAATGAGACTTATGAAAGAGCTGCCTCACCAAATCTCTTCTGACTTAATGCCTCTACTCTAGTTGCAGCTTACAGCACTAACAGAATTCTAGTCATTATCTGATTTTTAAAAAGCACTCAGTAGTAAAAGTGGTGGGGGTGGGTCATTATGTTTCTTTCCAAAATGCTGCTTACACTTTGTCACCTACCACCACCCATTATGCAGGCTTTCCAGCAGGCATGAGCTATACACAACCATCTATTTGGAGGCTTCTCAGAGCCTGTCCTTTGGTGGCAATAAAGGATTAGCTTCTTATTTCATGAATGACTCTTTTTTTCAGTGCTGCTCTTCCAATAGGGTTAAGGTTGATTTTTTTTTTTTGTCTTGAGAGTGGTGTCTTAAAGGGAGTGCCTTCTCTCAGTCCCCCCAAGCACATCCGTTCCTCTTAGCTTGTAGGGCCACTGTGTATATAGAGAACTAGGAAGGAAGACACTGGCAAGTAACCTGTCCTAAGGCATCAGTGATCAGTGCTCTTGGATTAGTCAGGGACCTACGTCCAATGCAAAGTCTCAGCTCTAGAATATATGAAGTACGTCTCATCAGGTGAAGAGTAAATTTTCCCTCGTGGATGAATAATTACATAGCACATGTGAGGGATGGGGACTAGAGTCACGGCACTCGCTGTCAAGTCAGACTTAAGTCACACTGGTGACTCGACATAGACTTGACTCTTTTTTTTCAATGACTCAGACTCAACTTGCAAGTCATAACCACCACCCTCCCTTTTTTACCTGGAGGGAAAATAGGGACTCGGACTTCGGGCTTGGGACTCTGGACTTGATACTAAAGATTCAGACTTGGGACTTGGACCCAAAGACTTGCAAACATCCCTGGTGCATACACACAAGAAAAATCATGAGGATGAGTATGTTAATTCCCCCCTTTGGAAATTAAGCAGAGACAAGCACATAAATATTAAGAGGAAAAGTCACCTTGTATGACATGGCCTCCAGTAAATGCTTTCAATGAATTAAAGAAAAAGGGCATTTTCTGTTTTAATTTTCTCATTTGTGTCCTTAAAATCTGTGGGGGGGGGGGAGAGAAGGAAAGAAAATAGGTAAAGAGACATCCCTTTGTAATGACTGCATTCTTAGACGTGCTGCTGGTAAAATTAAAAGACCATAAGTGTGCTGCGAAATAGGAAATCAACCCAGGGTTTTGAATTGTGTTTGTGTACACTCGTGCGTATACATAATATAAAAGGTAAAGGTTCCCCTTGACAAAATCTAGTCATCCTCACAAAATAAGGTGAAAAGGGTTTATATATTTCAAAGGACAAATTGTTTGGTAGAATTTGAGTTTACAAGTTGAAACAGTGGATTTAGAAAACGGAAAGGAGTTGAATCAGTCCAGCGCATTACAGAGCTCTGTCTTCCAGAGCTATTCTGGCTATAATGAAGGTAATGGAACCATTTTTTTCCCCTACAGAAAGTGGGGGGAAACACCTTTACTATGTGAGATCTAATTTCCATTACATTTTGAATTTGGCTGATATTGGCAGGAACTGGGCTGAGAAAGAACAAAAGCTATTTCAGTTCAAGAAAGATGGATGGGGCCGATGCTTCACAGTGGGAAGCAATCAGGGTGGTTACAAGAAGCAATGTGTCATCTTCCTCACCTGTCCTTCACTGGTGAACCTGACGGTATGTCTGTGTATCAAATGAAGCACTGGTTCAAGAGTTCCAGGCCTGGCAGAGCAATACTTAACTCTTCCATATGAAACCACTCTACTTTGTTTCACTACGTTTTTAGGTCTAATGATCCATCACCTGAGGCAACTGAGGTGAAAGTGTTTCTGGTTTTCCAATTGCGAATAGCTGGAGATAGGCCATGAGCATATTTTACATCACAAATAGCTTGTCTGAGAGGCTCGGGAGATGAAGATCAAAGAAATTATAAACCAGGAAGAGCAGTGTGGCTTGTAGATGCCCTGCCACCTGGAAAAGCTGGGGCAAGTTGTACAATCCCAAAATAGTGCTAGAGAGGGGGGGGCTTGAATAACAGGTCTGAGGTTCTGATACCTAGTAAACCTTAGGAGCATCGCTCTAAGTTAGGATAGGCTTGATGGTACACAGTTATTATTTTAGCCTAACATATGTTCTGTTATAGGGGTAAAGTGATCAAGAACACTGGTTCTTAACCTTGGGTTACTCAGGAGTTTTGGACTGCAACTCCCAGAAGCCTTCACCACTAGCTGTCCTGACTGGGGTTTCTGGGAGTTGCAGTTCAAAAGCATCCGAGTAACAAAGGTTAAGAACCACTGATCAAGAATATAAAGTATAATATATATAACAATAAAACCTGACCAAAAAAAATGAATAAGCAAGGCTTCAGCAAATATATTCCCTTTCTCACTTATTAAAGTTATACTTGTTTGAGAATGTCGATAAACAGACATTCTTTTACTTCAGCTACCAAAAGTCTTCCCACAAATTTCCCGTCCAGAGGTACTTGTGCAAATCTAACAGTCGTGAAAACAGTTAAACAACAGAAAGCAGAGGGTAGGAATCAAAGGCTTAGTTCTAGTCATGGAACAACATGAACCTCCGAAGATCTATATTAAGAATTAGGGCTAATCCTTTTTCATAAATGATCTGGAGTAAGAGGTGAGCAGCGAGGTAACAATATTTTCCAAGAACTTCAACTTAATTATAGAGATTGGAACATGATGATTTGTTCAAGGCTTCAAAAGGGCATTTCCACAATGGGAAAGTGGACTTTAACATGACAACTAAGCATGTAAACAAATACAAAGTGCTGCACAGTAGTGCAAGAATTCTCAGTTTCACATATCCACTCACAAAGGCCAAGTCTGACTGAGTGACTAAGAAAGAGGTTTTGGAGTTGCAATAGATTGCTTGATGAGAATATCGACCTAGTGTGTAGTTGGTCTAAAATGGCAAATGGCATGCTGAGTGTAATAACAGAAAGAATAAAGTTACCTGTGTTATGCTACCCTTATATAATATCATGATTCATGTGTCTACACCTGGCATAGTAGCAAGAATCTTCTTGCACCTCATAGGGAATGTAACCCCTATCCCCTACAGCCTTCTATTCATTCTAAAAACTTGATAGGGAGACTAGGAAGCTCCTGGAACAGAGTTGTTGTTGTTGCTGCTGCTATTTTTATTGTGCAGGCAGGCAACAGGAAGAAGAAGGAAAGTCCCTATGCTTTTAGTCTTTGCACAGCATTAAAATACACCGTTAAAGTAAACCATTAGATCTTGGCCCTGTTTTCTCCTAAATGCCTTATAAGCATTGCAAATGTGTGAAGTCTCAACACATGCTGTATTCTGTGTCCTCTAACAACTTACTTTCCATTGAGATTGTCAAATCCAGTGAATCCACCACCACCCCGCACCCCTAGCCTCTCCATTGGAGGGAATGTGCTACTTCATGCATGTCGTTCTACTATGCTTCAGATAACCAAGCAGCTAGTTTCTGTGTCAACAGACTTCTGAGCTGCCTAGCCCTTGAGAGTGGTAAGTCTTACATGTTTGTGTTCTAAATGTGATTATTTCCACAGCTGCAGGCATGAAGGTACTGTTACTATATGTTATTTCCCATTGACATTGGACAGTGCATTTTTTCGAGCTTGTGATCTTTGCCCCTTGTGACCTGTTTGTTTCCCCAAAACAGAGAGCTCATGAAGACAAACAAACAAAAAAACACCTTTTCACATGTTGACACCAGTTGATTTCTTTATCAACATACTTTACTTAGGAAAGACGAAGGTCCATTCATCACTGTCTTTTGAATAAAACAGGTTTATTGATTACAGATGTTTCTATAATAATTCATAAGTATCTTCTTCAGGTTCATCAAGCATCAATAACACTCTTCTATATTATCTTATAGGTTACTGATCACTCCTCAGTCTAATCACTCCTCAGATCTCTCTCTCTCTCTCTCTCTCTCTCTCTCTCTCTCTCTCTCCCTCCCTCCCTCTCCCTCTCTGAACTCTACTCCCCTTCTCCTCTCAGGCTCTGTCTTTTAACATCTCTAGTGGCCCCACCTCTCAACCACATCAGCATAAAACATGAATAATGCATGACTTATTTAACATAATTAGAGTGAATGCCACATACCTCCCCCCTTAAATATGTTTGTTTGGAAGGGGAAACACGTTTTCCCTCCCAAACAAACAGGCACAATTGCATGAAACTCTACTTACCATTTAGCACAATTCTGTAAGCAATACCACATTTACTATAACAATCAGAATACCTTTTTACACTAAACATTTCACTACAATTCAATAATATATTTTAGTTTATCATTTACACTTACTACATTTTCAACCTTACAGAAATATACCAGTCAGAAAACTTTTACATAGATAATTAACCAGTAAATCAATAGTCCATTCCAGTTTAGTTTAAACGTCCTTGCATCCTTCACATTTCTGTCCCTTAATATTCATTTTTTTCTCACTATTCACCAACAGAACATTTATTATACATTACTAATTTTGTTTATTCCCCTCCATCAATCATTTGGCTTTCAAGGCATGATCTGAGTCTCTTTTGTAAAGTCCAAGTTTGCAAAGTCCAAGTCTTTCACCTTCCCATTGTAGTAAGGTGCTCCGTGGACTGGTCCGGTCATCACTGCCTCCTTCAGCTGGACACACTTCTGCTGGCTCCTTCTTCTGCATTCTCTTCCATCGACTGGAGGTCATCGGGGCCTCTGATGTCCACTGGACGTTCTTTGCTGGCCATTTTATAGTGAAGCCTGCTTTCTTTCTGGCTCATGGCTTCACCTTCTCAGCTGGGGAAAGGGTAGGCAGTTCCCTCTCCTCCTCCCGAACATCTCTGGATGCATCCCTCTTCAAGACGTCAGGGCTTATGCCTTCCTTCTCACTCACACATTCACTCACAGGTATTTTCATTGAAACGTTTTCCTTATGCGAGGGACCACTATCATGGGTTACTTTAATATTCTCATGCAAGTTTCTCTTAAGTGCAATCAATTGACTTGTTTTAAACACACTGAGTATGATAGCTGATTCCATTTCTTTATTCAGTGATACACTAGAAAGGGGGTTGCCTTGCAAGGATTTAAGGTCTACTTGTTCTGCCCCTGCCAAAAGCAAGTTTCTCTCCTTTATTTATTTATTTGTTTGTTTGTTTGTTTGTTTGTTTGTTTGTTTGTTTGTTTATTAATACATACATACATACATACATACATACATACATACATACATACATGCATACATACATACATACATACATACATACATACATACATACATACATACCCCGCCTATCTGGTCATTTCGACCACTCTATAGTTCTCAGTTCTACTACTTGGTCGTCATGACATAATACTCTTTCCTGGGCCTCATACAAGACTTTTTCTTTTTCAGGAGTACTTCCCAAGACTGGTTCTCTACCTAAGGACTTTTCCCTACATAAAAGCTCCTTATCCAGGCAAGACCTTTCAGGATATTCAGGAGAGAATAAAGTGGGTATACTGGTGGCTGCTTCAAAGCAACCTACCAAACTGATTTCCTCCTTCTGCTCCTGAGCCAAACTAGTCTTACTTGGGGTTTTCAAAAGCATGAGATCAGTTTCTAAGAGACTTTCCCCCTCCAAGCTTCCCTCGGCTACTGTATCCATTTCTGCTGCAGTGGGTGATTCCTGGCCCCCTTGTGAGTGTGAAAGTGCAAAAGGACTCTTAACATGCTCTATCAAATGTAAACCTGCTCTACATGACAGTCTTTATCAGTCATAGACCTCTCTGGGTGTTCAGGGGTCAGAGGAATGGGATTCTCTCTAAATTCAGTAGTACAATCCTTTAAAGTACCATCTGTGGTGTTCACCCTCATGCCCCTTGCTTGACTGTCAAGCCTCAGAGCACACGAAGGCAAACAATCCCCTCTTTTACACTGCTGCCAACAGGTGATCACTAAATCACCATTGCTTCAGGAAGATTCAGGTCCACACTTCAAGGTCTTTTAAATATATTTTTTGTTTATTGATTACAGTTATTGATAATGATTCATGGATGTAGTCTTTAAATCAATTTATTATTAACAACAATCTCATATCTGATAATATACTCCTAACTCTAATCACACCTCAGAATTCCCCAAACTCCACACTCTATCCCCTTCTCTCACATTCCACTCTTACTGACTCTGTTACTCTTACTGACTGACTGTGACTCTCTGCCTCTGACTCTTATAGCATCTCTCTCGGCTCCGCCTCTCAACATCATAAATATGCATGAACCATTACATAACAAAACATGAACCATTGACCTAATAAATTGGCTTCTACTTGCGAACGGAGCTTCAACATACCACTCTCAAGCCACTGAGAGAAGCAGTAACCAAGGTTCTGGTTCTGTCTCCATGGCAACTGGCATGACAAAATTCTGATCTGCCACTATCCCAGGCCATTCATTGTTTTCTAGTAAAGGCATCTTCTACTACACCATCTTCCTTCAGTTCATTGATACAGGAAGGATCATTAGGGTTTTTCAAAATAACTTCATCATTCTTTTTGGTTATCTCCTGGTCCTTTTCTAACTTGGGACATGCCTGAATAGATTCAGAGGTCAGGGAATCCATTTTTCCTTCAGGGATTGTTAACTGCTCTCTCAGGGAACCTGTTAATTCACAAGCACTCTGCACATGCTTAGTGAGACCTAGCCCAATTAAACAAGGTGCAGATTTTTGATCAGAGATTGCCACATCCCAAAGTCCAACCCAATCTCCATAGTTTATTTTCACTTTAGCCATGGGTAAAATTACTGGAGTAGAACTTATTCCCTTGATGGTAACAGTCTGGCTTGGAAGAATTTATTCTTTAGGAATTACATCAGGATGACACAGGGTTATGTTAGAACACATATCAACCACTTCTGCATAAGACTTTTCATTAATAAGAATCCTCTCACCAGGATTATGAACTAAAATATCTTCTGCCTTTACTAGAAAACAATGAATGACCTGGGATAGTGGCAGATCAGAATTTTCTGTCATGCCAGTTGCCATGGAGACAGAATGAGAACCTTGGTTACTGCTTCTCTCAGTGGCTTGAGAGTGGTATGTTGAAGCTCCGTTCGCAAGTAGAAGCAAATTTTTGCAAACGGAGCTGTTCGTAAGTTGGATTGTTCATAGATAGGGATGTTCGTAAGTAGAGGTTCCATTGTAATAAGGATGAACGTCACAAGCATCTTACACTGAAACACAAAACCACTGTATGCTGGAACAGACCATGGAAAAGTTACTTGTTTGGACTATAGTGAAGCAACCAGACTACTCACTTGGGCTAATTATAGGGAGCATATAATGCCCCTGTTACAACAACTGCACTGGCTACCAGTCTGTTTCCAAGCCCAATAAAAAGTTTTGGCCATCATTACCTATAAACTCCTATATGGCTTGTGTCCAGGCTACTTGAAGGACTGTATCTCTCCATATGAACCTTCCTGGCACTTAAGATCAACAGAGGAGGCTCTCCTCTTGGTCCCATCATCAGTGCAGGCACAGTTGATTGAGCCATGAGAGAGGGCCTTCTCAGCGGCTGCTCCTAGGTTATGGAATGCTTTATTTATTTATTTATTTATTTATTTATTTATTTATTTATTTATTTATTTATTTATTTATTTATTTATTTATTTGATTTTTACCCCGCCCCTCTAGACAACGTCTACTCGGGGCAGCTTACATAGGTTAAAACACAACAAGAGAACATATATAAAAACAATTAATTTTAAATTTTTAAACAATACATTTCCAAGATGGCAAGACTCAAACAAGGAAGAAAAAAGAAAACACTTAATTGACTGGAGGGAAGGCCTGTTTAAACAACCAAGTTTTCAACTGGTTTTTGAAAACACCCAGAGAGGGTGCCAGCCGATTTTCAGTAGGGAGAGTGTTCCACAGCCGAGGGGCCACCGCTGAGAAGGCCCGGTTTCTTGTTTTTTCCTTCCGGGCCTCCCTCGGCATCAGGCCCCTCAGCTGTCCCAGCAGTCGCCACCTTTGCAGTGCTGAAGGCTGGCCATGCCCACAATATTAAAGATTTTTCCAACATACAAGATTATAATAGGGTCAAATTACTCTTCCTACTCTTTCCTTCATTCCTTCTCCACTTGAAAATCACATTTGCCACATTTAGAAGATGATGCAGACCAAGTGTAATCTGCAAAATATATATATAAAGAAGTTACAGTTTAGAGTAACTAGAAGAATGTGTGACTTCAAAAATGTAATTCCTCCTTAGATGACAGACATAAGGGAATAGAGAAAATGATAGGAGCAGTTTTCAATGGGTCAGTGAGAAGGCTAAGCCCAGAAGGTTCAGACTGAGCGGTTTACGTGTGGTCCACACCCTTGATTTAGATTCATGTAAGGGCCAAAAATATGACCAGACAGTGCTATAACTGGAGGTGGTAAAATATTAATCTCCCTAGAGATTTATTTTCAAAGGTCTTGTGTTTGCAGTATCAATAAGAGATAATCTATTATTTCCTATCATCTCATCTCCTATGTATTTTGACATCAACAGTATGCTGTAAAAGTATGATTTTAGTGAACATTTGAATTGGTAAGAAGCAGAGGTGTATAATACACCAGTATTTCATGTATTATCACTTTTTATGGCATTGAATTTTTATTTCCACTTCATAAAAAAGCTCCGTCTCTGAAAACAATAAGAGAGATTTTTTCAGCGTGAACCCAAAAAACCTCTTTCTCACCAACCCTTTAACCTCACACAACAAAAAGGGAAATGAGTATCTTAATTTCGAAAGGAAACAATTACTTTAACAAACAACCTTATTGAAAAGAGATAAAGATTCTTTCCTCTTCCGGATGCATTGCCCTTGAAGTAAAACTCAATAAAACTAATTAAAGGCTTGTTCCAACTACTTTTCTTTATTTCCAGTCCGAGTCATTTGCTTGCTAAGACAAAAGCCAGTTGAGTGTAAAATCAAATTAATTTGTCAGTGAAATAGTAAAACTTCATTATTAATTGAAAAACTATTTTTTTATTTGTGTCACAAAGAGAAGAACACATTATGGTGTGATGCACAAAATTAGCTACATTTCAAAGAATCTGCAAATTTCTCAAATGTTTCATTCAAATGTTTCATTCAGTGTTCAGACACATGGCAGCAAACAAAATAGACTAGAAAATCAAGTTATCCCAGGCTAAATAAGAGTTATTTCAAAGTGCAATATGCCATTTAGGGCAATTCTTGCATCCACACAAAAGCACCAGATGGGCTGGTTCACAATTAACAGAATACCACATTATTGTCAGAAATCGGATTGAATTTGACTGTGCCAAAAACCACAAGATAAAATCTAACTAATTGTTGATTTTAAATTCCTTGTAGGCTACCTTGGGATCTGCCCAAGGGAGAAAAGTGGGATAAAAATCAAATTAATAAATAAATAAACTCACCACAACCGGATCTGCCATCTGCAAACACAAGCACACATGCAATAGAAAATATTAGTTCTGAAAACTATTCCTTCCCCTGATTAATAAACAAAGTCAAGAATTTGTGAAACCACATATAGCCCTGTAGATAATTGCATTAAAGATTTCAATATTCCTTAATTTAAACTCATTATCATAAATGAATTCATAAGCCTTACCGTAATACACTATCCCGCAGTGCTTATTGCCATCACATACTGACATCAGATTAATAAAATACAAAAAGACATCAGATTAGTAAAATACAAATCGGTCTTCATAATAAATAAAACTATCTAACTATACTGCATTTTGGCGTATTTTCAGTCCTCTGAAATTATATGCACTTTCCCCATAAACTGGCAATCAAGAAACTGATTGATGGAAACATACAACATGATAGACATAAATTTCATTTAACACTGTCATGTGAACATAAATACATCACAGGAGTACACTCCCTCACATTTCATAAATATTTTAGTATAAATTTTCATGTGACAACACTAAATAAATGACACTGCAATAACACCTGCTTCCTCTTCACACCTGAGACTTGTGACACTAACGGGTCTCAAACTCCAGGACAGGAAAACGGCTACGAGGGCCCAATTTGGACATTGTCTCTTAGGGGTGTTTTCACTTTTGTTCCCAGTGGTTTAGACATTAATGGCTGTGTGTTGCGTTATGTTGAGGGGACAGCACATTTACAATGTTATACAGTGGTGCCCTGCATAATGAGCGATTCGTTTAACGATGAATCCGCATAGCGATGTGTTTTTTGCGATCACAAAAGCGATCGCATTGTGATGTTTCTAATGGTAAAACATCACTTTGTGATGATTGGTAAGTGTTTCGCTTACCGATTTTCGCATAGCGATGTTTTTTTAACAGCTGATCGGCGGTTCCAAAATGGCCACCGGGTAAAGAAAATGGCAGCCTGCTGTGTTTTCATGCCCTTTCCTCACTTACCGGGCAGCGAAAATGGCGGCCACATGGAGGATTTCCACATAACAGTGAGTTTTTTGCCCATAGGAACACATTAAACATGTTTTAATGCATTCCTATGGGCTTTTTTGCCCCACATAGCAACGAATCCACATAGTGATGATTTTTTCGGAATGGATTATCGTCGCTATGCAGGGCACCACTGTACATGCTGTATACTCATGGCTTTACATTGTAGCCAAGTGTCATTTCTTCAGTGTTGTCACATGAAAAGCTATACTAAAATATTTATGAAATGTGAGGGGGAGGTACTCACTTCTGTGATATACTGTAGCTTACACTGGCCTTCTGATGAAATTCTAAGGATAAAAATCTTCTTACGTGCAAATAGAGATCTAGTTCCAACTTGACATGCCTTTTCCCCATACACCCATGTACATGAAACAGCATGTCCCCTGAGCTAAATGTACCACTTTGGTTTCTGAGCAACTATGCTTTGTTAAAGTGATTCTTCAGCTGGAGGTGTTCTCCTGAGTGCATAAGTAACCTGTCTGAAGGAATCTTGTGCTAGTGTACAGAGGTGTGTGTGTGTATGTGTGTGTGTGCATACGTGCATGCACACACGGGCATATATACATAAATGAGGCTGTAAGTATATGATCAAGTATTGTGGGATTTGTTGCAGGTGTAAAATGGATGAATTAACATTTTTTTACTAATCACATGATGCAAAGATAAATTCGAATTAGCACACCCTTTTTGCTCCTGATGTGGAGTTTGTTTTTTCTGTTGCTGGGACTTCGTTTTTTTCAAGTTTCAACAATTCAAACATACTTCCCCTCCCCCCGTGATCAGAAAAGGATGAGGTGAGTGTAAATACCAATAGTTTTCTGCTGATGTACTAAGCTGGGCATGATGTTTTGGACAGCAGGAGCACCCACCTCCATAATCATTATCTCTTTTTGTTGTTTAGTCATTTAGTCATGTCCAATTCTTCAGGACCCCATGGACCAGAGCACACCAGGCCCTCCTGTCTTCCACTGCCTCTCAGATTTGGGTCATATTCATGTTGGTGGCTTCGATGACACTGCCCAACCATCTTGTCCTCTGTCATCCCCTTCTCCTCCTGCCTTCACACTTTCCTAACATCAGCGTCTTTTCCAGGGAGTCTTCTCTTCTCATGAGATGGCCAAAGTAGTGGAGCCTCAGCTTCAGGATCTGTCCTTCCAGTGAGCACTCGGGGTTGATTTCCTTCAAAATGCATAGGTTTGTTCTCCTTGCAGGCCAGGGGACTCTCAGGAGCCTCCTCCAGCACCACAATTCAAAAGCATCAATTCTTCGGCGGTCAGCTTTCTTTATGGTCCAGTTTTGACTTTTGTACATCACTACAGGAAAAACCATAGTTTTGCCTATTCAAACTTTTGTTGGCAAAGTGATGTCTCTGCTTTTTAAGATGATGTTGAGGTTTGTTATTGCTTTCCTCCCAAGAAGTAAGCATCTTAAATTTGTGGGTGCTGTCACCATCTGCAGTGATCCTGGAGCCCAAGAAAGTAATATCTGTCCCTGCCGCCATATCTTCGCCTTCTATTCTCCAGGAGGTGATGGGACCAGTGGCCATGATCTTAGTTTTTGTGATGTTGCACCTCAGGCCATTTTTGGCACTCTCCTCTTTCACCCTCATTATGAGGTTCTTTAATTCCTCCTCACTTTCTGCCATCAGAGTGGTATCATCGGCATATCTGAGGTTATTGATATTTCTTTTGGCAATCTTAATTCCGGTTTGGGATTCATCCATTCCTGCCTTTTGCATGATGCATGCTGCATATAAGTTAAATAAACAAGGAGACAATATACAGCCTTGTCATACTCCTTTCCCAATTTTGAACCAATCAGTCGTTCCATATCCAGTTCTAACTGTTGCATCCTGTCCCACATATAGATTTTTCAGGAGATAGATAAGGTGGTAAGGCACTCCCATTTCTTTAAGACCTTGCCATAGTTTTCTGTGGTCCACATAGTCAATGGCTTTTGCATAGTCAATATGTTTTTCTGGAACTCTCTGGCTTTCTCCATAATCCAGCACAGGTTAGCAATTTGGTCTCTAGTTCCTCTGCCCCTTCAGAATCCAGCTTGTACTTCTGGGTGTTCTCGGTCCACATATTGCTGAAGCCTACCTTGGAGGATTTTGAGCATAACCTTGCTAGCGTGGGAACTGAGTGCAATTGTACGGTAGTTGGAGCATTCTTTGGCACTGCCCTTCTTGGGAATTGGGATGTAGACTGATCTTTTCCAGTCCTCTGGCCACTGTTGAGTTTTCCAAACTTGCCGGCATATTGAATGTAGAACCTTAACAGCATCATATTTTAAGTTTTTAAATAGTTCCACTGGAATGCCATCACCTCCACTGGCCTTGTTGTTAGACAAGCTTTCTAAGGCCCACTTGACTTCATTCTCCAGGATGTCTGGCTCAAGGTCAGCAACCACACTATCTGGGTTTTCAGGGACATCCAAATCTTTCTGGTATAATTACTCTGTGTATTCTTGCCACCTCTTCTTGGTGTCTTCTGCTTCTGTTAGGTCCATCCCATTTTTGTCCTTTATCATGTTCATCTTTGCACAAAACGTTCCTTTAATATCTCCAATTTTCCTGAACATATATCTGGGTTTTTCCTTTTCTATTATTTTCCTCTATTTCTCTGCATTGTTCATTTAAGAAGGCCCTCTTGTCTCTCCTTGCTATTCTTTGGAAGTCTACATTCAATTTTCTATAACTTTCCCTATCTCCCTTGCATTTTGTTTCCCTTCTCTTCTCTGCTATCTGTAAGGCTTACTGGACAGCCACTTTGCTTTTTTGCATTTCCTTTTCTTTGGATGGTTTTTGTTGCTGCCTCCTGTACAATGTTATGAGCCTCTATCCAAAGTTCCTCAGGCACTCTGTCCACCAGATCTAGTTCCTTAAATCTGTTCTTCACTTTCAATGTGTATTCATAAGGGATTTGGTTTAGATTTTACCTGGTTTTTCCTACTCTCTTCAGTTTAAGCTTGAATTTTGCTATGAGAAGCTGACGATGAGAGCCACAATCAGCTCCAGGTCTTGTTTTTGCTGACTGTATAGAGCTTCTCCATCTTTGGCTGCAGAGAATATAATCAATCTGATTACGGCATTGCCCATCTAGTGATTTCAATGTGTAAAGTCGCCTCTTGTGTTGTTGGGAAAGAGTGTTTGTGATGACCAGCTTGTTCTCTTGACAAAGCTCTCATAGCTTTTTCCCTGCTTCATTTTGAACTCCAAGGCCAAACTTCCTTGTTGTTCCTTTTATCTCTTGACTCCCTACTTTAGCATTCCAATCCCCTATAATGAGAAGAACATTTTTCTTTGGTGTCAGTTCTAGAAGGTGTTGTAAGTCTTCGTAGAATTGGTCAATTTCAGTCTCCTCAGCGTTGGCGGTTGGTGCATAAACTTGGATTATTGTGATGTTGAAAGGTCTGCCTTGGATTCATATTGAAATTTTTCTATCATTTTTGAAATTATATTCCAGTACAACTTTTCCCACTCTTTTATTGATTATGAGGGCTACTCCATTCCTTCTATGGGCTTCTTGCCCACAATAGTAGATATGATAGTCATCTGAATTGAATTTGCCCATGCCTGTCAATTTTAGTTCACTGATGCCCAGGATGTCAATGTTTATTCTTGCCATCTCCTGTTTGACCACATCCAGCTCTCTCTAATCATTCTCACTAGTTGGCCTAAATATTTTTTATTGCAAACTACTGAGCTTATTGCTAGAGCACCTTTTTACTATATTAATATACAGTGGTGCCCCACATAGCGATTATAATCCGTGCAGCAAAAATTGTCGCTATGCGGATTCATTGCTATGCGAAAAAGCCCATAGGAATGCATTAAAACCCGTTTAATGAGTTCCTATGGGCAAAAAACTCACCTTTAAGTGAAAATCCTCCATACGGCCACCATTTTTGCTGCCCGGTAAGCGAAGAATCAGGGCGAAAAAACAGCGGGCAGCCATTTTTTTAACCCGGTGGCCATTTTAGAACCGCCAATCAGCTGTTGGAAAATCATCGCTATGTGAAAATCGGTAAGCAAAACAGCTTACTGATCATTGCAAAGCGATATTTTCCCATTAGAAATATCCCAATGCGATTGCAAAAACAATCGCAAAAAATCGTCGCTATGCGGATTCGTCATTAAACGGAGCACCCATTAAGCGAGGCACCACTGTACTAGTTTAGCAGTAGATCACTTTTGCACAGACCAAAAATAGATTAAAAATCAATACAAAATAGAAACAACTCTAACGAACTACAGCAAACTACTATGTTTCCACAGTGTGTGTATATTTTTGTATTTTATGGAGACCTTTGGAAAACTGACCCTTTTCCTTAGCAGTGTGTAACACTTTAAACAGCTCACTGGCTTTACAATAAACCATAAAAAAACAGAAGGGGTTTTGCAAAGGGCAGGATTAAAGGAAAGGGGCTGTGGGCTGTGGAACAAATCAAAGTACATCAGAATAAGGAGGCACTGGCACTGAAACCATCTATAGTTTCTATGTGATCAAGGAATCAGAAGCATAGAATAGGCTGCAATTTAAGCCACTGCAAAGCCAAATCATTCTGGTGTAGTTGCAGCCTGAGAGCAGTGGGGATGGTGTGAGGGATTTGACAGTGTGAATTTGAACACTGAGACAGAGATCTGAAATGTTTAGAATGGTGGCTGAACTAGATCAGAAGATTCCACAAATGTGAGTGTGCATGCACCATGATCATCTAGTAACAAGATATAAGCTCAGAAGTTATGTTGCTTGCAGTAGAAAATGTATCTACTTCCATTTTTAAAGGCATGTTTCCAACTGTGTCCTACTTTTAAAAAAAATGGATCTGAAGAAGTAAGTCTGGAAATCTGGACTGAAATCCATGAAATCTCACACTGAAATGTATTTGTCTTAGAACTACCATAATACTTTCACTTCGCTGTTCTTGTTTTCTTACAGAAAAACAAACACACACACACACAAAAAGCACCATCCTTGATTTCTCACTGCAGATAACATCCCATTTGGTTACTACAGAAATTTAGGCCTTCTGGATGTCTCCACAATTTTGGTGATCATGAAAGTGAATGAAAGAAACTAATTGGAACATTTCCTTAGCCACACAGGATTTTGAAGTAGCAACTAATCATGTATTAAATATGAGAAGAAATACAGAAATCAATTAAATCATCATCACCGTCATCATCATCATTATCAGCAGCAGCAGCTGCCACAGCCACCACAGTGTCTAATAAAAATCAAAGATAGAGTTATTCTCAGCCTGCACTTCTGTGACCACATCAGACCTCTCCTATCATGCTATTCTTTGCTGAAATAATTTTTATTTCACCAATTTTCTCTGTCTCAGGTTGTCAGTGTCACTTACATCTGTTGGGTGACATGAAGATAGAATGTATCAACTAAGCTGGTAGCTTTGCATGCATATTGGCTTCTGAGTTGAAGGCCTTTAATTTTCTTGACATGATACTTTAGGGAGGGAAAGTATCTGGGAGGGAAGAGAAAACAGAAAAGCAGACAGAAAAAAAAGAAAATATTGTAACCTAGGTGGATGTTTTGAGACAGCTTTTAACTTTATAACTATGTATAGAAAATATTATTCTTTGAAAACTATTCAAGACCTTGGAAACTTTCAATAATTTCACAAAGTGTTTTAAGGGCTTTACAACTTTGCTGGTATTTGGAGGTAAGGGGTGAGTTGGATCTCTTACTAAATATTTTAATTATCTGTATTGTTACAAAGTTGTACATGTCCTATTTTAGGAATAATTTGAGGAGGGGAGGAGATTTCATGCTGCCGACAGGTGTCGATTCAAATGTTTCATTGCCTGATGCAAAGGACAAAAAGTTGCTACCTGAATTTCCTGTACAGAGGGCAAATGAACTTTCCCACAATGCTGGGTGGATTTACTGTATGTTAAGAGCGGCAAGCTAATGGAATTGAACAGGGCTGAATGTGTGATGCACATTAACCTCAGACACAGAACACCACTCATCCCCTAGGATCTGTTGTCTCAGTTGTTGCTTCCCTTTGCCCAATAGTGGGACTGGTCCTGGCAGCACTCACTGACTTTTGTCAGTGCGATATATATAGCACTCATATATGCATATCTAACCATATTAAAGCATTACCTTTGTTTCCCAAATGAGAGCTGCTGATATGCAGTGTATAGCTCCACCCCCAACCACACCAGCTTTTCAGATCTTTGAAGGATTGAAGCAATGTTCTATATTTGGAGAGCCCACATTCAATTTGAGCAGCTCTTCAGGTTTCCTTGCTTTGTTCTGGATCACTGAGAAAATAGTCCAATAATCCTGCTTCACTTCAGATTCTGAATAATTTCCAAACCCTGAGCTCATCCCTGGTCCATAACTTGCAAGAACAGAGTTGGAGGACCAATGGATTATTTTCTGCTCATATCAGTCAAATGTTTGAGGAGCTGAATCCCAATGGTTATCTCAGTACCTACCAGATCCACAGTTGAAGAAATCCCATCTTTAATCCCAGGTCTTGTATGCAGCTGTCATCTTTTGTTCCATACTGACACATAGAAACACTCTTCTTTAATGGAATACTCTGTATACTGCAGGAAGTCTTGCAAGAGTGCAGATAAAATAAATTAGTTGAATTTTGAGGAACCTGAATAATTTCTTGACAATGTAAGATGCCTGAACAGATAGAGTTAGATTGTTGAGATTTATCACGTTTGATCAGTTGATTCCCATTCCACTCAACAAGGTTTGATCAGCTCAGATTGTATTATTCTGGCTAACTTAACTCTTAGATTCCTTGTCATCAACAGGTTTGAAAGCCAATTATTCCATCTTAAACTGATATGTGGATTCAGATGAAGTTTAAACTCCTAAATAAAAAGAAAGGGCTTCAAAGTGCTTTTAGAAGTCAGGATACTTTTGTTGCCCTAGATACCTAGCGATCCCAGAAGTGGAGGTATGTATGATAAATGGCCATATACCCAGCGATCTAGAAAAAGAAAGTAGTTATGATGAATGACCTGATTCTGAAATGTAGTCTTAAAACTGCTTTTTGTCATCCCATAAAACTGAGTTAAAAATAGAAAATAGGAAAGTGACACTCCAGTACCCATCACTGATTAAAGCAGGACCTTATTGTGAGAACCTTCTGGATTCATTTGTTGCTGGATAACAAATTAACATTGACTGCTGTTGGTATCTTTTAGTTTAAAAGTCCAGCAGTGTATTGTTCCAAGAGAAGGAAAAGTCCTTTCTTTCTTGATTCTTGTATGAGTCTTCCAGTTGAGGTAAATAATAATAATATTTTCTTTTCCTTAATAGGTACCAATAGCTCATCTGGTCATGCTTTGTGTAAGTCTACTTTGGAATGTACCTAAAGCCATACGAAGTATCAATTCACACAAACTTGTGGATGGCAGTGTTGTATGGGAAGGCTGAAAAAATAGCTTGCTCAGTCATAGGTCAAAAACAGATATTAGAGGCTACAGATGTTCCAGCAAGTGAGAGAAATCCCTTCTGGGACACTCAGATGTTTGCACTGGTTAAGGATATCTCCAAACCGTAGGATATTTCTGATGTCTGGTTCTGCCCTGAGTGGGGAAAAAAGTGTGAAATGATACGAGAGACTGATTCTGATCAGAGATAACGTGAGAAGTGAATGCTCAGGTCAAATGAGATACTGCCTTGTGACAGCAGCGGGTACATTCCAGAGTATGGGATTCATGATGTTGGGGACTTGTACTGCTTGTCTACATGACTAATTGTTTGCTATGTAATTAGCTTAAGGCTGGCAACTATCCATTTTCATAATAATGTTGCCGATCCATTTTCATAAAGCAATGTCATTGCAGCATTCTTCTGGGTGTTGACAAGGGCAAAGTATCCTTTCTATGGGTTTCTACAAAGCATGAGTAAAGGTCATAAATAAGTAAACACCCTTTAAAAAGCCATTAATAACAAACAAGTTTATTTATACCTGTCTGGTCTTACCATGTCATGGTATCATCATTGAGTTATATAGATGTATTTGGGATGATAATATGAATATATTGTTCAACACTAGTGTTGGATATTTAAGAACATTAAGAGGCCATTTATATGGGTTGCATTTCTCCTCTGTGGTTGAGTCCTAGAATTCAGCGATATTTGTCACAGTCTTATGGCAAATATATGGTGGACTCACTAAATCAGATATTGGAATAGCATCAAGTAGCTAACAGCCTCTCTGAAAAATGATCAGATGCTGGTAGAAGTGTGCTCTTCCATTCCTGTGCACTCACCCTCTTTGTGGCCACACCAAGTAGGAAGAAGCTCAAGGATGTCCTTCAAAGATCCCAAAAGTCCAGCAGACTTGTATAGGAGAACATGGGACTTCAGATAGCTTAGAGCGGAAAAAACAGAGAAAGATAGGGTGAAGTGGGATTGAACAGGACATCACTTCCCTCCCCACTAGCCAAACCCAAGCTAGATATCTGCATCTAACTGCCATGTGCACCCCATTTCTCTGAGAACTATTTGCAACATCATTCTCATTCGGATCACTTTGGGTCAAGCAAGGTTGAGACATGGAGATGAGCAAAACAAAGCAATGGACCACTCTAGGTCTGATTCATATTCCAGTGGAAAAATCACAAGCTGTCCAGAGCTGGTGACTCCACTAAAGACAGCTGCAGTGTTTCACTCTGCTGCTCCATGCAGACCTACACGATGGACAGATGTTAGTTAATGTCAGGCAAAATTCAAGCTCTGAAATCTGTGACCCTACCTTTTTCCTAATATTGGACAGAGTGATGGACTTTGATTCAGGGGACCTCTTAGCCATGGAAACGTACTTGGGGAGGTTGAAAGCCCTACTAAGCTTGCTACAGGTCACATGATGGCACATAACACATTTTACCTAGCAAGAGGAAGGACTACTCTGCATGAAGACTATGTCTCAGGAAGGAAATGTTAACCACTCCTGTTCAACACTCTGGTATTGATTCAATCTACAACCTCCATTATTGATTTTTAAAGTAATTTAAAAAGCAGAGCAGAAGATGATCAAGAATCCCTAGTGTCTCAACTAGTTTGGTTCCATCTTGATCACTGCACTTGATCACTACACTTTCCTGAAGAAGGAGACATCCCTGCCCTTAATTCTGAATCCCAAGTAGTGGGAAGCCACTGAAAGTTTGCATGGATCTGGGGGGGGGGGGGCGCAGATCAACACCTCAATTATTCTACAATAACAATCTAACAGAAGGACAAGAGTTTGCCTCCCAACAGTAATATAATTCCCTTCATCATCAGTGATGAAAAGTTATCTTCTCAAAGTTTTCAAAACATGCTTTTCAGTCGTTTTTCACTCATTATCCCATACAAGTTCCAGGTTCCCATTTTACGAGTAGAATGGGCTCCTAGGCTGGGGGGTTTCATTATAGCATGCTGTCATAACACTACCTTTTTTCAAAGCTGAGCTTGTCACAGTTTGTGGTTGTTCATAATACTTGAATGCAGCAGAATTAGACAGATTCCATTACGATGCCTAAAGTGGGGGGGGGGGAGGGAAAACCTTTATAAAACTTGAGGACTCTTTCCCCCTTTCTCAATTCTTTCATGAGCTTCTTACTTCCTGAGCAACTTAAAAATGCAGAGACCTTTTTAATGAGACTGCAGCAATGGTTTGTAAACGAACGCACCCAATGTAATTTTTGTGCTGTCACCGAAACAATAAGTGATTATATTTCTGTCACCCAGACTGCACATTTTTGACAGCTGATCTAACTCTATTATTTTTCTTGTGTTGTGGTTGCATTTTAAAATTGCAGTTTGTTATGATTTTCTTTTTTTTAAAAAAAAATCATATCTCAGTTTGCTTAGCATTTACAAAACAAGAAGCTTGGAATCAGTTCCTGTGCAGGAATAAAATACAGATCATTCTTTTTCATCAGAAGTGTATTTAGGAATTTCAGGTTCAAGGAAGCAAAACTCTTTATAGTGGATTAAACCATGATTTACAATGGAACAAAGGATAAAGTTATTCACTTTGCCAGGTATTGATCCTAATGAATATTGTTTTGTCAGTAAAGTTTCAGGGCCAAGGTAGACACAACATTATTAGCACCTTTTTCCACCACAAGTGATTTTTTTAAAAAAAAATGAATGGACATTATAGGGATTTTGCCTTCACTATGGTAATATTTCACAGTTGTGAGGTGGGAGTCGCAGGAGACAGAAGGAGGTCAAGTCCTGTTTGGATTCCGTTCTCAGACTTAGAGCTCCTTTCCGCTGACACATGCAACCATCCTGTCTGTCCCCCACCCTACAGGTCCTGCTTTTTTATTTTTTGGAAGTTAATTATGCATAGACCTGAACCATAAAATATCAAGAGTTGATCCTCAGATGTATTTTGCAAAAATAGTCAAGGTGGGTTTGCAAGCTGAATCTGCAATATAACCTCATCTCCTATGATGTGTCTGATCTGGTCTCTGAACTTTTGGAAAACTGAGCTCAGGAAAAATAGCTCCCTTAATTGGAAATGCAGCACGAAGCATCTTAATTGTGCTTGGCATCAATAAGGTGAGAGTACCTTTTGCCCATAAAACCCAGCACCATTTGCCTAATGCTTTGCTGTTGCTTTGCTTTTGCCTAATGCTTTGCTGTTACGTGTTGCTTCTGGTGCTGGTGGCTCATGGTCTGAGCAAAGCCCTCTACCAGTGAGGTACCCACTTGTTCTCAGGCCATATGTTGGCCCTGGATTCCTGGCCTTGTAGAGACCTCTCAGTAGTTTTAGTTGGAGACAACATTCTGGATTAGATGGACTTATAGAGTGGACTCTATTTTGAGCCACAGGATTTGTAGGAAGAGAGGGAAATGTCCGGTGTGTTATTTGGTCTATTTACCTCACCAGTGTTTATACTAAAGTGTGCTGTACCACTGAGCTTCATACTCTCTCCACTTCCTTGTCTACCGGTAGCTTTGCTCCTCTCTCAAACTCAAGAATGTCACCTCCTAAACCTGGAGAATGAACACCCTTCAGAATAAACACTGTGTTAATCATAACCTGACCCTCTGTTGAAGCTCTTGAGTAACAATATCATATACTTCATTTAGTCTAAAACAAGTACCTTACAGTGGACACAAAAAGTAAGCTCAATCTGGCACATTGCATTGGCTCTTAAAGTCCACTATGGATGTGTTTACACTATTGAAATAAATTTGCAATGGATTAGGGTTTCTGAATTTGATTTAAAGTCATGTGGTAGTCATGTGGTTTTGGGGTTGGTGTGTTCATCCTCTTGGGACAACTTTCAACCCATTTTTAAACTGTGTTGCGAATCAGTTAAGGGCACTACATGGGCTTTTGGAATCATTGCATTTGAGGCTTTATCCTGGGCCCACCACCCACCCACTCTCACACTGGCTGACTCTCACAGTTACTCACCACCACTGCCGTGGTGTTATCTTTAATTATTTTTTATTTATTACAATTTGGCATAGGCACTAGTACAGAATGACAGATGGGGGGGGGGACAGATTTCCCTGTAGCCCAACACACATTCATGGAGCCAGCCAGCCAGCTAGCCAGACTCTCTCTCTCTCTCTCTCTCTCTTTCACACACACACACACACACACACACACACACACACACACACACACACACACACACACACATACAGAGAGAGAGAGAGAGAGAGAGAGAGAGAGAGAGAGAGAGAGAGACCAGAACTTCCAGGGGAAATTCAAACTGACTAGAGACATTTTGACTAGATTGCCACTTCTAGGCTTGCAAAAGAGGGAAACACATACACACAGGGAGAGGAGAAGGAGATGGTGCACTGAAGGCAGACCATTGAGTGGCAAACCCACAGACACAATTTGCACTGACAGGTGTTCACTTATACCAGAACAATTGAAAATAGATCGATTTCAAAAGTGTTTTAAAATAAACACAGTTCTCTCAGCCAAGTAAAATACCTCATTTTCCAACCCAAAAACACACTTCAGTGTGCGTTGTGAAGTCACTTTTCAAAAAACTGATTTCAAACATGCTAAACCCAATTCAAATAGTTTTTTCCACATGTAACCACACTGAATTGTATTTCATTTTTCAGCTCAAAGTGTAGATTGACATGAATACATTTCTTCTGTTCCATTCCTCACCCCCAATTAGCCACCTATGCTGACCTGTATTTGAAACTGATTACTTGAAAGGTATATAGATGTACAGCTTTGAGGCAACCATACATATGGGAATTACAGCTTATGAGGCTTGAAAGCCTTTTAGTGGTTAGAGAGCTACACACCTGCTATAGCCTTCCTAAAGCCCAATGCCATACTCATTTCAATGCTTAGGGGGGAAAACCTACTCTGAAACCCTGAGTATGTGTCTTCAGAATTTACAAAAGGTATGCAAGAATAAGTAGTTTGATTGTTTATGGATAATATTACTGCAGTCCTGTGCAATTACAGATGGAATTGATCACCCTTGCAGTACAAGGTTGCAAGCTGCCTGAGGTAGGAAACTAGACACCACTCACAGTTTCTATTGGGGGTCTGAGTTGCTGCTGTGTTGAATCTCCCTTAAGTGCAGAACTACACAACCACCCCAACAAAAGCCCTGATCTTGCTCTCCCATCCCATATTGTTCCATTTGGCTCCAATGATATTGAATCCTCGATAAGAAGTGGCAGGCAATATTTTTTTTGGCTACTTTTCTAACTGTGCTGGGGTACAAAATGCCAGAAATTTATATGACAACATGTAACAAGCCCAACTGAACACAGGAGGACTTACTTCTATGTATAAATATATATAAAATTGGGCTGTAAAATACTTTTACGAGAAGCATAAATTCTTCTTGAATGAGAAGAAAATAGTTTCATGAAGTCATTCTCGGTTAAGGCAAGATGAATGACAATACGGATAAAATGTATAAGCACTGACAAATTCTAAGCCAAAATGAAAATGCTAGGTACTTTTGAGTACCTTTTTTTTAAAAAGTCCAGCAAACCAAGGTCAGATAAGAGGTATATGGAGAACAACACAAGTTCTTTAGAAGAAATTTCTGCCAGGTGTCATAAAAGGAACGACACAATGTACTGTACTTCTTGTCATGTGCTGTGGGACTGATAATTTAACATAACACCACAACAGCACCGGAGTGCAATTTATCACTTCTATCAGGTTAGTCTCCTTGAAGGTTCTCAGTGCTGTACTTTCTTTAACAGCTTATTAACTCAGAAGTAGGAAGGTGAAAAGATGCAAGTTGTTTCTGCTTTCTAAAAAGTATTAGAGGAAATGACATAGACACCCTTTTTCAAAAAAGCAGTTAGTGACCCAGCTTTCATTTAATTAGAGTGGAGCTGAGTTGTTAGGTCAGCAGCAATAGTCCTGTAATATTAATTTCACCATTAAAAAGTAAGGGTGAGACAGTTGTCCAAAACTCTGGGCACATACGATTACAGCAAATTGGGAGAAAGGAGGAGTCTTCTACAGTGTTAAGAAAAGTGACAAGGGAAACCAAGGTGATGAATGGTGTTGGATACTTCTTATCATGTTAAGGAGGAAGGTGCAGAAAACACAAAGCTACTGTAGATATTCCAATAGGGATTTTGAGAACTTGCCTGAAGTTGTGAAGACACAAAAAGAGGGTTGAATGTGAACCTGAGCAGGGACAACCAAAGACAAGCTGTGTGAATCATCTCTGAGTGGTGGCCTTTTTCTCACAACTTCTCACTATATCCTCCATGATCATTTGCTCAGCCTCGTGGTGCCATTCATTCTTATGGGTGGATAAAGAAGATCAAAAGTGAGAAAATCGAGACAGCAAAGAAAAGCTACTCTCTGTGGATCTTTCTGGGTCCTAGCTCCTATTTTAGTCCCTGCAGTGTCTTCCTACAAGCCTCCAAAAAGTAAAAGAATTATTTGTCTATATGAAGTTGAGGGCTGGAGTAGTGAATTAAATTAAGGATAGGAGCTGCTACTACACCATAAGTCATCCATTCTGCAGCTCTCTGAATCTTGTCATTCCATCCAGTTTTATCCTGAAGTAACAATAACACAAAATGATAGAAGTCTACCTCCTTAAAGGTAAATATAAGGAAGAGCTGAATTGAAGAAGATAAACTGTAAGCATTTGGGGACACTCTGGATTGTGCAGGTTGCTAAAAACAACTTTGCCTGGGTAGTCTTCTGGGAATCACACTGAAAAGCAGAACTTCCTCCTGACTTGTGGGTTCACAACCAAATACCCAATTCACTGAGATAAGGTTAGGGGTGTGAAAATTGGTCAGTTTTGATTTCTTTTACACTGAGCCTTTTTAGAATAAGGCTCAGTGTAAAAGAAATCAAAACTTATCTCCTAAATATGTGGATATAATACATTTGGGCAAATTCTTCAGAAAACAATTGGGGGGGAGGCAGGGCTTCACCATCTCATCCGGCCAAATTCAAGAGGTACAGCTGCTCTCAGTATAGAAAGGTCCACGTTGTACCCAGCTTTCACATAGCTGGTACCAATGAGTAACCTTCCAGGAAAAAGTGAAATGGCTACTTATAGTTAACATAGTATGACTGAGTACTGAGGAGTTCAAACCCAGACTTTCAAGGTTTAAGTACTCAAAATGATGAGCCTTTATGAATTAGTCTGTCCATTTTGGATTCTCCCAATTAAAAACAAAAACTCTCATATCTTTATTTCTGAAGACATTTTTGAATTCCCCTCAATTCTTATTGAAGCAAAATTCCCACCATTGCCTGATTCATATAAATCAGGGTTCTCAACCTTTTTTCACTTGCATACCATTTGGAGATGGGGAATGTTGGCCCACCACATTCCCCACCCTTAGGCTTCCATTAAGCCTTGGGCATCTCCCAACCTGGCTCCTTCCCCAGCCCTCCACCATCTTCTTTTCCTTCCTTGAAGTAACTGGCACAGCACAACACACAAAAGCCACAATCTCACCCCACCAGATCCTCTTCTCTTCCATGCCAATTCCACCCTATTCCATGAGAAGAACCCCAATCTCAAGAAGCAGAAGACTCAAAACAAAAGTGGCTTGCACCCCCTTGGTGAAGAGGGTCTCAACCCATATAGCCCCATTTTGTCAGCTGGACTGTAGGAATCAAAAGCAGAGATGGATTGTGTGACATGGTCTGCTTCCCTCCCCCCATCCAGCCTTGGCATTGAAGAGAATAAAGAGGGGCTGGGACCAATGAAGTTCCTGACACCTCAAGAGCCATCTCAGTCTACTGGCACCATTTTCTGCTTCCTGCAGCTCCTTCAAGAATCCCAACACAAAACTCACCGTCATTTAGTCGTTTAGTCGTGTCCGACTCTTCGTGACCCCATGGACCAGAGCACGCCAGGTCCTCCCATCTTCCACTGCCTCCCGGAGTTGGGTCAGATTCATGTTGGTTGCTTTGGTGACACTGCCCAACCATCTCATCCTCTGTTGTCCCCTTCTCCTCTTGCCTTCACACTTTCCCAACATTAAGGTCTTTTCCAGGGAGTCCTCTCTTCTCATGAGATGGCCAAAATATTGGAGCCTCAGCTTCAGGATCTGTCCTTCCAGTGAGCACTCAGGGTTGATTTCCTTTAGAATTGATAGGTTTGTTCTCCTTGCAGTCCAGGGGACTCTCAAGAGCCTCCTCCAGCACCACAATTCAAAGGCATCAATTCTTCAGCGGTCAGCTTTCTTTATGGTCCAGCTCTCACTTCCATACATCACTAAAGGAAAAACCATAGCTTTGACTATGCGGACTTTTGTTGGCAAGGTGATATCTCTGCTTTTTAAGATGCTGTCAGTGTTTGTCAATGCTTTCCTCCCAAGAAGCAGGCATCTTTTAATTTCATGGCTGCTGTCTCCATCTGCAGTGATTATGGAGCCCAAGAAAGTAAAATCTGTACCCCTTCATGGATTGCTGCCTTGTCGTGGCAAAGGGGCTTGAGCAACTCAGAGAAGCTATGGGCTATGCCGTGCAGGGCCACCCAAGATGGACAGGTCATAGTGGAGAGTTCCGACTAAACGCAATCCACCTGGAGTAGGAACCGGCAGTTCCACTCCAGTATCTTTGCCAAGAAAACCCCATGATCAGAAACAAAACTCACCAGCTACCCCCTAAGCCAATAGATCCCAACCTTGGGTTACCCAGGTGTTTCTGGACTGCAAATTCCAGAAATCTTGGCTAGTAAAACTGGTGGTGAAGGCTTCTGGTAATTGCAACCCAAGAACACCTGGCTTACTCAAGGCTGGGAACCACTGCCCTAAGCTAAAAGCCAACAGGGCAGATACAGTTCTGGCACACAGCTACAGAATGGAAAGGCAGCCCAGCTAATTCTATCCCATGGTATTGACCAAACCCACCTCTCACCTATCAAACAGGAGCCAATCACTGAAGAAAAGTTGAGAGGAGATGGAATGGACTGTTGATGGTTGTGGATGCTTGTCATAAAGCTCTCACACACATTTTGCCCAAATGCCAATCCATAATATATATGTCAATTCCACCTCCCTTTGGTTTCCCAGACCTTTTTCTGCCATTATGCAATATTTTTGTAAATCTCCAAATGTCCTGGTTTGTACCTCATGGGGGTATATGTATTCCAGGTTGGGAACCATTGAAATATATTATACAGAGAAGCAGGATTATCAATTAATGGAGGGTGGTGGTGGACAAAATTAAGTAAGAATCATCTGTGTCTTTTGACATGAGTTTTTTGTGTTGCAATCAACAGGTACTTTTCGGAATAACATTATTTGCTGTTAAAGGTATAGAAAAACTGTCTGGAAAAAATGGAAATGGTATGTGAAGAATGATTTCCAAACCATTAACTCGTATGCCAACAAGCTTGTATCTCTTTTAATCAGGCAAGTAAGTTTTTGCACCAACATGATTTTTTAAAAAAGGGAGAATGAGAGAGAGAGAGAGAGAGAGAGAGAGATGTATCAACTCATTGCTTCTCTTATGCAAGAGACTCTGTTTTCCAAAATCTGGTCTAAGATGTGCATGTGTTTCTTTCCTGTTTCCAGTCCACATCATGAGCAGAGCTTGGCAATGTTACTCTTTCAGCTGCAACTCTCAGTACTTGTAATCCAAAAAAGTAACTTTTCCAAGCTGTTGTAATAAAGACAGATAATTATTGTGAGAAACAAGACTAGACTAAGAATGGGGAAGACCACAGGGCTGGACTATTCATATTCATCAGTGCAGATGCCAAGGTGTGTGACATACAGCAGGTTAATAGAAGGATGTGTCTTCTCCTAATGTGCCAAATTAAGATTTGTAGGAATAAGTGGCACCAGGGTAAGAAGTCTGCAGTCACTTGAGGAACATCTCTTGTCTTATAAAATATACAGCATCACTTATTCGGATCCAAATAATACATAAATTCCAAAACATGATTGCCTTTTAATTCCTCCCCCATTAATTGCTATCACGTAGAACATCTTCAGTATTTCAGTAGTGTGACCTGATCTCTGAAGTGCAAATGACAGTGGATGACTCCTGTTGAAAGTTCAAATTTATGCTTCTGCAAAGATCACAATATCCCTCAGGAGCAGTTCTGTTTCAGTGATTCACAAAGCCATTAAGCAGTATTTAAGAATCCATTTTCTAAAGAGTAAAGCTATGCAAATACAAAAGCCTTGCCAGGGGTTGTATAACAGATAAAGTGCTGATGTTCATCTACCACATGGGATATGCAGCTGATTTTTGGTACCTGCATTTCAGACCTACAGTACAACAAACTCTGTCTTATCACAGGAGGAAAAGAGAACATGGCAGAGCATCTAAACAAGGGAAATCACACCAGGCGAAGGTCAGTTCTTCTAGTTGCAGCTAAATATTGAGTTATATCAGTCCAAATGTTAGGGCTGAAGACAAACAGACTTTTTCCCAGTACTGCCAACAGAAGTGGAAGATGCTGACCAGGTGGACAGAGCTTCTATAGCTGTTCTTATCAATGTGTCCTGGAAAACAATTAGTACTAAATATTAAATCAGTTCTTGGTATGTTGTTTTTATCATCTGTGTCATGTACCATAAATTGGACTAACCAAACAATATTAACCAATGTGTTTCAATTCAGCATCTTCCTCTCTTAGTCTATTTTTAACTAACATTATGCTAACACTTTCTTATCATGATGCATTTTGCCTGCCCAGCCCGGAATAAAGAGTCGAGACACAGGAGTTGGATAAAACTAGGGCCACAACTTTATTAAACTATTTAAACTTTTAGTTCCCCTTTCACAAGAGGGCCTACCGTAGTGCGAAATCATCTGACTCCGGTGTACCAGGCCACCAAGGGTGAGTTCCTATTGCTGAAGCACACTGACCTCTGTCCAGCGTATCTTCAGCCATCCAAGCAGGAATCCCCCCACTGCTTCAGTCACCAAGCCTCAAGACCCTAGGTGCACTGCCACCCAGGATATTCCCTTAACCCATCCCCATTCATATTACTCCATTTCCACCAATCAGGGAGATGGGTTAAATGTCGCCTTCCTCGGGTGTCCTAATGGAACTCACCCACACTCTTTACTTTCACACTACCCACCGCTACTACCTATTCAACATGTCCATCTATCATTACCTAATTGTACCAAGAAGTAAGAATGGGATGGGTGAAAACACACAAGCTTCCTGTTTAGTGCCAATTGTGGAAGCAAGTCAAAAAATCCCATCTGGCCCCGAAGCAACCAGCTACTCTCATTCTTAGTTCCCAAGGGTGGGTGAGCCGCGCTGCCAACACCACAAAAGAGGCCGAGCTAGGGGGAGCGAGCCTGATACAAGGCTCTTCACAGAAACTGCCCCTCCCCTCGGCTTCCACACCACAAGCCTGTGCTCGCCAGTACCGAGCGGGCAGGCAAAGCAGCTGTGTGCTGCACGAAGGATTTATTTATTTATTTATTAAATTTATACCCTGCCCATCTAGACCGAAGTCTACTCTGGGTGACTAACAATACAGTGGTAGCTCACATAACAAGCACCCCATTTAACGACGAATCCGCATAGCGATGCGGATTTTGTGATTGCTTTTGCGGTCGCATTGTGATGTTTAAATAGGGTAAACATCGTATTGAGATGACTGGTAAGCGTTTCGCTTACTGATCTTTGCATTGCGATGTTTTAGAACAGCTGATCGGCGGTTCCAAAATGGCCGCCGGAGCAACAAAATGGCTGCCCACAGCATTTTCGCACCAATTCCTCACTTACTGAGGCGGTGAAAATGGCAGCCCTATGGAGGATTCCCGCTTAGCAGTGAGTTTATCCCCCAAAGGAACACATTAGACGGAGTTTAATGCGTTCCTATGGGGTTTTTATATCCATATAGCGATGTTTCCGGATAGCGACGATTTATCCGGAATGGATTATCGTCGCCATACGGGGCACCACTGTAATAGATAAAATAAAACAATATAATAAAATAAAAAAACAGTAGTAATATAGCTCAAGATGTGGAAAGATATTCAAGTGATGACAGGAAGGAAAGCCTGCCTAAAGAGCCAGGTCTTAAGTTTGCTCTTGAAAACACCCAGTGAGGGAGCTAGACAGATCTCTGGGGGCAGACTGTTCCAGATACGAGGGGCCACTGCCAAGCAGGCCCGGTTTGTGTTCTTTCTCTCTGGGCCTCCCTCTGCGTTAGGCCCTTCAGCTGCCAGAATGAGTGATTCAGGTAGACCTAGGTGGGAGGAGGCATTCTGCTAGATACTGAGGTCCTAAACAGTTTAGGACTTTATATGTCATCTATTCCCCTACCTCTTATTCCCAATATGCTCTAACATATTCTGAAACTGTTTTCATAACAAATTCAGGATGAGTGCAGCAATTGTTTCACCACCACAGCTTGTACTCTAGTTCATTTTTCCCCAGTTAATTCATCTCAAGATGATTCCAATCTTGTTCAAAAATATTATTTCCTTGCACTATAATTACACACGCCCAGTTCGGTCATTACTCTTTCCTGATCAAATTCAATTTAATCTAAATAAAGCTGCACATTCCAATTCACTTTCACTGGTGAGAGGAAGTAGGAAATTCTGAGTATCGAGAGAGGGAAATAACATCTTTTTCATTCCACTTTAAGTGAAAATTTAAGAGAAAAGATCGCCTGTGCTTACAAATGGAATATATTTTCCTACAAATAATTTCAAAATGCCAACAAAACATGCACTTCACATGTCAATGTTCCCAGTTTTAAATCAGGTCCTTTGTAAGGACTTGGAGGGCCATTGAACAGATAGTTCAGCCAGCTGGACTGACTACTTCTAAAATCTGATTCTAAAACCTGGAATGGGAAAATCCCCTGTGCAGTATATCTTGGACGTCTCCACCTTACCAAAGTAGTTTACAGATTTATAGCAGGAAAGAATGGTACAAATCCCTGGTCTTAGCAGTAGGACTAACCTGTGGTTTTTCCAGGTGGAACACAGTAGGGTAAGACTATTTCCCTCCCTCTGGAGACTAGATTTCCAGGCAACCTCCATGTAGCTAACTCAATAGTTAGCCAACTACGCTTAACCAAGTACAGTTAACTGAAGACTTAACCAACAGTTACTCTTGGGGTTTTTCCCTTCAAAATAAAAAAAAATGATATTCTTTCCCTTTTCAAATATTCTGTTTCATAAACTAGGTTTCAAGGTGCCAATTATTCCACAGTTATCAAAGTATGACAAATTGATCTTCACATTTAAAAGTAGTGACATTGACATAGTAGGTGTATGTTCTGTTGACTAACATGGAATTTCTAGAATTTTACTTGTCAATTCCCTCTCTGGGTGTCTGCATTTGCTCTACCATTAGGCAGAATGATTTAGTTGCCTCAGACAACAGAGTGGTGCTAAAGTGCTGAGGGCCGGTACTTTGTTTGATACCCTGTATATGCTGTGCTTTCCTGTCACCATGACAGGGAGCATGAGTCATCTGCATACATCTTCAAATGTGAACATAGTCTGTTTGCTTGGGACACAGAAGGAGTGAGAAGAGAGTCCTTGACAATACTGCATCTAAGAGCCACTGACTGACCACCAGCCTAGATAGATTTTGTGGGCAAACTGCACAGATTCAAGGTACCCCTGGAAAAAGGGAATGGTAATTTTGAGGAAACCATACTTAGAAAACCCGTACCTTAGAATCAACTAGATTGCACTTAAAGAAAAATAAGCCCCACTAACAGTATGAGTAATATTTGCGTCATTTATACTTCACTTCTTATATTAGAAGGTCAACAGCCAGTTATTGAGAAACAACCAGTCAGCTAACTAAACTGACATTTCTCTGAGGATGGTTTACAGACCACTCATCTGTTAGACAGATTCAGTAATAGAAACAAAAATGCAATAATGAAATGGCTGACTTGGGATCTCTCTCTCTCTCTCTCTGAATTACATCTTTATCCAGTTTATCTTTGGGGTAGTGTACCAGGTTATTGTCCTCCATTTTACCTTAACACTGACCTTGTAAGGTTGAGGTTACTGGTGCAAAGTCACTCAGTGAGCTTCCAGATGGGCGGAGGTTTGAATCAAACCAGTGATTTGAATTTCTGTTTGCAAAGTGCGAGCTTGTAACCATTTGCAAGATAACAGATATCACTTCTTGAACATCTCTGATTTACTAAAGCGCTTTTTAAATGATTTGCAAAATTTCAAGGTCTTGTAAAGAGCCATAATTTTTAAAATTGTGTGGGTTTTTTTTGGCAACTCTAAGGAATCCTTAGGAGTAAAGCTTGACAGATTAAAGCAAACACATTAGCTTGCCCACGTGTCAGGATACATTGTTAGTTTACAAAAGACTTCAGCTGTATTGCAAAATAGAATTTACCCTTGATCTCAGCTATGTACCCTGGCCTCAATAACAAATAACAGGTTTATATCAAAAATGCATAAAACATCCTCCAACATTTTTGCTTTAGGCAAGAATTCAGATACTGTCTCCGAAGCTTTTCGCAAATTACCATTTCTATTCCCTTAATTCCTTTTTATTTCTGACGAGATTGATAAGGCAGTATTGATGTTGAAATGGGGCACTTCACACAGTCTGTCCCCTTCCTCACTCCTATGTTTTGCCTAAGGACATTTTTTTAGCTGTGTGTGTGGGAAATACAGGTACATTGGGCCTACATGCATATATTTTTTAGAGAAAACATTATGGTAGTTTAGCATAGCAGAATACCTACTGAGAATGACTAAAAAGGTGAGTTTATGGCTGTAATAGAGGGTAAGCAGTCTGGATGCTCACTGTAAGATAAAAAGAGAAGCAAACCTTTAATGTTGCCATAAATACATTCAGAATAAGAGAGGATTTTAAAAAACCCACCAAGTTTAGGTACCGAAAACCTTACAGCTGACTTCTAAGTGTGTGGGTGTGCAGAGAATATTTGTGGATATGTGAAGATACAGAGAAAAGCGAGACTGAGAGTTCATCTAGTCAGACAAAATTATAGAAGTAATATAGAAGTCAAAACAACAGCAACAACAAAAAAGGGGGACATTTTTTAAAAAGCACTGAATACTTAAAGGTCCAGAAATTCAAGCCCGTTCCGCGATCTCTCAGCCCACTGATTCTCATTGCCCGCTTATCCTCTAATAAACACGTGAGATCATAAATATGGATTAAACACAGGCCACACTTTATTGAATATAATCATTGTTGCCAATTCTTTGGCAAAGGGGGGGGGGTCCTCCCATAGTGCGGATTCAGTTTCAAAGACGTAGGTCTAAATCAGTGGTGTCCAACCTTGGCCCTCCAGATGTTCTTAGACTACAACTCCCAGAGGCCTTCACCACCACCTCTGCTGGCCAGGATTTCTGGGAGTTGAAGTCCAAGAACATCTGGAGGGCCAAGGTTGGACACCACTGGTCTAAATGGACCCTTCTCACCAACCCATGTGCGAGTCCCTGGCCCAAGTTCTCCCAGCCATGAAGACATTGAGAAACTCTGCTGTCCCAAATTTGACCACTCTGGACCTTGAGCCACTCTCTCCTTGTTGACTGTTGGTCTGGTGTCTCCCCAGCGCATCTTTCCCCCGAGCACTGTAATCACACAATCAGCAGTGCTGGGAGTTCAGATGAGCTATAATTACCTGCTATTGCTCTGGGACTCAACAAACTATCTGTTTAATCCACACTAACCACCACAGCATAGAGACTAGCCATGCTAAGTCCCATGCCAGCCATCAAGCTGCTCCAGCTCCAAAATCAGCCCCCCCCCGCTGTCTTCAAAGAAGACATTCAAACCTCGTTCAGAAAGATGCACCCAATCTGATCAGAAAAAAATTGGCCTATCCAAGCGGATCCTCTGGTGACCAATCACCGCTTAGGCCTCTGCAAACAGCTCTGCAGACTTCTCTGTTAACACTCCATCAGGCAGTGTTTATGGGTAACAATTTCTGGCATCCCTCCATGACAGTTGAGGGATGATTGTCGACCAAACCATGCACATGGCAGGATATGTGACCCTCAACCAAGTGAGGTCACGAATCATATCGATGATCAGGGCTTTTCCACAATGTTGTGCCAAATCGTTACCACCCAGGTGTATCACCAACACATCTGGTGGGTGGTGCCCAAAAGCGGCAGCTCAAAAAAGCTGTCCCCATGGCATTCCACGACACCCTCTCCATTCAATATGGGCCTGCGCATCAAGGCCATGGTTGCTCTCCCGTGGGGATGCAGCAGTGTACCGTGCTGCCCAAAAAGTATAGCTGTGGCCCACGATGACGATGTGTCTTCTCCTGGCCACCACCATCGCATCTGTAAGACACAAACAAAATAGGCCCCTGCCTAGACGTTAGGAAGTGCCCTAACATACCGATGATAAGAGGATGAAGCCCATCGTCCTAACTGTTTGATATCCTCTGGGTGGTAACCGAGGGCCGCCGCCATAGATGCCGCACCAATTCTGAAGGAATGTATGCATTGTGAATGGTCCCAACACCCTCCTCCCACGTACGTCCTCATCTATTTTTTTCTTGTACTACACTTTCCATACCTTATATGAATTTAAGGTTTCTTGTGAAAAATGCTGTGCATTCCCCTGCTGCTGGAATCCTAAAACCTTCTTGAAAGCCCAATAGTAAATAACTGGTGTCATCCCTTCTGGGCTAGTTGCGTAGCCATACTTCTAAGACTAAAATTTTAATTGGACTGGGCCCCTTTACCAGGGTTACCCATTCCACACAATGTTGGGTTTCTTTCCCCCTCTGGGGCCTTTTGCCTGCCTCTGAGCACTGACTCTGAAACATGTGGTGCTAGGGTGTTGTCCCCTGTACACTGTGCATTCATGCCAAAATCTACACTGTTTCTTTGAGCACACACCTCTTGAGTTGAACTCCCAGCAGAGCAGGCAGCGTTGAACCACCTGCCCCATGCCTACACAGGATGCTTTCCTAATGAAATGCCCACTCTCTGTCTTATTGCCCAAAATGGGCCTGGCCAGGGTCATTGACTGTAACCACAGGCCTGCTAGTGGCTCATCCCAATGCACATTGGGGTGAATGGTGCTTCTCATAAAGAACACCTCATCATAATAAAACCATGCTTGCCCTGTAAAATCCACATATGCCCTATAAATAAGATCCAAGTATTGAAATAGGGAAAATGCCCACCAGGGCTGGGTCCGTATAACCACCCCAAAGTAAATTAAGAAACCTGGAAGCGTATTGAACCAAGTCCTATCTGGCCTTTTATGCCTGCATCTCTCTTTGTCTCTCTCATCTTCTTTGTCCAGCTCCTTCTTTTCTACATTTCTGTTCAAAAGTTCAAACAAATCCACATACTTTCATTTTCAGATCTTCTCCTTGGTTGCTGGTGAAAAGTGGTCACCCAGCGGCATAGCCCAGTTCCCAAAAGGTAAAGTTTGTAAGGGCACAATATTGTAACATATGTCTGGGACTGAAGGGTACAGCCAAACACCTATACCAGCCGCCAGAGTTACCTGAGCTGGTGTTGTAGTTTGTGTGAATGGTGTGGCCCATCCACCTAGGTTGGCACCTGTAAAGGGAGAAGAAGCACTAGGAGCCCCAAAAGCCTGTGCGTTGTATATTGGATATGGGTGTGGATTGAATTGATCACTACCAGGCCAGGGCCACACCGACAGTGTTGCTGACAATTCATGCGCAGCATTCAAACTGCTGCCTGGCCAAACCCAAGCTGGAAATGACATGGATGTGTTGTGTGCAATTGCTTGCCTCATGCTCAGCCCAGGCCAAGCCAGAAGTTGCAGTGTATCATGTGCACTGGTGTATTCACCTGCCAAAGGCATTGCAACCTGCTCCCTGGGCCATCCTGACCATCTTCACTAGATGCCTCCTGTCCACTCAAGGCTGGTGTGCTGGACAGTATCATAATTGGAGTGGACCTCCCTTCGTCCCTGTCCCAATGTGAAGCCTGGGCCATCGACCCTTTGGACTCCTGTCCCGATGTTCCTTCATTGTGTTGGTCCACTTCTAAAATGCCAAACCTCATCATTAAGTTGTCTGCTAAAGCCCTAAGCTTGGCTCTACGATGACCTTTGGATTCCCTAGCCAACTGGTGGGGCTGTGCCTTGCTAGATTGGGGGGAGGGATTGCCCTAGCCACCCTAGCTGCTTCAAGGGCAGAAATCTTGTCTTGGAGTTGCTGCCATACAGGTCATGACTCCTCATCAGACAAAGACTGTGGCGGCGAAACCTATGGTACTGGCCGTTTTTTAAGCTGGCTGTTTTCCTTTCTTTTTCCCCTGGCCCTTCTTTGGGGCCATATTGCAATTTCAAGAACCCAGCCTCCAGTGTGTGAAGCAATACCCGGTTTGCTCTGGCAATGCTGCCAAATATGCAGTTGTTTGCTAAAAGCCCTTTTTGGCTTTATAAATATATAAATCACAACATCCATGCCGAGGCTGCCTTGACTGGGGCAGCTCAGGACTTCATGGCCACCATGACAACCATGGGGCTGTCTCAATGTGTCATCGGCCCGACGCATGAGAAGGGCCATACTTTGGACCTGGTTTTCTCAACGGGACTGGAAGATGGTGGTTTGGATGTGGAGGGGCTGGTTGTGACCCCATTGTCATGGTCAGACCACTTCCTGGTCAAGTTTAGTCTATTAGCTTCTTCTCTCCTCTGCAAGGGTGGGGGATCTATTAAGATGATCTGCCCTCAGAGACTAATGGATCCAAATGGATTCCTGAATGCTCTGGGGGATTATCTGTCTGATATGGTTGGTGCTCCTGTCGAAGCTCAGGTCACCCTATGGAATAGAGAGACAACCTGGGCGGTTGACACGATTGTGCCTAAGCACCCTCTCCCTGCTCACCGAGCCCAGACAGCAAATTGGTATACTTCTGAACTGCGGTCGATAAAGCGAGAGGGGAGACGGCTGGAGCGCAGGTGGAGGAAATCCCACTGGGAGTCTGATCGAACACGACTTAGAGCCCATTATAGGGCCTATTTCGTGGCAATATGGCTGGCGAAACACCAATATTTCTCCAGCCGTATTACTTTCTCAGAATGTCGTCCAGCAGAGCTGTTTCGGGTGGTCCAGGACCTTCTTCAACCGGGAAATCCAGCGGAGGTCCTGGATCACTTATCAACAAACTGTGATGAGTTTGCCATTCATTTTGAGGGGGAAATCACTCAGATTCGCAATGAGTTGGATTCCATCATTAGTGCAGAATCAGAGGATGTGTCCAGTGTGCTGTGCTTAGGTCAAGTATTAATGGATGAGTTTCAGTTGTTGAGACCTGAGGATGTGGGCAGGGTGCTTGGATCTGTCTGTTCTACCGCCACTCCGCTTGACACTTGCCCATCTTGGCTAATTGGGAAATCTGCTAGGGGAGTTTGCACCTGGGTCCAGGAGACTGTGAGAGAGGGAGTGGTCCCTACCACCTTGAAAGAGGCGGTAATTTGACCACTCCTTAAAAAGCCTAATCTGGACCCAAGGCTGGTGGTTAACTACCAACCAATGGTGAACCTCCCTTATTTGGGCAAAGTGTTGGAGCGGGTTGTGGCCGGGCAACTCCAGGCGCTGCTGGATGAAACTGATTTTCTGGATCCATTTCAATAGGATTTCAGGCCGGGTTTTGGTACGGAGACTGCCTTGGTCGTCCTGTATGATGACCTTTGCCGGGAGAGAAACAGGGTGAGTGTGACTCTGTTGATACTCCTGGACCTCTCAGCAGCTTTCAACACCATCGACCATGGTGTCCTTCTGGATAGGCTGGCTGGGTTGGGAGTTGGAGCACCGCTTTATGGTGGTTCCGCTCCTTCCTGGCTGACCTTGTCCAGAGGATGGTGCTGGGGGACAGTTGCTCTGCCCCATGGCAGTTATGTCATGGGGTACCTCAGGGCTCAATACTGTCCCCCATGCTGTTCAACATCTACATGAAACCGCTGGGAGAGGTCATCAGGAGGTGTGGGCTGAGGAATCAGCAATATGCTGACGATACTCAGCTCTACCTCTCATTTTCCACCAATCCAGGTGAGGCAGTTTCTGTGCTGAACTCATGTCTGGACCTGACAATGGACTGGATGAGGGTTAATAAATTGAAACTCAATCCAGACAAGATGGAAGTACTGTTAGTGGGTGCTTCACCAGACAGGCTGGAGGGCCATTTTCCTGCCCTGAATGGGGTTACACTCCCCCTAAGGGACAGTGTGACAAACCCAGACCTACTGGGATATGTCACACAGTTACACTAAGCTGCCACCAACCATTCCCTATAATAAGTCACACAGACCAGGGATGGATTTTTAAACAATAAAAGAATAAGGTTTATTTTAAATACAAACAGGGTAAATAAAACAATCAGGTGAATAAAATAAAGTAACGTGGCTTATTCTCACACACACAAGCATACAGTTTGGTTCACCTAGAACCTTTAACTTAAAGCACAGACCCTGAACCCATCAGTTCTGGCTAACCAACAGACCCCTGAACCTATCAGGGTGGTACTCTGACCCACAGTAGTACCCTGTCAGACACACAGACTCCCACAACAGCTTCTTCTTCCCAGCTGCTGCTTCGTCCCAACCCAGTGTCTCACAGTTTGTCTCAGCATCTCCCTTCACCACACAGGCATCACATATTTATACAGTACAGCCCCTCCTCCTGATGTCCCGCCTTCCACTCCCCATAGGATGGAACTTTCCCTCCAAACCCATGATAGACAGGTAACATCAGTGCTGTTATGTAACACCTCCCCTCTTTATAAGTTGTTTTGTAGGGGGAAAGCTAAGGTGCTTTTTCCCAAAAAACAACCTGTATAAAACACACAACACCAATTATACCTACCATATTATACTTACTTACATTCTAAGTTAAACATTTCAAATAGGCATTTAAACATTTACCATATACATTACATCAATTTACCTTTATTAATACAAACCAATTTAAAACCAGGTACATTTTAACTTTTTGTTTTCATTATATACATATAGTCCATGTTCTTTCGCCGTCTTCAGTCTTCAGGTCTTCTTGATAAGGCGTCAGCAACACAGTTCACTGACCCTCTGACCACCTTCACTTCAAAGTCATAGTCCTGTAAGTTCAAAGCCCACCTCATAAGTTTGCTATTGTGGGTTTTCATCGTCTTTAACCATTGCAATGGTGAATGGTCAGTACACAGAATAAAATGTCTTCCCCAGATGTAAGGCTTGGCCTTCTGGATCGCGTAGACTATGGCCAAACACTCCTTCTCCACGGTTGCCAAATGTCTCTCACCTTTTTGAAGTTTCCTACTCAGGTAGGACACTGGATGTTGGTCACCATTCTCATCCTCCTGGCACAGAACTGCTCCTACCCCGCTGTTAGACGCATCTGTGTAGATGATGAACTCCCGGTCGAAGTCTGGAGCACGCAGGACAGGATAGTTGATCAACGCCTCCTTCAACCTCTGGAACGCCGCCTCACAGTCGCTGGTCCACGGGATGCGGTCATCAGCCTTCTTCCTCGTCAGATCGGTCAGCGGAGCCGCAATCTCGCTAAACCTCGGGATGAACTTTCTGTAGTAGCCCACCAACCCAAGAAATGATTTAACTTTTTTCTTGGTGTTGGGTCTAGGCCAATCACGAACAGCTTCTATTTTGGCCTCCAGGGGTTTTATCACTCCTCCCCCTACCATGTGACCCAAGTATTTGATTTCTGGGCTACCCAGCTGACACTTGCTGGCCTTTACTGTTAGCCCTGCTGCACTTAACCTCTGCAGCACTAACTCCAGGTGTATTAGGTGATCTTCCCAGGTATTACTGAAGATCCCTATGTCATCAATGTAGGCCACTGTAAAGTCACTGAGCCCTGCGAAGGTCTGGTCCATCAGCCTTTGGAATGTGGCTGGTGCATTTCTGAGACCAAAGCTCAGGACTCGAAATTCATAGAGACCAAAAGGGCTGCAAAAGGCAGTTTTTTCTTGATCCCTGGGATCAATTCTTAATTGCCAATATCCCTTTACCAGGTCCAATGATGAGATGAACCGACAACCCCCTATGGTTTCAATCAGGTTGTCTAGCCTGGGCATTGGGTAGGCATCAGGAGTGGTTACACGGTTTAATTTCCTGTAATCAACACAAAACCTAATGCTCCCATCAGGCTTGTCCACAAGGACTATTGGAGAGGACCAAGGACTAGAAGAGGGGACGATTATGTTCTCCCTCAGCATTTCGTCCAGCTCCTTCCGCACCTTGTCCCTATAGGGTCCCGTTACTCGGTATGGGGATACTGCCTGCGGGGGTGCATCCCCTGTGTGGATCCGATGCATCACTCCCTTCACTATCCCCGGCTTGTTGGAAAACACCTGTTGATATTTCCTAAGCAGCATGTTTAGTTCTTGCTGCCGGTCTTGGGTGAGTGCAGGACTGATATTGACCTCCTCTGGGTTGTATTTTACTTCCCCTCTACCCTCCCAGAAGGGTAATTCAGCTTCCTCACTCTCAGCTGCTTTTATCGCGAATAAAACCCTCTGTTCCCCTCTGTAGTAGGGTTTTAGGGCATTCACATGAACCACCCTCCTTGCTTGGTTCTCCTCCTGCTCTATTAGGTAGTTCAGGTCTGACATCTTGGAAATGACCCTATATGGTCCTGCCCATTTGAGCTGCAGTTTATTCTCTCTGCAGGGCCTAAGCCAAAGCACTTCCTCCCCCGGGTCAAAGTGCCTCTCTCTAGCTTTGCGGTCATACCATGTTTTCTGTTTGACCTTCTGCGCTTGCAGGTTTTCTGCTGCCAGCTCTAGATTTCGCTTTAGGTCATTCATCAAGGTGTCTATGTAAGTCACAACGTCTTGTGGGTCATCCTGGGTGATCTGCTCCCAATTTTGTTTGATCAAATCAAGGGGCCCTTTCACCCGTCTCCCAAATAGAAGTTCAAATGGACTAAACCCGGTACTGGCTTGTGGCACTGATCGATAAGCAAACAAAAGGGATTGCAGCTTCTGGTCCCAATTGTTTGGATTCTCTGCCAAGTAAGCCCTAATCATGCGCATTAGAGTCCCATTGAACTTCTCAGTTAACCCATTGCTTTCAGGATGATAAGCAGTGGTTTCCTTGTGCTTAATTCCACAGATCTGCCATAAGCGTCTCATGAGCTTTGATGTGAACGATGCGCCCAAATCTGTGATTATCTCTGAGGCAAATCCCATCCTGGACATATACCCCACCAAAGCATCGGCCACTGTGTTAGTTTCAATGTTAGTCAGGGGTATGGCTTCAGGATACCTTGTGGCATGGTCCACAATTGTTAGGATGATCCTGTTCCCCCTCTTTGTGGCCTTGGGCAAAGGTCCCACAATATCCACCCCTATGCATTTAAACGGAGTGTCAATCACAGGCAAAGGGCACAACTTTGCTTTGGTCCTATCGCGGTTATTCCCCTGCCTTTGACACACATCACATTGTTTACAGAACTCCCTGATCTGCTTCCCTATGTCAGGCCAGTAGAAATTCTGTGTGATTCTCTGCTGTGTCTTGTTGACCCCTAAGTGTGCAGCAAACATGTCAGAGTGCCCCCTTTGTAAGATCATGGGGCGATACTTTTCAGGTACCACCAGCTGACTTCTGATCCCATCTCCCCCTTTTGAGATATTCCTCAGGGTTTCTCTATATAAAATCCCCTTTTTCTCCAGAAATCTCACTGGGGTCTCAGGTGTTAGCTGGGCGTCAGTCACCTGTTCAAAACACTTTTGGAGAGTGGCGTCTGCCTTTTGCTCCTGTCCAAATCTGCTGTCTGTGGTTAAGGTTTCCACCACAGCTTCTGAACTTCCCCCACCTGCTTCCGTCTCTGGCTCATCATTACCCCCCTGAACTGTCCCTGTGGTGGCTTGTGAGCGTGTAATCACTAGCACCCGTTTCACATGTTCAGCCAGGTCATTTCCCACGAGCACGGCTGCTGGCAGAGTCGATGAAATCGCTATCCGCCAATCTCCCCTCCAGCCTTGAAAGTTGACAGGTACCTCTGCTACTGGCAGAGAGATTATCTGCCCCTCAATCCCTGCCACCTTCATGCTCTCATTTGGGATTATAAACTCCCTAGGAATAATATCTGGATGGCACAGGGTTACCTGGGAACAAGTGTCCCGCAGCCCCCTATACTGACGGTCAAGTATTCCTACGTCCACCCCGGCTGTCTCAAACAACTGAGAATCTGTTTTTACCAGCAAGCAGCGCTTTACCTCCCCAAGAGGACCATTTTCCTCAGCCTGATCAGCATAGGTAGCTGTTCCAGACTGAGTAGTCATGGCAACAGGCTCCCTCTGTGACAATGAGCTTTGCTCTTTCTGGACACAGAACACAGCTTTTGGCTTGGTCCCACTAGAATTCTGAGGCACCATTCCTTTTAGCTGCTTCAATTTCTCACATTCTGAGATCAGATGACCCTTTCCCTGACAGAAATAGCATTTTCTAGGGTATTTGGATTCTCTCTCCTCTGGTTTCGGTTTTCCCTCCAAATTCTGAGGGCTTGGTTTCATGCCTGAGGGCTTCCCTTCACCATGGGCCCCTCCCCCTTGCTGGCTTTTCCCTGGTCCCTGAGAGTACTTGCTGTAGGTTTCTTTGGGTTTACCTACAGATTTCCCCTCACCCAAGGGCTTTCTTATTTGGGAGATAAAATCTGCGATTTCTGCGGCTGCTGCCACAGATTTCGGTTTCCTTTCCCTCACCTGGAATTTCAATTCCCCATGCAGAACTGAATAGAACTGTTCCAGGGCTATCAAGTCTTTAAGCTGTTCATAGGTCTCTGTCCCCTCCTGCGATAGCCATTTCTCAAGCAGCCTCACCAATTGGGCCCCCACTTGGGTAAAAGTCTGTTCTGGCTTCTTGGTAAGGGACCTGAATCTTTGTCTCAGCTGCTCTGCATTTATCCCATGTCTTGCAAACACCAGTTTTTTGAACTCTGCAAAATCTTTCATCAGTTCCTCAGGCATCTCGGCATAAACTTCAGCAAGGCTACCACTGATTAAAGATCGCATGATGGTCATCTTCTCAGTTTCCCTCACTGAGAAGTCCACAAACGCTCTTTCCACTAAGGAAAAGAACACCTCAGGACAATCTCCCTTGTGGTACACAGGGAATTTCTTCAGGTCAGCCTTAGACAATTGGCCTCCCTCAGAATCCCTATTGTTATTATTGTTCTGGTTCATCATTTCCAGTTTTCTTAATTCAAACGCCATTCTTTCTTTTTCCAGAGCAATTTTCTCTCTCTCTAATCTTTCTTCTTTTTCCAATTGCCTCATCCTCAGTTCATGCTGTTGGGCTATGAGCAATTTTCTGAGTTCTGGGTCCTGCTCTCCTGTGCTGTCACCTTGCACTGAGCCAAATTCATCCTCAGAACCTTGGTCAATCTGGGGGTCTTTCACTTCACTCATGTCTGCTATCTGGCTTCGAGTCAAGGGCATAATCCCCCCTCAGAACAGGCTGCTTTAAAAAGTCAAGCCTCAAAATAAAACGACCACTTTTTTCCTTTTTGCCTCAGAACCAGCTCTCCCCAGAGATTGCTGCTGTTCTTCAGCACTTAAATTGCAACAGTATCGAGTCAGAGCCTACCCCCCTCTGCTGGGCCTCTCAGCTGGCAAGCTAGCTCACTGTTGCTACGCAGATTTGCCTCAGCTTTTCCCGCCAAAACTAGGCTGCCTCAGAGCACCTAAATCTAAGTCTCCCCAGTTGGCACGTTCTTCTACTAGTGCACCTCCCCGTGAGGTACACCTAGAAGATTACCTACGCGCCTCAGACTGTCCCTGACTAGACCCCCCTTGCTCTGGGCACACTTGCCAAGGCTTTGCTGGACCACTGGACAACTGGACCAGTCGTATCCCACACGCTGGACACCAATCAATGTGACAAACCCAGACCTACTGGGATATGTCACACAGTTACACTAAGCTGCCACCAACCATTCCCTATAATAAGTCACACAGACCAGGGATGGATTTTTAAACAATAAAAGAATAAGGTTTATTTTAAATACAAACAGGGTAAATAAAACAATCAGGTGAATAAAATAAAGTAACGTGGCTTATTCTCACACACACAAGCATACAGTTTGGTTCACCTAGAACCTTTAACTTAAAGCACAGACCCTGAACCCATCAGTTCTGGCTAACCAACAGACCCCTGAACCTATCAGGGTGGTACTCTGACCCACAGTAGTACCCTGTCAGACACACAGACTCCCACAACAGCTTCTTCTTCCCAGCTGCTGCTTCGTCCCAACCCAGTGTCTCACAGTTTGTCTCAGCATCTCCCTTCACCACACAGGCATCACATATTTATACAGTACAGCCCCTCCTCCTGATGTCCCGCCTTCCACTCCCCATAGGATGGAACTTTCCCTCCAAACCCATGATAGACAGGTAACATCAGTGCTGTTATGTAACAACAGGGTCCATAGCTTGAGGGTGCTCCTAGACCCCAGTCTAACACTGGAAGCCCAGGTGGACTCGGTGGCCAGGGGTGCCTTCCTTCAGCTGAGGAAATTATACCAGCTATGGCCCTACCTGGATGAGTGGAGTCTCATGACAGTTACACACGCACTGGTAATGGTCCGGCGACTGCAACTGGTCCAGAATCGAGCTGTGCGGCTGGGGAGTGGTGCGGCCGCCAGGGAACATATCAAGCCGATTCTGTATAAGTTACATTGGCTACAAGTTGCTGTCTGGGCCCAATTCAAACTGCTTATTTTGACATATAAAGCCCTAAATGGCTTGGGCTCTAGATACCTGAAGGACTGCCTCCTTCCATATGAACCTACCCGGCAGTTAAGATCTAGCCAGGGGGCCCTTTTGAAAGAGCTGTCCCATAAGGAGGTAAGAGTGATGGCTTGTAGACAAAGGGCTTTTCGGCAGCTGCCCCCAGACTCTGGAATGCCCTCCCAACTGAGATTCGTCTGGCACCGACACTGATGACATTTCGGCACCAGGTCAAAACCTTCCTGTTCCAGAAGGCTTTTAATTGAAATAATATTAGCTGTGGGTCCGATGGCAATTTATATATATTTTTTAATTGTATTTTAATTGTCCTGAATTTTTATTGTATTTTAAATGTTGTAAGCTGCCCAGAGACCTTTGGGTAGTGTGGGCAGCATATAAAAATAAATAAATAAATAAATAAATAAATAAATAAATAAATAAATAAACAAACAAACAAACAAATAAATAAATATTACTTATCTTCCAATTTAATTTTATTATTATTCTTTTTTAAAAAAATAATAATTAATTGATTGATTACCCACTATTTGAGTCTCCCTTATTAATCCCCTCTTCTTTCTTTTCTCTTGTAATTATATTTTTAATCCAATTAATTAATTATCTAACCCCTAGATGCTCAATCAATCGATTAATCAATTCAGTAGGGTACTAAAATATTAATGCACCAGCACTGTATTTGCTTAGTATCTACCAACCCCTAAAAATTGATTGATTATTCTACCAAATTTCCTTTTCTTTTTAAAATATCTATCTGGATCTAATTAATCCCAATATCCTAGTTATGATGAGTCCTAGATTGCCCCCAACAAATTATTCCAGCCAAAAAACCCGGGGGGTTATTAAATTTCTAGGCCACTCTGCCCTTTGGATTGGCTATGGGCAACCGGCCAACTGATTCAAATTCAAATTAGAGGCTTGTGACTGGGGCTTTGAGACAATGGAGGGGGCGGAATAGGTGCGTGGCTCGTTGGTGAGCCAACTGACAAATACTACAAATAAAATTAACTGTACTTACAAATCACTCTGATCCCCACTTGAAATAATCAACAATTCCCCCCAATATTTATAACCCCAGCAGATTGTTAACGTGGTTGCTGTTATACCCCCTTTCAACACAGTACTTGACAATCAATTTGCTAAATAATTAAATAAAATTGAACCAAACTATAAAGGATAAGAAAACAATATTTTAAAAGGATTTTCGATTGCCAAACCAAGGGGGGAAATCTGATGCTAACCCCCCCGATCCACGAGAAGCTGCAAAGACCTTTCTGCTACCACGTGGCTAGAAAAGGTTCGAACACCGAGACTCCTCCTGTCAGCAATGCCAGCAAGAAAGAGGAAGTGAAGAGGGGGGGAACAGCATTTAAATAGCCCAATGTTCCCGCCTCTTCCAACACTGCTCACGTGAGACTTAAAAGAGATCTCGCGTCCTCCGGGGAAGCTGGCAAAGGTAAGCCACGCTGCCAAAGCCCAGCTCAGCACCAGCTCATTCAGTGGATATAAACATTGCCATACTCATTTTTTCCAGCATGATTCATATACGCCTTTTGAATTTTTTACAAAAACATAATCCTTTTGCAGGTTTTCATTATGCTCAGCTGTTAAACTGCTAGATTTCTATTGTTCTAGTACCCAGTTAAAAGAAACTAGAATTGCAACATTTTTCTTTTCTAGAAATCAGGAATTTGACTCTATGTATGGATAAAAACGCAACAGCTTTGAAATTCTTAATGCACACAATCTGATTATGTTATTTTATTATTATCATGATGGCTAGCTGCATGATTGGCCACCTAATCACCAGAGGCAGGAGGTTGTGTTTTGTTATCAGTGGATCCGTTTTCTGAAGTGAAAGCCTCTGATTTCCTGGAACATGAATAAAAGAGTCTTGCCATTTGCATTCATAGCAGACGCACCTCAAAGTCACTATAAACCTATTGTTAGCTGTATGATTTAAAATGTAATAACAGAAAAACACTGGGAACCAGAATGTGGTGTTTATATGTTAAGAAAAAAGCGAATGACATTGGTGTAGCCCCGGCACGGTATCACCCTCACTGTAATGGGATTGACTGATTGCTTATTGTTATGCCCACAACTGCAGATGGAATCCAATTATCTATACAAAGCTTTGGGGATTTGAAGGTGCACCCAGAATAGCTAATAATTTACACGAAGGACTCATAGCACTCATTGGCAAAATATTACCACCTAGCTTTGAAGAGAGATTGAATTAACTTTCTAAAAAGAAAGCACGTTTGCAATCCTCTCCCTTCATTTGACTGAGCAAATGGAAAAGGGAGATCCTGCTTTTTTTCCCAAAGCATATATTCAACATTTAATTATCCTGTCTTTCCAGATAGATTTCTGAAGAACAAGTTTCTGACTTTTGAGATAAAGTTTGACCAAAAAGAAAAATGAATGATGAAAGATCCATGTTCTGTTTTATCGGATTCCATCAAGCTGCACCACTGAAATGTTTGAGGCACCAATCAAATGCTTGTTGCAATAACTCCTTATTTCTAAAAGTTTTAAAGCCTTTCAACTCTGAAACATGTGCCAGCCAACATGTGGCACCAGCAGCCATGAAGATTAAGAGGTGCTGAACGTATGCCAGCAGCATGCAGGGGTGCAACCTGGGGAACTTGTTGAAAAACAGCTCTGTCAGTTGTTTTGTGTTTGGATGATAAATGATTAACTGATGAAAGCAGGAATCAGATTCTGGCATTTTTCCACTGCTCAGTGTCACGTTGTGAATGACAGTGAGCATGAGAAGGCACCATGTAGACCATCTGAACTGCTGATTTGTGCATTGTCAACACTCAGGCTGCCCATTGCTATATAAAGTTTGGCATCTTTTTTCCTGCTGCCAATGTGGACAAAACATTGTGCAGCAGTATCAGACCATTTCCTGGCATTTTGAATCATGGATAGAGAAGCACAATATACCATAATCATAAAACAGGGTGGTGGGTTTTTTTTAAAAAAAAAATTGAATCTCATACTAGATTTTTAAAAATGAAAGTATACATAAACTACACACACACTCCAACATGTAGAATTACCTAGTGTTAGAGGATCCCTGACAATTATCACATTGTCAGCGGGAAGAGAGAAACAAGAACAGCTGGAATGTTGCTGCAGTCTGTCCGTGCCAAAATATTTTGAAGGGCTGTCTAAGACTTAATGAAATTGTGGAGCAAAAATGTGAGTGAATGCAAGACATACAACAGAGAACTATACACACTCTTTAAGCTTTCAGATAAACTAACATTGCCATGCCTGATCCACAGAATATAGATAAGAAACCTCTCTTCCAATTTTCAAACTCTTGCTCAGCAAACATGTTGCCTGGATGGTTTTCCAAAAAATCTCTCCCTGTTGGGGAGTTTCCAAAGATTGCCACTGGTAACCATGATCAAAATCATCCATATTGTACAAAAGGCAAACAGTGGAAAAAGACAGAGGGGGAACTTAACTCATTTAAACTGTGGTGTTGCAGATGAGTCTTACAGATGCTATAGGCCAGTGGTTCTTAACCTTTGTTACTCGGATGTTTTTGAACTGCAACTCCCAGAAACCCCAGCCAGCACAGTTGGTGGTGAAGGCTTCTGGGAGTTGCAGTCTAAAACTCCTGAGTAACCCAAGGTTAAGAACCAGTGCTATAGGCCATCAGAAGTCAAGCCAAGTCAAGTCTGAACTCTCACTAAAGCAAAAATGAATAAACTGAGTAAGGTTAGGGAGTTTAATTTTTTTTTAAAAAAATTCACAGCTCAAAAACTCTTTACCCAAACATCCGCAAATTTGGTACTGAGCAGGGGCTGCCTTTTTGCTATTCCTGTACCAAATGTGTTGATCTGAAGCCCAATTTCTAAGTTATACTTTTTTTTGGGGGGGGTTGCCCCCATTTTTAGAAGTGCCTTGTGTAATGTTGATTTGCTCTTCTGCACAATAACATAGATGCACTCTTGTGCAGGTATAATGCAAAAACACATTTAGCACAATCTGAAACTTTGTCCTAGGCAGATAACAAAACCACTGAGTCCACAGCATGCTTCCATGTGCATTTGATGTGTTTCTTTCAGGTTGGTAGGTCATGAGTTATGCAGGTCTGTTCTTTCTGACAACCTCTAAATTAATTTAAATATGAACTAGCATGTTCAACTGATTTGTGGTTCAAATTGTACAAACTGTGTCATTGTGTGAATGTGGTTAACACATGCCGGTGTCCAAACTTCCCCAGGGTGGGTTATCTCTGTGGAACAACTTGATCCTGTCTCTTTTTCTTCCATATGATATGGAGGATTTGCCACATAATATGTATATGCACAAAATAATCATCTATAGATTAGAAGTCAGCCTCTCCCTGTTGTTGTCATGCGTGGCATTCCAGATCCATTGCTTAAAATTTGATACCTTGTGCAAAAGGCCCAGCTGAAAATAAAATAAAAATGTGAAGATTTTTCCTTCCTCTTCTTTGCTCAAGTCCCGCAACTCATTTCTTAAAAGTAGGCCCCATTGATTGCAATCAGTGGCATCCAAGTTTATCCTAATACTCTGTGCTGAAATCTACGTAAATAATGTTCTTCACATTCATTGCCACCTCTAGCAGGACCATCCATTATGACTGGAATGCGGCAGGTGACAATTTAAATAAGAAGTAGCACTGCTCTTCCAGCATGTGATGCCATGTATTGCATTCTGTCATTTAGTGCACTGCATTGTCACAACACGTGAGCTGACACAACCTGATGTAAAACTCATCCAAAGAGTTGTGATGGATGTTCTGTGACACAATTTAATTACAAAGGAAGCCATCAACAGAACATTACATTTCCTGCAAACACCACTTCCTACACTTACAATGCCTAATCAACTAAAAGCAGATATTTCAAACTCTATTGCTAGTCTAAGGGCATAGGAATGAGAATCTCACGAACATTTGGCTGGGTAGCAAAAAGAGAGAGAGAAAGAAACAGGCAAATACTTTTAGGCTTTTTGTACCTGCTGGCAAATGAAAGAATTAAATGCATTACGGTACAGTATGGCAAATGAAATAAATAAATGTATTGCAATCAAGTCAGCATGCTAAATCAAAGCTGAGAACTCTGAAAACATCATGTTCTAGCACGGTGCTATCTTTTCTATTTTTTAATCCTAAATACAGAGATGCATGCGAAGTATTATATAAAACACTGAAGAAGTTCCCTTTAAGAGAGAATGAGATTTATTTTACAGGATTTACCACATGTGCTAGCTACATATATGTTAGCTTCAGCCACAGTAAGATTTTCAGATTAGGGATCCTTCAGTATCCCCTCCACTTCTTCAAAGATGTTCAACAACCTTGGAACGGGACCAAAGTCTGTGGTACCCTTTTGTTACATCTCTCCAGAATGATGAATAATATTTGGTGAGCTTTGTTTACATTCCTCACATCAGCATCTTGGAGGCAAAGGGCAAATGGAGTGCTGCAATGTAGAAGAATGGAATGCTGGTACTATAATTGTTAGCTAAATTTGATTGGTCTTAAATCATCCTGATGAACAGATATAGAAAGTATTCTTTGCTGGAGTATATCCTAAAGCATGGAGCAAGCACAGGTTCAAAAAGGAAGTAAATAAGGAGAGGGAGTTGTTTGTTGGCTGTAGATATGTTTAAATGGATTTGAGGTTACATGTATTTCTCATCAAAATTATGTATGCTTGATTACATATATCTGACACTTTCTGTGAATGGTTTAAAGTTCCTTAGCTTTTTTTTCATCCTTCTTTTGAAGGAACCTTTCTTTTTGTTCTATTGCAAGTGTAGGAAGTATACAATATTGATATAATTTTAAAAACATCTTTTTTTAAAAAAAATGGAACACGAGAAAGGATGCTGAGTGGACACAGGCTATTTTTCAGTATGCTGCCATGATCTTGGTATCTCTCAAGATACTGTCCCAGGAACCATTTGAGGATTTATTTAGGTCTCTGAACTTAATACTACTTGGTTCAGTCAACTTGCACATCAGAATATTACTGTAGCCACATCTATGTCGAATTCTCAGATTTCAGAGTTTGTAAACTGTGCTATGTCAAAAAGAGATACAGTGGTGCCTTGCATTGCGACGTTAATTCGTTCTGCAAAAATTGCTGCAGAACGAAAACGTCGCAATGCGAAATAAAAAAGCCCATAGAAACGCATTAAAATGCGATTAATGTGTTCCTATGGGCTTAAAACTCACTGTTCAGCGAAGATCCTCTATAGCGTGGCCATTTCTGGTGCCTCTTAAGTGAGGAATCCGTCCCAGAAAACAACGGGCGGCCATGTTTTTTCTGGCGACCATTTTGAAACTGCCGATCAGCTGTGCAAAAATGGTCGCTTTGCGATGATTGGTCATCGCAAAGCTAAAATGCCCCATAGGGAACATAGCAAAGCAATTGCTTTTGCGATCGCAAAATGTTTGTCGTAAAGCGATTTCGTCACTAAACAGAGCGATCGCTATGTGAGGCACCACTGTACATGAAATACTGAAATACTGAATCATTTAAACTGCCAGTTATAATCACTTTTCCCATTGGCCAAAATTTCTGACATCTGAAATGTCATCCTCATTGAATTCTGAGTGCTACTGCTACCAAAGGACCAGTACTCAAACAGTCACTTAACGTTGCCCATCATGAGCATAAACTTCTGAATTCCAAACAAGTAGTGCCACGTTCCAAAATGTGTGTTACACCTGTCAGCTATGGGCCCCAGAAGAGTTTTTGAATTGAAGAGTGCTTCGGAATAAATACATTTCATTTAAAGAGGAAAAATGCAGCAAGAGAATTCAGGGATGGAAATACGGAAGCGGAAAAAGCAGAAAAGGCACTTTTTTTCCTGCTTTTCACAACAAAATGCTGAACTTAAACATTTTTATAAAGGATGAGAAAGAGGAAGCCAAAGTGCTAGAACAAGAAAACAAAAAGAAGTACAATTTGTTTACAGTGGTGCCTCGCATAACAATGTTAATTGGTTCCATTAAAAACATTGTTATGTGAAAACATTGTCAAGCGAAACACCGTTTCCCATAGGAATGCATTGAAAACCGGTTAATCCGTTCCAATAGGAGCCTATTGAATACATTTCAATGGTGAAAAAAAATCACCAAAAATTCAAAAAGACTCAGAACGAAGCCAAATTACTTTAATAAAGGTTTTATTAGTTGCACTAACGATTCCAAGCATTTTAAACATTTTTTAAAATATTTTAGAATATTTTTAAAATATCGAAAACAGGGCTGTCAAAAAAAACGTTAAGCGAAACAGGGGACCTAAAACTGTCATCGTTAAGTGAAGCAAGGTCCCAAACATCATTATGCGAAAATCCCCCATAGGAAACATCGTTAGGTGAGGCGGCAAAATTTCCAGCAAAGGCCATCGTTATGCGAATTCATCGTTGAGTGAGGCACTCGTTAAGCGAGGCACCACTGTACATCACATGCTTCTGGCATATAAACAGAATTGAATTCCTTTCACTTTGTTCCTAAAGGGATTCAGTCATTTGGTGCAAGTCCAAACGACACCTTAGGTAGGATTCAAGGCTTTGGGACAAACTTTTTAAAACAAACAAACAAAAACAGCAACCCTTAAATTTCCAGTTGACTCAGAATTCAATATGGCATATAACTATGTCCTAAATGACATAAACTACTTTCAAGAAACAAACATGATTCAAAAGACTTAAGACAGGCAGCTTTATTATGGCCTAGAAAGGAGGGATAAAAATCCCTGAACAAATAAATGCATTTTAGAGTGTGGAATGTGATTTTTCAGTATTTGGATCATGACCTAAATGCTGTATTTCAATCCATAGGTAGCCCTTTGCCTGTCTGCATGGCTGACAGGGTCTAACTCAGGGCTGGTGTGGGCTTCCTATGGATTTTCTTTCCCTGATGTGTTTCTAGTGTGCTTGGTTGTTCATTACATAATTGAACTGAGAGCATGAGAAGTTGCACTATGAATATCTTCTTAACTGGATATTACCTGCAGCATTTTATGACAGCACAGTCACACTGGATTAGGATTATAATCTATAGTGATGCTGGATTAGAATTATAATCTATCTAGCTCAGTGTTCAGTGTCTAGAGGCCTTCTAGAGCTGAAATATGGCTGTATACCATACACCACTGTATGCCTTTTTACCTCATACTTTTTGCCCACTCTTCCATATCACCCTCCTTCTCTTGCTGCTGTCGCTGTTCACCTCTTTACCTCGTTGCCCCTGCCTGCTCTGTCTCTTTTACCTCCCCCTCGTTCCTTCTGCACACATGCAAAATGTGGCTTTGATAAACATACAGATATGGGAGAGCCAGGACAGTTTTCAGAGACAAATATTTGTCATTTCTTTCAAGTGGTTCTGTGCCAAATAAATTCTGAAAGGACTCTCTGGTGAGAAACTGGCCAAATATTTTTTTTTTCATGAACAGCATTTAAGTGGGATTTTAGAAGAAAGTCTTCGAAACCACTGTCTTCTTTTTCCTTGTCAAAAATGTGCATAGTCTCCTTTTCCTAACTACGCTCATAACATACAGTGATAATTTTGGCACACCCTGCCCCGCATGATAGATCTCCTTAGTAATATCCTGCAGTACATTAGATCAGTTTTTAAAAAATGAAACCAATTTAATGTTTAGCTCACATCAACTTACACAGCACCAGCTGTTATAGTTATTATCACTTGCATTATCATCATCATCATCATCACCCTCATGAGCAGCATAACTATAATTACATCTGGAAAAAAATAAATTAGGGGTTTTGTCCTTTACGCCTGACTTTTGAATGTGCTAGCCAAATGTGAAGTGTTAATGTGGCAATTTACACATAGTTCTTTGTTTAGCTTTGTTTTACGTGTTTGCTAGAAATAAAAAAATGAAACATAAATGGGTAAAATACATTCTACAGACTGCAAAAGAGCACAGAGAAACTGTGGTAGGAGTGGAACATCTGCTCTCATACCCCATTCATAGAAACACAAATGTAACAATATAACACAATTTTTAAAAATATAATTTAAAATTTATTAATTTACATAAAATGTAATAAAGCAATGTCAAACACATTAAACTGAGATGATAAGATCATTTAGGATTGTGCCTGCTTAAAACTGTACAACAATTATCCAAATAGTAAGTTGCCAAATACAGAGATACAAAGGAGTTACATTGAAAAAAAATAGGTAATCTATATCAAACAAGAGCTCTATATAAGAAAATGTATTTGAGAAGTGTATTGTTTCATATAAGGTTTTTTTTTTTGAGTAGAATAGAAATATGTAAGTCACTATTGCTGTTTGCTAATTTTTATTTACTTATTTAAAATATTTTTACTCCACCTTTCTCCTTGAAAAGGACCCAAGGCGGCTTGCAAAAATGAAAGTCAATATTTAAAGTTGAAAACAATGAGTTAACAGTGGTTAACATTGTTAAAAGACAATATTTAGAACAATGAAAAATGAATAAAGAGGCATCTTAAGGAGGACCATATAGAAGGGAATGAGTCAATCCTCGAGGATTTCTTGAGCAATTGATCTGTTGTATTAATTATTCTCTCACTGCTATAGGCTAGAGCAGGAGTCACCAAATAATATATTTGCAATATGTTCAAGGGCTGTACGTACTCCTGCCCACCCACATGCATGCACTCCCACCTGCCCACTCTCCCACCCACCCTCCTGCCTGCCTGCATTTGCTTCTACGTTTTTGTTGATGTAACTAATTTTAAGAAGGGTTAACAGAAATAATAAACTATTTCATGATTATATTCTCTAATGCTAGAAAAGATGGAAGCCTCAGTGGCCCAGTTTCCTACTCAACACAAACTTCAACATTGATTGAAAGGCTGGGATCTTTCTCCCAGATACAAGTGATGGTTTAAGTATTCATATGGTTTTCATGATAAGATACAAGACCCCAACCATGATCCAAATTTTTGTTCTTTCAAGTCCTCATTTTTAGATGCTGTCAGCCTTCTCTGCAGAGTTATTGTCAGGGGAAAAACTAATTCCATACAGCATATAAAAACGTACACTCCTTGTTCCTCACTTGTTCTCACCCTTATGCAAAAGTATACAAATGCAATCAAATGCTGAAGTGCCCTCTTTAGGGTTCCATTAGAGGCTTACCAGAAAGTCTATTGAGGGGTCCCAGGAAGCAGTATAACGGAACACTTGAATTGATGGAGGCTTGACACACATACTGACAGAAAGCTGATGAAGATATATTCTCTACATGTGGTTCAAGCAGTGGGGAGGAAAATAACAGAGTCTGGTACCATGTTTGCACCATTCCCAAAGTGTAGGACGACCGAGGATGAAATGGCTGGACAGTGTCTGCGAAGCAACCAACATGAATTTGACCCAACTCCGGGAGGCAATGGAAGACAGGAGGGCCTGGCGTGCTCTGGTCCATGGGGTCACGAAGAGTCGGATACGACTAAACGACTAAACGAACAAAGGAATTAGAGCAGCACTTTGATGCTATCAGCTTACAACTATAAATTAAAAGTAATTGCTTGGGATGCTCATTGTAAGATACAAGGAAAAAAACATTATTTTTCTGAAAAGGCCACTTGAGATAAAACAAGAGCCCCAAGAGCTGGTATCCATGTGTGCAAGTACACCAAAGTTACACTGAAGGCCAACTTGGAGGCACCGTTGCAGCTGGTGTTTTGCTGCAAACAAATAGCAGCATACTCAGCCACTTGCAGACTCAGCACAGGGCATTGCTGGTGGCAAAATAAGTGGGCACTTCAAGTGGCTTCCTTATTGTGAAGGGTAGAGGACGAGCCACCAGTCCAAGGAACAGGGAGGAAGCAAATGCCATAACGAAATCTCAAGATTAAGTTCCAGGCTACCCTGAGGAACTTGGAGGGGAGTAGAAAAGGCTTTCTGGAAATGTAAAAATGCCTGGATTACTTGTCACCTGGGAGAGATTATAGCTTTGGACAACCAGCCATTCTCTCTAGTGCAGAATGCTGTCTCCCATAGGTTTGTGGCAGAACTGGTACATCATTACCAATTGCCATCCCAAATGATGCATTGCTGCAGGGTGGTGCCAGATTTATATTAGGGTGTCAAGCAATTGATACAGCAGGAGTTTTTATAGGCCTGAACCTGGATAAAATGTGTTATTAATGAGCTGCCATTGTGAACAGATGTGTGTATGCTGAGTCACTGTGACTGCTGAGGAGATGATGCAATGTCTGAAGATGAGATGACACCCAGGTGCAGAAGATGATGTAATGTGTCTTCTGATTGGACTGAAGAAGCCTTGTATATATATATAAGTGAACAGTGTGTTCACAGATTCCTCTTCTCTCTCTATCACTTGCTGCTACCCTCTATGCCGGTTTGTTTAATGATTTCCTGCCATGCTGAAGTGATGCCAGTCTGTATATACTTGTAAATATTGTAAATACACCAGTCTTGCTAAAGAAGAAGAACGTGTAAGTGTCTTCAATTAGCTCTGCGTATTTTCCTGTCACCAAATCCTGACAAGGACACAGGCAGTACATTTGACAAGTGACATCTGTAGCAGTCAGGGTTCAAAACATGCCTGACAGGACCCTGGTGGGAGATGGAGGCATCAGGCATAGGTAACAGACAAGAGCAGGATATAGGTGTGCCCTGCTGAATGTGGCTGTGCTGGAGGGCAGGCACACAGCCCACAATATTTATTTATTTATTTATTTATTTATTTATTTATTTATTTATTTATTTATTTATTTATTTATTCATTCATTCATTCATTCACTCACTCACTCACTCACTCACTCACTCACTCACTCACTCACTCACTCACTCACTCACTCACTCACTTATGCCCCAGCTACAGAAATTCAAGATCTGTTGGTCATAGATAATGAATCAAACATGGTGGCAGCATTGCAGGCTGGGAAGATAAAAGGAGCATAAAGCCTATATTTACCTGTCAATGACCAATCACAAAATTAAAGCAAGCCAATTTGCAACATGCAATATATTTTATCTCTTTAGGGAGTGCTCTTTAAAGGAACCACTATGCCAATGGTTCTCAAACTGGGGTTCTCAGATGTTCTTGGTCTGCAAATCCCAGAAACCTTCACCGCTTCCTGTGCTGGCCAGGATTTCTGAGAATTACAGTCCAAGAACATCTGGGCACCCAAGTTTGAGAACCACTGCACTAAGCTTTATATTTTCATCTGAGATTCTGAAGACACCACTTCCACTTTTTGAATCTGCATGATCTAGTTTGCCCCTGAGAAAGCAGAAGTCATTTGCTGGGTTCCTTCTGACCTAGTCATTTGCCTTTCATTTCAGGCATTTCTCCATGTCACCCATCTCCATCCTTTTTGCCTCAGAGCCTTCAAAAGTCCAAGTGAAACCCCAACATCTTTCAGCAGGCAAGACTCCATGGTATGCCTCCTCCCATTAAACCAAGATGTAGAGCAGCTTTATTTCCACTGGTGCATATGCAGAGTTTGGATCAAATATACATTTTCTGGCTGTGGACGGGGGATCTGAGTATTGGAGCTGGTAAATAATGATTTGATACAGACTGAAAATAGGCAGGTAGACAGAGAGACAGATAAAAGCCCAAAGCTCTCAAGTGATTTTACAGTAGTGTCAAAAATGCCTGAGCAATGAGATACTGTTAAGTGGAACTTGAAGACATTTTATTCCTATCCAACTAGTAATAAATGGGCAACAACAATAACAAAAGTTCAAGGCTGCTCTCATTGACTAGCTGGAAGGTTCTGCATTTGTTCTTCTTAATTTTCCTCACTTGCCCTTTTTGATTATCTCCTTGGAGCCTTTGGGGCTTATCTTGCTGTCAAAAATTAAAATATACCATTATTTATAGCCTTTGGGGTGGGGGATAAGGGAGGAAGATCTGCCTGGAATACCAATGTATCATCAGTGTTCATTTAAGCTCTTTAAAGCCATTCTCCAAAATCAAATTTAGCTCCATAAATTAATTCTGCATTTACATGAAGATTGACTTCTGCATCAGTCTGACCTCTTACCCTGCTCGTTTGTTAGATCTCCTGGAAAAGTACAGACGCCTTTTTATTTTGCACTTAAGAAAGGCTCCAGCTGCTGGCTGGCATTTCAACACCACTCAAATATGAATTACAAACAGTTTGGCAGAATCCCCTTGAAAAGAATAAAAATTGAAGTTCCTGTATCCCCACCCACTAAAGATCAATAGAAAGGTGAATAGCTGAAGGAATAATTCATTTATTAACATCCGGATAATGACCAAAATGTGCCCAAAAACTGATTTACCAGCAATGCATTTTCATAGTAATCTGATTGAACTGAAGGTGGAAAAATTAAAATGAATGAAGGGAGAAGTGAACTATCTGTGTTTAATCTCCAGTTCCATCAGAAATTGATTAACCAACTGACTTTGGGTCCAAAAGAATTAATTATGCTCAGTCTCTGGTATAATTAACAATACTATGGACATCTCCCAAAATATTCATTAAACAGTCAGGGACAATATGAAATTCAAATTAAAATTGGAAAAGAGATTAAATAGAAGTAGTCATTGCTAAAAAAGAATCAGAGTACATCTGAGATGAAATCATTTGAGCAATGCAAAATATGGAAATACATTTTGTGTTACATTTAATTATCATTAATTCCAGCACTGCAAGCTGGCAGCTATTTGGGGCTTATTACGAAGACTAAAATGGGCTTGAATTTTAATATGAATCAATCCTCATTGGAATAATAGGAACACAACTCAGCCGTTTGGGAAGTTTGAGGATAAAAATTTAAGATGTCATTTTAATGTCAAATTTTATTATATCCTCTGATAGGTTTCCAGCGTTACAGCAAATTTTTAAGAGATAAGGAATATTTCTGTGTGGAGAAACACTCCACAAACACCCTTTGATGATTCCACAGTTATATTAGCAGTAAAATAAGCACTTTAACGAGGTGGGCAAATTCTAATTATTCAAATAGAGGGTCATATATTCCATTTTCAGTGTTTCCATTGGCATCCACAGAACCATACCTCTTTCTAAGACGGTAGCATTGCACATACATGTTGCTTGTCTGGTGGAGCCAAATATAATGCCAAATTATAGACCCATACTGCAAATGCCTTTTCCATCCTTCCTGTACTCTATACAAAGCCTGTCAGGTAGTCCAAAAAGGATAATAAAACCCTTGAGAAGGAGAAGGAGAAAGTCCTGCCCTCTCTGTCCTTGCTTTTATCAGTATGAAACAGAAAGCCTTCTGAACCTGTGGAGATGCTCTACACCACTGGTTTCCAACCTTGGGTCCTCAGATCTTCTTGGACTACATCTTCCAGGAATCTTCAACACTAGCTGTGCTACCCAGAATTCCTGGGAGTTGTAATCCAAGAACATCTGGGAACCCAAGTTTGGAAACCATAACTTTACATGTGTCTCAGCCCTGATTTCCTAAGGTTCTGGTTCAAGTGGAGACAGTTATTACTACAGTGGTGCCTCGCTAGACGATGATAATCCGTTCCACTGAAATCGCTGTTTAGTGAAATCATTGTCTAGCGAAAAGCATTTCCCCATTGGAATGCATTGAAACCTGTTTAATGCATTCCAATGGGGAAGAATTGTCGTTGTCTAGCGAAGATCGGCCATAGGAAAGCCGCTTTGCGAACTGCTGATCAGCTGTTTAATTCATTGTCTTGCGAAGCTTACGTCCCAAAAACACCTGTTTTGCGAGCGCAGAGGGAGCTGCCAAAACCGTTGTCTAGCCAAAATCGGTTTGCGAAGCAGGGACCAAACATTGTCCAGCGAAATTCCCCCATAGGAATCACTGTTTTGCGAATTGCTATAGCGATAGCAAGAAGTCAATGTCTAGCGAAAAAACTGTCATGCAGGGTAACTGTCTAGTGAGGCACCACTGTAATTTGTATCTACATCTGTCATTTATGCAAAGTTTTTCATTATTTTGATGCTCATGGTTGTTAGAAATTGAACAGTCTGAATTGTGATATGCACTGTTTTGGGCGGCTTTGGAGACCAACCAGTCAACAAGTCTTCTTCCTCCTCAGTGGTGTGTGCATATACACATGCGTGCATGCACAGCTGCCTGCCTGCATGATACATTCTGTATGTCCATCTTTCCCTTTCCTTCTGCTTCATTGTTCTGCCTCCAGCCACCTGCATTGTCTTCCCTTCCTCCACCCTGCCAGTATCAGTTTATCTTCTCACCTGGGGGGAAATGGGGTTAAAGAGAGGTAAAACCAATTCATTTCCCCCCTCTGTTGGATGTGGTGCTGGATGTGGTGCTCATTTTGGTAGACCCCCAAGACACAGTGCTCTGAGACAGGGATTCACACATGCAAATTATTTAGAACAAACAACCTCTTCCTGGCTGTTTAAAATAACTTGCTTTTCAGGCAAATAAAATGGACACCAAGCTGTGTGTCATCTAAAAGGATATTTTTAAATCAATTTCAAAGCTGCTTAACCCAATTTAAAAACAGGTTTGTTTTGCACATGTAACCGCACTCTCACTATTTCCCCACCTGCTGTATAGCACTGAAGTACTGGTAATATGAGGATCAACTATGTATCACAATGGACTAAGTTAGGGATGCCAATTATTTTCAGCACCAAATGTATGTCAACCGGGCTGCCAGTTAGATAGGCATAAACACCCTATAAACACTGAATAGGTGTTTGGAGCTCCCCAATCCTGCCTCCTTTGGTGGGCACCCACTCAGAGGCAGTGCCCCAGCTTCCTTGCCCCACCTGCTCCAGGTGCTGCATCTGAGTGGATGCCCACTAGAGGAGGTGGGGCTGGGAAGCGTCGAACACCTGTTCAACTGATAAACAAAATGGCACAAACTGCTTTTTTAGCGGTTTGTGCCCATCTCTAATCAGAATGCATCAGTTGTTCCCAAACTGCTGAGATCCAGCAAAGGGTGCATGTTTAAGCAAAATCTTATCCCCAGTGATCACAAGTGAGACTGGTGTTTCTCCTGCTGCTATTGACAAGAAAACATTCTCTATAACACAGTTAGAACTGACTGCCTTCATGGAGCATTTGTTAAACATATTGTGTAAGTTTGGTGATGTTTCAAACACTTCTTTTGCTGCATAAAAATCCCCAAACATCCTTAAGAAAAAGAAGAGAATTGTATGCAGATCTAGTTTGGTTTAGCATTCAAAATAAAAGATTCATAAAGCAATTGGAGAAAATGTGGAGATTATTATCATCATTTGTTTCTCATCCTTCCGTCATCAAAGTGGGATAAAGCTGTCTTATTTTCAGAAATAAGTATGTTCTTTGAAAACCACAGTGCTGAATACAAGTGAAGTATAAGAGAGTGCAGGGAATTATACTGTAGAGTTTCAATTTTATCCAGCATCCTAAACCTTGCCTTTCTCTATATATTGTAAAATGTATTATAAATTCACTAGTGTTCTTTTCTTAAATGCTCTCTTTATTGTAGGAGGTTTTGAGGAGGTTTTAGAAATTATTGCATCCATTTAATAGATCACTAAAACAGAGGTCAAATGATCATTACATCATCCGCTGATTCCATTGTAAAGTGCCAAGAATAGCTTTCATCCAAAATCTAGCAGCTGGGTGGAAATACATTTACTTTTAAAAGGCAAATAGTTGCAGCGAGAGGATCTCCTACCACTGGCATCTAAAAATCAGACTGCACTTGTTGGCACCCTGACTTAATGCTCAATTCATTGAATCATTCAATTGTTAAAAATCACAATTAATTTTTCCAGCTCTAATCTGAAGATTGTTGGCCTGTGGCTGAACAGGGTTAGTGCAAAAAAGCAAAACACTGACTGGAAGGAGAAAAAGCCACAATATTGGCTAGAGCAGCAGCTTTGCAGGCCCAGAACTGAGAATGGATCCAGTTCATCTGGTGACCCAAATGCCACCAATGCACAAAACTATCTTTTCTGATGCCACCTGGTAACAACTCAAGAATGGCAGTGTCTTGGAGACAATGTGAACATACACCACTACGTGACTCCCTATAACTCAGGGGAATCACCAGGCTCCTGGCCCCTGAGCTAGGCCAGGCCAAGGCCTTGCCCCTAGCTCCCTCACTGTCACCCAGGGCATTCAAGGAACCTACCTGCTGCCCTCCAACCACCTAAGCAGCTCTTCACTGAGGGGGCTTTGGGGGGGGCAAGGAGACATGAAGAGAGGGTCATTTCCATACCCAAAAAGTAAACTAAATTCAAAGTTGACATTTTTTCTTCTCAAATTTTATCTGGTAAAGGCAGATTTCAACCCGGAGGGCTCACTGGAAGGACAGATCCTGAAGCTGAGACTCCAATACTTTGGCCATCTCATGAGAAGAGCAGACTCCCTGGAAAAGACCCCGATGTTGGGAAAGTATGAAGGCAAGAGGAGAAGGGGATGACAGAGGATGAGATGGTTGGACAGTGTCATCAAAGCCACCAACATGAATTTGACTAAACTCCAGGAGGCAGCAGGGCCTGGCATGCTCTTGTCCATGGGGTCACAAAGAGTCGGACACAACTTAACAATTAAACAACAAGAGGCCCCACTCTTAATTTTGTATTGTTAAATCCATCTTACTATATCTTAATATATTAGGGTAGAATTATATTCTAAAAACTTTGTTAATGTGTTTTAGACCGCCTAGAGTGGTCTAATACGATCAGATAGGCGGGATAGAAATAAAATAAATAAATAAATAAATAAATTTATTTACCTCATCAAAATGACTTTTTATGCAAACATGGCAAGGGGGTCTCAGATTACTTGGCTATTATAAAAGGGGGTCATGACTTGAAAGACCACAGAGCCCAAATCTCATAATCCACTGTTTTAGATTATGAGATTTGGGTTCCATGGTCTGAGAACTCAACCTTGTAGGCTGGGACAAGTGGACTACTGCCCCTATGTCTGGGATCTACGCTGTGTTGCTGGCTAGGACAGCCATTATCATCCTTTTTTTTGGCCATAGCCATAAACACAATAGGAAAGTATATTTCTTAGGCCAAATCAGGATTGTATGACATAACAAACCTTATAAGGTGGTGTTTGAAGAATTGTTCCTAGTCTGTGGCCCCCTTCAAATGTGCCAGGGCCCCCCAGGCCCCTTCACCATGCAACCCCTGTTGAGATTGGCTGAGCTAGGATATTAACCATTAATAAGGTTGTGGCCTAGTTTTTGCCTGTATCTTGCCTGGTTGAGTGGGATAAAAAGTAATGATTTCTGAATAAGTGATTTGAAAATATCTAGTTTGGACAGAAGTGCTGCTCTCACTCATGTTCCAATGTCTTTGCCCTCAGTACTGCTTCTGTAGGCTTAATCCAAGTTGCTGACATATTGTGACATTATCCGATGCCACACAGGGTCTTTTAAAGATATATTGGCATTACCACTCTGCAACAGTTATGTGAAAGGAAGGTCAGTATGGAAAGACAGAAAGAAGTCATTCACAGTAAAAACTTAGGGACTACAGTGGTGCCTCACATTTGACACAACTCCGGGAGGCAGTGGAAGATAGGCGGACCTGGCGTGCTCTGGTCCATGGGGTCACGAAGAGTCGGACACGACTAAACGACTAAACAACGATGACGACGACGATGCCTCAGAAGACGATTGCCTCGCAGGACGATTAATCCGTAAGACGATTAGTTTTTGCAATCGCTGTTGTGCTTCACAAAACAGTTTTTCCGATGGGCGATTTTCGCAAGACGACGATTTTACCCCCATGGAATACATTAAATAGATTTCAATGCATTCCAACTGGGAACCGTGTTTCACAAGATGATGTATTCACAAGACAGCGATTTTCGTGGAACGAATTAACATCGTCTTGCGAGGCACCACTGTACTGGTCTAAATATGTTGGACTTTTACAACCCCACATGCTGTCTCTAGTTTGACTGGTAGGGACTTTTCTAGGCCGGGGTGACTGTCAAATCTATCCAGCACTAACCAATAATTCCTTCCAAAAGGACAGCCTTGCCTCTCTGCAGAGTTCCCTCTTTCTTTTTGGTCTGTTGAGATCAGTTGTCTGTTGTTGATCTGTTTGCAACTGTAAGTAAAGAATTTTTTTGTTATTTCTCCTACAAATGTCTCAGAGTAAGTTACTGAAACTTGAAGTGCCAGTTAATGTGAAATGGGTGGGCTACCCAGGGAACTTGAAGCTAGTACATAACGAAAAGGAATTTTACCAGAAATTCAAAACTCTACAACACCATATTACTTACAAATTTAAAATATAGTACAACATAATGAGCAGTCTGTTCTTTACAAAGTTTGAAAACTGTTCAGCATCTCACTTCATTTGTTATATTCAAAATGCCCCCCTTTAATTCTTTCCCACTGTGGCTTCTCCTAGCTTATAATAAAACCAGCAAGAGTCCCCACGAAATTGATTCTATGTTGTGAACAAAATCACAACCTTTGCAATAATCTAATCTGCATTTTTACCACCCATTAATTTATCTGCGTAGCACATTAACTGTAAAACTGTTTCTTGATATTTTTTTTGTTACCTTGGCCTAATATACTATTTCAGTCCTAAAAGGAAAGATGCAGAGTAACATTAGCAACACATACAATGCTTCTATTCCACCTAAGCATGTTATCAAATAATTTACATAATGCCATTAAAAATGCTCCCCCCTGTCTGTGAATTGTTTCCCCCCCCCTTTTTTTCTTTTTTCTTTTACAGAAGGGAAACTCATCAAAATGGAATGGTTGATTGCTTCGCCTTTTGAAGGAATCTAAACAATAATGCTTAGACTAAGCTATTTTTCAGCAAGAGATGGGATTATTTTTCCCCTCATTACCCTAAGGTTGTATTTTTTTTCTTTGAGAGGACTCTGGAGGCAGAAAAGAGGGCCAGAGATGGGATCAAACTTTGAATTTCAGGTGACTATTTAAAGACCAGGTACAAAGGTATAGCTAATCATACATCTGAATGTAATTTCTGCATATGCATCTTCATGAACAAGTTATGTCACCCTGCTTTGACTTGGGTATCTGATTGTGGAGGTGGAGGTTGGGAGTTTAATTCCCTACTATGAATCCCAGAAAATTCAGCCTGTGTGGCCTTGGGCAAGTTCTAGGATGCCCCCAGAAGAAGGGAATGGTAAATCACTTTTGATTACTCTCTACCTAGAAAACTCTGAAAGGGGTTGCCATGTCAGAATTGACTTGATAGCACACAATTATTACAATTATTACAACATAGATAGGAACTGTTACCAGATGAACGGGCAGAAACACTTTCTTCAAACTTTCTTTAACTTCTCATTTAATCGTTTTAGCATACTGTAAGTATTTTCAGATGGGGTTCTTGTTCTGCCTGAAAGACCAAGCTGCATACTGTTATTAGCTGAAATTTCCTTGATGTCCAGATGACGTTGCTCTTATTACACCTTGATCAGATTTTGTTTGTTCATTTGTTTGTTTTGGAGGGTTCCTACACTTTTTTCTTTCTCCTTAAACACACTCTTTCTTTCTTTCTTTCTTTCTTTCTTTCTTTCTTTCTTTCTTTCTTTCTTTCTTTCTTTCTTTCTTTCTTTCTTTCTTTCTTTCTTTCTTTCTTGTGACAGAGTTTAGTGATATGGCATGTCCAGGTATTTCAGTGCAAATACACTGAATCCAGAAGACACACCGAGGCAGCAGACTGCTATATGCTCCTAAAACAAATATACTGCGTTCCATATCCCAGAATCAATGAGATATTTCTCTGTTCCCCCTTCTTCCTACCTTGCAAAATTATATGTTGTTTAAAACAAGCCCTGATGTAAGCTACAACCATGCAAATAAGATCCAGTAACGTCAGAGGTAAGAAGAGAATGTGTCTAAGAAAAGCTTAGAGAGGGAGAAAGAAAACCATAGCATGAGAAACACTTCTAAAACTTACCACCAACCTGATTTCATGCTAAAATATATTTCAGTACTCCCATCTGCTATCATTGGATGATACTGGCCCCATGAAACATCTTCTTTACTTTTAGTATTGCTGTACTTACAGATTTCTTCACTTCCAAGATGAAAAAAAATGTTGAATTTACATATTTATCCATTCAGGTAAAGAGTTTAGAATGCGAATTTCTAAGAAATCTTAAGTGTGAATCCTTGCTTAGTCAACCATCTTAGTGATGAATTGGGACTCACTTCTTTCCAGAAAGTTGGGACATGCAGAACCTTCTGGATAATTTTTATCAGGTATGGTGTTTCCTGCCTTGTATGATTTATTTTGTTGACTAGATAGCTTGCAAATTTATTTATTTATTTATTTATTTATTTATTTGTTTGTTTATTTATTTATTTATTTATTTTATATCCCGCCTATCTGGTCAAGCGAGGACCACTCTAGGCGGCTAACAACCTTAAAAATAATATAGGAAACAATGTAAATAAACAGTTCTAAATCACAGAAACACTACATTATGATGCCAAAACACAAAACATAGAACAGTAAAGAAGGAAAGAAAGAGGTCATGAGTTATGTGATGGAAAGGCCTGCCGAAACATCCAAGTTTTTAATTGCTTCTTAAAAGTACCCAACAAGGGAGCCCCGCGAATCTCAGGAGGTAAGTTGTTCCAGAGGTGAGGGGCCACTGCCGAGAAGGCCCGGTTTCTTGTCTTTTCCTTCCGGGCCTCCCTCGGTGTTAGGCTCCTCAGCCTCATCTCCTGGCTCGCATGAGTGGCATGGGTAGATCTTGGTGGGAGTAGCCGTTCCACCAAGTATCAAGGCCCTAAACCATTTAGGGCTTTATAGGTAAGCATCAACACTTTGAAGTCGATGCGGAATCGGATGGGCAGCCAATGCAATGCGGCCAGAGTGGGTGAAATATGTTGGTGTTTTTTCGCACCACTAAGTAATCTGGCCGCCGCATTCTGCAGCACCTGTAATTTCCGCAGCAGCTTCAAAGGTAGCCCCACGTAGAGCGCATTGCTGTGGTCTAATCTCGAGATTACGAGCGCATGCACCAAGGTAGTGAGCGCCCCCACATCAAGGTAGGACCGCAGCTGGGCTATCCGCCTGAGATGAAAAAAGGCAGTGCGGATCACCGACGCCACCTGGGATTCCATGGTGAGTGCCGGGTCCAGATGGATCCCCAAGCTGCGGACCCCATCCCTGGCAGGAAGAGTCACCCCCCCAAAAAGTGAGGGAGCTTCCCAAACCCCCTAAAGCTCTGTGCCTGGTTGTAGAGCTGGAGGTTGTGGGTTTGATTCTCCACTGTGCCTCCCGGGAGAAGAACCAGCCTGTGTAGCTTGGGGTAAGCTTCTCAGTCCCCAAAAGAAGGGACTGGAAAACCAGTAGATAAAATTCTTATTTCACAAATGGGTTTTAATGGGAAATTGTTGTTTCAATCCTTTTTTATTTTATTTTTTTACTATTATAAAGGATTCTACAAGCTTTGAAATTTTTTATACATTGTTTTATTTGTTTCTGGACTATGGCTTTGAGGAATTTGTAGGAATGCTGCCTGAGAGCTTCTGGAGATGTTATCCAAAACAGTAACTTCACCAAGGTATGAATGTTATTGATTTGATTGATTGTGCTGTACTTCTGCTTTGTTCTGTTGTAAAAATGCTCAGAGACAGGGCAAATGAACAGGACAACTGGGACTTGCAAGGCATTAGTGTTGTTATTTTTAACTTTGTGGCCTATAGTATGCCAAAGCAGGCTGCAAGGCCAACCATGCAATCTTCCACCTCAGCAACCCATTCTCCTCCATTTGTTGCTTTGCTTTGGAATCACCAGTCATTGTTCCATGGCTGAGATCCAGTGTAACATCAGTACAGGGTATATGCCTCATCAATGTACTTACACAGAATCTTTGCCTGGAGAGGGAGCAAAAGGCATCTGGAGAGGGAGCAAAAGGCATCAGGAAGAAGACAGCATCTGCTAAAACACAGTAAGCGTCTTCCATTTTAAGCATGTTCTACCATAATAAACTTTCTTTTCCAGCAGTTCCACCTGCTTGTTTCCAATCTCTTGCTCTCTTCTCTCCTGTTCCTCTCCTCTTCCCATGCTCCTTTGCCCTCTTGTGGCTTGGCTTGTTGGGTAGGGTGGCTGAGCAGCATGTAAGTTGACCCATTGTATCGGCCAGAAAAAAAGAAACACTTGAACAAGGAAGAATTGAATGCCTCCCTGTGAATGCTTTGGAAAAAAATGTTACCACTATTAGATCCAGCTATTTTGTTATTTCTGGGTTCTGTTTGGATTTGAGAGGGTGGTGTTTGTGTGTTTCTTTTAATTTTATTCTTCTTGTCACTTTCCTTTTTTCTTTTTTTTTTCTTTCTTTTTCTTTTTGTAGCTGCAAACCTCAGAATGGTTCCAGATTTTGATGTCCCCCACAGTTGTTCTCCAGTGACATTTAAATGGACTGGAAATGGAATGGTTTGGTGAAGGATGTCTGAAAGGCATGGAGGGTGACAGTGCTGGCTAGGAAGTGAAGAAACACTACAGCAATGTGTTACAGGTTCTAGCTTCATAAAGAGGCCCCACCTGCTGTGGACCCTTGACTTATAGACGGCTCGACTTACAGACTTTTCGAGTTACAGACTTCTCTGGCTGCAAAATTTAGATTCGACTTGCAGCCAGAAAATCAACCTACAGACCGAAAAAAACTAAAATGGAACAAAAATAGAATAAAAACTGCCAGTTATGGGATTAATCTGTTTTCAATGCATTGTAGGTCAATGGAGATTCGACCTACAGACTTTTCGACTTGCAGCCACAGTCAGATTAATTCCATAAGTAGAGGGTCCACTGTACATATCTAAATGGATTTGGGATCTTTGGTACAAGTGATTGTGCAGGTGAGATGTGTAAGTATATAAATCATCTCAATTCTTTCAAGCCAGTTTGCAAAATGGTGCCTTTTGATCAACTTCATAGCAGTAAACATGAAATTCCCTGTGGGATTTTTTTTTAACTGTAGCTGCTGTCTCTGGTAAAAGTGATATGATAGGAAATTTTGAAAAAAAATATATGAAAGGCCCTGTGTAGACCCCTTAATGTGTTCAAAATAAATGTTTAATAGGCACGTCTTCCTTAATTGCATTTTCTTAATTAAGTTAATAGAGCTGAGAACTGCGAAAGAACACATCATGGTGTGAAGAAAATCTCACTCACCAAGCAGCAAGCCTCCCGCTAAGGTGATAAAAACCCACAGAACTGTAATTAAATAAACACTGACTGTTTGTATCACAGGCTTAAATCTCCCATGCTACTTCAGTGGGTGATTAAAAGAGCTCCCTTAACAAGCTATACACAACAATATACACAGGACACCCCTTGTGCTAGCAAGATTGTGTCTTCAGGAAAATTTACTTGAAGGTAACTGAAGAGTCATATGGGACACTAAAAAGTAATAAACTTATTCGGGCATAAGCCAAAGTCCACTTTATCAAATACATGAAGTAGTCACTGAAAAAGATCAGTCTCTATGTTGTCAGTGTAGAGAAAAGGATTTTTTTTTTCACAAAGTGAGGCTAAAAGGTCAAGGAATGCAAAACAAAATTGTAGATCCAGTCACTTTATCTTATGTTTGTTCTATTATTATGAGCAGATATGAACAAACTTAAGTTAATATGTCTTTGCAAAACTCCTTATTAACAGCTGCTGGTGAACATTACAGATCGCCAGAGAATGTGAATATAATGAGATAGCTCAGTGATTCATAGTGCCTGGCTGTGGACAAACATCCAGGAGTCTGAATCAACAGTGTGTTTCAAAGAAGAGAGGCCAACTAAGATCACCAGATGGGTGTGTGGCTGATGGGATTACATGCCTTGGGCAAGTTGCACAGTCCCAGATAGCCAACATAAGGAGCGATTGGTAAACCACTTCTGTGTACTTTAAACCTAGAAAAATCTGGAGGGGTCATCACAAGTTCAGATTGAGTAGATGGGACATATTAATCAGGAAATATTCTAAAAAGAATAGACACTTCCGCCTGGATCAGTGTATGTGTGACTGGAAAGATTAATAATATAGCTAGTTAAGGAAAAGATGGTACAGTGGTGCCTCGCTTAACGAGCGCACCGTATAACGAAGAATCTGTATAGCGATCCCTTTTTGGGGATCACTATACGGAGCTGCCCCAATCGCCACACTCGCTTTGCGACGATTGGGGCGTCCGGTGGCCATTTTGGAGCCGCCGAACAGCTGATCGGCGGCTCCAAAATGGCTGCGGAAGACCCGAAATGCCCCCCCCGCAGCGTTTTCGCAACCTCGGTAAGCAAGGGGAGGGCGCGAAAACACTGACGGGGCCATTTCGGGTCATCCGGCGGCCATTTTGGAGCTGCCGAACAGATCGGCGGCTCCAAAATGGCCACCGGACCACGAAAACATCGCTGGAGGGGTAAGTTTTGGCGCCTATTGGAACGCATTAAACTAAGTTTAATGCATTCCAATAGGCTTTTCCTGCCCCGTACAGCGATGTTTTCGCATAGCGAAGGTTAATCCGGAACGGATTAACCTCGCTATGCGGGGCACCACTGTACTTGATTTTGCTATCTCTATTCTTCACCAGTAGCTTTTAGTTATGAGTTGCTCTAATACATATCAATTGAAAGGTGTTCTTTCATTTGATTCTGTGTTCTTTTGTAGCATACATAGTATTGTAATAGACCTACAGATTTCTTTTGCACTGCTTGACCTTTTAGTTCCACTTTCTTAAAATTCCTTTTTTTCTCTTGCCTCTATGCTGTTGGCACCTATATTGATCCTCCCCAGTTATGTCTGCTGGCTAGAAATGGGCACAAAATGAAGCACGGAGAAAAAAACCTATCGCAAATCATGCCATTTCGTGGTTTGTTTCTTCAGCATGAATGTAATTCTGGACTCATGGCACAGTTAAAACTGGTGTGCCAGAGTGCTCTTCCTTTAGCTATCCGATTTGGCTACAATGACACTTAGATTAGTTGCATTTATATTGAATTATTGTAATGTGCTTTATGTAGGGTTGTTTCTGAAGGCAGTTTGGAAACTGTAGCTGACAGACAGCATATAGTTCTTCTGCTACAACAGCTGAGCTGGCTGCCAGTCCATTTCTAGACCCAATTCTAAGTGCTGGTTATGATGTATAAACTGGTTATGACTGATACAGCTTGGGTCCAAGCTATCTGAAGTACAATATATCTCCATATGAACTTCACCAACCCTCAAGGTCTTCAGAGGAGTCACCTCTGTCCTATTACAGGCACATTTGACAGGACAAATGCACTCCCTCAGGAGGTTAGGTTGATCTCTTTCTATTTTTTTTATTTTATTTTTTGTGAGAGTTAAACACCTGTCTTTTCAGGCAGGCCTTTAATAAATAAGATGAAGTCTCCTGGATGCTGGATGTTTTTTTCTTTTTTAGAGTGCCATTTAAGGTTTTAAAGACTTTTTAATTATTTTAATATCTATTATTATAACTGTTAATTATTATTTTACATTTTTTTTCAATCTTGTAACATATTGTGTTTTTAGTGTGATTTATTTTAATCATTGTGAGCTGCTTTGGGTTCCATCACTAGGACAAAGGTGGCCTAGAAATGAAACAAACCAATAAAATACATAAAATAGAGGGGTATCCATTTTCATTTACCTGCAAGCCAATAGCTCCCTTCTAAAATATAAAGATTTTTTTTAACGTTAGCTAAGCCACCCAGTGTGAGCCTGGGTTATGGTGGTGCAAGTCTCTCAGTACGATTTTCAGCCATTTTGATCAAGAAACTGTACATTGGCAGTGAAACTGCAGCTGCCACAAAGCTTTATCATCACCCACTGTGCTATATTATCAAAGCAGACTGAAGAATATACAATAGCATGCATGAGAAAAACTCTGTTTTCTGTGCTCACTAATGCAGAGTAATAGTGTATACAACTAAAACCAAGTGTCTAGAAAGATTACTTCCTTCGCATGGACTATAATCTATGAATGAATGAATGAATGCCTCTGTGAGGAAATAGGTAGATGGGAAACTCATTGAAATCAAATCCACCAGAAGCTCTCTGAAAATCATCAAGGCTGCTTTGATATTATAATCATACCATGAATTATTCAGTGGGGTATCTTTCACCCACTACACTGACATTAGGGCTTGCTGAGAAAATGGTTTTATATTTCCTTTATCTTTACTTTTTCATGGCACATTTTGTTCTGTTAACACACTTACAAGTACTTTTCTTTAAAAAAGAAAACAGCTGTGTTTAAAGGCATGGACCTTTAAAGGTTGATCAGAGGTTACTATAAAGACTCATTGTCCATTTATTTATACTCAGTATTATAATATTCACAAGCAAGTAATGAGTATGTAATACTGTTTGACTCTGCTCATTTCCTCTCAAACTGGGCAACTATATTATGTGGATAGCTACAAAAACAAAACTGATATGTGTAGGATAAGGATATGGTTGTCTTAATGTCAGATGAATGTGTGTGCTGGCTGGTCTTACTCAAGACCTCCACATGCATACGACAAATGCAAGGATGTTGATATCTGAAAGCAGAGGGTGTTACTCTACCCCTTCCTTTACTAATCCATGGTTGTGTGAACAGGTCTATGCTGTGTGCTCTGCTTTGTCAGGTTATCCATATTAAAGACATAATGAGATTTAGAGTATGATCAGACAGAAAGAAAAGATTGTGTTTGATCACACTGGAAAGCATCACTTGGCCAGAAGCAATCTTCCTTAAAGTAATCCTTCCATTTGTGTGAGAATTGCCCCATTAGGGGAAAAATACTCCTACCATTGGATCAAAAAGATCCAGGCTAAGCACAGATCAGGGTTGGGCTAGTTTGTGATCTCCCACATGTCTTGTGAACACTGGGAAATAGTTTGCATCGGTCTATAGAACATGTGATCCAAAATATGAGCGATTTCTCTATCTGGTCACACCCTACAACAGGAAAGTTGTTTCTTATATGGTGGGTATTGTATTAAACTAGGCATTAGGCACATGCTATTTTACTCTGAAATATTGTATTTGTTTTGTCAAAAATAGTGATAGTGCAGACTTTGACTTGGGAGAGTTTGGAGTATGAATGCTTTTTCTCTGTATAAGGAAGGACCCATTAGGGGTATGTATTTCAGGTTAACCGAATATGGAAAGAATATATAAAAATGTTCTTTCTTTTGGTTTTGGGTTCCCTTGGAAGGTTCCAGTAGAGAGCCTCTGAAACCAAACAATTTTGGCTTCCTGAAAGAGAGAGTGCTGAAAGTATTCATCCATCAGGTTACCTCCATTTGACCCATGTATGTAAAGCACAAACCCTTCCTTCTTTTGCCTGGCCATCACCACAGTTTTGCCAGTCACATTCTTTCCCCTCCCTCTTCTGTCTTTTCTTCTCTCTCATTCTTTTGTCTTGCCACCACTGCCACCATTCTGCCAGCCCTGTTCTGTCCACTCCTTGTCCTGGCATTGCCTCCCACTCCAAGAACACTGCTTCGCCCCCACTGTCAGCCCCAGTCTTTCACTTTCCTCTCCTTGTTTTGCTGTCAGACCTTTTTGGGCTAGGGCAAGAACCCCAAATGGGTATTCCAAAGGAATCTGAAAAAAATGGGAATTGTTTTAATTTACCAAAAGGGCTAGTACCCGAATGATCTGAAAACTAATGATGCACCCTCCCCAAAAACCCCTAAATGAATGAAACTCAAAGGTTTTCTTCATGCATGTCCCCAGGAGCCACATTTTCAGAGTCATAGTCTGAGCAAGTACAACATTAAATAAAATTGCAGATTACTGACATATAGTTATGGCTAAAAACATGAGGCAGTGACATGGATCAGGAACATACATTTATTCACTCCTACTCCATGCCACATAATTATATATATATATATATACTTTTTCCTGAGCAAGTAACATATTGGCTTTTTGATCTTTCAGCATCTTTAATCTAGATGTGACTTTCCCTTTGAAGAAACAGTACAAAATTTTTACTACTCCTTTTACTTTAAAGGTAACTTTTCCAATATCTGAAAGTAATCATACCAATCTTCCAGTCTATATGATCAGAACTTCTATCACATGTATAAGATGTTCACTCATGGGGTGATGGAGATAACTGAATTTTCTCCTCTTCCCTTGTCTTGAACCAGAGTTATATACCAAATGTGGAGCCTAGACACATAAGCAAGATCAGACCTTGAGGGAGGTGATGATGACATAAGATGGGGGCATAGCAATGAGCATGCTCTATCTCTCACTTCTCATGAGACCATGACAGTGTGAGGAAGAACATCTTATGATAGATTATAGATATAACCTTTATTCAATTATTACCTACCTGGTTATTGCCAACATGCTCAGAAAGGGGCAACTATCCCAGTCTCTCTCCATCATTACTTTCTCCATGTGGAGAGAAAAGTGTCTGAAGAGGAAGAACTTCTGCTCACATGAGTGCCACATGGGAAAGCAAGATGCCTGGAAGATCTGTCCTTTCTAATTGTATTCATAGCAGATGAAAATACAATGAATGAATAGTGCTTGGTGAGGGACTATACTTAAATGTGGCTTTGGTTAGCTGTTATGAGGCAGAACCCAACTATAGAAAAGCAGTTATTTGGTATATTGTGCCTTAATGGACTTAGTTAACTGCTACTAATCTCCTCCTTCTCTCTTTATAAGTATGACATGGGGCAGGAAAAGGACTGTAAGAGGCAGATTATTTCAGCATCAACATATTCAGCATCAATACACACTAATCACCCATCTACAGGAAAAGACAAAAGCCTATCTCACAGCCATAAATACTGCACTCCCAAGCCAACTACACGAGAGTACAGGTTGCTGTCCTCTGAAGATGCCGGCCACAGAGACTGGCGAAACGTCAGGAAGAACAACCTTCAGAACATGGCCAAAGAGCCCAAAAAACCCAGAACAGCCATTAGATCCCGGCCGTGAAAGCCTTCGTGAATATAGCACAACAATACACCCACAACAATACACACTAATCACCCATCTACGGGAAAAGACAAAAGCCTGTCTCACAGCCATAAATACTCCACTCTCAAGCCAACTACACCAGAGCACAGAGTGCTGTCCTCTGAAGATGCCGGCCACAGAGACTGGTGAAACGTTAGGAAGAACAACCTTCAGAACACGGCCAAACAGGCCGAAAAACCCAGAACAACCAACATATTCTGTGTTAATAAAATCCGTAAATTGTTTTTTGGTCCTCATAACTCCTCAATCATTCACCAATTCTCCTGAAAATGAATATATTTCTTACCTGGCAACACCTTTGTTATGGTTGCCATTTTAATATAAGTTCCATGAAGAGTCATGTGAGTTTTATTAACTAGATGACTGCTGTCTGCTTCTTGGTTTGTTTGTTTGTTTGTTTGTTTGTTTGTTTGTTTTTGAGGACAGTGATCAACATTGTCTGTTGTTCTTAGAACAATGGCCCACAAGGAATGCCAGGGAATTATGATGGTCCCTCTTGGATTACATTCAAGGCTGCTTGAATATTGAATGCACAATGTATACTCAGACAGATACCCCTGCAGCTATCTGTCAAGAACTCAGGTTGAAAAATTACCTTGCAAGGGGCTGCTATGCCTTAAAACTTAGTCAAAAGGGGGAAAGAGGGAAAATATTTATTTTGTGAGAGTATTTTTTCATTTCCAATGACAATCAAAGGGAGCCACAAATCCTTTGGTGTCAAGGTTATGACCTGGCCCCCAAATCAATCTGAGTAAAATGAGGCTGTTTCTGTACAGTTGAATCAGGGCACAAACCAAATACCTGAATAGCTGTTATTGTGCATTTCCATCAAATGCTAATAATTTTTTTAAACTCACCCCCCCCAATGACTTGGAAAAAATATAAAATGTATGTACTGGTTCTGTTATACATAATACTTTCTCAGCTCTACCCAGCATGATACTTCCTAAACTACCTAACAAGCAGACAAGACTTTAAATAATTAATTCTAAAAATGGAAGATATGGTTATTGGCCCCATCTAGAAAATTATTTCTTCCAGCAAGAATGAGTAAAAACATAAGAATGGCAATTTATATATAGGCCAGTTTCTAGACAGGAAGTAATTAAAAGGCAATTTACACAGATCAAGTTATTCAATATAATATCTTGGAGGCCAAATAGTCTCTGAACTTTATAGGAATAGCTTTTCCAAAGGATTTAAATGTACTCAGAATGGGGCTTCCCCCCCCCCCCAGTTATGCTGAGGATCAGTCAGTACAGTAGCAATATCCTGCTTTGCTATGGAACTGACCCACAAAAATAGAAGAAACACATGGCAAAGTTATGGATTATGGGGAGAACAATACAAAGAACATAGTAGTATCAACTGCAAGAAAATCACTCTGAAAAGGTGGCTATGCTTTACTTGCCAAATGTTATGGTGATATGCAACCTATAATTCTGAGAATGGCAAATCACAAAGCCTACTTAATTCAGTGGGGATTTATTCTCAAAGGCATGTATATTCTTGGTATACATAATATAGTTTCTATGACATGGTCACTGGATATTATCAAGGGACAGAGTGATAAACTAGGAAGTCTGAACCAGGCCTTGGTTTGACAATGGTAAACCACTCCTTGGACATGTCAAACCCTGAAAAACCCTATTAGGGTTGACATAAGTCAGGAATGAATTCACATAAGAACAACATAACATATATACAGTATAGGACAAATTTGTAGTTGTGGCAGCATAAAGTGTTGCTAATGAAGATTTTTTCTTTGGATATCCCAGGTGGTAATTCCATCTCTTCTATTTCTTTACATGGGTAGAGAACTGAAGCCCTCAGACAGAACTTGTCACTCATTGAGACCTAATCTGGCTCCCTAAGCTTTCACAAAGGGTCCTACTCCTTCCCTGTGATGCCATCAGTTAGTGGATAATATGTTTCTCCGGATTTTATGCACAGCTTTTCCAATTCCATAGGCTGGTGTTTCCCCTTTGCCCCCTATAAAGACACGAGACCAGAATTATGGATTAAACACGAGATTGCCAATCCTCTGGCAAAGGGGGGTCCTGCCATAGTGTGGGCTCAGGTTTGAATACATGGGGCTGAACGGACCCTTTTACAAACAAACAGCCACTTCAATTTAAAACAATCACCCCCCAATTCTTTGTGCTGCCTGATATAAGGAAAGAATGGTAGCTAATTAAATAAGCCCGCTAAAGTAACTGGCCTCAATTAGCAAGTGCCTTCCGGTATAGACATGCCTGGCTGACTGCCTGGCAACGTCCACAATTCAATTCAAACGTGTTCACGTGGGGCGGGGAAACGGCACATCAAACCTCCGAGGCGCCTAATGCCCGAGCCACACAGTAGTGAGTGCCTTCCAGAATAGGTGTGCCTGGCCAACTGCCTAGCACCCTTTACAATTCAATGCCAAGCATGTCCGAGAGGGGGGGGAAAGTGGCATGACAAACCTCAGAGGCGCCAAATGGCTGAGCCATGCAGTACTGGCTCAAGTAGTAAAGCGCCGACAAACAAGGAACTGAGAAAGTAACAATCACTATTGAAACATTACTGTGAAATGATTAATTATCGGCCTAGGTAAGAATTCCGATGTGTATGGCCTTTTATATATTAATTTTTTAAATGAAGGGTAGCTCATGCCGTGGCGCGGCTCACGTGAGCCACACTATCACACCGCACCCCTCTTGGACTGTGTCTATTTTAACCAAACTAACAGGAAAAACAACCAACTCAACAGTTAAATATGCTAACGAATATTGGCAAATGCCAGCCAAACCAAGGGAGGTAGCTGATGCTACCCCCCCATGAATCCGAGTGGTGAGAGGCCTAAAAAACCAGCTACGCAGCTAGTAAAAGAGCAGATCAGCAGGAGTCCTCCTTTGATCCTTGCCGTCAAAGGAAGAGGAGGGGGAATGGCCCTTAAATAACCTACCGTTCCCCCTCTCCCTCAAATTACACGAGACTGTGAGGTCTCGCCTCATCTGGGGAAGAAGGCAAAGGCAAGCCACACTGCCGAAGTGTGGCTTTGCAGCGGCTTCATCATTCTGACATTTTGGTGTATCACAGAACACGAGGCAATTCTTGTTCTCCTCCCTGGATATTTTTACATTGTAGATCTTTTTGCTTCACAAGGATGCATTAAACAGAAAACATGAAGAAAAGGGGAGTCTTCGGCATTTAGTCTCTTTCACTTTTACATGATTAATGGCATTTCCCTCTGAGAAGATTATGTGCATGCACTTAGGTGTGATGATAGCAACCGGACTGGATGATCAGCTTAAACGAGTGCTACTTAAATAGGGCTTCGCTGCTGGAAGATTCCTTTCATCTTTTTATTATAGCATGGCTCTTTGTTTCACCCGTGGAGCATCAAAATTAACTGAACTGAATAAGCAGGGGGATGAAGGTGTGGAATAAAAATAAGAACTCGATGCCACACTCCAGTTTGTATATACAGAGGCAGTGGGACATATGAAACTGCCTTACACTAGGTCCAAATATTTATCCATCTAGTCCATAGTTTGGGAAAGTTACTTTTGGGGGACTGCAGCTCCCCCAAATCCTTCATGGCCCAGTTATGATGGTGGTGGGATTCTTTTCAATTCAAAAAAGGTAACTTTTCAAGCTGTGAAATTGTAGCGCAGTCTTATCTGTACTGAGACAGCATCTGTCCTTCACCTCAGGCCAAAGTCTTTCTGTTACAAAGCAAAAGGAAAGCAAAAGCGTGCTACTTATATACCAGCCCATATCATTTAAAGCACTCTCTGGGTGGTTTACAGGTTGCAGGCTGCGCACTGCCCCTCACCCAGCAAACTGGGTACTCATTTTACTCAATGGTGCAAAAATCAACTGCTTATGATTTTAACTTAACTTCCATGTTCAGGTCCAAAGCAAACATGGCGGCAGCTCCAGAAAAGTTCAATGTGGAAGGGCTCTAATACATATCAATTAAAAGGTGTTCTTTCATTTGATTGTGTTCTTTTGTAGCATACACAGTACAGTGGTGCCTCGCTTAGCGAGTGCACCGTACAACGACGAATCCGTATAGCGATCCCCTTTTTCGGGATCGCTATACGGAGCACCCAATCGCCGCAACTCGCTTTGCGACGATTGGGCGTCCCGCGGCCATTTTGGAGCCGCCGATCAGCTGATCGGCGGCTCCAAAATGGGCGCGGGAGGACCCGAAATCGCCCCGCGGGGTGTTTTCGCGCTCTCGGCAAGCGAGAGGAGGGCGCGAAAACGCGGCGCGGGGCCATTTCGGGTCCGTTTTGAAGCCGCAAAACAGCTGTTTTGCGGCTTCAAAACAGCCGCAGAGGACCCGAAATGGCCCCGCGCCGCGTTTTCGCGCCCTCCTCTCGCTTGCCGAGGGCGCGAAAACACCACGCGGGGCCATTTCGGGTCCGTTTTGAAGCCGCAAAACAGCTGTTTTGCGGCTTCAAAACGACCCGAAATGGCCCCCCGCGGCGTTTTCGCGCCCTCCGCAAGCGAGGGGAGGGCGCGAAAATGGCTGCCCGGGGCCAAGAAACTTCTCTAAGTGGGAAGTTTAGGGCCGATTTGGAACGCATTAAATGAAGTTTAATGCGTTCCAATGGCTTTTTACTTCCCGCTTAGCGAAGATTTCGTATAGCGAAGGTTAATCCGGAACGGATTAACCTCGCTATACGGGGCACCACTGTATTGTAATAGACCTACAGATTTCTTTCGCACTGCTTGACCTTTTAGTTTCACTTTCTTAAAATTTCCTTTTTCCTCTTCCCCCTATGCTGTTGGCACCTATATTGATCCTCCCCAGTTATGTCTGCTGGCTAGAAATGGCACAAAATGAAGCACAAAGCAAAAAACCAACCACAAATCATGCCATTTCGTTGTTTGTTTCTTCAGCTTGAATGTAATTCTGGACTCATGGCACAGTTAAAACTGGTGTGCCAGAGTGCTCTTCCTTTAGCTATCTGATTTGGCTACAGTGACACTTACCATTAGTTGCATTTATATTGAATTATTGTAAAGTGCTTTATGTAGGGTTGTGTCTGAAGGCAGTTTGGAAATGGTTGTTGTGGGTTTTTCAGGCTCTTTGGCCATGTTCTGAAGGTTGTTCTTCCTAACGTTTCGCCGATCTCTGTGGCCGGCATCTTCAGAGGATGAAGATGCTGTCCACCAGAGCACAGGGTGCTGTCCTCTGAAGATGCCGGCCACAGAGACTGGCAGAACATTAGGAAGAACAACCTTAAGAACAAGGCCAAACAGGCCGAAAAACCCACAACAACCATTAGATCCCGGCCGTGAAAGCCTTCACGAATATGCAGTTTGGAAACTTTAGCTGGTTCATAATGCAACTGACAGACAGCATATACAAGGGGGTGCTGATAAGTATTGAGCCTTTCCCAGAAAAAATTGAGCTAGGAAGCTATAAATTGCAGGGTCCATTGGCCAATTTGTATGTATTCAATGATGCAAAAATCAACTACCTATGATTTTAACTTATCTTTCATGTTCAGGTCCAAAGTGAACATGGCAGCACCTCCAGAAAAGTTCAATGTGGAAGAGCATAGGACCATAATCAAGGTCCTGTTTTGCCAAGGGAAAGGTGCAAAGCAGATCCATTATGAAAAAATATATATATGGGTGACAGTGGCCCTTCATATGCAAGAGTTAAACTTTGTGTTGTCAATTTTAAAACTGCCCATTTCGGTGATGAAAGTGAGAAACCCAGTGGAAGGCCTGTTTCTGTCTCTTTGCCTGCAAATGAGAAAGCCATCCATGACATGATCATGGAGGACCGCTGAATATCAGCCAAAAGCATTGCTATATATCTGAGAATATCACATGAGATGGTTGGTGTCATTATCCACAACAACTTGGAAATGAGAAAGCTGGCAGTAAAGTGGATCTCCAAATTTTGACAACCCAAGAAAAGAGGAATCATGTGCAGTCATCGGCGGCTGTTTTGGAACATTTTGCAAGAAATGAGTCAGATTTCCTGGGCAAACTGGTAAATGATGATGAGACATGGATCTACTGTTATGATCCTGAAACAAAGAAACATTCTGAGGTATGGAGGCACAGTGGTTCCCCCAGGCCAAAAAAGTTCCAAGTGCAAAGGTCGGTGCAGAAACAAATGGCAACAGTTTCGTTGTGAGGAAAGCTCTCCAAAGGTGTCATCCTGTTACCTGACAATGACTCGTCACACACTGCAGATGAAACAATGGAAAAACTGACATTCTTAGGCTTTCAAGTGATGCCCCGTCCACCTATTCTCCCGACCTGGGTCCTTCTGGCTATTATCTGTTCCCCAAACTCAAAAAACACCTGAAGGGACAACGATTTGGGAGTGTTCTAGAGGCAAATGAGTGGTTACACCAGCAGTAGGAAGAATTTTATTTTCAGGGACTGAAGAAGCTGCAGGACAGATGTCGCAAGTGCATTGACTTCCTGGGGGAATATGTAGAATAGTGTGGCAGTTACAGCTTTGTAGCTCATTTTTTTTTCTGGGAAAGGCTTAATACTTATCAGCACCCTCTTGTATAAAAACACATCATAGTATAAATTCGTTAGACATTCCTAATAAATTTGGTATACAGTCCGTTTGTTTGCACCAAGACAAATCCGGTTTTTGAAATAAAATCAGACCAATCTCAGCTGTGATAAAAAGACATTTACATCAGCATTATTATTATGCCATGCATTCCGCCACCATGATAGTCACTGCTGCAGAGAGGAACTGGAAAATATTCAGCATAATAGTGCAAGAGCACATTCACTTGGGAGGTGGGAATGTACTACCTGAAGATATAACCATTTTTAATATGAATTTTCAATAAGGATTTAGCCTTCCATGCTCATTATATAGATATTGGGGTGGGTGGGTTCAAACCAGATTGGGACTTAGTAGGAGGCAAAGGTTAAAGTACACATGTCAGGCTATCCTCTCATCAGCAAATTACTTTAAAAAAATCCATGCACAATTACTAACTGTATGTATTGCACCTCATCTAATTTGGCCCTAAGACTTCAATCTCCCTCTGTAGGATTATAAAAGTTTGCTAGTCTATAATGCAAAGCACGGTGATACAGTATTGTTGCCACTATATATTTATGGGCAATAATATAGCTTCTGGGCAATCGCTTCATCCAAGGGGCTCTGCAAGAACTGTCAGCATTTTTTCCTTCTCTGCAAGTACTTGTTCGATGTTCTCATATTGATTTAACAAGCAGCGTGCATGCTGAATGCTACTTGTTTCTCTGCTACTTTGTAAGGATAATTTGAGGTTAATAGAATTGCCAAATAAGTACTAGCTCAGTTCTCTCTGCAGATGAAGAAGTGCTTGAGCTACCGATTATTTGATTATTCTCACATCTCTCCTCCTTTAATATGAAGCTAGAAATCACACACAGGGTCTTCTAAGAGGGTGGATGCTTCTGTCAGGGATTGGCAACACACCTGGCCATGGCTTGCATGCAGTTTACGCCCATTTCATCATCTGCTGCTGCCACCAAATTTAGCGATGTGTCACCACAATGCTATAGCATGGCAGTGGCCAAATGAAGTATATTTTATAGTTAAAATAAGTTTCATATGGAAACAAAACTCTCCTTCTACTAAAATGTTCCCCACACCTTTTTGTTCTACCTTAGAAATGTTTATAATTCTGCCAAAGACAATACAGCACATCATTTGAATGGGGTCAGATTTAGTGGCTGATGGCTCCTCACAGGTTCCAGGGAAAGCTTCTCAGACTATCAGTTGGATGGTGAGCACATACACAGAGGCAACTGCCGGCTCTGAGAAGGGAAGCTGGTCTACTTTCTCTGTGCATGTGCCTGTCTATCAGCTGAGTAGCAGAGGCAGGAGGGGAACCTAGGGCCACTGTCTCTGAAGATGGTGGTGGAGGAGGAGGTGGTGGTATCAGGAGCAGGTAGGGAGGCAATGGGGACAGTGGGAAGGGGTGGACAGGCATCCCTTTTGCTGAAGCAAACCAAAGTGCGGAGGAGAAAAAAAAATCAGCATTTTGTTTTGTTTGGGCAAAGTAAGATCCCCAAATGGAGGGCGTGAGTCATATCACGAACCACCTGAATCATCACTTTTTCTGTTTCATGGTTCAGTTCATGCCCATCTCTAGTCAAAATCCTGAAGATGATCTTAAATAGCAGTTCCCAGCTTGGGGGAGGAAACAATATTTTTGGGCTGCAACTCCTCAGTTTTTGACCACTGAATATACCGGACACTGGCTAAGGCTCCTGGGAGATGCAACCTGACAATATTGGGATACCAAAGATCGGAAACTATTGATCTCAAGAGTTTGAGTAATGATAGGAAATGTTAACAAATGTGTGTTTTTTTTAAACAAACTCTTGGTTTGGCGGTTCGGCAGGGTTTGTTCCTCTGCTGAACAGCTGACCTGTAGTTGGGCACCCTGCACCCTTTAGCAGGCACCTACTTGGCAGCAGCATCCAGAGAAGGTGGGGCAGAGTGCTGCCACTGAGTGGGCATTGTTTAGGGGCACCAAACGACAGATCAGCTGTTCAGCCAAGACACGAATGCACTAAGCCAGTGGTTGGTGCCCGACTCTAAAAATAACCATTCAGGATAAAAACCTTATCTTTAGGCACATTCCAATCCTACAGGAGACAAACATTCTTGTTTGATGAGCCAACAGCTGTCTTTCCTTACATCTTTGTATAGGTATCTGCTGCCTATGCCAGTAAAGGTGGCATGTCTACCACAGCTTTTCTATTACACCAGGAGTAGAAGGTCAGTCTTCTCAATGGCATAGCTGAAGACTGTGCTTTATTCTAAGATTTTCTGGGATATCTTGAAAGAATATTATGAATATTACACTTTCGGTGTTAAAAAGGGGCTGGGGTGGAAATCAACATGAACTGGCAACATATCAAGTTCTGAAGGTCTCATTCACACTTACCCAACTCACACTGGCAAAGTCTCTCCCCAAGGATTGGCTGACTTTAATACAACACGATTGCTGTACTTTTAATTGGAATATTAATTAGCATTCATTTTTCTTCTCTCCCTCATTTCTAAGGGTATATTTAGAGAAAAGCAACAGCGACAATGTCGAGAGTGTGCTTCTCACAGCTCATTGAACCTCCTCCCACTGACATGTATATTATCCCATGGAAAAATAATGATGGCAGTTATGGGATATGAGGTTACAACATATACCTTGCAGCTCACTCTGATGACCTGCATTTTGATAGAGAGTCCTTGTATACAAGGGCATTTCCTTCACACTATTATGCAAAATAAACAAGCATAGCCAAGAGCAAAGATTTATAGCAGCAGACTGTGTTATCGCTTCCTGTGTGCTCGTGCCATATTCTCTGTACAAAGAAAATATAATTAAGATGCTATGGTGTGCATGTGTGAGTGAGTGATAGCCTTCACAAGTGGTCTTTAGCTAAAAATTTTAGTATGTACAAAACTATGCCAGTACTACCATGTGTGCAGGGGCACCATGTTTTGCAAAAGACCCTAGTACTTCAGTGTGGTTCAGATGTGCAGGTCTAGATGATGCTTAATTCAAATGCATTTAAACAGGACTTTCCCCAATGTCTTCAGTGACATAGACATCAGGTTCTTATATTCACCATTTTCTAGGCAGCTGAGTATGCAAGGATGACAAAACTCTCTTGGAAAGACAATAATGTTCAGAAAAACTGAAGGCAGTGTGAAAAGAAAAGACCATATATCAGAAGGTTTGACTCTATAAAGAACATCTGGGACCCAAGGTTGGGAACTACACCTATAAAGGAAGCCACAACCTTGAGTTTGCAGGAACTGAGCAAGGCTATCAACAACAGGACATTTTGGAGGTCATTCATTCACAGAGTTGCCATTAAGGTAGAGGTGACTTGACAGCACATAACAGCAGAGGCCACCCAGAGCCATAAAATCTGCATCTGTCCTCCCCATTCTCTAGTGAATGAAGACTTAAAATTTTCAGGGAAAGGATGTAAGAAATATGTAAACCATAATGCAATGACAAAACTGCTGGAAACTTGCATCTGTGTTAATGGGTGTGTTTCATGCAGCTGAATGGTAGTGGCCAAGGAGCATGTTGGTAGCAGCAACAGAGAGCTCCCTGGCCATTAAAGATGATGCCACTGCTGCCACCATACTTCTGGCCACCACCCTTAGTAATCTGCTGGACCAGCTCTCTTGCCCAGCTGACTGTTGGACAGTGGTAGCAGCGGTGTGGGTGGGTGTCTCCCAGACTATCAAAGGTGGTGACAACACATCTGCTGCTGCCACCAGTGCACTCCCAGTTGCCACTGTCCAGCTGCCTATTAGCCAAGCCCAGCTGACTGTAGGGGAAGTCCTACTGCAGTTTCAAGTGGTGCACACCTGGAGATTTGAACTAGTTTAAGGTAATAAGGTATTCCAGATATGTCGAGTCAAATACAGCATATCTATGTAATTATTTCCCTCCCCCTTTCATGTGAGCCTTCAGTAATTTCTGCAGTGATATACATTTACTCTACATTTCATAGTGCAACTCCAGTTATCACATACTATCTTGTGTCAGAATTGGCATATTTTCCAAATATGATTGTTAAAATACTCTCCATAACTGTAACAAAGCACCCTTGCTGCATAGCTCAATGGTTTAGGTATTTGGCTGTGGATTCAGAGGTTAGAAGTTCAATTCCCCACTGTGCCTCCTTGACAGGGCACAGTGGTCCATATGGTCCCTTCCACCTCTGTAGTTCAAAGATTATTATTTTAGGACATCCTAGTCCCTGTTGTTACTATTTTTAATAGATTTGTTCTGCACAAGGAAAAGTGAGGAAGGGAGAATAGAAAGAGTTATACAAGAGCAACAGAGGTGCTTACTCTATATTAGATCATTTTAAGCATCAAGTTGTAAATTATCAGTATAAGAATGTATAATGAAAAACTGTCAGAGCTTAACATAGAATTGTACCACCAACCAACACTGCAATATTACTGTTTTAAAGGAGAAATAAGAGTCCTCAGCCATTTGTGGCCTGGTAAAAATAATAAAGATTGTAATACTATGAAATAATATTTTATCTGGTATGTGTGTGAGACATACAGAGTGCCTCTACAACCATTTGTAAATCAGGCTGAGCCGATTTTTTTGCCATAAATTTTTACCATTCAAAAATCAAGTGCCTCGTTTAACTTCTGCTGATGCATATGGAACAGCAATTAACCACTCTTTCTGTTTGTCTTCCACAAAGTGGAGAATTAACTGCAGATGATTAACTTTAAAAGTGACAAACAGTAGGAACTGTGGAATTTGAGGGCATTGATTATGGGTCTGTAGTACTAGCTTAATTAAGGTTGCAGTCCTTTAGTCACTCACCTAACCTGACTGCTTTATTTCAATGAAAATCCCATCTGGAAGCTTTCTCTACTGACGTCGTCCTCTTTCTTCATATTTCCTGATTAGCTTTACCTGCTTTCTGTTCCTAAGAAGAATGCTATGTGAACACTCCTGTAGGTTTTTCATGGTTGTACTATCACCTGCACCATTAACAAAAGGAAAAGCAAGTACCAGCAGTCCAAAGATACTAAAAAAAGGATTCATGTAATAGTCCTTATGAAAGTCTAGAAAAAACTCAAACTAGTGCTTCCAAGCACTTTAGCATACAATTCAACCACCATCCCACCATTTGCTAATTTGGGATGATGAAAATTGTACTCCAACAAATGAGTGGGTCCTGCTGAGGAAAGCTAGACTTCAGTGACACAGGAAGAGCTTCATTTCCTCTCTGCCATTTCCATGGTAAGGCTATGATGCAGGTAGGAGCAAAGAACTGCACTCTGCAATTTAGTAGTGGAGAAAATTCAACCCAGAGTGGGAGCCTAAAGCAGGTACAGGCACTCTCTTAATGGAAATAAATTAATTGTACTGCTAGGTGAACAATATTTATCAATCACCAATGTTTGTATGCCATAACAATATCCACACGAAGCCATTTTAACTGTCACAGTCTGGGACACGTTCTCCTCAGCTAAGCTGAGTGGACCCTTGACTTACAGACGGCTTGACTTACAGACTTTTTGAGTTACAGACTTCTCTGGCCGCAAAATTTAGGTTTGACTTGCAGCCTGAGATTTGACTTACAGACCAGAAAAAAAACAAAATGGAACAAAAACGGCCTGTTACGGGATTAATCAGTTTTCAATGCACTGTAGGTCAATGGAGACTTGACCTACAGACTTTTTGACTTGAGAACCACCTTCCAATACGGATTAAGTTCTCAAGTCAAGACCCCACTGTAAATGGGTCACTTCAGGAGAGGATTCCCTTAGTGATTCAGTAAGGTCTAGGTCAGGGATGTGCATTTGGACTTTTTGGACTATACATCCCATAAGTCTCCTTTCTGGGAGCCCCACCAGACCAGCAAGATTTAAATCTTAGAAATGCCTAAATTGTGCTCGCCTGGAGAAAAGGCCCAGCTGGCAGGCTTCATGCCTTGGACAGGCCTAACTTCCTGTTTGAAAAAGAACCTGCCTCAGTGGTTGTTGGGAAGCTTTCTTTCAAACAGGAAGATAGGCTTGTTCAGAGCATGAAGGCTGCCAGAGGAGGTTCTCTCCAGATGAGCACAATTGAAATATCTGAAAGGTCTAGGTCTTGTAGGTGGGAATTCCAGAAAAGAGAATTATGGGATTGGTAGGCAAGGAATCTAAAATGTATATTCCTAGATCAACTATTTCAGAAGGAACACAGAACCAGGATAACTGGAAGTGCCTTTGCTGATCTCAAGCATTCTGTATTCCATATGGACTGGAGTCTGAAAGACCAAGGCAAAGTGTGGGTATATGGAGGATAAGATGTAAACAAGCATTCTTACACTGCACAATATCATTCTTGATCAAGAGGCATGTTGCTTAAATTTTATTTCCTGTTTTCTCGTTCTACTGAAGCTTCAGTCAAAATGACGTAACCTCTGGTTTTAAACTAGCAGGGATTGTGGACGGGGGATGTTAAATAACTGAATGTGAGTCCCTTATGATATGACATGCAAATCTAGGAGTAGATTTGTGCAATTCTATGCATATCTATACAGAAGTAAGGCCTACTGAATTTAATAGGATTTTTTAAGTGTATAAAGGGATCCAGTTTTTAATGTCAGTGATTTAGTGAGTAGAGCTTGTCTATGACATTTTTTTTAAAAAAAAGCAAGACAAAGTAACAACATCAAATTCTTCTTGAATTTGTTCCACTATCAGGGCAACTTAAAAGTTAAATTAAGTTGTATTAAGCTACCCTAAACCATCTTGCCATGTACTTTTGGACTTTTAAGTTCTTCAGACTGGTACAATCCTGATGAAGTGGTGTTTAATCCACGAAAGCTTGGTTTATTTTGTGATTTATTTTTAGTGGTCTATTTTTGCATTTGGAGTTAAATTGGTATGATGTCCAAAACACATTACATAGTAGAAATTGTTCTGGAATAGTATAGATCAGTGGTCCCTAACCTTGGACCTCCAGATGTTCTTGGACTACAACTCCCAGAAGCCTTCACCACTATCTCTGTTGGCCAGGATTTCTGGGAGTTGAAGTCCAAGAACATCTGGAGGCCCAAGGTTGGGGACCACTGGTATAGATGATCTGGTGAGAAGAGGAAATCAAACAAATTTAAGCTACAGTTCTTAAAGCCATGAGGTTTTTGCAGCCAGCAGGCATGGAAATATTTCAGGATGAGAACAAGTACACAGGGAAGTCTAATGGAGTGGGAATCTTAACTGAGCTTGCCGAGTCATTTTCTATATCCCCGCTCTCTCTTTTCTGCAGCCTTAAGGAGTAACTGCTGCAAGTGACAATTGATGGAGATGTCTAATGAAAAAGGTATTTCAGCCCAGCAGATGGAACAGTCCTCTAGTTTCATCTGTAACTGTCCCCAATTTTTATATCTTCCAAAACAAAAACAAAGAAACATTTCTTCAAAAATGTATGAGGGGCTTTGAGAAACAGTAGCTAGCAAAAACTGTAATTGAAGTCTAGATGGGAAACAGCACAGCATGAAATGTAGGTGTGTATGCATATTCATGTTCATTTTGGAATTCCAAACAAATCAAAATTTTGGGTTATAAAACAATTAGCGTCTCATTAGCATTTCCAGAAGGGAAGGAAAAAGAGACAAAAAGAAACTTCTAAGGTTTTGCACATATTTTCAGAAAGTTTTATTTGACTGCGATTGAAACTGGAATAGAATTGTATTTTATGTAAACACATCATTAGTTGAAAGCTCTGATTATGTAGTGCAGATGAAAGATGTGCAACACATAAAATCTAAGCAATGTTCTTCTGACCGCATATAGACAATGAGAGAAAACAGCAGTATATGCATACTTAATATTACATTCTGAGAAGCAAGAAAAGCAATATATTAGAAATGTCATCCATTAATGCCCTATTATTTTTCTGTTTAGCATTCTTTTATTTACCGTATTTTTCGCTCTATAAGATGCACTTCCCCCCCCAAAAAAGTGGGGGAACGTCTGTGCATCTTATGGAGCGAAGCTGGCAATTTTGCCTCCACTGGTCCCATTGGGGGGTGGGGAGAGCCTCCCAAGGGTCCGGGTCTGCCTTCCAGGACCCTTGGGAGGCTGCTCCCCACCCCCCACGGGGCCCACGGGGTGAAATTGTTACCTGGTGACTCTTTTGAGGCTTGGGAAGCTTTGGAAGCGACCCTGAAGGTGGCGATTTCGCTCCCTCTGGCCCCCAGGGGGGCAGGGTGAGCCTCCAAAGGGTCCTGGAACACACCCTAGGACCCTTTGGAGGTTCACCCTCCCCCTCCCATGGGGCCAGAGGGGGTGAAATCGCCACCTTCTGGGACTCTTTTGAGGCTTGGGAAGCTTCAGAAGAGTCTCTGAAGGTGGCGATATTGCCCCCTGTGGCCCCCAGGGGGGCTGGGTGAGCCTCCAAAGCGTCCTAGGGTGTTTTCCATAAGACAGACCTCTCCATAAGGCTCACCAAGTTTTTAGGAGAAGAAAACAGATTATTTTTTTCCTGTTTTCTTCTCCTAAAAATTTGGTGTGTCTTATGGAGTGAAAAATATGGTAGCTGCCTGAGCTGGGTATGAGCAGCACTACTTTGATTGGTTATAGGCAACCATTTCCAGTTGAGCAGCTAGGGAAGGGTCTCTGTGTGATTCTATGGTATTATTATTGAGAAATCTCTTAATAGCCTACCTTATCCACCTCCTTATTATTTATTTTATTTAAAGAATTTTTACCCCACCTTTGTCCATAAGAAGGACCCAAGGCAGCTTAAATCATTAAAAGACAATATTGAAAACTAAAAAGAGTAAGTATACAAATTGTGCCCCAAAGTGGATCGACAGACAGTGGAGCTGCTGTAATGGGAGAATTATGTGATCCCCTGTTAGCAATCTGGCAGCTGCATTTTGGACCTGCTAAAGTTTTCTGCCACTTTCCAGAGGCAGTCCCACATAGAGCTTGTTACAGTAATCTAGTCATGATGTAACTGAGGCATGTGTCACTATGGCAAGATCAGACCTATTCAGGAATGGATGCAGCTGGCACACTAGTTTTAAAAGGCATGGCTGACATCTGTGCATCCAGGCTAAGATACGAATCCAGGAGCTGTGCACTTGTGTTTTTGGAGGGAGTGCAACCCATCCAGCACATGCTACGTCCCTATGCCTTGATCTGCTTTTCAGCTTACCAGGAGTACCTCTGTCATGTCTGAATTAAATTTCAGTTTATTCACCCTAATTTAGTCCATTACTGACATCAAACACTGATATAGAGCTGAAATAGTTTACTGTGCATCCTGTTTGGGGCTGGGCTCATCAGTGTTAAGGGAACAGCATCCTAACAGACAGTCCAGATCAAAAAACCTAGCGGCAAGGTCAGTAGTCAAATACAGGTCAAACAGACATGTCTTATCGGAGAGCAAGTCAGTCCAAATGTCAAGAGATAAGAAGGTGAAGTCAAAACAATGAGAGGTCAAAGCAGATAACAGCCAAAAGAGTTATAACAAAATGCAGTCCAAGGTGAGGTACCAGAAGACCTGTCATGACAAGAGGCATAGCTAAAGAGTTAAGGATTTCATGTAGATGTTCTCAGAAACTCATCTGGGCTAGAATTTAATCATTTATACTGAGCTGTCTAAGCTCTACCAGAAACTCTGGTATAGGCTGTTCAGCACTGAGTCTCCCTTGGAGGGGTAAACCATTTACTTCATAAGAATCTTTACTCCTAAAGAGTCCCCTTATGATGCATTTTTCTTAGTTGATTCCCAAGGGCTGTCATTGCTTCCAAGGAAAGGCTGTGGAGTTTCAGTGGCCATGCTCCAAGAGCCTGGGAGTGGCACCTCTTGCAATAAGGATGTAAATCTTTGTTTGTCTCATACTCCACCCTCATCCTGGTGGATCAAGTAAAAGCTCTATCTCACTCTTGGGTGGAAGCAAAGACTCTCATGTGCCTTTAACATTCGTTCTTCAAGGTGAGCTTTTGTACTTTTGTTGTTTAGTCGTTAAGTCCTGTCTGACTCTTCGTGATCCCATGGACCAGAGCACGCCAGGCCCTCCTGTCTTCCACTGCTTCCTGGAGTTTGGTCAAATTCATGTTGGTAGGTTCGATGACACTGTCCAACCATCTCATCCTCTTTCCCAACATCAGGGTTGTTTCCAGGAAGTCATCTCTTCTCATGGGATGGCCAAAGTACTGGAGCCTGAGCTTCAGGATCTGTCCTTCCAGTGAGCACTCAGGGTTGATTTCCTTCAAAATGGATAGGTTTGATCTCTTTGCAGTCCACGGGACTCTCAAGAGTCTCCTCCAGCACCACAATTCAAAAGCATCAATTTTTTGGCAATTTTTTTCAGCCTTCTTTATGGTCCACTCTCACTTCCATACAACGCTACTTGAAAAACCGTAGCTTTGACTATGCGGACCTTTGTTGGCAAGGTGATGTCTCTGCTTTTAAAGACGCTGTCAAGGTTTGTCATTGCTTTCCTCCCAAGAAGCAGGTGTCTTTTAATTTCGGGGTGCTGTCACCATCTGCAGTGATCATGGAGCCCAAGAAAGTAAAATCTGTCACTGCCTCCATATCTTCTCCTTCTATTTGCCAGGACGTGATGGGACCAGTGGCCATGATCTTAGTTTTTTGATGTTGAGCTTCACACCATTTTTTACGCTCTCCTCTTTCACCCTCACTAAGAAGTTCTTTAATTCCACCTCACTTTCTGCCATCAGAGTGGTATCATCTGCATATTGGAGGTTGTTGATATTTCTTCCGGCAGTCTTAATTCCGGCTTCGGATTCATCCAGTCCTGCCTTTTGCATGATGTATTCTGCATATAAGTTAAATAAGCAGGGAGACAATATACAGCCATGTCGTGCTCCTTTCCCAATTTTGAATGAATCAGTTATTCCATGTCCACTTCTAACTGCTGCTTCCTGTCCCACATATAGATTTCTCAGGAGATAGATAAGGTGGTCAAGAACTCCCATTTCTTTAAGGACTTGCCATAGTTTATTGTGGTCCACACACTCAGTGGCTTTTGTGTAGTCCGAGAAGCAAAAGTAGATATTTTTCTGGAACTCTCTGGCTTTCTCCATAATCCAGTGCATGTTAGCAATTTGGTCTCTAGTTCCTCTGCCCCTTTGAAATCCAGCTTGTACTTCAGGGCTCATGGCTTATGTACTTATGGCTATTAGATATGCATCCTAAAGACCCATTTACGAGAAAGGAAAGCAGCAAGATTTGTTGTCAGTTCAGAATCTTGGAATATTTCCTTACCTTGAAGGAAGAAGAACATTTTACTTGTGAGTGACAGGAAATTTGGAGGTGCTGCTTGAACACAGATGCCACTATGCCATAAAAACTCTTATTTTATCTGCTTCTCTACCCAACCACCTGGAATCTGAGCACATATCTCCCCCAGGTTACTGACAATGAATAGAATATTGTCAGAAAACGGCTCACGATACAACGCTTTTCACTCAAAATCTCCTTTTTCTCCTCCTCCATGTGCACTCAGAACATTTCCGTTCCTGTTTAATGAGGCTTTTTACTGCAAAATATCATCTGGAGAATTTTTTTGTATTACCTTTGTATTACCTTCCTATCTGCAATTTTAGCCCCATCTTTTAAAAAAAGAAAAGAAAAGATGACCAGTTTTTCATGTAAGGTGTCTTTAAAAAACAAACAAAACTTTAGAAAACTTATTTAATGTGAAATCTGTACAGACGTTAACCACAATAATTTGTCAGTGTTTCAGCCTAGCCTGGATTTGTGGTGACTATCTATCTCCGAAACCTCTGGATATATGTCATGTCTTGGGAATATGTGTACCTTGCATTAGTCATATTTTTTGTACTTGCCACTCAGCTTTACATAACTAAAATAAAATAACTTGAGATGTATAATGTACCATTAGGATTTTTCTCTACACCAAAATTAATAATGTCAGCTTGTGCAAACCAAATAATTTCTTATGCTTCTGCAATAACCAAGGAGAGCAGCAGAACACTGAAGCTCTCATTCCACTGAAAATCCAGTTCAGTTTTTTTCACCTACTGTCATGTTACCAAGGTATTATATTCTTCATCTCATCATTGCATTCCCAGGCTGAGTATTTCAAATTAATTGTTTATGTCTTGTGAGATCCATTTTTACAGATTGATTGATTGATTGATTTTTACCTGTGTGCTATCATTACAATTGTGATTAGGACAAAGATAGAACAGACAGGACAGAAGTTACTGAGAATTCCAAGGGCCTGTAACTACGGATTTCAGGGATACATTTTGCCTTTTTTTAAAAAAAAAATATGATAATTGTTAACATCAGGGGAGGAGAACCTCTGTTCCCAAGGCCTGACATGGCTTGTGTGGGACTGTTATCTGTCCTGCAAGCTCTTCTGCTGTTAACTCCAATCAATTGTCAGTGTTAAGAAGCTAATTAAAGTGCAGGAAGGCAGGCTTCATAATTTTTGCAATGGTTACATGGGTCAGATCTGTTTTGTTGCCTGGGAAGCGGCTTCATGGAATGAATTCTGGTTAGGCGCAAAACTATAGGTGTATATGCAGTACCAAGTTATATCAGTTTGATACCACCTCATCTGTCATTGCTGCATCCCTAAGAAATCTGACATAGTTTAGCAAAGTACATAGACTCTTTTGGTTCAGAGCTCCAGTGCATTTCTCTCTACTGCAGTAAACTGTAGACTATGGTGGTGCCTTGACTAACGAACTTAATCCATCCCAGAAGATGTTTGTAAGTCAAAACGTTCGTAAGTCAAATCAGCATTTACCATACGAATGCATTGAAACCCAATTAATCTGTTCTGGCTGTTTTTTGTTCTTATGTCAAGGCACGGTTTGTAAGTCGAAGCATTAGTTCCCATAGGAACTAATATAAAACCGGTTAATCTGTCCTATACCACTAAGGGGAGAATTTTTCTTCTTTTAACCTAAGATGAACTTAGGTTAAAAAAAGGGCAGGAAAGGAGGGAGGGAACAATGGGGAAAAGAGGAAAGCAAGAAAGAAGGTCATCACTGGGGCACACAGACCCCTCAGACAAAGGTTTGTGCTTTTAAGCACAAAAAGAGAGAAGACAGAGAGAGAGAAGACAATGGGGGGGAGAGAGTTTGGAGTCTAAAACACATTTTAAACCCACATATGCTAAACCCACACATTTTAAACCCACACATTTTACAAAACATTTTAAACCAAGCAACCAAAAGACTGAAATGCATTTTAGAGGCCAACAGCCAGACAGACCTTTGCAAACAGTTTTCTGATTTTAAAACCAACAGCCAGCACAAAAACATAACCCCCACCTAGCCACTTAGCCCAACCCCAAGCTGCAAAACCCCTGTGTAGTAAATACAGTGTACTCCCCCAGAACAGACAGTCTCTCTGTTTTAAAAAAAGAAAGTAAAAAAAAAAAGCTCCCCCCAAAAAAACCAGTCCGTACAGTACAGTACCAGACATGTACAGTACAGTACCAGGAACTACCAGGCAGTAGGCAGTCTAAAGTCTCTTTCCATATCCATGCACTCTAACTGCTAGGGCAAGTGAGGAAGCAGACAAGCAGCCTCTTAGCTGGCCAATGGTTAACTGAAAGTTCAAATTTTCTGCCTTCCCCGTGTTTTTTTGTTGTTGGAAGTCAAAGCTCCTTTCGCAAGTCAAAGCAAAAATTTGCGAACTGAGCTGTTCATAACTCGAAATGTTTGTAGATTGGGACGTTCGTAAGTCAAAGCACCACTGTATAGAATCCATTCAAAGTGAATCATGGCAATGAGAGTTAAATTGCTTTAAGTATGTGATGCTGACATGTTAATTAGTGCCAAAAATAGACATGGTATAGTGCAAGGAGTTTGTCAGGATCTGCCCCATGCCACCCTGGCAGCTGCAGGATTGGGGCCAGCCTGACCCAGGAATTGCCTGGTGTTTGCAGGCTCAGGCCCAGGCCTGTGTAGCAGCTGCTGAGCCACTCATGAGGCTCACCTGGAAACCTGGAGGGAAGGCCTATTTAAGGAGTGGTTCTCCCTCCCAGAACTTGCCTGTTCCTGAGCACTAGAGTCTCTGTGTTCCTGCGCCCTGCCCTCTGCTTTCCTCCTGCATATCTGTGTCTGGACTCCAGTGTTCTTGCACCTGTTTGTGTTTCTGTTCCTGCTTGCTTCTCCTAGTCTCCTGCATCTTGGTGCTTTGCTCCAGCTATGTGCTCCTGGTCTTGTGACCTGGCTCCCAGCCTGTTGCTCCTAGCTGTGCAGTGAGTATCTTTGGACTTGATACCTTGCATGGTGGACTGGGTCCTGGTGCTGTTGTCCATGGTGAGAGGCTGCCTGTGATATTTTGGACTTTGACAGAGTTGTTGTTATGTGCTTTCAAGTTGCATCTGATTTACAGAAACCTTACTAGGGATTTCAGGGTACAGTATATATTTAAGGAGTAGCTGTAGCGTTGCCATTTCTTTCCCTGTGAGATTTTATGGCCAACCAAAAATTTGAACCCAGATCTTCTGCATCTTAGTCCATTGCTCTATCCACTGCATCACACTGGGTATTAGGGATTACACCTAAGGATATTTCTTTTATTTTTTTCTACCTTTCACATGCAATCAACTGACTCCTCCCCAAAATTTGCACTGTAGATTCAAGAGATAATTTATTGCCTTGTAAAAGCTGTCACAGTGATTATTTTCTACTACCTGTAAGCTTACTTATGCATCTTTCCCCCATTTAAACCAGAGACTAACTAGCTGCTGTGTATACATACCTTTTAGTCCAAGGTTATCGTACTTACTGATTTATGTGACTCACTGCCATTTCAGAGACTGCCGTAACTAGTGAAAGGAAGTGCCAGCTTTTGTGGATATGATGATGGTCTAATCCCAGATCCTTATCATGGTTCTCCATCCTTAGTGAGATTGGTTTCCACGTCTTTGTTTCCACTCACAGCAAGATCAATGCATTATTCTGTTAGCGTGCTAGGCTGCTGCTAAAGGGGATAGGATTTTGCACATTTCCATTTGATGTTTGGGATTTCTGATCCTTTTTTTTAACCTATTGTGTCACTTCAGACAGTCACCTGATGTTACACTTTGCAGTTTTAAAAACAGTAAAACAATGTAATAAAGCATGTGCCCAGGAAATTTGAAGAGAAAGCAATACAGCTCTGTGGCCTGTGCAAGCTGCGTAAATTTGCAGCTTTTCTCATCATGAATAACTCAAACACAGTTTTGCTAAGTCACAGGCTTTATTCTGGTTTTTGAATTCACAAGATGCTTTAGTGTAACGATAGAGGTTCTTATTTAGTCACTGTCTGGCTTCAGAGACATCAAAATCGTCTTATGTATGGACAGGCAGCATGCCACTGAGAATGTCAAAGTCTAGCCTTTTTTCCCAATATACTGGTTCTCTACAAAAAGAAATAGTTGAGTTTGTTTTTTTAACAGAGGTTGGAAATTGCAATTTTTTAGTTAAAGTAAAAGTAAATATTTTTGCACTAGATGGAAGGAGTGCATGTAGGCTTATGAAAACAACATTTTGAATGCAACATTAAAATGTAGCTTGTAATTCTCCAAGCCCAGTGGTTGGTTGGTACTTCCATTTAACAGGAAAGTGGTGATTTTAATGTTAAAATTTTAAGTTAATAAATTATTTCCAGACTCTGGTTTTCTACACACTTGCTAATCCGGGGAACACACCCACACTAGTTCTTCATACAAAGGAAGGAATATCAGTTGCCAAGGAAGACAAGCTGGAGGGTACTGCTCCTGCCCCTAGGTATCCCAAGACACATTGGATTGGCCAACAGGAGAGTGCTGGACTAGATAACCATTTGATCTGATTTGCCAAGCTGTTGTAGTGTATTTTTTCTTTTTCCCTGTTTGTTTGAACACAGGAATATTGAAGGGAACAAATGACCATCAATCCATGTTGATAAGTGATACAGTCCTAGACAAGCTGCATGATATGATTGTTTTGAACATTGTTTTGAACAGATGTGCAATTAGACATCTACTCCCTGTCAAAGGGAACTGCTCCCTACTAAACAGATGTGCTCTAAAACTCAGTACAATCTCTGTTTTAATGTCAGAGGCTATTGTTCAAAGCTATTGAAACAGTAGTAAAAGGTTTTAAATGGCCTGAGGAGAAGCACTATTCAACTCTATAAGACTGTACAGCATTTTTATGATTGTTCTTGGAATTGGTATCTGGAACAACACCAAGATTCCTTACCAAAAAAAAAATCATGCAGAATGCTAATAAAATAATTTTAAGAGTATGTAATATGCTTCCTTCAGTAGGCAATTCTTGGAAATGAAACTCTTTATGACAACTATAATTGATATGACTGTTCATTTTTAATTTCCTGAGAAGTACCACTTTTCAGAAAACACCTTTGCATATTTTCTCCCACATTCTATATACAAAACATCTCTGTTAGCATACCATCTTCCCCTTATCCAGTAGAATTTCTCCAAGATATTTCAGACATTATTTTATCTGTATGGGAAAATAACAAATTCAAAGCAAAATTCCGTACCTTATTTAGATTATACATTGTTGACATACAAATATGATTTTAAAAGGGGGGGGCTATAGTAATAGTAGCAGTGTATGAGTCGAGTATCAGTTGTGCTGATCCACTGGCAAGTCTGCTTACATCAGTCCATGTCAAGGTAAGGTTAGAAAGTCATCTTTATTACATTGATGCATGCCTGCCTGTTTTGGCAATTTCACTCTCATTGCCCATTAACCTGGATCCAATCACCTCTTTTGACAATATTCTCAATCATGCCATTTAAAAAAAACTTTTAACCTTTATTGCATTTGAAAAAGAAATTACAAAAATAAGTAAATAATTATCACAATATTAGCACATAACCAAAATAACTTTCTATTATCTCTTTCGCAAAACAGGAAGTCTTTAACATTTTTACTTTCCTATTTTCCACCAGACATTTATTTTCTTCACAATCTTAATAATACCTTTCTTAATTCTTATTTTACATCCATATTAACAATCTGTTTTATTTTGTTTTTGCTTCTGTTGAGAGCAGTTCTGCTTCTAATTTAAGCCTAAGTCATTTGGTACAGGTTTGGAATCTTTCTTCCATTTATCTGTCAGATAATTCTTTACTTTCCCCCATTGAGATTTGTGCTCCATTCTATTCTTTCCTTTCAATGTGTCTGTTAGTTTGTCCATTAATATTAGTTCTTGTAATTTTATTAAATAATCCTCCACCGAAGGTTCCTCCTTGTCTTTCCATTGTTTTGCCACTTGAATTCTGGTTGCGCCTAATATGTATATAAATTTTTTTGTCTCTTGTCTCAAGTTTAACTTTATTATATTGAACAAATAAGTTTCAGGTTTCATCTCCATTTTTATTTTTAAATCTAGGGTGATTTTTTCTATGTCTTTCCAAAATTTCCTAATAAATTTACAACCCCACCACATATGATACAGAGTTCCTTTTATTGTCTTACATCTCCAACATTTATCTTTCGCATTTTTCTTCACCTTTGCCAATTTCACTGGTGTCATATACCATCTATATAATATTTTCATATAATTTCCTTTCAAATCTGTACTTATTAATAGTTTTTTGTTGTCATTCCATGCTCTAAACCAATCCTCTGTCTGAATTGTTCTACCTAATTACTGCATCCATTTTATATTTTCTTTAATTACTTCCTGTTCCATGTTTCTTTCCAATAATAGTTTATACAATTTTGCGATTTGATGATTTTCTTTTCACCATATTATCTTGTCTAGTTCCATAGGTTTTTAACCAATCCAATTAATTTATTATCTATTTTCATTCTTTCTGATAGCTGTCTGTGTGGAAACCACTGGCATATTATTCCTACTTGATTCATTTCTTGTCATGTTCTTAATCTTAGTTGTTCATCATCTTCCTCTATGAGTAGATCCTTATATGTTAACCATTTACCATTCTTTATGTCAACTTCCTTAGAGAGCTTCATTGGGGATATCCATGTTAGAATCCCATGATAAAATTTCCCTTTATATTTCTTTCATACTCTTATAAATGCTTTTCTTATTATATTATTATCAAAAGCTTTGTTCACTTACTTTTTTCCATACCATAAGTATACATGAAGTCCATATTTTAAATCTTTGCTTTCTAGTATTAATATTTTTTCATCCTTCAGTCTTATCCACTCTCTTAACCATTGTAGTGCTGCCACCTCATCCTCCTCTCTTCTTGTCATCTTGTAAGTATTTCAATTTTATTCTTGGTTTTCTCCCCTGCCACATAAAATTTGAGAGTTGTTTTCTCCACAAACTAAATGGTTTGTTATTTATTACTATCGGGATGTTCTGAAATAGGAATACAAATATAGGTAATACCATCATTTTGATAATTGCTATTCTGCCCATCCACTGATTATTTAAGTTTTGTAATACTACATGATGGGTCTTTGAGAAAGAGTACCACGTTATCCACGAAGGCTCTTACTTTAAAGTGTTTCTTCTCAATTTTTAAACCTTTAATTTGTTCCTCTTTTCTTATTTTCCTTAGTAGTTCCTCCAATGTTGTTATGAACAACAAGGGTGAGAATGGACATCCTTGGCGTGTTCCTTTAGAAACCTGACATTGATTAGTTTTCTCTCAGTTTACTATTATTCTTGCATTCTGCTTGCTAAATATGCATTTTATCCATTTTAAAAAATATATCCTACTTCTATTGTGTCTAGAATTTCAAACATAAGTATTATCGAATGCTTTTACCTCATCTAGAAAAAAACATTCCTAACTTCTTCTCTGGATGTTGTTCATAAAATTCCAAGATGTCTACTACCAATCTTACATTTTCTCTCGTATGTCTTTGTGGTAAGAATCCTGTTTGATCTTCCCCAATCCATTCCTTTAATACCCTCTTGAATCTCTCTGCTAATATTTGAGCAAATATTTTATAATCTACATTTAACAGTGATATAAGTCTATAATCCTTTGGATCTCTATTTTCTTTGGGGAAAATTATGATGTTAGGTTCTCTCCATGTTTCTGGGTATCCTTCCAGTAAAATCTAATTTATTGTTTCTTTTAAGGGAAGTGTCTGTTCCTCTGATAATTTTTTATAATATAGTGTGGAAAAGCCATCTGCGCCTTGTGTTGTTCCCTGTTTTAGTTTTTTATTGCCCCTTGTACTTCCATTGTTGATATTGGTGCATTTAATCTAATTCTCTGGTCATCATTTAGTTTAGATAGCTCTTGACTTTTTAAGTATATTTGATTATCTTCTTTTTATTAAATTATTTTCTTTAAAGAGTTCCTCATAGTATTTTTCAAATGTTTCCCTTATAATCTTTGGGTCAGAAAAAAATTTCCTCTCCCTTTCTGATTTCTCCTATTATATTTTGTTCTCTTTTTTCCCGTACTTGGTACGCTAACCATTTACAGTACTTGGTTTATTTCCTTGTTCGTAGAATTTTTGTTTAGTAAAGTTTTTTTCCTCTATCTCTCCTAGCATGAGTTCCAACAGCTGAATCTGCAGGGTTTTTTAAAATCTCTTTTAAAATTTCTTTTTTCCTGGAATTTTTGGTAATCTCTAGTTCTTTCTCTCCTTTTAGAAAACTTTTTTCTAAAAGTTTTTCTTGCCTTTTTCTCTTTTTAATTACTTCCTAGGTTATTTTCATTATTAACCCATGTAGGACTAATTTTCCTGCCTCCCAAACTGTTTTTATTTTTGTCTCCTTGTTCATATTTTGTTTAAAGTATTCCGTCAGTTCGATCCTCAACCACTCTAAAATTTCTTCCTCTTTTAATAAGTTTTCATTCACTCTCCATGAGTACTCTTTTCTTTCCTTTTTCATAGCCAATTTTATAGGATTATGATCTGTGCATGGTTTTGGTAGGATTTTTACTTCTTGGATCCAATTAGGAATGTTTTATTTGTTAAAATCAGTTCTTGATAATGATTTATGTCTACCTGAATAAAAAGTGTATTCTCTGGTATCTCCATGTTTTATTCTCCAAATATCCTCTAATGTGAAAACATCCAACATGTCAAAAACTCTTTGGTAGTTTCCCCTGATTCTCTTATTTTATTTTCTGATTCCGATCAGCTGTAGGATTTGTTACTCCATTCATATTCCCTGCTATAATCAATTCCTTTCTTTATAATTCTTGTAATTTTTGCATTATTTTTTGAAGGAAATTCATTTTTCGTTCTATTGATGCATATACTGAAATTACTTTTATTGTTTTTCCTTATATTTTAACTTCTACTCCTATATTTCCTTCCTCATCATTTAATATTTCTTTTGATAGACAGTGTTCTGGCACATAGATAGCTACCCCCCTCTTTTTTTCTTTTTTCTCTTTCTTTCTTTTTCTTTTCTTTTTCTTTTCTTTTCTTTTTTTGAGAAGGCTGAAGTATAGCATTTCCCTATTTTCCCATTCTTTAGATATTTTACATCCTGTTTTCTAATATGGGTTTCTTGTAAGCAGATTATTTGGTTTCTACTTCTGGTTTTGCTTCTTTAAGCTTCTTCAAGTGCTCACTGGAAGGACAGATCCAGAAGCTGAGGCTCCAATACTTTGGCCATCTCATGAGAAGATTCCCTGGAAAAGTTGCTGATGTTGGGAAAGTGTGAAGGCAAGAGGAGAAGGGGACAACAGAGGACGAGATGGCTGGACAGTGTCACCGAAGCTACTAACATGAATTTGATCCAACTCCGGGAGGCAGTGGAAGACAGGAGGGCCTGGCATGCTCTGTTCCATGGGGTCATGAAGAGTTGGACACGACTAAACAACAACAACAAAGATGACTTAGGTTAGAAAAGGGCAGGAAAGGAGGGAGAGAGGGAACAATGGGGAAAAGAGGAAAGAAAGAAGGTAATCACTGGGGCACACAGACCTCAGACAAAGATTTGTGCTTTTAAGCACAAAAAGAGAAGAGAGAGAGAGAAGACAATGGGGAGGAAAGAGATTTGAGTCTAAAACACCTTTTAAACCCACACATATTAAACCAACAGCTTTTAAAACAAAAGAGAGATCACTTAGCTTTTGGTATCTTCTGGAGGACATCATGGTGACATCTCCTTCAGGGGTCTCCTTAGGTACAGTACAGGTGACTTCTGGCTGGAGGACAGGCAGGTGGGTGGTGAGATGGTCATCTTTGGGAAGTAGAGGTTCCCTCCTTTGGCTCATCTTCTCCAGGAGTTTCCTGTCACTGTCTCTTCGCTGCAGGCTCCATGAAAAATCTGTCCAATGTCACCTGCTTTATCCTGTGCTGCAGAACCTTTCTGAAATGGCTGACCATGTTGTTGTTCATCTTGTCCAAAACTCTGCCTGTCACAGTCCTGTTTGTGTGGTGCCTCTCAAAGAGGTCCTGGCACTTGTTCTATTTCTTGCAGATGGATGTTATCTCCTCACTGCTAACCTGCGCTCCCTCTTCCTCAGTGGAAAGCTCCACAAGAGCCTTCTGCTGCTCAGTTTGCGCTTCTGCAAGTTCTTCTGTGGTCAACTCATCTTCGTGGTCTTCAACCAGCTCCTCTACATCCTCCTCATTGACATCCAGACCCATGCCTTCACCCATGGAGACAATGTCCCTCACCACCTGTGCATCAGTCACCTCAGTGCCATTGTTTTGTGGCACATTCTGGCCACACTTTCCTCCAGGCTGAGTTCAAGGTCTGAGTTGTGACATCTTGCCAGGCCTTGTCAATGAGTCTTGTTAACTTTCTCTCGATGGATTGTGCGAGGAGTCTGGGAGTGGTACACCAGCAGAAGCTTGATCTTCAGATTACCGGTGTTGTTGGCACAGAACAAAAGGGTCAATCTGCCCTTCATGGGTTTGTGGCCTGGCATTTTCTGTTCCTCCTGAGTGATGAACTTTCTGCTGGGCATCTTCTTCCAGAAGAGCCCTGTCTTATCAAAGTAGAAGACTTGCTGGAGGAGGTAGTCTTCTTGATGAATTGACAAAGTCCATCTTGAAGGCTTCTGCAGCGGCATGGTCAGAACTTGCAGCCTCCCCATGTCTTATCACGCTGTGGATGCCACTTCTCTTTTGGAACTTTTGAAACCACTCCCTGCTGGCACTGAATTCTTCTTGTGCTGTACTTCCGTAGGGGTTTTTCCATGAAATCACTGTGCAGCTTCTTGGCTTTCTCAGGAATCATGGTTTCACTGATGCTTTCCCTTTTTAGCTGTTTCTCATTCATCCACACCAGTAAAAATTTTTCCACTTCTTCAGTCAGGGGTGTCCTGTTCTTTGATGTGGCAAAAGGAGTCATAATCATAACAATGTATTTCAAGACATCTTTCTTCTTCAATATGGTGGAGATGGTTGACTTTGGCATATTGTATTCAGAGGCTGGTTGAGTCGCACACATGCCTTCTTCACTTCAGTGGTAATGATTTTCTTCGCTTTGGTCTGGTCTTTCTTTAGAGCCAGGAGTACTTTTCAACACACCACACAGTAGCACTGTACAGTACACAAACCCTAGGAGCCACAGAATTAAAAAAAACATTCTAGCAGGGGATTAAAATGCTATAACACACTGCAAGACCCATCAGAGCACAGAAACACAAACCCCCCAGCCCAAACCCATACTGCAAAAAGCCTGTAATACATCACTCACCCAGAACAGGCAGTCTCTCCGTTTTAAAAAAGAAAGTCAAAAAGCAAAAATCGAAAAAACAAAAATGCCCCCCAAAAAACAACAGTACAGTACAAGGCAGTACCAGGTGGTCTGAAGTCTCTCTCCAAACCCACACTCTCTAAGCACTGGGGCGAAAGAGCTACAGAGAAGCAGTCTCTTTGCTGACCAACGGTCAACTGAAAGCAGTTCAAATTCCCTCTTTCCCCACCTTCTCTGCCTTTTTTTCCCATTCATAAGTTGAAGCAAAATTTTGTGGCCGGAGCTGGTTGAATTGGTCATAAGTCAGGACATTTGTAAGTCGAGGCACCACTGTAGATTCTTGTATGTGAAAAAATAAAACATCCCCTGAAAATAAACCCTAATGGATTTTTGGAGCAAAAATTAATATAATACCCTCTCTCATTTTTGGGGAAACATGGTGTCATGAAATTGAAGGAGAGTGGGAATTGTAGTCAATGAGCATGAAAGAAAATGGAGTATGTTAGGTTTTAAAAGTGAAAGGAATTGAAGACACGGGGATGAGAGAAAGGCAGAGAGGTTGGTTTTCTTAATTTACAGCCAGGTTGGTACAGCATGAAACCTGATAAGGATGCAAGGATAAAGAGGCCCCAGTGCGAAGACCCAACAGATTATTTTCTAATCAAAATGGAGATAACCCACCTGCATCTCCATGAGAATTAAGGATGGAGCAAGCAGTTACACCTTTTTGAGTTAATTGGTTTACAGTCATGAAGAAGGAGGACTGTGGAATGTAGAAAAATGGAAGATGGGTTTTGTTGGAGAGAGACCATTTTGTGGAAGAGAACCTTTGCCTGAGAGAAGTTCTTGATGGTTTGATTTATGTAGCTTGAAGGAAAAGAATGTAGGTAAGAGAAGAAGGAGGTGGGGCTAGCCCTCCTTAGCCCAGTTTGTAGTGTTTATTATTTTAATCGGAATTAGCTGTTGTATTCATCTATGGTAATCATTTGAACATGCCTTTTTGCTAACGTTTGAGCAAAAACGAATTGTTTCTATGAAACTATCTTTTCCTAATAAAAAATAATTATAAAAATTATCACTGAGGACTGGTCTCTTGGATCAGCAGGGTTTGGCTAAATCCAGAGGAGTGGTAAAGGCCATGGTCTAGCTACCATAGAGAAGTTCTATGTAACTGAGCTGTTGTGAGTTCTAAGGAATCACAAAGCCCATGTGGAAATACTTGCAAAGTACTGAGTAAGAGTAAGGTGTTCTTTAAAGGTCAGGCTTGTTCAAGGCACAAATGCTATGCACTTCTGGAGGTTGAGGACTTGCCCCAATGTAAAGAGGTAGATTTGTGGCCTGCTCGAACAACATATGCTCCTTAGGGAGTTTTGGTCGTGACACACGGTACTACCTAATACTTTCAGCAACTGAATCTCAGATCATCAACATACAAAGGATGTGCTCTACATTGAGATATGAGTCTTTAGGGAATTACTGTCTTTTACCACCTCAAAAATAAGACACTAGGATGAACCTTTCAGCAGTACACATGCACTAAAGTGAGGGCTTCAAAACATTTTCCCTTAAATCTTCCACCTGTATACATAGGGCAAATGGAGAGAGAATATTCCTTCAGTTTTCAGATGCAGGGACAGCATCTCATTTTCAATGCAAACTACCAAATAACTTTCCCCCCCTCATTCCCAGTACCTGTTTCCCTTGTCCATATGGAAGCATTGTTCAACCCTAATGCCAGCCAGTGTATGCTCCAGAGAGGCTCCAGGTAGAACAAGGTGGACCATAAGTGTGTGCCTGCCAGATGTTATCCTAATAAGCTTATTCAGAATAGCTAAGGGAATGGGCTGCAGCTCTCGGGAATGCAATCCAACAATATCTAGAGGAACCCCCTTTGTTCATCCCTGCCAAAGAACACATCTGCTAAAGATGCTGAAATTATTCTTCACAACTTTTCTCAGAATCCTACCTGCATGCTTTTCCCACTGAAGTTCCATATTATGTTTGGGACATTTTTGAAAAAAAGTCATGCACAGAAATTATTACAGAAATCTATCTTTAGGGATGCTCAAGTACCACCCCCTTTGATTCAATCCAAAGTATTTGCCATACAAATCACAGTGACGCCAAATACTGCTTGACCTCCAGTGTGCAGACATGGTCCCACCAGTTTCCTTCCTTCCTTCTCTCCTTCCTCACCTCTTCCCACCTCCACTAATGTGAGGCATGCAATTTAGATGACTTAGGTGTTACAGTGAGCTCCCCCACTCAAATCCCATATGATGGCACAAATTTCACAATACAGATATCAAGCCAAATAATTCAGGCACTCAGTTACTTGGCTTGATGTCTAAAGTTCCCTAAAAGAAAGGAAACAACAACAATGAATAGCCTACCTCCTGAAAATTCAGCAAAACAAATATTGGTGTCTGTACTAACCTGAATGCATTTCCCACAAAAAAATCGATTCCCTGCAGTACCTCCCTGAAAGGGGCTAGACTCAATCCATAGGGTCCCTTCCAGCTCTGCAGTTCTAAGATTATTATGAACTTCTGGATAATTCAGTGATTTAGGTATAAGTTGGTAGTTTGATTCCCACTGTGCCTCCTCAACAGGAGCTAGACTTGATGATCCATAGGGTCCCTTCCAGCTTTACAGTTCTGATGATGATGAGGATGATGAATTTTGCTGACAAACTCTGTGTTGGGTTTCCTTGTTCTGTCTCAGTATTAATTTCATTTTCTGAGTATTTTTTTAAAACTAGCTTTTTTTTAATATCTGAAGGGCTGAAGCAATATTCAGTGCTTTGGAGAACCCTAATTTGAGCTTCATCATTTTGCTTCAGATCAGTTTGAAATGGACAAATAGCTCTGCTTCACTTCAAATTCCAAATAATTTCTGAACCTAAAGCACATTCCTGCCTGTGTTGAAATCAGGAGCTAGTCTTCTAGAATAACTAGTCGAAGTTTTAATAACCTTGACACGAGAGAGAGTTCAAATGGTTGCTGTTTTATTTAGCTAATTAAAAGGTGGATAGAAGTCATGCCTCCAAGTGTAGGCAAGAAAAAAACGTGTCATGCAGAGGAAGACCAGGACTTTTATAACATTAATTACACAAGGGGATGGGAGGAGAAATTGGGAAATGGGTGGTTCATGACCTATTGGCAGAAGGGATGGGATTACAAAGGAATCCAAACTGTATCAGAGTGGCAATCACAGAAGGGATAGAATTTTACAACAGGGTGGGTCTATAGACAGAAATTATGGAAATACATGGTTACGTTGTTGTATTGTTCTGACAGGAAAGCAGTTTATTATCTTGCAAAGAGGTTACAAGGTTGGATGACTTCCAAGGTGATAGGAAAAAGATATTGTGCAGTGAGACTGCCCAGGTTCCAGAGTTCAATTTGCATAAAATTGGTCCTGGTATTTGCCTGGGGGGAAAGAGAGAGACAAAACCCAGCCATCCTGCTGGTGGAAGCACCAACCCCTGCTGTGTCTGTTTGCTTATCCAATTTAGATTGGAAAGCAAGATAACCCACCCTGGTGAAAGAAACCTGTCCAGCTTTATTCCTTTACAGAGACTCTTTGAGGGAATGAAAAACATGTACATATATGTACAGCTGGCTGTGTGTTTTATCTCGCCAAACTGCATTCTGTGTGATCTGATCAAAGGTGTCTTCTTCCTGCGTGTTTTATGTTCTCCTTTTTGTGTTCATGGTCCCATCACCTATCTTGTTCTAAAAACAGTGGAAACACTACATTTTGACAGACAATATGATGTATACAGGATAGATGCAGCTCCCCATGAATACACTTTTATGTGCAATAAAAAAGGAACAGGATTCTGGTCACTGAGACATCCTCTTTGACCAGCTTGTATGGAATTAAAGCAATGCTGGAAGGTAGTTTATAATGGTAAAGATGGGGGCAGGAATAACATATATATGTAGGAAATTTGAATTAGTGTATCTCTTTGGATTTTATATATATAGTATGTATATGTATATATATATGTATATATGTATATGTGTGTGTGTGTGTGTGTGTGTATATGTATATGTATATATGTGCGTGTGTGTAAATTAATCCAAAAAGACACACTAATTCACCCTAATTCAGATTTCCAACATTTCAGCATTGAAATTATATATCCTTAATTCTTTCCACAATATTTAATTCTCATACCAACAAAGCTTTGCAATAACTTATACCTTTACAGATTGTTGCAAAGATTTGTATCAGTGTTACATATACAGTAAATCAATATTTGATTCATATGCTTGACAAAAGTATAGAGAACACTCATTTACAATCAGTATGGTTTTACATTTTTTTTCTTTTCTCATATATACACAGTTTCTGGCAGTTTAAATAAATAGTGTAATATAATAAATAACGAACACACACTGCAGCTAAAATATAATTATGTTAGGGTAGGTTTTACTTCAAAATTGTAGGCATATGAGGCTCTTAAATACCATGTCAATTTCCTGAGGTTCAGATGCTTTCTGCCCAAAATTTATCCCAAATTGATATAATTATATGCACTTGCTTACCAGGCAACAGAAGCAGTAATTTTATCTTTTCAGGCTTCTTTGGCTTTCTCAGTTTGATAAATTTCTCAAAAGATAACAAACAAAATATTTGGCAATGATTACTGTTGCTATATGCCTTCAAGTTGGAGTTGACTTATAGCAACCTTAATAGGGCTTTCAAGATAAGTGAATTATTTAAGGATTGGCTTTACCAATTCCAATCCCCACCTTTGTGACTTTCCATGACTGAAGGGAGATTTGAACCCAGGCCTATTGCATTAGTATAACTCTATTCACTACATTACACTGTACCATATGATTCCAAAGTTTTATAAGGTTGGAAAACTTGACATTATGTTATACCTGGGATCCTATGTGGCACAAGATGATATGGAAACATTTTTAATGATATAGGCCATCTTCTGTTTAATAGTTATGTGCAAAGATGAACTCTAACTGCAGAAGTTGCTATGGAAATCAGAGCAGATGTCTGTCCTGTATCTGGTCATACACAACTGGCAGCTTGTCAGCTCACCTCAATATCTTCCATGGCAGGACCTCTGTAACTATGCAACCATTGAACAGGATACTGGCTACATTAAAATCCAGTCATTTGTGAAGAAAAGAATCAAAAAATGTAATATTTCTGCATGCTATTTTCCCAGATATAAATGGTGTAAGAAAAATTAATAATGACAAGGGAAGGACTAGCAGGCCATACTAAATAATTAATTCCAAAAAAATAAAGTATTGGAGACTGCTGAGCAACTATTTTGCTGACATACAAGCATGACCACCTTCCTCCCACCTTCCTTTCTTTTTCTTTTTCTCTGTGGCGAGATGATCTGGCACTAAACTAATGTATTGTTGTAGCGTTAAGGAGATGTAGTGCTAAACTTGGTAGTTTGTGGGGTTTTGAAAATAAAAATAAAAATGAAATACTTCAGACAATTAGGGAGAAAGATGATGGGGGTGGGTCATCCAGCCGTCCCAAAACATTATGCCCCAGCTTAATATCTCTCCCAAAGTCATGTCCTCTGTCCTTTTGTAGAATGAAGCATACAGTCACACAGGGAAAATACTGTCATGGCTTTTAAAAAGTAGGAGTTCTCAGCAACAAGGGAAAAGAATCCAAAATGGAAATTAAAATGGCTGGGCTGACTTGCTTTTGCCTTTGTGGTGTGTTATCATTGAAAAATAATTTGAATTCACCTGTGCTGACTGCAGAGCAAATCCTGAAGTAATTGTCAGTTTGGTTACAGCCTAATTAAATAAATGAATATATAAAGCTTCTTCCATGGAAGACTAGGGGACAAATTTTGCACTAGCAGGGAGAGCACTTTCCCTCTCCTGCTACAAGGAGTATTGTACATTTCAGCAGAAGAGAAAAAATGTATCACAACAACCTCTCAAAAATGTAACCTGAAGGAAGGAAAAGAAACCTTACAAATGGCATATAGGACAGAGATAAAATTTCTGAGAAGAAATTTTCATGAGACAAATATACTTTTCTCTGCTGGTTTTCAGGCAATTCTAGAAACTTCCCCCACTCCCATCATTCTCCTACCACTCCTACCATAATGGTCTAGAATGATGCCAGGTAAAAAAGGCCATCATGTAGGATGCACAGTGGTGGCTAGGCTACCAACGTAAGTGTTGTTCTCAATTGCGATTGTAGTCCAAGAAAGAAGGAATGAAGCTGTGCAGCAACCATTGCTGATGATATGCCCTACAACAGTGGTCCCCAACCTTGGGCCTCCAGATGTTCTTGGACTTCAACTCCCAGAAATCCTGGCAAGCAGAGGTGGTGGTGAAGGCTTCTGGGAGTTGAAGTCCAAGAACATCTGGAGGACCACGGTTGGTGATCACAGCCCTACAACTAAGAAACTGAAAAGGGTCAAAGTTCAGATTGCCCGAGATCTGGATCTGATTTCCCATTTGAAGACTTCTGTCAGCAGCCGAGTCTCAGAAACCCTGGGAGAATGATTACTAAAAGCAAGTTTGGCACAAACACAGCTGTCATGTCCTTTTGTAATGCAGAAATACTTTGTATATGCCTTACAAAATTGTGTGTTAATTACCTGGAGATAAATGGCAAAACATCCTTTTCTGGAGAACTGTCACTTTATCACTTTCTTTAAAGCAAACCTTTTTAAAAAAATATTCTTCAAAGAAGACAGATCTTTTGACTATTTTGATGACTTTACATTGCCCTCCAAACATCTTCCTTCCTGGTCCACAAGGCTGCAACAATGTATCTATGTTGCTCTTGCTGATAAGCCTGTTCTATGCATGCCCAGTTTATAACAAAGTCGCTGTTTTGCCTTTTAAAAGGCCCTTTTGAGGATCAGTATTTTCACCCCTGCAGCTTGGGTGGGGCCAACCATCCTCTTTCAAGATAAGCAAGATTGCTATTTTCAATTTATCTGATATGTTTGATAAGATTTCTTGTTTATACAGGGGGGGCCAGAATAAAAACTCAAAAACCCTTTGCAAACATCCCCCAAATTTGGTACTGATGAAGAGCTGACTGCTACATACCGTATGTGCTGATCAGAAGTCCAGCTTGAAAGTTACATTTTTTGTTGTTGTTCGAATTGCCCGTTTTTAGAATTGCTTTGTAGAATGATTTGCACAATAATATCACTGCACTCTCATGCAATAATAATTCAGTATGACCTGCTAAGCACAGAATGAACTGATTAGTTTATTTCTTTGTTTTATTTATATGCTGCCTTTCTCCTGACAACCCTGAAGAACTATTGCCAGTCAAAGTATACCACTCTTCCTCAATCTGGCACCTTCCGATCTCTTAAAGTACAATACCTGTGGAATACAATACCGTACTGATTTATGGCCTGAGGATGACAAAAGAGCACTTTCTTGAGAACACTAGCTTGGGAACAATGCTGAACTAAATGAAGGAAGAAAAATGTCCCACCTCTTACCAGGCAGTTTTGTATGTGTACCTCATCGTAGTAATGTTTGTTCTTCAGAACCGGCCAGGTTTTAAGAGGAAAGATGTAGGGCGTTTGGACAGGAAAGAATCAAGATGATTAATAAAGAGAGAACTTACACATATCTCTGGGGAACAACTATAAAAGATACAGAAGAGGAACTGCTGAGATAAATAGAGAAATTTCCTTCTACAGAGGCTGTTGCAGAAAGGAAGATAACTCAGCTTAGAGTATAGGTAGCCTCAATGTTACTTTGATATTTAATCTCAGACTCATTTCATGAAAATTCCCCCATTCCTCTTTCAGTGCCTGAATGCTAAGGTGGATTTGACCGAGCCAGTAATTCTTAAAAGGGCCATTCCTGCCACCTTTTGGAATGAATCTTGGGCAAAATATATCTTGCTGTCACAGAATCTAAAAATATATTTATTTCCTTTACCAAAAGGCCCATCTGATACAAAAACTAATGTAAAACATATTTCACTGTGCGCTCCCTGAAGAAATCTATTTAAAAGGTGAAAGGTAAGAAGGGCTACAAATGTATGGGGATGGGAAATTACCAGCTAGGCACCTTAAATTCTACAACCACATTCTGACAACTAAAAATTACTTCTCAGTTGCTCTTCTTCACACTTTTTCCATTTGTTTGAACTGAATAAGAAATCAAAGAGTTGTGTGGTCCTTACACAATGCAATGCAGGAGTAGGTGGTACCTTTATTAGATCTTTATTAAGTACTACAACCTACTAGCTTTTGTGGATCAAAGCTCACTTCTTCAGCCATACATTGGTGTCTTGTCATTAATGCAGAGAATTTAGAATCCCAGAAGTTCATGGCAGATGGTGTGTCAGGTTTGTTTCTTACAGGTAAGTTAGAAAATACTCAGCCTGCACCAGAGGTTGCAGGTTTTGCACCAATGTTTTCAATATAGTGCTCAGGAAGCTTTTGATTGGATATCACTCCTCAGTTCGTCAAACAAAAAAGCCCAGGCATTATCCATATGTCGTCTTGCATGGATAACAGAGCAATACAACACAAACAAACAAACCAGAGTTTTCCAGCTGGGAATTGGGGTGAAAATGTAGTTAAATGCATTAGGTAAAGCTAACTGAAGCCAAATTCAAGTTAAACAGTTATATAAGTATTACCTAATGGTTACCTAGTGGTTGTGTCCTTCAGTTTGTGGTCCTGGTTGGCTGATGTTAAGAGTCCACATTATCTTTGAAGAGTTCCATGTAATCCTTACACAATATAATGCAGGAATAGGTGATACCTTTATTAGACCTCTAAAAAATTGAAGAAAAATGAGAAACATTAAATTAAAATTTGACCTATCTGTCTATATCTGTCCAATAAATAAATAAATAAATAAATATATATCTACAAAGGCATTGCTTTAATTATACCAATTTAACATTTTGCACATTGGTGTATTATTGTACATGCACCCCATCTGCACAGTATGTATACAATGAAGCAACTTGATATCATAATGCAAAGTCAGTACGTAGCCAATAGCCACTTCACAAGCTGTGTAACACACATTAAACAGTGTGCTTCTACGGAGTTTTTAACTGCAGGGGGGAAAAACAATCCAAACCATTCCTGCTGAAACTTACCAGCAAACCAAAGGCTATTTATGATGAAATGTGTTGATGAACCGTGTCTGAATGACATGATTAAAAGTCACATTTGCATAAGCCAAGCATGCATCACAACTATTATAAAGATGATGGTGTGATGGTGAACCAAAGGATAAAAGCCAGAGACTCTCTTGTTAATGGAATGAAGAAAATTATTTTATATTGTAAGAAATGAAGGCAGTGGTGAAAAAATGAGTGAAAGACAAAGGCTTTGTGTTTTTAGTATAAATCTGCTAGCAACTAAAGCAGTGGTCCCAACATGGGGTCTCCAGATATTCTTGGACTACAACTGCCAGAAATGCAGGCCAGCATAGCTACTAGTGAAGGCTTTTGGGAGCTTTAGTCCAAGAATGTCTGGGGATACAAGCTTGGGAACAATATATCCCTTTAAAAGTATAAATCTTGTTAGTTAAATGCTATAGGTCATTCCTTTGATCCGATAGCCCTTGAGCATCCCAAAAAACATAGGAAAGAGTGTATTCCATCCTGCCATCTGAAATCTTTTGAAGCCTTCACCTCCCCAACATTGTAGTTTGCTTACTGGGAGAGATTAAAAGGGAGAGGCTCAAACCCATGGTGGGAGGCAGACAGGCAGAGACTTAGAATCCTGTTGATCCCAAGCCTGTCTGCTTCCTTAGTAGGATCCAGACACTGGAGGAGACATTTACCTAGTGGTGTTCTGAATGATTTCCATCCTCTTAAAGCAGTGGTCGGGAAACGGGTAAATTACCCCAAATGGAGTAAAAATGAAAATCCTGGGGGTAATGAGGATGTGACCCTAACCCCCTTCCCTCCTCTTCCTCCTCCTCCTCTTCTGCCCAGGGGGGAGTCCCCGGCTGCCTGATTGCCCCCTTTCCACCCCCTTCTCCAGCCTGGCTGCAACTGAGCCATGGTGGATGGTGGCCAGCAATGAGTTCTGGCCGGCGGCGTAGGGCAGCGGAGGCGGGGCCAGCCATGGCGGAGAGCAAGGCTGGGGTGAGCGGCCAGAGCACCCTGGCCAGGAGGAGCCTCTCCTTCCAGCACCTGGAGAGGTGGATCGCAGTGGGGGGGCCACAATGGTGGCCCAGACCAGGCTCATCCCCCCAGCGCTGGGACACTGATGCCTCTGCCGCCACCCCTTGCCCCATCCCTGTAGGAGCCCATCAAGCAGCATTGGCGCTCACCTGGCTGCACAGCTTCCTTTGCATGTGACCGAGATCCTTCCCTTCAAATCAAGAGGGTAATGTCAGAGTACCGTATATAAATTGGGGGGGGGGGAGGTAAAAAAGTTCCCTGACCCCTGCCTTAAAGGAAAAGCAAAGTCAAGAAGCAGGAACTAGGGGAAGAGTAAAGACAGTTTATTCCTTTTCTCCTTGCAAGCAGAAGACCAATATCAGTTTCAATATATCAGGTGCTCCAAATGCAGACTAGTGGTCCAATTAAAAGGTTATAATAAGGATTGTCATTTCATGTCCCCCTCCCAACCTACCCTGAGACTAAAGTGTGTCCTTATGCAATGTAAGCAATGTCATCTCTGCTTGCTGTGTGTTGGTTGCAACAACAAATCAGGCACAGTACAGTAGGAAATTATATTATCCCGAAATTTGCATACAACATTCCCATTACTTTATAAATCACCATCAAACATATGCCAGGCTGTTTCAGTTCCTTGTTGACTAAAGGCATGAAAAAAGGAAGAAAAATAATTGCTCATTCTTATAATTATCCTCAAGCAAAAAAGAGCAAGCTATCATGGTGATTTAGATAGCAGTTTTTGAAAGTTGGGTCCTAAACCAAGACAAGCTGACAAAAAACATTATTGCTTCTAATTGCTAATGTGTATCAGTTTTTCTTCAACAAGTAAGCGATTATTTGTAAACGCATGTATATTTAAAGCTTGTATAGTGGAGCATCTCTGATCCGCAAGTTTTACTGTGATTTTGATGGAGTTCTGTTTTAATGCACTATCATTTTAACAATAGGCAGGGACATTACCACTTTCCAAGTCAAGAGAAATTTTCAGTTTGAATACTTCCATGGGAGAACCTACGCCTCTCTGGGGTCACGTGAAGCCTTCCTACCTCCAGATACCATAGCAAAGACAGCCTGGTGTAAGAATCAGCATCCTCACCTTTTATTGTCACAAGTGCCAAAGTTAGAGGAGGAAAGAGCTACAGCACCCAGGTTGCATAAAGATGGCTTGGGTCCATTCAGTCCCTGAAGCAGACACCTCAGTCTTGGTAGTCTTTTCCTTTTCCACTAGTAAGTGGCAGCACAACAGGGATGTAGTAATGGCATGATCAGGCCTAGCTTTGCACAGATCCAGCGGCAGAAATTGGGCATGGCTAGGGTCAGTCTTCCAGCTGTGTTATTGTCAGTTGCTGCCAGGTAAAGGCTGGACATAGTGATATTTGGAAACACCTCATACCTTCCTTATCATCATAATTCTGTAAAAACGCAGCAGTGAATTAAACAATAAAAAAATGAAGTCTATTCTTAGTTTTTTTCCATCTACTGTGTCTCTCCAGATTAAGTAATTTCCCCTTGCAATGTTGCCTGATCCCTTTGATATAGCACTGCATATCTGTGTTTAAGTTCCTATGATGGTCCTTTAGTTATGACATGTACATTAGATTATCTCTGCTCATTCATGAGCGGAGATAAGATCCTCTCAGGCCGGGTGGTTGAGCATTTGAGTATTTTGACCCCAAGAGAGGCACAGAAAATGATGAGTAGAAATTGGGCCTTCTCAGCAGTCGATCTGCAACTCTGAAATAGTCTCCCACCCAAAATTCACCTTGCCCCTTCACTGGGAACTTTCAACAGACTACTAAAAACATGTCTGTTTAAACAGGCCTTCCCAGACTTTAGAACATCTTAATACAGCACTGCTTTCAACAATTAGAACTTCATCCCCTCCACCATGCTTTTTTATTATTTTAATTATTTTATTTGTCATTGTTGTTGCATTTTGTTTTAAGTTCTTACTCGGTTAATCTTTGTATTGTTCTATAATTTTGGAATTGGTAAACTGCCCAGAGGGGCCTTAGTAGCCAGAAGGGTGGTATGAAAATCATATGAGTGAGTGATTTTATCTAACAAGTCCTTCAATTTCCCTACCTCTTGTCTTTAGGCATCTTCTCTTTCTTGTAAACAAATATGGAACATAAATCTACCTTTTCTTTTTTCTGACTGGCTATTTTTTGCTTCTCTTTTACTAATGGGTTGGAGCACATGGCCTTTTCTGTTTCTTACCACCAAATATGGATTGGAGAACTCATTTTGGTTACATCAAGAGTCAAGCTGCTAGTTAAGCAGCATCCCATTCCCTGGGATTTCAGGACCAGAGCCTAAGACAGATATCAGGGATGGTTTCTTCTGATGTCTTACAGGTGGACCAGGCAAGGGTTGAGAGGGGGGAAAAGCACAGCATATATGCAGGAACTTCTTCTCAGTGAGTTCTGGTGCCAGCATGGAATGAATAGAGATGGATACCCCAGGCTTTAATCCACTTCACAAAGAGAAACCAATCTTCCTTTTTCTCCATCCTGAGATTTTTCTCTCTGCGTGGAGAATTGGAGAAACATAGCAATTCCTTGAGACTTTAGAGACACCCTGACATCTGGCCACCCGAGCTGGGAGGATGTTTTTTTTCTATATATACTACAGAAAATTGGTGGAATGATAAGAGAAGTGAAAAATTATCACTGAAGTTCTACACAATGGAATTTTATTTCTGGATACACATGTATAGAATTGCTTTAAACAGAACCTCTTGTTGTTGCTATGTGCTGTCAAGTTGGAACCACCTTATACCAACCCTAATAAGGCTTTCAAGGTAAGTGGGATATTTAAGGAGTGGTTTTACAAGTTTCACACCCCCAGTGAATTTCCGTTTCTGAGTGGAAATTGGAACGCAGGTCTCCTGAATCCTAGTCTGTCACTCTGTCCACTACACCACACTGGGTATTCAAAGTATCTCATACATTGGCAAAAATAGAAGCCAATATTCATGAAGCAGTGCCATTAGTAAACAAGCAGCCACAGTGGATTAGCAAGCAAAAAGCCATATCCAGCAGGAAACAATACATTGGACTCAATGTAGAAAAAAGAAAGCTTCTGAGGAATAGCCTCAATAGTGGACAGTGTTGTGTTGTGCTTGCTTTCTAATTTCTTTTAAAATTCCTATAACATACTGTAGTTGTGAAAAGTTATTATTACTACCATTGTGGCATAATAGAGACACAATTGATTTATTAACAAGAGGTACTGGCAAGGTCAAAGGAAAAAATGCCAAGTCCATAAGCAACCATTGGCAGGAACAACAATGATGAGAAGAACCAGATTGAATCTGAAGTGACTCCTGTAACCACAGAACATCAAAACCTATTTGGCTTAATGTGGCACTCTATCTGTTTATTTTGTGTTCCAGATTTTACTGTGCAGTTTCAGGCATTGCCAGACCCTGCCTTTTTTCTCTACTAGTCATCTGCTTACCCCCTGCCCCACATCACTGGTTCATCACCCCCTCATGCCCATTTTCAGGCCCCTCTTTTTAACTAGAAAGGCTAATTATTTATGATAATTCAGAAGGAGATCTTTGTTGTTCAGAGGTACCTTACAGAGCCTCAGGGGCACAAAATCCAAGGCTTGTGATTCACCTCTGCTCACCCCTTCCTCATGTCTCCTGTTTATGATCCCTCACTCTCCTTACATTTCCTCATCATATATTTTGTGGGATTTTTTTCCCTTCTTTGCTCCTCCTTTCACATATGTGGATGTCAATTCATTTTTTAAAAAAAAGAGTGAAATTAAGTCACATATCCAAAGATGCACACAAAACAAGAGCAAGAGCAGAGTATGATAGCACTTAACCACCAGTGTGCACACAACAACAGGGCCCATGCCCACTCACACTGGATTAAAACAAAGAAAAAATTGTTGCAGCTTGGACTCGTGTAAGAAGGCAGAGTCACCCACTCTGGCAACATCAACCGCAGAACTGGCTTTCCCAAAGACTGCAATGGTGATCTGCAGCATAAAAGGGCTATGTTAGGCCACAGCTGGTACAAAATCATTAACAATGGCCCCACTCTCTTTTTTTCTTCTCTTGTCCACTTCCAGAAACATCAAGGTCCATATCGCTCTTTAGATATAATATTGTGTATTGGGCATAGCAGTGCATGGGCAGAGCAGAATGGGACCGCCACCTCAGGCTGGGAGATTGGATCAACATTTGGTGGTTCGGTCACAAGGGGATTCAATGGAAATCACTGAAGCACACTATGCAGAAATTCCTACAGCAGTTCCTGACCACAGATATGCTGTTGATCCACCTAGGTGAGAACAATCTCCCAGCATGCAAGACCCTTAATCTGATGTAATCCATGGAAGAAGAACAGGTGCTGATTTGGCTCTGACTGTCCAACACATTGATATAGTCTGATCTGCTTGATAGGCATATGTAGTAAGGTGCAGTGAATCCAGGGGGAAGGGACCAGGCATGGCAAAAGGTGACTAGGCCAGCAGATCACATCATGACAAAGGGAGGTAGACTGTGAAACCATCATTGGGACATTCTGCATACCAACCAGGTCTTTACAGAGATAATGGCATACGCCTTCAGACCCCAGTCATGAGATATGGTTAAAGGATGTTAGAACAGGCCTCCTAGAGTGGCTGCTGCAGCAGCAGTTTGGCAGAAAACTGGCAGAGCACCAGGTGCCCCGGCCACCTTTGGTGGTGATTTCGAACATAAAAGCAGCTCTTTGGTGAGGGTGATGGGCATTTCGCTCTACCTTAGTCAAGTGATTCTCTCCAGGAGGGGATCAGGGGTTGGGGGGGGGCTAAGGGGGTATGCCTGGCTTTGGATGGCAACCACATTCCCCCAACATTGGAATCTAGGTGTGCCTCCCCACTCTAGTGGTTACATGCTCAGGTAGGAGTGCATACCCACTTTTGGTTACCAGCTGTCTCAGTTACCCAGCAAGGCGCTGGGATGGCATCAGGTGGCAGACAGATCATCCACTGCAATGATCTGCTCCTTATGTTGTCCCAATACCAACCCAAGAAGTGGCATTTTTTAATCCACTGCCAACCTTTTTCCCAATAAACTCTTAATTTTTAGTAATGTTGGTGTTTTTATTGGGAGGGGGTGGGAAGGCTATATCACCTGGGTCTGCAAACAACGTCATGCTTGTTTGCAGCTAATCCAGAGTAAATACAATTGTTCCAGATTACTGAAAAGGAATAGTTCCAGCCATAGTACCTGATATTTAGCCAGGCCTTTATTTATCTGGTTTGTTTCTGATACACTTTAAATTTCGCTGCTTTATCCTACCAGGGTTTCTTGATCAGGAGCGTACTCTTACTTGCTTTGTACAGATCTTCCCTGTTCATTAATCATTCCTTTTAACAAGGTGGGATGGATTGCCCTGCCTCAGGTACTTTGTTATGCTACTGAATGGCATGCAAAACAAACAATTGCAAAACATGCTACTAAAGATTGATTAACAGACCCTTATCTAGGCAATATCTTCCTGATTTTTTACTTGAGTTCATGATGAGCCACATAAATAGCTGATACTTCTCCCTTGTTTCGTCTTCCAAACTTTAATTTAGCATGGAAACAGAAGGAAAAGGCCACACAACTACTGAATTATTCAAAGTGTTATGTGACAATCTTAATTACTGTGAAAGTTTACTGCAGGATATTACTGTTGTGAGTGTTCTAGTTAATTTGATTGGCCTTTGCATTGACATTTTAAGCTTCCTTGGCCCATTGAAACGAATAAGTGGGCATTTTGCAAAGCAACAACATTCGCTTAAGGTCCAACAAATTATTATACATGGAGAGAGAAAGAGAGAGAGAGAGGGAGAACTGGAATGAACGTGCTTCTGCCGAATTATTATTATTATTATTATTATTATTATTATTTATTTTATTTATATGCCGCCCACTCTACCCAGAGGTCTCTGGGCGGCTTACAATAATTAAAATTCAATACAATAAGATGATTAAAATACAATTATAATACAATTAAAATACAATTAAAATTGCCATCATCATTTTCTATGCCATGGGCTAAAAATGAACTCTTGTAAGAAGAACTGCTGTAGCTATTAGAATTAATCTTGTTGGTCTCTACATGTAGAATGTTGTGTCTAACGCTCTATGGCAGGACTGCACACTTAACTTGAGCAAAACTTTAATTCGTTTCAATAAGGCTACCTAAGGATGTGCTGACAAGCCTGGTACTGTGTGTTTCATTGTAGTGCCAAACTCTGAAATGTTGAATATATAGAGTGCTAAAATAATTAGGGGGATGGAGTTGCGAAAAAGTAGACCTGAAATTTTTTTAAGTGAGGTTTGAACAGCAGTTACATTTTTAGAATGTGATTGAAACATTATTTTTAATATTTTTATTGTATTTGTGTTCCTGTATTTTGGATTAAAATATGGCTAAAGTATTTGCCTGCACCTTAAGTTTAGTTTTCATATATTTTTAAGTATTTGTGCCTACACAAATGCCTGGGTCCTTCCCTCAGGCATCAAGATGTTTTGGGTCCTTGTGTTATTTTTCTGGGAGATGGCAAAGTGCTGAGGCTGAGTGTTGCCAGGTCTCAGACTTTGGTTCTCACATACCAGTATGGGACGCTGCTGACTTGGGTGTTTATCTAGGCATACTGCAGATCACCAAGGAAGCTACTAGTAAATCCAAATGCATTCTGGTTCCACTACTCGATTAGCAAATAGGGTTCATTTTTCTTTCTGTGGCAGACTTCTCTCCCACTCTGTGTTTTGTCTTTTAACTTGACAATCTTTCCCAGGAGACTCTGAAAGGCAAACCCTTGATAGTACTGGTCTTTTTTACCTCTCCACTCACAACCATAACTCCATATTGTCTGCCTTTCTCACCCACAACATTTTGCAATAATGGCTGATAAATCTGCCCCCTAGTCAAGAGCCTAATCCTCATGAATTTACAAGAACATATCCACAGGACTCACATATTGGTTCTGAAATATCAGGAATTGTGACTGTATTGACCTGGCAAACCTCTAGAGGCCATTGTAACTAAACCAGACACAGAACTGAAGGATTTGATGGGACAAAGTTTTGGGTGGAATGAAAAAAAAACTGTGAACGCTAAATGTTCATCACACATCAGATAAATCCTGCTTGATCTAAGAGTGCTAGGGAGCCAGGCATAATGAAGAACACACGCACGCACACACGCACGCGCACACACACACACACACACACACACACACACACACACACACACACACACACACATTAATTTCCCAATAAAATATAAAGAGAGCCTGAATCACAAACTTGGAAGAATAAGATAACAATAAAGTTTGAAAACTTTGAAACTTTAATTCTTTGACTTTCACACTGCACCTGCCAACATCAGCCCCAAATGCTGCTCTTGGGGAAGATACCCCTTGAGGAGAGTAAGGGCTAAAGCAATGAAATTTTGCTGTGGGAGTTATGTTATTGTCAGTATTGCTGCCAGGTTGATATTGCAGCTGCTTCCCTGGAAACGCCACTGCAAACAAGGTGCTTGGTTTTATTGGTTTGCATTGAAGAGCTCCTCTAAGTAGAAAGCACCCATCTGTGAGTGGGGAAAATATATTACTCTCATTCACCTTCCTGCAATAAATATGCCCATAGGAAATGTTCCTGTTTCTTTAGTATGCTGTGCAGATGATATTGCCTTTATTATCATGTATCGTGTTTCCCCAAAAATAAAGACAGGGTATCATATTAATTTTTGCTCCAAAAATGTATTAGAGCTTATTTTCAGGGGGTGTTTTATTTTACAGTCATGTCATCTTCTGGTTGCTGCATAATGCTGAACAGTGGTGGAGGGCGGGGTTTCACTTAACTGTGGCTTATTTTTGGGGTAGGGCTTATATTACGAGCATCCTGAAAAATCCTACTAGGGCTTATTTTCAGGTTAGGTCTTATTTTGGGGGGAACAGGGTAAAAAATATATGTGTGCCAAAAGGGACATAATTGCTATCTATCTAAGCTCAACTTTTCTCCATCATACATAGATTATCAAGAATCAAACTGTTAAAAAGCCTCCCAACCACTTGATGAGGGTAAGTATAGTTGAAATCCCCCTTCCTCTACAAAAGAACCATTACTTTTAAAATATTACTATTACTTTTTTATTACAACTATAAATATACTGTATTACGACTGCATTTATATCCTATACATATAAATTGCTACCACTAAGGGGGGAAATCACCATTGCTTTTAATTGAGACACGTTAAGCAGTAGTCTGATGATTTCTTTGTGCTAATGGAATGATTTGCACATTGCCTCAAGCTGCTTATTATGGATAAATCATTTATACATTTTTTAACAAAAGGAAAGAAGGAATTGAGACAGTGTGCTTGTGAGTTTGGGAGAATATAATAAACATTTGCCTGATATACCTTTCCTGAAATAAGTGATGTTTGCTTTTGGAATGGTTCCATGAACTGGAAGAGTTTAGTATTTTCAAATGCAAACATACCTGTACACACAAATATACACAGGCTAAAATCCTGTTGTGTAAGTTATATTAGGTAAGGTTGATGATATATGACTTTACCAGCAACAGTGATTTTTGGTAGTTGAAGACCCCTTCCCCTCATCTCTCAAACCCCGGTGCCTTCCTAATAATGAAAGTAATTCCATGGGAGCTTCAAGACCCTTTGATAGAGAAATTATAATTATTTAATTTCTGAAAAATTGCTGCTGCTCCTCATGTCATTAGCCTTGTGTGGCATAACTTAACAGCAACAGGACTTGAGCCACATTCTCTCTTTTCAGGCTAGTGATTTTGGCCTTGAGGGCAAGTGGCACAATCTCCCACCTGCTTTGTTGTAAGGTGTGTACATGAGACCGCACCAATACTAAGGAGGGAGAGAATGGAATACTTCCCAAAAAGAAAGGAATCATTTACACTTTTTTAAAAAAAGTGAAAAAAGCCAGGAGGTGCTACCATTTTTTTTCCTAATGCTGACCAGTAGATACACCTCTATATTTTCACACTTCTAACTGTTGGTGCTCTGGAGCAAAGTCCTAGCTGCCCGGCTCTTGTCAGGGCCCTACTTTTGTTTCCTTAATTTTTTTTATTAGTATTATTTATTAATGAAGCATGTTGAGAGAGTTGGTAGTTTTAAATTTCTGGGTACTTACATCTCAGAGGACCTCTTACGGATTATAAATGCCAACATGCTAATGAAGAAGGCGCAGAAGAGGCTGTATTTCCTGAGAATGCTTGGCAAGTTAAATCTATCTCAGCATTTACTTCTGTCATACTATCGTAGCACCATTGAGAGTGTCCTAACCCATGGCATTCTGGCATGGTTTGGGAGTAGCTTTGTAGCGGACAAAAAAGCTCTACAGAGAACCATTAAAATTGCCCAGAATATCATTGGGCTCCAGCTACCAACCCTGGATGACATCTTCACATCCCGCTGTCTAAGGAAATCACATAGCATCCTGAGAGACTCTTCCCATCCTGCTTATAACTTTTTTGAACTGTTACCATCTGGCAGAAGATATAGAACAATTAAGACTCGGACCACACGTTTTCTCAATAGTTTTTATCCCAGAGCTATAATTGCAATTAATAATGAGCTTAAAGACCACCAGTAGTGAATAATTAGTTGGACTGTGTTACTTGGCCTGCGGTGTAGATGTTTGTATTTTTAGTGGGTGGGGAGTGTTTGGGGAATTTTATGTGTGTGCATGTGTCTGGTCTCTGGGTGTCTGTGAATTTCGTTGTATGTGTATATACTTACAATGACAATAAATTATTATTATTATTATTATTATTATTATTATTATTATTATTATTATTATTATTATTATTATTATTATTATTATTAGAAAGAATCATTTAACCAGCCCAATTAAATACTGTCTCACAGTAATTTTTCAGCCAGCGTTTAGTTATAGTTGTGGTAAAAGCGTTCCTTAGAACTGCCTTTACACGAAACAGAGAGGGATCCGGAATGATCCGTCCCTATTGCCAGCAAAATCGGGTCCTGTAATTTTGCCCTAGGCGACTTCTCACTCCTTCACCCAAGTCTGTCTCGGTTTTAAATAAACAATCTGGAAGGTCTGCTCTTCCTTTTTTATTACTTTAGGACCCTGATTTGGTAGCGTAAACGCGACCAAATCAAATAATATATTTTTAAAGTAGCCAATTTTACCATAGTAGCTGTGGTCTAAACAAGGAGCCAACTTACAGACAAATTGTCTTTTTATCTTTTATTAAAACAAGATAGCATTCAAACCAACATACTAAAGCATAATAACGTCATTAATTATTTCCAATACCCCAGCCTTCACCACCAAATATTTCCTCTACAAAACGAAAACAATAGACAGTCTAGCTATATCTTAAATTAACATTCTTACGCAGTCTTCAAATTAAAGTTCTGCCAGATGCATCTCTCTCCATGTGTCGTCTCTGGCTGTCGTGCAAGCAAACTCTCCCCCATCTCTCTTCTCAGTCCTTCCTCTCTCTCTTCGCCCATCTTTCTTAAATTAAGCCGTTGTGTCCTTGTCCGTTGGAGTTTTGATAAGATAAGGATCATCTTGTTCTTGTTGATTTTTTTTTCTTCTGCTGGAAAAAGAACTGACCTTGTACAATTTTTTTTCCTAATTAACACCTGGACATCAGTTAGCTTCTAGTTGTTTCGTTGCTGTAATGAAACAAAATCCATCTCTATTCTACTTTTACAATTTTCATAATCAAATTCATGACAATAGTAATATGCTTTTTTGATATTGTGTATTTTATGTATATGCATTTTGCATATTGGTCATTGACCACAATAACATCTGTCTGTCTGTCTGTCTGTCTGTCTGTCTGTCTGTCTGTCTGTCTGTCTGTCTGTCTGTCTATCTATCTATCTATCTATCTATCTATCTATCTATCTATCTATCTATCCATCCATCCATCCATCCATCCATCCATCCATCCATCCATCCATCCCTCCCTCCCTCCCTCCCTCCCTCCCTGGACACCCGTGTCTACCTCTTCCAACATGACTTCCCTCAGAATGCAGAGTTATTCATGTTTAAGTGCAGATTAGAGAGGAGCATGAACTGCCAGTCTGGTGATTTGTGCTGGTTTGTTTACTGGCCAGACAAATATTCAGTGCTTCAAAGCCCCACCATCTCTGGCAGGAACCCCGTTGGAAGCAACAGCACGGCATCCCTGCCCTGCCTCCTCCAGGTCCTGCATGTGAGTGGACGTCTGCCGGAGGAGGTGGGGCTTTGGAGCAACAAATACTGCTCGGCCACTAAACAAACCAGCACAAAATGCCAAACCAGCATTTCATAGCCGTTTCTAGTGCACATCAGTGCATTGCAATACTATGATATTGCACAGATGTGAGATATTTATAATAAATTCTATAACTTCTCCTTTGAGAGAAGCTTATTAACTCTACAGTTGGCCCTTTCTTTTTGTGCAAAACAGTTCCCCTTTGTTCTTGTTGCAGCTTATCCAAACAGTATAGTGGGTGTGGACAAGGGGAATTATTCCTGCTAATGTTGACTGTTCGGAGCTTTTAAACTGAGAGAAGCCCTGTTCTTTTCTTATATATGCTCAGCCTGCCACGGATCCAAATTTGTTAAAGATATAATGCACCATGGAACAGCCTCAGTCTCTCTCTCTCTCTCTCTCTCTCCTTTTCTCAATTGGTCCTTTACCAACTGTTCTGCTGTATTTAATTATTCAGGAATATATCAATTCCTTGTCCCAAACACACTTCTTTACCTGTTTGTAATTAATGTATTTAAACATCTGCCAAAAGAAAATTAGCATACAATGTTACCTATTACAAATACATCACAGCATTTAAGCCAATTAGTAAACATTTGTCTGACAAAAAAGTCTTTTGAATGATCAAATACAAACTATGTTGATGCTTCTATAGGATATTATTGTTATATATTCACTTTAAGCATTTGTGACCTGATTTTAAAACACTCAGCCACTTTCAGCTGCTATGTGAAGGCTGAATTGGATACTGCCCTAAATACTTAAGATCATAATTGGTAGAGCAGGCCAAAGACTCATTTAGTCCAATTTTTTACTCCCAGATATGACATATGGCATTCAACTAGCAAGGAAACCTTTTCTGATGAATTTCCAATCATGGTTATACTTCATGTTTGCTCAATTGTGTATCTTTTTATTGAATTTACCTCTCAATTAAAAATGGCATATAGACTAGATACATTTGGGGCTTAATATCCAACTATAAGTCCCAGCTACAGTAAACCTATTGAATCAACAGACTTGCATAAATATGGACTTACAAAGTAACTATTGATTCAGTGGGTTTCCTTTAATTTGGACTAAGACTTGATTTAATCCTTTTTATTTTAGTAGACAGTAGTTTGTGACTTAAGTGTTAGAATGGTGTAGCAAAGTTCCCATCCCATAGGATGCTGTCAGGTTGATTCTGACTTATGATGACCTTTTCCAGGGTTTACTCAGAAGTGGTTTACCATTTCCTTCTTTTGGGGGTAGCCTGGAACTGTGTAGCTTGCCGAAGTCTTACACAGGCTGGCTCTTCTCTTTCAAGGCCCAGTGGGGAATCAAACTCCCAACTTCTGGCTCCTCAGCCAAACTTATTGAGCCATCCAGCAAGCTACATATAAAATACTTCAAAGGCCTCCATATCTACATTATAGAGAGCTTCCTTAAGGATCTCAAAGCACCAGTCCATTATGCTGATGCTCATCATGGATTGCCTACAAGAATAATTCATGTTGCCATGTAGATATGGTCTTCCTGATCTCTTCAAAGGAATGTAATATTTTTCTTGCAGTTCCTACTGATGTAGGTCAAATGTGTAATCAGTCTTTCATCCTCATCAATGGAATTAACTATGTTTCATTTGTCATTTTATTAATAACACATCAATGATCAAGACATGCTATTAATAAAATGAAGGGAACAACATGAGATAAATTTTATTGAAATGTATTAGGCAGGATTATACTATGATTAAACGATGATTAAGAAAAAGCTAAGTTTTAATAGGATTGTACTGGGCTTCACAATTATGCAACCAGTACTTATTGAAACTGACAGTACAGTATATCCGTTGCCCATTTTAGTTAAATAAGCACTAACTGCTCGTGTCACAAATGCTAAGATCACTGAACAAGCTGATGTGTTTAGAAATGGCAAACCAAAGGAGACACATTTTCAGTGTGTTAAGCAACCATTTTATTTACGGTTTGTGCGCATATGTGTGAAAAACCTTTTGAAAACATCCTACATGCGAGAAGCTTTGTAGATGTTGAAAGGATTTTTGAACCACATTTCCACCACAGCAGTGTTTCTGTGGCCTATTTTGTTGGTGCTTCTGTCAATATTAATGGCTGAATAACTGCTTAATGATGAAGGATCAAGCCACAGATAGATTCATTATATTCCACTTTAACAAGTTCAGTGCTTGTGACTGACCAAAAGAAACCAATCAAATGAGCACACAAGCAAACAAAAAATGCACAGCATACCAGTTGTATTTTCCTCTACTACTATACTATGTTTTACAATTTGTTTGTATCTTTTTTCTTTATTTGTATGTATGTGAAATAGACATAATATTAAAAACAAATTAAAATATCAAGATATTTGGACTGTCTTTGAAGTGGGTCTACTCTAACTGCAGTTTTCTTTAGCACAATAAGTCACAGTTAGAATAGACCCATTTGAATCAATGAAATTTATTGATGAATTGACCCACTAAATCTCCATTGATTCAATGGGCCTTCTCTAGTGTGATTTACTACACTAAGGAATAGGATTTTCACCATTATGTACAGTGTTATCGCATAACTCCAAAATAATACTCTAGAAGCAGAAAGGGGACAACTAAAGTGACTGTGGGATTATCAGAACTCCTCTGTGAGGACATCTTACAATGTTTAAGGCTGCTTAATCTGGAAGGGGAGTAGTAGCAGACTGAATGGACTGTCAGGTACCCAGGTGGCAGTTTCTGTGTGTAGCACAGCTGTGCACATTTTCTGTGCTGACAGGAACAGAAGTATATATTCTATCTACTAGGGAGAAACTAGATATAAATGAGTAGTTCTTCATGTCCTGGATGTGAACCTCACTCAGGCAATTGTTTAACCACTGGGATGAAAGAATGCTACACTGAATCGGTCTTTGGTCTAATCTCTCTTGGCTAATCATATATTCATATGCCTTAGGTACCAATGTCCTATCCTATTTGCTTCCTCCTTGACCTCCCCCCCCCCATTTAGGATTCCCTTCTTGTTTTTGGAATGATTCTAATCAATCAAGGATCACTGGCCTAACCTAAGGACATCATAATCGACTGTTGACAGTCACTGTGAGCAAACCAAGCCCACTAAGAGGGAAGGCCATTGCCTCTTGAATATAGGAAGCAGCTTCTTCAAGACATAATCAAAGGAAGACACAGTTCAAGGCTGACAAACATATTTATGTAACTGTTTCCCTTTTCAGATGAAAGTGCAAAAACATCTCTGTGCTCTATATGTTATTTTGACCATAGGAGACAGACTTGGATCTTGCTTAGTTTCTTTCGAACAACTTCAATAAATCTACCATAGAAATTTCTTGGGAAGAAAATATGTTTTTTTTCTTAAGGAACCAGAAAGACATCAATTTATTTCATCCAATATAACTTTTTTTTTGGGGGGGGGATAAAATAGAGTGCAGGTCCAAATTGTTACAAGTCCATAAACATAGTTATTTCAATAAATAATGTTCCCTTCCACTTGAGCTAGAAGGAATAGCTTCCTGAATATATTTTGTTCATCCTTTGTAAGTTTGTGGCTAGAGAATTACCATAGCAACCTTTATACTTTTTCATACAGCAAGATATAGTGGCGCGTAGCAGCGCTGAGGTGACAAGAGCTGAAGGGACTGTCAGGTACCCAGGTGACAGAGTCTCATTTGGAAACAGTCACTATAGCACAGGTACGTATCTCTTCTGTGCTGACAGGAACAACCTGCCCTTGGACTGACAAGATCAGAATGGAACACAGCTTCCTAGAATTAATACCCAAATGACAGCTTTTTAATAACAGCAGTTTAAGAACACGTAACATTGAAAACTGAGGTAAGAAATAGGCAGGGGGTGGGTGGGTTTGGAATCCCACAGCAAAGTGAGATTATCTTACTGCAAAATCTGTGGTGCTATGACACTTCTTAAAATCTGCATGCCAAACTAGTGTCTTTGACCTCAACTGTTGCCATCCATTGTGCATAAGACAAGACAAAGATTCTGTGCCACTGATGAAGGCTTTTCTTTCTTTCTTTTTTACTGTCACTTGCACTGCCGCTGGAAAGGGATGTTGTTGGCATGTGTCCAGTGGAACACAGGAAATCACCTTAATGAGCAGTCATTAAGATCCTGATCCACTAGCAGAGAAAGTGCTTTTCATTTCACTTGAGGGGACATGTCCCATTCCTAGCAGAGTACCTTTTGATATGGACATACTTAAAATAGAGTGTTATGATCGGATGCCACCTGGCAACAACTGTAATAACCACCCGGAATACGTAAGTGTATTTATTCAGTCTATAAAAATATAGCTCATGCACACAATATGGCCTGAGGGTTAGGAGGAGTTTTCTTTCCCATTTAAAATCATGAAGACTTTCTTTTAACTTTTTCTTGAGACTCTAGGCAAACTTAAAACACAGTACTCAAAGACATTGTGTTTAAATGGGTAAAATTATTATGAAGCTAAGATCTACCTCACATTTATGACAAGTCTGTATCAACATGATGGATCTGTCATTTCATGTGTTGGACTACAACCTAATTGGTGGAAAGGATAAGAATCATAATCTAACATAGCTGGAAGGCACCTTGTTATGCAAGCTTCCTTCCTTCCTTCCTTCCTTCCTTCCTTCCTTCCTTCCTTCCTTCCTTCCTTCCTTCCTTCCTCACAAGCAACTCAGCAATGCATTTTGTATTACAATCAGTCTTAGACAAGCTTCCATTTCTAGGTACAGGTCAGCTTTCCATATGACAATAAATCTGTCCCACGGCCCTGTTCCATAGTCTGTTCAAGTGTCATTCACCTGCTTCTTTCAGCATCCATGCCACCTCCATCAAATTTTTCTCTGATGGTAAAGGACACGTCTGAAGAGAAGAGGTTCCTTTCCTGAGAGCAAAAACCCTGGGAAAACAGTGAAGGAAAACTGAAAAATGGGCTGGAGCCTGGCACTCCCCTCTCATGTGTTGAAGGAAGTGAAATGAGTAATGCAAATCAGTAGGCTTTCTACAATCTTCTCCATGTTTCTGAGTCACCATACTATTTCACTAGTCTAATCTTACTATCTTTTTATTATTGGACATTATCTGTTGGGATGGAGCTGGAGAAATGTAGAAAATCAGCAACTGCTGTTTTTATGGTAAGCATTAATTTTTGTTATGACAGGTCTCTGGTCTAAAATGGGTTTCTGGAGCTTGTGCTCTAGAAGAAACGGTTGGTTGGAAGGGATTTCATCCTCAATCATCATGAAAAATGTCTGTTAATTTTGCTAGATATTGAGAAGTGGCAACATTAGATGTAATTTTCTACCATGTGCACGAGCTGTGCCTACCATGAAACACAGATGTTTACAACACACACGGTAGTTTATATGTGTTGATCAAACAGCTCCTGTTAATTGGTTACAAGAACCAGTTTAGACCAGATTAATGTTGTTAGCCCTCAAAACTTCAGCATTAAATGACCACAGCCCATTCCTATTAATAGTGAGATTTCAATCGACTTTTAAAATGGAAAAAAGAGACCTTGCTTTACCATATTTTAAGTAGGCAATTTTAGAATGCATTGTTTACAAGCAATTTATGCAACAGGCACTTTGTTTTGCTCTGACCTAAGAGGTTTTTGTTCTGTTTGTTTGCAAACTGGTTTTCAATTGCTGTCCCTCTGTGCACACATTTCCCTTTGACTCTCTTGTCAAAAAACCAGGGGTGGTATTTCGCTGCCTTTTTTTTTTTACCAGTAGTTTACTTTTTGGCATCAATTATTTACAAGTCTCAGTTTAAACACACTTGCAGGAGTAAATGGTTTGTCAGATTTATGTGAAGTTACTTTTTAAAAAAAAAATACTAAGAGGGTGTCCAGATTATTTGAAAGAGGCAATCAGTAACATCTCTCCTAGAAGCAGAACAGAGAGATAAGAAATAAAGGCCATGTTCTGACCATAGTCTTTGGTATCCAATCCCTGCAAGGACAGGGATCTCCTCCCTCTCCCCCTCCTGCTTCAGCCTTGCATGGTGCTGTGAATCCTATTCTGGAGAGTTTCCCAGCCCTTGCAATGAATCTCTGGAAAATATAATGGGGTCCAAGATAAATATGGGCTTGCTGATGTTGGTGGAAAGAGTGGGAGATGATGGAAGTGCACCGCTAGTCACTGGGTCAAGTTAGCAACATGTAACCGTAGAATACCTGCATTCGGCTATTCAGCTGCATTCAGGTATTCAGCAAGGTATGAAAATTGGGTGGGGAATGAAAGGGCCTACACAAGCTCTACCTCTGGCATTTTCCTTGCCCTATTCCTTTGTCATATCCAATATTGTAATCTAATTTAAGATCCTCAAAGCATTTGCATCAGTGGTTTTTATGGACTCCAGAATTTTACTAGGAGTGAAAAGCTGAAATCATAAATTACAGATGTGAAAATCAGGGTATCAAATCTGATGCAAATGGCCTTCATTCAGGCAGTGACACTTCCTTTGCCTGTCATCTCCTTGCACCTTTCACATGCTTCTGCTTATATTGTTTGGAGGGTCTAGGAACTTCCAGAAAAGATTTTACAACTGCCTAAGAGGTTGGAGGGGGAATGGTGACTCTAGCACAGAGTAGTCCTCCAGATGGTGGTGAACTGTATCACCCACTATAGAAGTTGAGGGTGAGAAATGTTGGGAGCTGCAGTCCAACAGCATACAGAGCACTGCGTTTTTGCCCATCGCTGTTCTACAAGATGAAGTCCATTCATCAGTGGAAGATGTACATTTCACTGACACACGGGAACTGGTGGGTTACTCCCAAGAATGTTCAGAAATCAGCTTTATCTAGATGCTTGGGCCGATGTTAATCTGATGTTAAGTGAGTATTGCAAGCATCTCAGGGTGCACATTCTCAACTGAGATCTCTTTTAATGGCTGGATTCAGTTTAAATGAAATGGAGTCAATAAAGCCATTTTTACATGAAAAGGAATGGATAGTGAAGCATGTGAAAAGGTTGCTTTAATGCATATTGTTTTCATGGAAACTGGTGCAAATACACCAATGTTTACTATGGCTACAACAATTTGTTTTCATGCTAAATTTTAGACTAATTCGGAATGTTCAGAAATGGAACAGATTTCATTTATTTCTGCCAATTGGTAAACTTAGGGACGCAAAATTACCTTCTATCTATCTATCTATCTATCTATCTATCTATCTATCTATCTATCTATCTATCTATCTATCTATCTATCTATCTATCTATCTATCTATCTATCTATCTATCTATCTATCTATCTATCTATCTATCTATCTATCTATTTGATTTTTATACTATCCATCTGGCTGCCAAGGCCACTGTGGGTGGTTTACAAAACAGGGTAAACAGTGACATAACAACAATAATCAGCAATGACAAAGAAAATATAAAAGGAACTAAACAAATTACACAAAGAAACCAGATAATAAAAGCATAATAAAGTAAAATAAAATAATTTTTCATGTTCCCACCGCAAGCTAGCCATGAGTTTAAAAAAAGAGAAAGAAACAACCTCAGATTTATTTAAAGGAAGAATCATAGCAGAAGGTACAACCTGTAAGAAGTTTCTTTTACCAAACATTAGTTTTATCCTTTTAAAGCTTTTTGCAGACTCTCAAGAGATTAAATTTTGATACAAACTCTGAAGAATAATAGGGCCCCGAGAGAGGTTTTCTCCTCTATCTGAATTTTTAAGAGCAACACAGATCACAGGGTCCTATTGCTGGCATGCTCGTTTACTCACATGACAATCCAAGCAGCATACAAGAAGATTGGAAATTTACTGTTATTGTACCAGGGACCAACAAGGGCAATGGGCAAGACCCTAGTAATTATACAGGTATACCTATTGCTTTGATACTTCATCCCAAATTTATACTAAGTATCTTTTTCAAAATATTAGGTGTCTGGCCAGCAGGGAATGATAAATTGGTTCACAAGCAGAAAAGGCATATCAACAGTCAATAATTGTTTTACACTGCTTTATTTGATATTTAAATAAGCAGCAAAGGACGGGCAGCTTTTTACTGCCTTTGATGACTGAAGTGCAGCATTGAAATCTATAAAAAGAAATTGTCTGTGGCATAAATTGTCAAATACAAATATTGATTTGAGACTTTTCTTCTTCATTACAGAATTAGACAGAGGCTCCAAACAATCTAAAACATGGTTTTAACCAGTAAAATTCTCAAAAAAGAAAAGAAAAACAATTTTGTCCCAAATGCTTTTTAATTTTTATATTAATCTCCTGGTTTCAGTTATCCAAAATCAAAATTTCATATATCCAAAATTCTGGGCGAGCTGGACATTTTCTTCATTTACATTGTACTATTTTGTTTTCAGCAACCTAGCTGGCATTAATTAATTAATTAATTAACACTTAGATCAATTTAATATTTTACTGCTTACATCATTCCTCTGCTTGCTGTATAGAATGTAGGGAGCAAATCTCGTAATGGTGAATCAGTGGTTTAATTTTATCTGAGGAAGAAAGGGTTATTATTTACCAAACCTAAAAACTAATGATGTGTCAACAAAACAATATTATTGATGAATCTTGCTGGAAACCAACTTAAACAAAAATCATCTATCAAATCTAAGCACCAAAGGACTGACATGGAAAAGAGAAACTGCTTGCCAGAAGCTGTAGCACAGTTTTTATAAGTAAATTAAGCATTTCTTTTTGGTAGAAAGCCTCAGAAACAGCTTTCTTCAGCTGTTTTTATTTTATTCCTGCATGGATAAAGTGCAGTGCAGATTTTGTGAGTCATAACTACCTATGTAAGTTCCATTGGTTCAACAGGCTTACTCCTGTTGTGATATACTGGATTTCAGCCAATAATAAACATCGGGTGGCTTTTACAGTGGAACATCCCAGACACATCATTCAGAAAACTCAATAATCAATGCTAGTCATGTTTACTCGGAAAGCAAGTCCTATCTAATTTTATAGCACTAAATGTCACGTAAGTGTGCATGGATTTTAGTTTGCAGAGAATATAATGGAATGTTTTTTTTTCTTTCTTTCTGGTGTCTGGCCTGATCAAAGCATAAAATTAATTACTGTATTTGAGACAGAAGATGAAGTACAACTTTTTCCAGCCAATTCCACAAACACATTATCAAGGTTGTGGCTACTCCCAGGCACTGGAGATCCTTATCAAGAAAAGAAAAGCTGCCTCCTTCTCTATTGCTCTTCTGCTAGCAGGGCAAAACATTTTTTAAAAAAAATCCAGTAGGTCTTTGGCAAGTCATTGGTTCGTAACACCATCTAAGCGTTATATTTTCTTTACTGGAATGTTTAACATATTTTAAAATTTGCTTTTAATTGCATTCTGCGTTCATCTTTGATCCATTCTTTGTTTTTATTATTTTTCTTATTCCATATCATGCTAATCTCCCCTTTTTGAGATAACGAAAGATGGAAGTCCAATTTTAAAAAAGAGAAGTTTTGTGTTTTGTAGCATCTTAGATATTCTTTAACTTTAACTAATCCTTTTGCCTTTTACATTAGTGTTATTTTTTTTTTAGTTAATGCAGGGGGCCTTTTGAATCTGACATTATCTCCATTTTTGTTGTACTGGGCCAAATATTATGTTAAGAAGCTTGAACCTGGTGCTGAAAAGAGCATTTCTGTATAGAGTCTCCCTGTTCCCCTCACCTTCCTCTGTCACCTTTCTATGTCACATAAAATACAAATTACCTTCTATCCTGGCATTTGCCCACCTTCACTGTCATTGGCCCAGGATGTGGCATTCTATAGAAGGCAACTGGAGTGTAAATCCTCACTCTACTCCTCCTTGCAAATGAGGCTAAGGAACTGCAACATGCTTCACTTCACCAACAAGCAGGGCAAGCACTTTGCGTATCCTTCAAACTTGCATAATACTTTAATTTATGGACACATGAATTTAACATTTCAAATGGGATGTTTGTGTCTTTCTTACAATGTTGATGCTTGTGTGTGTGTGTGTGTGTGTGTGTGTGTGTGTGTGTGTGTGTGCGCACTTTGTTTCTAAGAGAGACAGGACACTAGTTTTGCATAAATACTTCTTGTGCAAATTGCAGAGATCTTAAGAGAGGGAGCTCCATGTCTCACTTTCAGCTGGAAGTCAGAAGTCTTGAAGGTTTTTAGATTCTCTCAAGTTCCGTCATGAGTCTGTTCGCTGTCTGAGTTCGATCCTTGGCTCAGGTAGCTGGCTCAAGGTGGACTCATCTCCAATCCTTCTGAAGTCAGTAAATTGAGTAACCCAGCTCACTGGGGGCAGGCGGGCTATGTATAGTCTATATAATAACATTGTAAACCACCCAAATAGTACTTTAAGTGCTTCAGGGCAGTATATAAGCAGCCCAGTTTGCTTTGTGATAGCCTAAATCAGTAAGGCAGGTAATTTAGCAAGTATTCTCCACAGCCCAGAGGATAATTAGCATCTGGGGGGGGGCACAATTGATTGATTGATTTAGTTTTGTGGAATCAAAGCCATATTTATCATTCTGAATATGATGTTCAAGATAGTAACAAATAGGTCTTTGGAACTGGTCTTTTGAAACTATGATTCCAATTGGCCAGTGTCTCCTGAACCAATGTCGGTAGGATCAGGTACCATGTGAATTCCATTGAACTAAATCCACTATTAGTTTCAAGCAGAGCAGACCTGTAGAAATCATGCTTATGCTTATGAAAGTGGTGACTAACATGTCCCATTCCTTTCTGCTTGGATGGAGCCCCGTGTATTACTATCCCAACTCTCTTTAGACCAGGAGTAGGGAAAATGCAACCCTCCAGATGATGTTGGACTAAAAGTCCTAGCATACCTCAACCGTGGCTACACTGATTAGTGCTGATGTCCACCCAGGTTTAGTCAATAGAAATATTGTTACTAACAATTCTTCTTTTTATTTAGTCAGAAAAATTGTCTGTACCTGTTTTATATTCATAGGAACGAATTGTTTGCTACATGACCTGTGAGCTAATTCTAAAGCAAACCCTTTAGGGAACTATGACGCTAATGTGGGCATGCTAATAGACATATTTAATCAATTACTTGGCAAATGTTTTATTACAGTTAGAAGCTTGCAAACAAAATGTCCTTCAGGGGCATACTGTCCTGAAGTAACATTACAAAATGAGGTTGAGCACAGATGGAAATGCAGCATTGCGTTGGAGTTATTTTTCTCTCTTATGTTTTTTTTACACTTTCTCCTTTTTCTTTCTTAGACTCAGAAATCAAATTTCAGTTGAAAAGTGCTTTTCCAAGCAAGATTCATTTTGAATTTCTTTGCTCCAATATCAAGTGATGTACTGCCAATATACAGAAGAGCGAAAACATACCTTCAGAAACAAAATCTACAGCAGAGCACAAAGTAGAAAGTTGCACTGTTGGTTGTGCACTGTTTCCAAACTATTTTGCTAACAATTTCAGAAAAGCTGAAGTTGGTTCAAAACAGACATGACAGAGATCCATATGTATTTATTTACAATTGATATGCATAAAGTAGGATGACCTTCTTAGGGAAGTTGACTGGGGCAAAATGTCCTTGCTTGTCCTCCTTGATATCTCAACTGCCTTTGATATCGTTGACCACAGTATCCTCCTCAACTTGAGAGGCTCTCCGAGTTGGGGATTGGCGGCCAGGCTATCAACAGGGGTGAAAAGATTTCACCATATTTCCCCCACCTTGGCTGCCTTACACTGGCTACCTATCCACTTCCTCATTGATTTCAAGATGCTAACCATTACATATAAAGCCCTTAACGGTTTAGACCTCAATACCTGGTAGATGCCTTCTTCCACCCAATTCTACCCGTATCACCCCAATGTTCCTATTCCAGATTACTTGCTGAGGGCCGGGGATGGGGGGCTGGAGAGCGGAAGAAGATTTTTACCTCTTCTTTCTTCCAACAAGCCTGACCCTACTGGGGAAGCAAGTGGAATGGGTGGAGATAAAATCACCTAAATTATCTCTTTTCTAATGCAATCATCCCAGGGATTCTCTTTCTCTCCACACTCAAGCTCCAAACACCTTAGCAACAGGTATACTTTCAATTATTTGGCAGAGATGAGAACAGAAATTATTTAGCAGAGATGAGAACAGATTTTGGGGGTGAAAACTCACAGAATCCCCTCCTGGTGGCCCCACTAGCTGGGGAACTCAGGATTTTGTCATCCAAAAAAAGTAACTTTCTGTTTGAGGACTAATTAATCCAATGTTGCAACTTGCCTTAGAGATAAAGTAAGGCGTACCTACTAAGCTCCATGGCATGCAAGTGCTTAGTTATGGCCTGATTTGACACCACTAATTTCCTGTAAAGGGGGAAAAAAGAGTCATAAGCCCATGTCACACCTCCTACTCTTTGTGTGCTGGATTGGCTGGAGTGGGGGAGACATGCCTATTATATCAAGTGAGCTGAAGTACCCGGTCCAGGATAGACAACATATAGCCCTTTAGATGCTGTTGTACCACAACTCCTAGCATCCTCATCATATGGTGGCAACAACTGATCCTAGTTGCAGGGCATGTCCTACAATTAGGGTGGAGGGCTAACTTTTGCCCACCCTTGCACTAGTCCAAGATGGCAAAGGAATCCAACTCCTTTACATTTGCTTCATATGACCCTGCTCATGGCAATGTCCTAGAATCAACTGGGACTCAGGCCACCAAGCCCTTCATTCAAGCTGCATTGCCAAATCCATTTTTGAACTATATGCACTAAGGTCACTGTCTATAAAATAAGAACACCAAGGTAGCAATAACCTGAAAGCTATCTTTACCGAGCTCAAATGGAATTATTCCTGACTAAATATGCACAGGATTGTAGTAACAGGATTGCCTTGTGCAACTACAGTAAAGAGTGCGTAGGAGTATGGGCTAGGAAAGCAGAAAATATGTGCTTCCATCTGTTCTTTGATATTCACACTTTCCCTCTAAACCCTCTTCACACTCTGTATGCATCCTAACAACCAAGAGATACAATGTATTGCTTACAAGCAACAGGGTTAAGAGGTTAAGAGATTTCTCATCACTTGGAGACAATGCATTGGTTAATGCAAACCATTGAATAGAAGTGCTATAGTTCTTAAACATCTTGCACTACCAAGTAGACAGATATTGGCCTTCATACATATGCACACTGCCTTCTTTCTTATTTATAAGTATAAGTGGTCCTTTTAGCATCTCATATTTCTATTACAACATATTGAAACAGATTTACATATACTTCCCTACTGAGCATTTCTATGCATATTCACTTTGTAGCAAGTCCTACTGTTTTTAAAGTGAGACCGTTTTAAATTTTCTCACAAATTATTGTGCATAAGAGTGCAGTCTAATTGTTTACTACATCTCATATTAATAATTATAAACTATCAAGCTGATTCTTACAGGACTCTTGCATTTATTTTCATGAACAACCAGTGTGTCTACTATTCATTCCTTCATCCAGGTATATTGTGAACTTCTTGATGGTTCTGATCTGTTTTCTTAACCAGAATTTGTAAGCTTAGTTTATGAAACAATTAAATAAAAAGATTTTGTTTTTGTTTTTCATACAAGGTATCTTTTAGATGTCTGGCAAACCATGCCTACAATAATATGGCCACTTGATTTGGCAGAGGCACCTGGAGAAGGCCCACTGAGGATGATCTTAAGGCCCAGGAAGGTATATGTGCACAGATGTGAATATTCAGATTGACTAGTCCTAACCTATACTATACTGCTTAACACTAACAGTTTGAACTGGACCCACAAATGGTTTGGAAGCCAGCATAAGTAGTAAACACTGTACATTACCTGGATAGGCTGTCTAATCTCTATGTCCTCCTCCTCCAAGGTTACAGTTATTTTAGATCCACATGTTTAGTAATGTTAAAGAATGGTTTTCAAGAGTTCTTACTGTTTCTGATGATATAGTCAGCTAGGAGAATAAAAAAAGCAGCTTTGTGGTTTAAATATAACAGTTCATGTCACCTTATATGTTTGATTTCATTTTTGTTATTTTATGGCCAACTAGTTTAGACGTTCTTCAGTCTTGAGAGACTATGGTATGGGGGACTCTCTTATTCTGTCTTCTTTTCCCTTTTCTCAAACTGCCTGCAGAGCATATTCAGGATACTTCTCTATTTTGTTTGCTTAATTGTCAGACACCTCATTCACATATTGATAAGTTGTTAACAAATGCATCATAATGTGTTAAGGCACTGATTGACATAATGCCCATGCCACTCATGATATGGTAGCAGATTGACTGTAGTAGAAAATATAGAACCATCTTGAGTACAGCAATAAGCCACACAATTGAAGCTATGTGTACAAATGTTAGTTTTCCTGAAATTGCTCATATTTATCATACTGTGAAGCCGAGTTATCTTTCCAAACAGAAATAACAAATATATAACCCCGCTGTCATCAGACCTTAGATTGTTCTGCTACAGATTAGATTGTGTAAAGGTTATTTCAAATCATGCCGCTAGATGGCAGTAAAAGTGCAACTGTGAGTATTTCTGGGTAGCTTTCAAAAACTGCAGGAATGGTCCGAGACAGACCAGGAAGGATTATTGTTCTGTGGCAGCTTGCCCTCAAAGGTTAGCTGGAGGACATTCGAGAATATCATATGGAATTGCACTATAATGTTAGGAATTAGTATTAAAACACAACAATACAAGCATACAGTTGGATAGCAATACAATATGGTGTGTATATGTACATGGCTGTGAGGGAAAATATGTATAACATATTCTATGCCTTTCCAGATACTTTGAAAAACAGATCCCACCCACCCCCCTGTAGTGCAACATTTCTGTTAATCCCAATCTAGCAACCTAGGCCTAGTTTTAGATGTTCTTGACTTTGATAAGTTATGTTGCTTTGAGAAAGCTATTTGTTTCCTTACCATCATCGTAGGCATGCACAACTGTGTGAGGAAGGGAGCATTTTTAGGGTATCTTTTAGGTAACACATATTCTTGTCAACCAAAGACTGAAAAAAAAAATTGAGCCGTGTTCCTTTATTGATTGTACTTGGTTGAAAAGCTGAAAACAAGAAGAAATGAATAGCCAAGGTATCTCAAAGGAGGGATTTTGAATGACAAGGATCCTGCATTGTGATGATTTTATTTATCAATTTTCTAGATATATAATTAAGTTTATATCTAGCATATATCTGTCAAATATGCACATATATGTGACAAAGATGAGAGGGCAGCCTTTATCACAAAGTTGCAACCTAATGAGATCACAGAAGTTGGGCAGGTAAATACTCAGCCAGTTGATTGTGAAAAGGGGCACAAAGGGAATCTGGGTAAGTGGAAGCAGAATATGGGTAAAACCCAACTAATGAGATTATATGGGAACATGGAGATCATGGCATTTTCTCTTTTTTTGCAGCAAGGAAGGCAAGAAGAGTGATTGTCATCATTCCCACTGGGAGGAACATATCCTGCCCCATTCTTACCTACATCAGGATCAATCCCTGATGCTATGAAAGGTTCACCAACACCCCACAAGTATTTTTTCTTCTTCTCCCAGTTGTGCCACTAGAGTTTATGCAACAAGAAGGTCATGTGTTGGATATTGGAGCTCCTGCAAGGCTCTAATTGATTCCATTGCTCTTCTCCATGCTCTTGGGTCTTTAGTGTGCTGATATTGCAAAAGAACAACATATATAAACAAACACTTCTGTGTTGAGCTAGTGAGTCCCAATGTCAGGTGAGAATGGGTGGAAATGGGTGTCTAGAATTCAGCAACCCTTGCACACAAACAGCAAACTTTCTGGCATCCTGAGACATGTCTCCCTGACTCAAAAGAAGTACAGGAATTTCTTGACAAATTAGCTGGTATCCTGAGACCTGGCAATCTTATTAAGGTTGGGGACATATGCTTTATGCCTCTGTATATTAGTTGCTGGGTACATGACTGGGAGATTATCCTTGTGTCTATGTCTTGATTATGGGTTCTTGAGAGATATCTGCAAGGTGATATGGGAACAGAAGGGTGGGCCTTTGATCTGATCTAGCATAGGTTATATACTCTTTATGGTGTCATAATTTTTTTTTTTACTGAAACACTGAGACTAGTGACCTTGGTTTGTTGGTTAAGTACCATATTTTTTCTTTTATAACATGCCCCCATTTATAAGACACCCCCCCCCCATTTTCTAACCCCAAAGTTAAGAAAACTTAGCTTTGAGGATTTAGCCTCTGGGCTCAGAATGTCGGACATTTTGCATCTCTGTTGAATCTTGAGACCACAAGTTCCACCTCCAAGGAGGTGTGTTCCAATTGGTTTGTTCAGGATCAGCTGATGTCAGTTCCATAATGTTCGTGATTGGAGGAAACTAAGTTTCCTGACTGTACGAAACTAAGCCTCATGGCTGTTTGTTTGTATTGGGTTTATAATTTTGTATTGCTATGTATTTTTTGTATTTGTTAAGTGGTGATATTATTTAGTGTTTGCTTTCTCATTATTATTATTATTATTTTATTTCTTCTCTCTTTTCTTTTCGTCTGGCATGGAGCGGGAGGCCTGCTTGCCCAGCGAGGGGCCTTTTAACATCCCGGTGGTTATGGGTAGAGGGCGATATGGCGTTGACGCAGTCCCTGCTCGTGTTAGTAGAACAGTGAACAGATGTCTGAAGGCTGTTCACTGTTCTGAGGCTGCAGCCAACCCCCAGTATCGAGGCAGCCAGTTCAGCCAGCCTTCCACTCTAACCCTGGTGCTGTTGAATGCCAGGTCTGTATCGAATAAGCCCCAGCTGATTCAAGACCTTATCCTGGAAGAGAATGCAGACCTGGCATGCATAACCGAGATGTGGCTCAATGGGGAGGGTGGTCCCCCCCTGGCTCTCATCTGCCCGCCCGGTTATGATGTCCAGCACCAGGGTAGACTGGAAGGACGGGGAGGGGGAGTAGCCATTGTCTATAAATCTAACTTGGAGGTTACCAGGCGCTCCTCGGTGGTAAGGCCGGGTCTAGAGGCACTCCACGTGTCGATAGGGGCCAGGGATGGAATTGGGATTTTGCTGGGCTACCGTGCTCCCTGCGGCCCAGCCACTTCCCTTCCGGAGCTGGCTGACTTTGTCTCCGCGGCATTGTTGGGATCCCCGAGGCTTCTGGTCTTGGGTGATTTCAACGTGCATGCGGAGGCAGAGGTTACTGGGCCAGCTCTTGAGTTCTTGGAAACCATGGCTTCCTTGAACATGTCCCAACATGTCAACAGCCCCACCCACGTGGGTGGCCACACGCTAGACCTGGTTTTTTCCTCCAATTGGGGCGAGAGTGGTCTGATGGTGACGGACCTTGTGTCTATCCCCTTGTCATGGTCAGATCACCACCTGATAAAATCTAACCTCACAGTGGCTCTCTCCCCCCGCAGGGAGCAGGGGCCTATTTCCATGGTCCGCCCTCGAAGACTACTGGATCCGATCGGTTTCCAGGAGGCCATGAGAGGGATTACGGCTGACCTGGCTAGCGCTCCTGTTGACGTCCTGGTGGACAGCTGGTCCACTGCTGCCACCCGGGCAGTCGACACGATCGCGCCCAAACGCCCTCTCCGGCGCAGAACTCGTCCGGCGCCCTGGTTCAACCTGGAGCTCCGGGCGATGAAGCGAATTAGGAGAAGGCTAGAGCGTAGATGGAGGAAGAACCCGACGGACAACAACTGGATAGCTGTCAAGGTCGCAACTAACCTTTACCTGAATAAGGTGAAGGCTGCATGTAGATCATTCTTCGCTAACCGGATAAGCGAAGCGTCCAACCAGCAGGCGGAGCTTTTCCGTATAGTGCGCGACCTATCCGGAGTTGGTCCGGGTGATGGGCCTCCCCCTAGTTTTTCACCTGACCAATTTGTGGCATTTTTTAAATCTAAAGTGGAGGCCATCCGCCGGGAGCTCTCTCCTTTTTTAAATGCAGTGAATCGAGCTGAGATGTCCAGCGCTCCATCTTGCCCGGTTATTCTCGACTCTTTCCAGCCAGTAACGCCTGATTCTGTGGCCAGGGTGCTTGACCGCTGTCGGGCCACCACCTCCTCCTTGGACCCTTGCCCGGCCTGGCTAATCAAAGCAGCCAGGCTGAAAACAACTGAATGGGCCACAGCAATAATAAATGGGTCTTTCCTTGAGGGCAGATTCCCACCTGCCCTCAAGGAGACACTCATTAGGCCCATACGAAAGAAATCTAGTTTGGCGGCGGACGAAATTGGCAATTACAGGCCCGTCGCCAATATTTCTTTCATGAGCAAAGTGGTGGAGAGGGTGGTGGCAGACCAGCTTCAGGCACTCCTGGATGAAACAGATGCCCTGGATCCATTCCAGTCGGGCTTCAGGCCGCGCCACGGGACAGAGACGGCATTGGTCGCCCTGTATGATGACCTGCTGAGGGAGGCCGACAGGGGCAAAACGTCTCTGCTGGTCCTCCTCGATATTTCGGCGGCCTTTGATACCGTCGACCACGGTATCCTCCTGGGGAGGCTCTCCGAGTTGGGAATCGGTGGCCTGGCGTTAGCCTGGCTCCGTTCCTTCTTGGAGGACCGCCCCCAGAGAGTTCAGCTTGGGGAGAGTGTCTCGGCCCCGTGGAACTCCAACTGTGGGGTTCCACAGGGGTCGATTATCTCCCCAATGCTATTTAACATCTATATGAGGCCGCTAGCGGGGGTCATCAGGGGGTGTGGAGCGCTGTGTCATCAGTATGCTGATGACACCCAGCTCTACATCTCCTTTTTACCAACTGCAGGTGATGCCGTCCTGTCCCTTCAGCGCTGCCTGGGGACTGTACTGGAATGGATGCAGGAAAATGGCCTGCTGCTGAACCCGGACAAGACGGAAGTCCTGAGGGTGGGCCCCCCCGTGGTTGGTGGCTTGGTTGGCTCTCTCTCGTTTGGGGGGGCCACCCTGGCTCCGGTGAGTGGGGTCCGCAGCTTGGGCATACATTTGGACCCGACGCTCACCATGGAAACACAGGTGGCGTCAGTTGTCCGCTCCGCCTTTTTCCACCTTTGGCGGATTGCCCGGCTGCGGCCCTATCTTGACTCGGGGGCGCTCACCACCTTAGTACACGCGCTCGTAATCTCAAGATTAGATCACTGCAACGCGCTCTACGTGGGGCTACCTTTGAGGCTGATACGGAAACTCCAGATGGTGCAGAATGCAGCAGCCAGACTCCTTACTGGAGGGAGAAAATTCCATCACATTTCTCCTATCCTGGCTAGACTGCATTGGCTGCCCATTCGTTTCCGTATTGACTTCAAAGTTTTAATGCTCACTTATAAGGCCCTAAACGGTTTGGGTCCTCGATACTTGGCGGAACGCCTTCACCCACCAAGTTCTACCCGGACCACCTGCGCGACCCAGGAGGTGAGGCTGAGGAGCCTGACGCCGAGGGAGGCCCAGAGGGAGAAGACACGAAACCGGGCCTTCTCGGTGGTGGCTCCTCGCCTTTGGAACAATCTCCCTCCTGAGATTCGCGCGGCCCCTACGCTGGGTACATTCAAAACTCAACTAAAAACATGGCTCTATGTCAAGGCCTTCCCTCCTGCCAGCACCTAATCTAACTTAATTTATTTTCTCTTCTTTATCTATTTATTATTTGCAATTATTTATGATTTTTGTCATTTTCTGTTAATTGATTTTAATTTATTTTATTATAATTGTATATATGTTCCTGTTAGCCGCTCAGAGTGGTATAGATTTACCAGATGAGCGGGATATAAATCAAATAAATAAATAAATAAAATAAATAAATAAGGAAGACTGTTTACAGAGGCAAGCTATGTGCCATTTTGTTCTCTCCTCAGCTATCTCAGCTTACTTCTGTGTAAAAAACGACCCTCAATTTTTAGTGTAATGATTTTAGGAAAAAGTAGTGTCTTACAGACAGAAAAATATGGTAATGCAGCAGTTTTCCATTTTGCCCAATAAAGGATGAAGAAAGGAAAATAGATCTGACAGTACCTAGGCCAACAACTGAGAGTCTACCAGTCTGTTACCTTGTTAAAAACAGTGGAGGTCATGTCGGCTCTCAGTTTTTATCAGCGCACTACAATAATTTCTTATTGTTCCTCTGTAACAACTTCTTTTTGTTCCCACCTGTAATTGATGAGCTGGCAGAGTTCCTTGAAATAACAGGAAGCATACATAATAAGCAGGAGAAGTGAAGTTTTACCAAGAAAGAAAAATAAAAGAAATCAAAATGCATCTAGTGAACAGAGATCTGGGGGAAATGAGTGGAAGGCAATGTCCCACAAGCAAATAATGTAAATAACTGAGTTGTTTCAACAAGATGATGCACAGACCACATCATAGCACACATTAAACAGAGACACCCGGTCCTCCTCCTCATGTGAACACATTACTCAACATCCTGAGCCCAATACAGATGTTAAGACTGAATCTGTGTAGGTCTCAATGGAGAGGGGGGGGAGTTCATGTATGCCCTGCATCCTGTGCCCTCTCATAAATTTCTGAGGCACTCATTATTTAATACAAAAAGTCTGCATAGAAACTATATGTTCAGCTGAATGCACTTACAGCACTTGTGCACTTATAGCATTTGGGAGCCCTCAAAATAGCTATACAAAGCCCTCTGCATTAAAAAGGCAAGCATATGAGAGTTTTCCGGGTAGGGTACGGAGGGTGCAAGGCTTATGATGACCAGTAGAGCCTTATACAGAGACAATACAGAAACAGGCCAAACATCTGAATAAGTTGTTACTGTTGATCACTACTGAAAGACCTTGGCAGAATTTGGTTTGTTCCTTCCGCCAGCACAGAAGGCATAAGAACATTTGCTGTTATAGTGGTTGGTAGGGCTCAGGACATTGGCTGAAGCCTCTGAGAAACCTTCTTCTGGGTCTCTGGGAAGGTAGACAAAACTTAGAATCAGTACCACTGGGAAGAGGAGAAAGTTTGATTTTTATTTTTTTTTTTTTTGGTGTAATGCAGGATGAAAGTTTTAGAGAAAAATAGTAGTAGCTACAGCAGTTATCAGATAGATTTAGTCATACTACCACATTAGCTGAATTTTACTTAAATGTAGGGTTTGTTTATCTTGATTATTTTCATGCCCATTTTCACAAACAACTTCACTAAAAGCAATTACACCTCATCTCCCAAACTTGGCTAGGCTTCTCTGACATCACAAGGTCTGCCCCAGTGATATCATAAAAACCCAACCACTGCTCTCAAGTCTTGGCCCTAACATCTGAGGGAGTAGAATGCCGACAACCTGACAATTTGAGCTGTAACATTGTATCATTGTTGATGTCATAACCTATTTTGGAATAATAATAATTGCCTGCTATCATCAATTCTCAGTTATGGTGACCCAGGGTTCAGGGTTTTCCACATAGAGAATACTCAGAAGTGGTTTACCAAAGAAAATGCCAAAAGAAATTGAAAGAAAGTAGAGAGTTAACCTTCTCTTTCTCAACTTCCATGATCCTGTGGTTGCATTCCAGACTCCCCACAGCTGTGATTTATATAACTCTCAGGGGTAGCCTTGCTCTTAAGATTAATCTTAGACTGCCTGAAGGAGTCATATGGGGTGGCAGGGTAGCAAGAGTATGAAATTGGCTTTCTTGTGTGCCCATCACCCACCCAGCATGTCATCCCTGCCACTCTGGAAAGCTGTGCTCAGCTCTATGGAGAGAGCTGCTTTCTAAATGAACAGTCAAGGCTGTGGCTGGAGGTGCAGTCACTTCTTCCTCAAGAAGATGGACATGGAAGCATCGGCAATCCTGCTTCCATCCTAGAGAGGAGAGGAAGATGTGCCCACCAGCCAGAGAAGCATCATGATGGATGCTGGCATCCTAAATCTGAAAAGAAAAGGGAACTAGTAGTGGTGTGAGGCAAAAGGATGCGGTTGTACAGACACTCCCAGAGTAAGATGGGGAGACAGAACACCACAACAGAATGGCACCGCATTCCCTTATAGAAATTGGGGCTCTGTACAGAAGAGCTGAGGCATCCTGTTTGCATGTTGCAGTTGCTTTCTGCTATCTCACACTATGACCATCACCACCACCTCCTACAGCTGTTGCCTCTCACGTTTAACATGGCAAGACACATTTGTATTCTTTTTGTTTGTTTGGTGGATGACTCTTTCTCTTCCATTTCTAGTGCACCACGGTTTTTTTGCAGAGTAGGTATCTGCAGCCACATACCTGCCATTCAAGAAAGATGGATTAGTAGGTGGGGGACACCAGTACACTGCTCCCACATCATTCCTTTAATATTGGAGGAATAGGACTGGTTCTCTTCCTCATTCTCCAGGAAGGTGCAACATCTGTCTTATGGAAAGGCTGGCCTTTATGTTTCTTACCTCATGCATCAGGAAAGCTTCAGATAGCCTTGATAACTATAACCACATAATAATGGCATTCAGGTTTTTTGGGGCTGGTGACCTTAAGGGTATTTTAGCTTTAGGTATCAGAAACTATTATATCATCTATTTCTTCGCCATCACAAAATGCACATAAATGTTTAGAAGCTTTCTGAAATAGATTCCTAACCCGCACTGGAGGAACAAGTGGAAACCCTCTGAAGAAATGTGTACTTGTCTTATCAAAACTTCCTTCACAATTCCTCAGATATTTAGCCAATGCAAGGCACACTAAATATGCTGACAAATACAGCCTTAGGCCAAAAGCTTGCTTAATTGTGTTCGTGAGTCCCTCTAGATCTGAGCAGAGCCCTGCTGAGAAACATTTGCTATGCATGTGTGTGTGTGTGTGTGTGTGTGTCTATGTGTGTTGCTTCACTTAGAATGATGTGACACAAAGCTTTAACACAAAGCTCCACATTTGCTCCAACCTCTCAATTGTGACAGCTTAGTTTGGTACCAAGTCCGCGGTCATGAAATGCATTAATGTTCTTGCATCTCAAAACACAGCCCGTACCTATCCAATCCACTGTCCAGAAATAGAAAGCCCATAACTTCAGATATCACACTTGTTAAACAGAACATTATTTAATAGGGAAATGGCAAATGAGTCAGGATTCCATAAGGTGTCTGAACATCTGAGTGGAATCTCAAGATGAATGTTAGGCTTTTATTCTGCCTTTATTTCAGAAGAATAAATAGTAGGTCAGGGCTGAGTCTTGTGAAGAGTGATTGGCATGAGGAGGTGAATGGATGTAAAGTCTGATGCCCCACAGCTGTGCCAGCAGCAATAGATTAATTCCTTTCCTCAGACTTTTGTTCATGGATATAAACCCTATGAAGTAATGGGGCTAGGATGAAGAAGTGAAGAAAGTATCATGCTCTTTAAAAAACCATCCTATGAGGCCATTTTAACTGGAAGTATTTTATTTCAATTTAAAAATACGTATTTTAAATTAAATTAAATTAAATAGCTCAATGCGATTTCAAATATATGTATTTTTCAAAATTGTTTTCCTCATACAGTTAGGAAAGATGCCTACTCTTGAATATTCATCTCCATTGCAATGATTCCCAATGTCCACGTCTGCCTCCAACTCCAATGCAACTATTTTTAAAAACAAATAAAATCTCACTGCAGCCATAATCTATCTTTTTTTCTTCCAGTTGGTCAGAAGTGAGATGAATCATATTTCCCATTGGATTCTCCTGTCTGATCCCACAGTCAGTGCTATCAATAGTACCAATAGTAGGGTTGATCTTGCACACCTCGGACCAGTAAGAGTGAAGGCAAATGTGCCTTGCAAGGAGACCTACCAGTGAAGATGCCGGACTTCATTGCTGCAGAACTACTTCCTTATGGTAGTTAGAGCAAATAAGGAACAAAAGCCCCTAAATAGCTGTATTCAGCATTGTAAAATTCAAAGCCAGCAGAAAAAATGAAAATTCATTATCATAGTTTTTTGGGGTAGGGCTCAGAAGCAGAGCTTGGATCCTACTGTGGACTCCACTATGAAATAAATTTGCTTTTCTGGAAATAAGGAAAGGATGGGGAAGGGAAAGGGAAATGCTTTGGGTATTACATTAGACTTGTATAAGTTGCTGTCACATGTAGACTGCTATCTCTGTTAAATGTATTTACAGCAGCAACACAAGCAACAGCAACCCAAAAGACTGTCATGCTTATGAGCTCAATAAATCATCAGCTTTACTGGCTAGATCAGCATAAGTCTTCCAGTGGTAAAATGGAAGGAATTGCTGAACATTACTAAAGTCTAAAGTCTTTTTAAATGATCCATATTTTCTTTAAAGCATATGGCATTTGGATAATTTCAAAGAGAAGGAGGGGGATTTCTGTAGAGCTTGCCTAACTAGATGCAGTATATTAATAAAAATGAAGACACAGACACTGCCACTTTTATTTTTCTCAACAACGAGGTGTTTCACAAAAAAGGGGGCTGCAGAGAAAAGTAGCAAAAGGTGTTCTGAAATGCCAAACTGATGAGTTTTGACAAGCAATTCAATGCACTTGTGATCAAACTGAAGTTCACTTGGAAATGTCTTTGTGATGGCCAAGATCATGTGACTACCCAATGGCCCTTGTTCTTTGAGCCAGTAGCCAAAAACACATTGCCTTTCCTGTACCCTTTCCAATCACAAACAGCAAACATGATCTAAATAGAAAGGACCTTCCATTGCATTTCACTCCAACTAAAAGCTGGGAAAGGAACAGATAAGCTAGTTGGTCCTTTGTGTGTGTGTGTGTGTGGTTTTTTTTTCCTTCCATAATAAGTCATTGGTAGCCTTTCAGACATTTCTGAATCCCTACAGAACTCTAAGCATGATATCTAGCAACTTGTTTTGTTGGTTGGCCTTTCTTTATTTGCATTTGCAATGGGGCACCGTGCACCAACCATAATTCCTGAAGCATTTCTCCAGAGACACCTTGTGTTACTAGCATTCACAAATCCTGCATTTAGCAAGACAGCAGATTGGATATCTCAGTATTTTACTTTCAAGATAACACTTGCAGAATGTGGCTTTCATACATTATGGTGATGTTTTATATATTACAGGTGTCTGAATCTGGCAGACTTCTTAAGACGTTACACAGGTGCAGGAAGGGAGGGAGGAGACAGATGGTGTAATGTGAACCCCTCATGTTCAGATATGGCAACACTTAAACATTCTGATTACATTGAAGTTAACCGAAACTGGATTTGCAGTACCCTACTTTACTACTAATAAGCAAGGAAAATATTTGGAAACATGATTATCTTAATTAGCACAGATTTGAATGGTATATTGATATATGTATGTGTTATTAGTATATTTGTGTATATTAGTATATTCCAACTTATGGCAACCCTTTTCAAGGTTTTCTAGGTAGAAAATACACAAAAACAGTTTACTATTCCCTTCTTCCGGGCCTGTCTGGGGCATAGCAGGGAATTGAACTCCCAGTCACTGGCTCCACAGCCTGTTTTTTAGGTGAAATTAACTATTTAGATCCTTTCCACTTTGGTTTTCCTAATAGTTTGAAAACAGATTTCCTTCGTCAATCTGGTTCATGTTATTGGTGAAGGACAGACTTGGAAAACACAACTGTGTCCTTGGTACTTCTAGTTTTCATGCCAGATTTGACAACTATCAACAGCAATGTCACTGCCACGCCGCCAAGAGGAGAATGGGAGGTTCTATTTAGATATGCTTGCAATGCTTTCTGTAGAAGATTTTCAGAAGATGTTAAAAAGTAATTGTTTGCTCTGCCTATTGGGCTTTGGAATCTAGCATGTCATTAAAATCCATCTTATCTTTCAACATCTATGTGAAGTCACTGGGAAAGGCAATTTTTAAAAGATTTAGATCTGAACTCATTGGTAAAAGTAGTTTTAAGATTTAGGTCTGACATCATCAGTGCATGGAAGACCATCAGCTCAATCTCAAATATCTGTTTTGTAACCATGGAGAGAGCGGTTCTAAGCCAATATCTGGCAACACTACGTAAGAGCAAATAAAATGGATGATCACTGAAGTTTAATCTCAGTCAAAAGGAGGTTAGTGGTTGATGGTTCTGGTAAGGTAGAAAGTTCTGATGTAGGGAATGAAATAAACAAGTGGTAGGATGTCTGCTGAGCAAATGACAACCAACCAGGTAGAATTTTTCCCAGATTGATATGTCCTCTTTAGCATTTAGTTAATGTACGTAAACATTGCCTAATGATGCAGTTGACCAACATTTGAGTGTCTGTTGGAGGACAAGAGAAATGCTCCCCAAGAATCCTTTTAATGTATGTATTAGATACAATGTATTGTGTTGGTGCACAGTAGGTGGATGAACTCAAGTAACATACAATTATTCAACTGCCTCCCCCAACTGCCAAAATTGCTGTAGACAATCCTGTTGACATTTTTTATTACATCCTTTCTTGTATTCTGCAAGACTCTCAAAAACATTCTTTTTTCAATATTTTGGCAGTGGTTGACAGATTTCAACCAGCGAATAATCATACTCCATATTACTAGCCTGTCATTTTCTCTAATCAGATACGTACCCTTTGTTGAAAAACAGCCCTGGCAGCTGCTTTATGTTTGGGTGAGAAGTGGTTAACTGATGAAAAAAGGAGTCAGCTTCTGGGATTGTCCTGTGTGTTGTCACTTTGTGAATTGTAGTGAGCACAAGAAGACAGCCTGTAGGCCATCTTGATTTCTGCCCTTGGTTTCATCAACATGCTGGCTGCCCTTTGCTATGTAAAGTTTGGCATCTTTTTTCATGCTGGCAGTGCAGGAACAATATTGTGCAGCAATACTGGGACATTTTCTCATGTTTTGAATCCTGGGTACAGAAGCACAATATCCCACATTCATAAATCAAATGTTTTTTGAAGAATTGAATTTACCATGTGCTCATCAGATGTACAAGTGTGCTGTCATTTTATGTCGCCATTTATATGCTCAGTAAAAAGTTGTAATCTGGCCTTGGGACTCTATTGTGGCCGCAGCAAAACACACACATACAGTTTTTACATTATGATATATGTGTGGTTCTGTTACATGAAGTAAAATTGAATGGGAAATTTTCCTATGCAACATTGCCCAGAGATTACAAAAATAGAAACAATTGCCTTTAAATAAATATATAAAACCAGAGTTTTTGTGTTTGCTTGTTTTGCATGAATTTATTTGTGGAGAAATGCATTTTTGGCCTTTTCTGTAAGACTGTATGAAAATTCTTCATGTGCACAATTCAAGTAATAACCTGATATTTCATCTATGTTTTTCCATAATGGCCTGTTATTTGCCTAGAACATATTCACCACTATACAACATTTGAAGAATTTATAAAGAAATTCATATTACCCAAGCCTATGGTTGGCTTTTGGGACATTATTTGTTCATTCAGCAGTAATTCAAATTAAGTAGTATATTACTAACAGAGGGTCTTTTCAATGATGACACAACAAAACTCCCAGCTAAGGCTAGAGTCTGTGTAGGTAATTCTTGCCTATTCTCTATAGTTATCCATGTTCTATATGGATTGCAAAACTTCTTATTCCTGATATTTCTATCTTCATTCGTATCAGAGTGTTGCACAATTTAAAATTATGGACTTAAATGAAACATAGGTAACATTAAAAACAAATAAAAATGTTAGGATAGACTGTTTTTCACCAGAAGCAGGCTACGTTAATAGCATTATCTCAAATATATTCTAGATTTTCTTTTTTATGCATAGTGGGGCATAAATTCCATTCACCTAAGTGCTGCATTGAATGAATTTCTTCACAGTCACAGGAAATCTGTCCAGTAGTCTTATTTTAATGGATTATTCTTTGATCTTCATAGTTCTCTTCAAAGACTATTAAAGGGTACATAGAAGGAGCCTCTCTGAAGAGTAGAAAATCATTGTGAGTATACTCATGCAGCCAGCCAATCCTTCACTTCCAAAAGTGTTGCACTGAAAACTTATTCCTGATGATCTTCTGAGTTTAGCCAGGCTAAAATCCTCTCTCACACAACTATATTTCCCAGGTTCCTGCAAAAAAATGGCAACCTGATCTGCCTGCCCCCTTTGAATTGTCCATACTTTTTTCTTCATAGGAAACTGCAAACTTTGTAAAGTTTAATGCTCTTTCCAATGAATCTAGAGCAGGAATTGTAAAAATCATGCACTGTTTGGCATGATATTTTTCTGATATGTTTGGCATTTCTTCTAGGGGGAAAAAAACAAGTCTACAAAATTTTCAAGATGTCCAATGTGATCTCTTGGCCAGTGGGGGTGAGGGAGAAATCCCAAGTAGAAAAATCTTACTGTTGAGAAGATTTCTATTGAATGCTGAAAACAGAAGAGCTCCACATTTCTAGGGCTACATATGTGGATTCCAGTGAAAGAGCTCACATGTGGGGTGGCCACCTGCCCTCTTTTAGAGACAACAGTTTTCCATTTGAAGGTTTCCTAGAGGATAATATCCTTTGGAGCATGTCCTCCATTTCAAGAGCTGATTTAAAGATGAAGAGGAAGAAGGCCAGAAGCCTTGCAGTTGCCCATCCACAGAAAGCAGATGGGCAGGAGGCTCTGTACACACACATCACTTCATAATCATCTTCCCCACTTGAATGAGAAGCACTATAATTTCCTTTCGGTTATAAAATCATTTCTATTTTCACATTTGTAGACGTAAAGTTGTGATTTTCTGCAAATCAGTGTGGCCCTTCGCCCTTTGTTTTGGTAAGGTATGTTCTTTATTTTTTAAGACATAAGACATAAGAAATTTATTTGTCATTGCGCTCACAAGTGGGTGCAACGAAATGAGGTGCTCTTCCCCAAGGTAAAACTGGACAACACTACAAAAAAAAAAGTTAAAATATACACAACTTTCACCATCCAAATATAGATACACCAAAATATAGATATTTTGGTGATGCTAAGTGGCCACCCTGCTTCTCAATGCATACAGCTGTGGTGCTACATGCTGTTATTTGACTGCAGGCTTGAATAAGGATTCTGTGTCATGTTTTACTGCACGTAAGAAGAACTAAAAGGGTTGTGGCCCTTAGAATGACATTTTCTCAATGGCCGCAGCAGTGAAAAAAGTATGGAATACATCAGGGCAAGAGGACAGAGAGGGAGGAATGCTTTCTCTTTTCTATTCTCTGTTGTTATTTGCACCACTAACCAAGTTTCCAACTATGGGCCAAATTATACTTTACTTATGACCCATGACTAAAGCTGCAGTCATGTTAGTGTTCAAGAGATGTGACTGAGGCAGTGTTTCACTTCTGAAAATTCAACCTTGGGAAAGAAAAATGTAGCTGTGTCCTGAAGTCCAGTCACATAAGAATGCAAACTAATTTGCAAATCCTGGTACAATAGAAAAACTTATGTTCCCGTCTGTTTAGAATCAGCCGTTAAATAATTCCGTCTTCCAGTGACAAGTTATATGTAATGTACATTTGATCCCTAAGTAAAGTGAAATGTGAGTAAAGTAATGGTAGTGGTGGAGGAGTGGATATTTATATTTCCTTGTAGTTGTTCTAGAAACGAACCATTATGTTTACTGGTGTGTTGCATTTATTTCTCTGGGAACTCATTGGCTCATTGCTAGATAATTTTAAGACAAAAACAGAGGAGTTTGCTCATCTCTACAAATTGCTGATTTTGCGATCTCTGTGTTTTATTACTAACTGCTCTGTTTATAACAGAGGAAGTTTAAATAGGAGACTATCTCATGGATGTGCTAAATCCAGTGTGCAGATGAAGAACCAGTCCAGATCTACCTAACATGATGATATTTTACATATATTAATCTAAAACACATTCCTGTTATTGGAGTAATTCTGAATTACAGCACTAGAATATAAAGATACTGCAACAAATTTTCTAATAGCATTGTTTACATTTTATCTATAGATAAAACTAGTAAACTGGTTCACAAGATTCACAAGAAACACTCATTGAAAAGGGGGAGTCATGGAATCACAGAAGCTAGTCTCACTCCCCCACTACTCATTGGGTCGGAGTGTCTCTATTTATATGAAGGAACTTCCCCATGTTATCTAAATGCAGTTGTCACAGAAGTGTTTACTCTTACTACTACTATTGTAATTACTATAATCACTGAGCCATGATGGTTGTCTCCACAGATTATTTCCACTAAAAGTGTTAATGAGATTGCTACACAACACAACAACAGAATGAAGCAAACCCCATGATTATATGTATCTGGTTTTCCATTGTGTGGAGACAGTACTTGTTGACCCTTGCTGAGAAAGGAGATATATATACCTGAGATTGATGATTTTGCTCATTACTTAGTTTGCCTTTGTGCTGATGCCCAGTGTCCACTTGTGTCAGGATGTGTAAGTAAAAGAGTCTGATTCTGTTCCTGTTCAGCCTACATCTTTCTGAACATGCAGAGGGAGCTAGAGAGGATGCTTCAGTCCTATGTCTCAACACCAGACCTCTTTTTGCTGCTAGAAAAATTCTGGACATGAGCTCAAAGCCCATTGGCTGAAACATGTGGACATCCTGAGAAGACCGGGCTTGTGACTGTGTGGAATGTGACAAGCGCATTCAGATGAACGTGGCTGCAACTGCTTTTCAGCTCTTCCTCAGCAACACACATGGAGTTGGAAGTAATGGAAGTGGAGCTTCCGTAGTCAAATATTGAATGCTAATCTATCTGTTCCTTATCTATGCTGAAAAGTTTCATGGATTTTAATGAAACTTTAATGTGCTGGATAGCAGTATATGGAATTCCTAGTGATAGAAACATATTACATCATGGAAGCATATGTAGTTTCTGTACAAACAGATTTCCATTTCTGCTTCCCTGTAGCTGCTTTGAATGTGGCAATCGCAGCTCACTGTGTCGCTTGAAGCTCCTTGCCTTTTGAGCTACAATCCAGGGAGGCTCTAGCTTTTTAAATGAAGGTGTGAGAAGCTTTTGCCTGCTACCAGCCTAGGCTCCACATCATTCATTTACTCAAATCATGTTATCTACAGAAGACTAAAAGCATTTAAGGATCACAGGTTGCCAGCCCACATTTCTTCCATTCAGTCTTAGTTAATATTTTATAGAGGAAAAAGTAATTAATAGCAAGATTGCCTTTAGTCCCTTGAGGAAGTATTGGCCTTAGCACAGTTTACAGCTGTTCCAGACAAAGGTTAGGAATATTTGTTATCCTGCTTTCCCTCTTTAATATGGTTTAAATTGATAAAAATTACCAACAACACTTTATTCTAATATATATATGCATCCTGAAATCAATCAGCCGAGCAGGGATCAGTCTGCTTAAGACTAAAAGCGTATGGGCATTGGTTTTAATCTGCAATACTTCCTTCCAGAAGTAAGCATACATCTTCAGTGCTGCAAGGCATCTAAAAAAACTCACACTTGTGAGATGAGATAGACTAATTGTTGAGGATCCTGTAAAGTAGAAATTCTGGCAGATACCAAAAGTTTTCATTTAGCTAATAGCCCTGAACAGTCAATTTATAAGGATAATTCAAAGACATGCTTTATCGGGGATCGAATTGTCTGCTTGTTACAAAAAACCTTTCACTGGATCTACATAATGCAGATAACAAAGCCTGTAGTCTGAAGCCAGAAGCACAGGAAAAGAAGAAAGGGAAAACTAGAAAAATCCCTTTTACTCCCATGTTCGTTCGTTTAGTCGTTTAGTCGTGTCCGACTCTTCGTGACCCCATGGACCAGAGCACACCAGGCCCTCCTATCTTCCACTGCCTCCTGGAGTTGTGTCAATTTCATGTTGGTTGCTTCGCAGACACTGGCCAACCATCTCATCCTCTGTCGTCCCCTTCTCCTCTTGCCTTCACACTTTCCTAACATCAAGGTCTTTTCCAAGGAGTCTTCTCTTCTCATGAGATGGCCAAAGTACTGGAGCCTCAGCTTCAGGATCTGTCCTTCCAGTGAGCACTCAGGGTTGATTTCCTTTAGAATGGATAGGTTTGTTCTCCTTGCAGTCCAGGGGACTCTCAAGAGCCTCCTTCAGCACCACAATTCAAAGGCATCAATTCTTTGGTGGTCTGCTTTCTTTATGGTCCATCTCTCACTTCCATACATCATGACAGGAAAAACCATAGCTTTGACTATTCGGACTTTTGTTGGCAAGGTGATGTCTCTGCTTTTTAAGATGCTGTCAAGGTTTTTCATCGCTTTCCTCCCAAGAAGCAGGCATCTTTTAATTTCGTGGCTGCTGTCTCCATCTGCAGTGATCATGGAGCCCAAGAAGGTAAAATCTGTCACTGCCTCCATATCTTCCCCTTCAATTTCCCAGGAGGTGATGGGACCAGTGGCCATGATCTTAGTTTTTTTGATGTTGAGTTTCAGGCCGTTTTTTGCACTCTCCTCTTTCACTCTCATTACAAGGTTCTTTAATTCCTCCTCACTTTCTGCCATCAGAGTGGTATCATCTGCATATCAGAGGTTGTTGATATTTCTTCTGGCAATCTTAATTCCAGTTTGGGATTCCTCTAGTCCAGCTTTCCGCATGATGTATTCTGCATATAAGTTAAATAAGCCGGGGGACAATATACAGCCTTGTCGTACTCCTTTCCCAATTTTGAACCAATCAGTTGTTCCATATCCAGTTCTACTCCCACACTGGTATGTTAATCCAAATTGACTTGTGGGAAAGCACCTCGGATGAAGACAGGTGACTTTACTGAACAAATAAAGCAATACATCATTCAAACAGTGCAGAGAACCTGAAGTTCAGGTAAGCTCAGAAATACATGCCATGAATGGGTCAAAATGGTGAAGAAATGGGAAGGGTGCTTGGCATATGGCATACACCACAAATGTTGAATCCTTCAGTGTAATTCAGTGGCCAAGTACCAAAAGCATTGCCTCCTCCTAAGCTCCTTCCATCATATGTTGAACAAGGTCTCTGGACAGGACAGTCCTTCTGCAGCTGCTTCTGGATATCTGGTGGCACTCTAATCTGTATCTCTCACATTTCATAGTATACCACCAGAAATGCCAGCTCCACACAGAAAGGAGCCAGAACAGTAAACTGATGCTGTCCAGCCAAATAAGAAGAAAATAAAAACAAAATAGTTTACTAAAAGTTAATTCATGTTAGCCAAATCAAGGTTGAATAAAAGCAAGACAGCAAGACTGTAGCCAATTAAATCAAGACAGAGAGACTAAAGTGGGTAGGATAGACAAAACAACCAACTGTCTTGCTCCTTTCCCTGGCTGGAAGGAAAACACAGGTGCAGCAAGATGGCAAAAAGCAACCATAGAACTACACACCATATAGTTGAATCTAGAGATGGGCACTAACTTCAGTTCAAAGCTTTGTGTCAATTCATACAACACCACAGGTACTGCACATTCCCTTCCTCAGTCTCCCTGGCCAATGCCCAACTCACCAGTCAGAGCATGCTCCTTTCTTCCTCTTCAGCTGTTTGACCGGTCCCTTGCGGGAGCAGGAGCTTGCCTGTCCTGCATCCTTTTCTGAGTGGGCAATCAGCCAAGGAGGTGGGGCAGGGAAGCCCTTGCTCCTGCCGAAGACTGGTTAAACAGCCAAAAAGGAGGAGAAGAGGAGCCTGCTCTGACTGGTGAGATGGGCATTGGCCAGGGAGACAGGGGAAGGGAACATGTGACACCTGTGGTGCTGCACTTATGAACCGACATGAACCTCTGAACCAAGGGTCATGTCTGTCTCTAGCCAAATCAAACGGCTGCTGAAACTTTCAGTATGATAAGTACTTCAAACAGACATTGGTGTGAAATATGAATTACAGCTTGCCATTTGTGAGGTGTCATTTAGATTCTGTCCACACCAACACCTGTATAAGATTACTTGGCATTTTTAATGAATACATTATTTCTTATTACCTGCCTTCAGCATGTTTTGTGAACCTTGTGCATTGTACCTTGATTACAAAATACATGCATTTCATCTTCCTGTACTGATTGGAATAATGGATATTTAATGGCATTGTTTTAAAGTTTGCCAATTTAAAATTGGTAATTGCGGTAATTGGTAAATTTGTTAGCAGTTGATTTTTTTCCTAATTTTTAATTTACATAATTTTACCAAATGATATAAATTTTGCATAAGCAATCCTGTCCGCCATTGCTACTTTGCATATATATTTGTGAAATTATATGCATAATGCACAGACTATTTATGATATACCAGTTTTAGTATTAAAATAGAAAGAAGAAATAAATGGTTCCTCTCTTACTAGGGTCATCAGATAGAGAATATTTGTTCATCATCCAGGTAGGTTACAATGAAAGCAAAATGAGTTTTGGTATATTTTCTGAGCCCACTGGATTTCCAGTGTATTAAGGGTTAGCTGTAGTTTTAGGTTGTGGTTAAGTTTGTACACTATGCATTTCCTGTAGTCAGGCAGAATTCTAATGCTGTCCATCCCTTTTATGGGGTCACCCTACTGACAACCAGTGGGTGTAATTTCTTGGCATCATAGCTCACAGAAAAATAGCGAGAGAGACAGTGCTCCAGTGGCAAAAAGCAATATATTTGTTGGGACAACTAGTGTCCCAGTTTTTGTCTGTCAAGTGGCTGATATGTGGGAGTAACTCTTCTTATGATAAAGTTATTAAGGAATGACAGAATATTTTCCACACAGGGATACAATTCCTTCAAAGTGCCATGCTTGAGAAATCATCAGCATACTGTATGAGGTCTATGCTTATCTCCTGAGGCCAAACCACAAAACAAAAGCAAGCTAAGTTGCAGTATGTGAAACAGAAGAAAACTTGTGGTAAATCAACAAATATTCTTTATCCTTTAAGAGGACTCTGCTTCTAATGGCATATTAAATGTAGGATATCGGTTGATCCTGAATAGAACATGATACTTCAGTTTCTACATAGGTTGTGAGTTCCAATTCTCCACTATGCCTCCCTGATAGGAGGTGGACTTGATTATCCACAGGGTCCCTTCCAGTTCTGCAGTTCTAGATAGATAAGATGTAAGACTTATTGATTATTCAACCTGAAATCTCTACCTTGAGACTGAGTCTAAAATGCAGATTTTGTGGTCTCTACACTTACCTAGCCTTACTTGTCTTTGTTTATATTCTGACTCATTCCTCTAAAAGTAAAGCATCTTGGGCTATTGCTGTTTATCTTTAAAAAAAGATATTGTCCAACCATGAGTTCAGAGGTAAGCACACTGATCATGATAGAACTAGAGACATGTTATCCATTGGGTCCCTCAGACAGACCAACATTTGTGGGATCCAGTTGCTAAATTATTCAGCACTCCAGACAGGTGGAATTCTCTGCCCTGCTCTACACATTCTATCCACCAGACAAGTATATACATTCATACTATTTCATTTTTATATAATATATTTTTATTTTAACTATAACATAAACATAAGCGTAAAATACACAAGCAAAATACTATTTAACTGTGTTCCCCACCACCCTAGATAGGACCTCTTGCAATAATCTTCTTCCTTCATCTATATTCGTCTTCTTCCTTTATTGTCCTCTTCTCCAGAACTGCATTGATTCTTGATTTGGAGCTTTACCTTTTCCTCTTGTTAACATATATTCCAAAAATCTGCCCCATATTTCATAATATTATTCTTTTTAAATTCTCCTTTCTTAACCTTTAAATCAGAAGTTAGTTTATCAATTACAGCTATATTCCATATTTCATTGTACCATTCATCCATTTGAAATTCAGATTTTGATTTCCATTGCCTAAATATTATTAGTCTAGCTGCTGTTAATAAATTGGTTATCAATTCTTTAGTCATCTTATCATATTCCACATTCTCAAATATTGATAACAAATCAATCTCAGGATTAAATTCTGTATCTTTTTCACATATGTTGTTTAATTCTTTAAAAATTTGTTTCCAAAATCTTTGTACTTTACATTCCCACCACATATGAAAGTATGTACCAATTTCCTTCTCACATTTCCAACAGACATTCAGTTAACTAGCATTAATTTTATTTAATTTTGTCGGTATTAAATACCATCTTAGACCCATCTTAAATTCCCTTATTCTCACTGACATAAATCTTAAAACCCTCATTTTCCACATCTTCCTCCATTCTTCCTCGTTTATTCTTTTTCCAAAGTCTTGTTCCCACACTAACTTCACTACTTATTTATTTATTTATTTATTTATTTATTTATTTATTTATTTATTTATTTATTTATTTATTTATTTATTTATTTATTTATTTGATTTATATCCCGCCCATCTAGTATAATTATACCACTCTGAGCGGCTAACAACAGAAAAAAAATACAAAACAATATGAATCCATTAACATCCATATTAACAAACATACTAAAAATAATAAATAATAGTTAAGAAAAGAAAAAAGAAAAAATTAAATTAAATAAATTAAATTAATTTATCACTTACTTCGTCTTCTAAGTCAAGCAGGAATCCATAAATTTTACTCACTGTACCCTTTACTGAATTAGTCATCTGAATGTCTTCATATGACAATAAAAATTGTTCATACTTTGTGTATTCTCTACCTTTGTTATATTTCTTTACCCATTCGTTAGTCCATCTTTCTAATTGTATATAATTCAACCATGAGATATTCTTAATCTGAAGCATTTGTTTCATTTGATCTATCGATCTCATTTTGTACAACCGATCTTTCAATCTAATCACTTTTTTTCTTAAATAATTTCACATAGACTTTCATAGTGACAGGAAAATTCTCTGTTTCTGTCACTAATCCAAGTGGAGAGTTAAAGGGACATAAATTCTTTCTAAATTTATACTATATGTTTAACATTGTCTTTAAAAACAGGTTATTAATTTAACTTATTTTATATTTCTTGACCATACCAAATAAGTATTTTTCAATATCTACCTGTAATTCTGATGATTCCATTTTCCACCAAATTAACCTTTCTGGGTTATATATAATTTCTCCAATAAACCTCAACCTATTAGTCAGATAATTTTTTATATATATATTTGGTAAACCTATACCACCTTTTTTGTTTTGTTTTATACCAATACATTCATACTATTTCAATCATTGAACCATAAGACTGCTGTTGGGAAGCAAGGAGGACTGTCCATATTATCAATTCTGAGAACTGTGACTCTAAAAAATAACCAAAGCATTCTGGCCTGGGACCATTGCACACAGTGACCATCTACCAGGCATGTCTAGTAGAAAGCTCTCAGCAGCAATTGTCAAATAGATGAATGCTGAACTGTCTGGAAGTACCTTAATAGTCTTTGCTGTGAAGCAGGAAGATCAAAGAATAATCAAATAAAATGGGACTATTTTGATACAGACACGTTTTCTGTGACTGTGGAGAAATTCAGTCAATGCAGCACTTACATGCATGCAATTTATGCACCACCATGTGTACAACCACCATGTGCTGGATCTTCTTTATCCAGCAAATGTCTGACATAACACTATTGGAGTTACCTGGGTCAAAAGTAGTCTAAACATTTTGATTTGTGTATAGTATTACCTGTATTTCATATATATCTGCAATTTTAAATTGTGCAATTCCCTGATATGAATAAAGTTAGAAAGCAGCAATACCAAACTATTTCCTGCTCTTTTCACCAGAAATTCTCTATTTTGGAACATGGGATTTTCATATGTATTTAAAGCATGTACCACTACCAAAGTGTGTCCATACATTAGACAAAGGATATCAGAAGACTGGTTTCAAATGTAGTTCATGTCATGAATCCTGAATTTGGTGTTTTAGAGCTGCCAGCTTATCAATCTGCTGTTCCTTTAAAATGAAGGCCCAAAGTATGTTTTGTTCTTCAGGGCAGTGTTATATTCATACTAACTTGCTGCAATTAGAAGATAAATTGCCAAGTAACCCAATGCATAAAATCTTAAATATTGGTGTTCATCAACTGTTACTTTTTTTAATGTGCTACAACATTTCTGTCTGAATGATATGCTTGTAGTGGCACATTATTTTTCTGGTACCCAAAGAAGCATGACCTTTAAAAAAAAAAGGTAAGCTAAAGCTTTGTTCTCAAAAGCAGTTATCTAGAAGCAGTTAAAGGCTTTCACATGATAGATGGTAACTTCTCGTTGATCCCCACCAGAATATAAAGTGGTAGCATCTGCATATAAATGACATTTATCCAAGTCATTTATTGGAAAGTGTACTTTAGTCTAAAATGCAGTTCTGGTATGCTCTTCTGAACTTGAAGAACATCCTCTATCATATCCATGGCTTAACAACTTGTTCAATAGGACAGCCAAAGGTACTGGCCAGAATTCAAAGAACTAGTTTAAAGCTTAGAAACATTAATGTTTTGAACTAGCACCCTCAGAATAATTCAAGCTATGCCTTTTTAGGTAACTTACACCTGTTAAAATGCTCTCACCCACACACAACTATCAGAAACAGAGGAACACTGACCCCACCTTTCTTTTTAATGTGCCGTCCTAACAGCAGAACAGATGGTCGCTAAGGCCATGGACCAGGAATGCTGGGGAAACTGGACGGCTGCAGTCTAACACCAGCACTTCTTGTCTGTTTGCTAGGATAGCAACACCAGTGCCAGGATCCTGACAGGATTTACAACTCCTCCCATTCTCTTCCACTTTGCCTCTTGCTGCCACTATTGGCATAGGAAGTGTGAGGAATGCAAGCAGATATGCTAAAAGCTCTCAGTGGCATGTGATGGTAATCCGGATGATAGTAGGGAAATATGGAATTCTTTTTGATTACAACCCTTTAATGCAGTTCTGCCATCTCTAGTATCTTGTATCTGTGTATTGGATTGCAAGTCCCAGCATTCTTCACCATTGGGGTTGATGGGTGCTGTAGTTCAAGAACATCTGTAGGCCCATTCTTTGCCCAGCCCTGGCGTATACATATCTTGCCTGCTGCACAAGACAATGCATTAGAGCCCCTTCCTAGTTAGAGGAGCATCATGGGCACTGTGCATTACAAGTGTCTACAAATATTTTGGCTATTTCTCTCTAAGTGCATAGGTTAAAAAATCTTTGCATATTGTCTGAAGGGCCAGTCAAGATACTGCCCACCGCTGAACTGTGGATTTGGCTCTGAGCAATTTCTCAACCAGTCCTTTAAAACAAGCTAATTTTTAAAACTTTATTTCTATCACACCTGCATTTGACTCTATTTAGCCCTCACCAGCCCCAATCCAAAATGACTAGAGTAGATGAACCCTGTGTTACACGAATGGTCTTAAAATGCAAAGAAGAATCTGGACTACATATAAGGAAAAGGATCAAACTGGAGGATAGTGTGGCCACAATCCAGATTCACAGCCACTGTATTGTGGCTGATGCAGCTTTTCTGTGAAGCCAGGGAAAACCCTTTGCCCATTCCTAAACACACTAGAAATCTAGTTGCAAGGAATTAGGATGGACCTCTGAGCTACCATCCACTACGCACTGCAAAATGATATTTGCTCTCATACATACATTATCTTCAGAGATGATAAAATAGCATGTGCAGGGATAAAATAGCATGAATTGTGGACAGATTCAAATGTAGGTACTCTGAGACAGTGGACAGGAAGCCATGAAAACACATACTAAAATAAAATCTGTCTGAAGGGGGTCTGCAAATTTTTTTTGCTGTGCCACTGGAACAGAAAAACACAGCCATACTTTTGAAAATTGCTATTTTGCATGAGTAGCTGACCATGCAGAACTGATCTGTGCATAAAATTGCATCATATGGGTCATTCTGTTCTGTTTAATAGGAGTCAAAATAAGAAAAAAAAATACTGACTGCTTTCAGAAAAGCAAAACATGGAAAAGTTCTAGAAGCCAGCACAACGTAGATCTTGTTGGTCAGCAGAATCAAACATTTAAACTAAAACTGAGTCAAATAATGATCTCTGGTTTGTTGTGAACACATTTGTTCCATTGAAAGATACACATCTATTCCTTTCGTTAATTGCTGGTTGTTTTGAAAGTGTTTTTCTGTTCAATAAATTCTTCTTACTCCTTTGTTATTTACCTTTTCCAGCTCTCACTGTTCCTTTGTAATCACTGTGGTCATCATGTAGCCAAAGCTGATTGGGTGTGTAGCATCAAGGTGGCATCTCCCAGAAACTGCAGTAGGAACAATATAGAGGGAATTTGGGGATGTGGGGATATAGTGCTGAAGAACAGCAAATAAGGGGGGGGGGAGAATGATAGAAAATGAATATAGTGGTGCCTCGCATTACGACATTAATTCGTTCCAGTGAAATTGCTGTAGAACGAAAACGTAATGCGAAATTAAAAAGCCCATAGAAACGCATTAAAACCCGATTAATGCGATCCTAGGGGCTTGAAACTCAACATCCAGTGAAGATCCTCCATAGTGCAGCCATTTTCGCTGCCAGTGCAGTGAGGAATCCATCCCAGAAAAGAGCGGGGAGCCATGTTTTTTACCCGGCGGCCATTCTGAAACCACCGATCAGGTGTACGAAAATCATCGGTTTGCGAGAATCGGTTCCTGAAGCAGGGAACCGATCATCGCAAAGTGACATTCCCCCATAGGAAACATCATTTTGTGATCACTTTTGCGATCGCAAAGCCTTCAACGTAAAGTGATTTCATCGTAAAACGAAGCACTCGTAATGCGAGGCACCACTGTAGTCCCATAATTGAGAATAGAATCCTATACATGTCTCCTCTGAAGGATGTCCCACTGGCCAGGATCCTGTTGAACTTTGCTAAGTAGAAAACCATACCAGCAGAGTAATATGGAATTGCATTACTTGTTATATTCACGGATACTGTGGAGCCTTGCACTCTTCTACAAGAAGGAACTGGATGCCTTTTTACGTGTACAGCATAAATGTCAAACTATTACACAAGTGATTTGCCTGGCTAGGATCTTGGCCCACTAAGTTCAATGTCACTTGTTTCTACTTATGTGCATTTAGAATTATATCCTAAAGTGTGGATCTTAATGTACGTTTTTCAGCCCCATCAGCTGAAAGTGCTATATTTGACTGAAAAATTAAACCTGAGGGACAGAGCCTTTCAGCTATATTAAGTTTAATATTCAGTGATGTAAAATATTAGTGGACAAAAGGATGATACTCGGATACCATATTCTATTAACATAGAATGGGAATAGTTAAGTAGGGTAAGTCTTAGTTCCATGCCTAAATTCTAAGCAATTAGAAATCCGAGGGCAGGTTTGGCCATCACATCAGCACTATTGATTGGTTAGGGTGAGTAAGCCTTTTGTTTGCAATTACCTAATTGTCAATCAATAGGTATAATTTCTTTCCCAACACTATTTGGGAGTTTTCCCTTTCATTGCTGTGACATTTTCACTGTGGAGTGAATGCTTCCAGAATGATAGTAGACAGTTCTTTTTAACAAGTGTTGACTCTGCCGAGGTTACTGGTATGCTATTAATGGAAATGCCAATACTGGTCTACCTAGTAGTTGGTTTTTTCTCCACTTAGTGATATACCTGAGATTCGCACTATCCTAACACACAGGTTAATGCACCGTAGGAGTCCTCAATTGGAAGATATAAGTTTAACAGTGTGAGGCAGTTCTACTTTAAAAGGACCAATCTCTGGATCAATACTAAGTTTCTAATACTGTTTGGAAAGTATTGGAAAGGCAATTACGTAATTGCAGTAGAGTGAGATATTACTGTAGACAACATGTTGTGGCTGCCACTGAGTGAACATGATATATGTTGCAAGATTTTCCCCCCACACAACTGATAAATGGACTAGAACAGTGATGGCGAACCTTTTTGAGACCGAGTGCCCAAACTGCAACACAAACCCAAATTATTTCCAAGCCAACGACACCAGAGTACAGGTTGCTGTCCTCTGAAGATGCCGGCCACAGAGACTGGCGAAACATCAGGAAGAACAACCTTCAGAACACGGCCAAAGAGCCCGAAAAACCCAGAACAACCCAGAAAACCCAGAACAACCAATTTATACAAACTTTTAAAATAATTCTGTGCATGTAGTTTTGGATAAGAGATACTCAACTTGTAATATGATTACATGCCAGACTGCAATTGTATGGGACGAGCATTACTTCAGGTCCTTTCCCTGCTTCTACAGATGTTGGATTGTTATTGTTGTTTAGTCGTTAAGTTACGTCCAACTCTTTGTGACCCCATGGAACAGAGGATGCCAGGCCCTCCTGTCTTCCATTGCCTCCCGGAGTTTGGTCAAATTCATGTTGGTAGCTTCAATGACACTGTCCAACCATCTAGTCCTCTCTCGTCCCCTTCTCCTCTTGCCTTCACACTTTCCTAACATCAGCGACTTTTCCAGGGAATCTTCTCTTCTCATGAGATGGCCAAAGCTTCAGGATCTGTCCTTCCAGTGAGCACTCAGGCTTGATTTCAACATGGATAAGTTTGTTCTCTTTGCAGTCCAGGGGACTCTCAAGAGCCTCAGCCAGCACCACAATTCAAAAGCATCAATTCATCAGTGGTCAGCCTTCTTTATGGTCCAGCTCTCACTCCCATGCATTGCTACTGGAAAAAACATAGCTTTGACTATTCGGATCTTTGTCGACAAGGTGATGTCTCTGCTTTTTAAGATGCTGTCTAGGTTTGTCATCACTTTCCTCCCAAGAAGCAGGTGTCTTTTAATTTCGGGATGCTGTCACCATCTGCAGTGATCACGGAGCCCAAGAAAGTAAAATCTGTCACTGCCTCCATATCTTCCCCTTCAATTTCCCAGGGGAATGATGGGACCTGTGGCCATGATCTCAGTTTTTTTGATGTTAAGCTTCAGACCATTTTTTGTGCTCTCCACTTTTGCACTCATTAAGAGGTTCTTTAACTCCCTCCTCACTTTCTGCCATCAGAGTGGTATCATCTGCATATCGGAGGTTGTTAATATTTTTTCTGGTAATCTTAATTCTGTTTTGGGATTCATCCAGTCCAGCCTTTTGCATTATGTATTCTGCATATAAGTTAAATAAGCAGGTGTCATGAGTACAGCCGAAGATCTGGAACCTGAAGGGTTAACTGTAGCTGAGGAGAATGCTGAGCAATCAGAAATACAAACACCTGAATTGCCTCCAGAATCTCCTCCCCCAGTAGACAGGCTGAGGGCCAGGCTTCGGGGAAGACTTATGACAAAAAGATCAGAGGATTGCTTGAAGGCTGTCCTCAGAAACATCCGATCAACTAGCCCTGAATTCTGACAAGATGAAAAGGCTTCCAGCAGTTCAAGAGCTGTTTTTACTATATAAACAGCTCTGAGACAGCTGAAAATCTGTGGAAGCAACAAGTCAAACCTCTGGCTTGCATCCAAGCTCCTGACAACCTTGAACCTTGTTCCCTGGACTCTTGGCTTTGGACTCTGACCCTTGACTATATTGTGTGAGTTGGCTTTGGTATTTGGATATTGGCTCTGCATTCCCTGAACTCCTGACTTGGGACTGGTTTATTGGACTCTGCTGTTGTAATCCCCGGGAACGTGACAGATTGCTTCCACCACCATACTTCCCCCACAAGATGGAGGGAGAAGAAAGCGAAGGCTTGGATCCACTGAATGCTGTGCTTGCTCAAGTGCAGTTTCTCACTCAAACAGTGGCACAGGTTCAGCAGTAACAACTGCAATCCCAAGCCAATGCTGCTTCGCAGGCCAAGTGCCCTGTGCTTCCTCCTGAAAAGTTTGAAGGAAAGGTGGAGGAGTTTCCAGCATTCCTGGCACTGCGTGCCAGAGACTTTCCCACGGACAAAACCAAGGTATGCTTCATAATCAGCCTACTCAAGGGACAGGCAGCTAAATGGGCTACTCCTCTACTCCTTGCTCCTTCACCCCTGTTAACCAATTACCAGGGCTTTTTGGAACGTATATCAGCAGCTTTTGTTAATCCCTTGCAAGCTGCTACTGCTAATAGGAAGATTCGGGCCCTGAAACAGAGTAAGGGTTCAGTCTCCCAGTATTCCACTGAGTTCAGACTCTTGGCTCAAGATTTATTCTGGAATGAGGCAGCTCTTATGGACCAATATATGGAGAGGTTGGCTGATGGGATCCTGGATGAGCTGGCACGTGTAGATCGACCCAATATGCTGCAAGAACTAATCACTCTATGCCTTCACATTGATGGCTGCCTGGAGAGCCGACATCTAGCACAGGGCGGTTCCCATCCCTTGCAGCCACCCCTGACATCCACCAATACTAGACAAGAGGATTCTGAGCCCATGCAGTTAGGAGCTGCTCGGCCACACCTTAGCCCTGAGGAAAAAACACGACGCCACTCCCAGAATCTCTGACTGTACTGTGGGGGAACAGGACACTTTGCTTCTGGCTGCTTGGTTAAGCGGCGTAACCCTGGCTCTGCACTACCACTGTCGGTAAAAGATTTGCCCCATGGACCCTCAGACGTGGGGTACTTACGTTAACATCCCGGGTCCATTCCTCGTACCAGTGAAATTGTGCCTGAAAGATGGATGCTGGCTGTTTATTTATGCCATGGTCGATTCTGGAGCCGACCGCTGTTTCATTGACACAGCCTTTGTGAAACAGCATCAGATCCCCATACAGGATAAAGAGACCCCGACCCTAGTTGAGTCCATAGACGGGCATCTCCTCCGCTCCGGTTCTGTGACCCAGGAAACCCATCCGGTCATTCTCCAGGTCCAACACCATCAGGAGCAACTACAATTCAACGTTGCACACATGCCCCATTTCCCACTTATTCTGGGACTTTCCTGGCTCTGAACACATAACCCCCTAATGGACTGGACACAAGGGGAGTGGAGTTTCAGGAACTCGTGTCCGCATCTGGGTCCACCGGCTACCTTGGCTGCAGCAGGGTCAACAGACAGTCCCATGATACCCGTGGAAGACAAGGACTTTGCTGATGTCTTTGAGGAGAAGGGGGTGGACCTCCGCACCGGCCCTATGATTGTGCTATCAACTTGGTACCTGGGGCACCCCTTCCTGTAGCGCAGATCTGACCCATGTCGGAAGCAGAACTTCCAGCCTTGCGGGCCTTTCTTGATAAAAATCTGAAACAGGGATTCATCCGGCCATCCACGTTGCCCCTGTCTGCTGTTATCTTTGTTAAGAAGAAGGACAGAGAGCTCCGCCCCTGCAATGATTACTGGGCCTTGAATAAAATCACCATTAGAGGCTGCTGCCCTCTGCTATTGATCGGCGAACTTTTGGATCACCTTAAGGGGGCATGCATTTATACCAAGTTGGATCTCTGCGGCGCCTATAATTTGATGTGAATCCGTGCTGGTGGCCTTCGGAACTTGTTATGGCCAGCATGAATACCTGGTCATGCCTTTTGGTTTAACTAATGCTCCGCCAGTGTTCCAGTGGTTCATGAACATCATCTGTCGGGACTTGCTTGATCACTTTGTGATCATCTACCTGGATGACATTTTGATTTGCTCCCAAGATCCCACACGGAACATGTTCGTCAGGTTTTACAACGATTACGAGACCACTGACTCTATGCCAAGCTGGAGAAGTGTGAATTAAACTTGCAAGAAGTCGGGTTCCTAGATCACGTTGTATCTCCCCAAGGGATGCAGATGGACCCAAAGAAAATAGAGTTGGCTTTGACCTGGCAGAAACCCTGGAACCACAAGAATGTACAGCAGTTTCTCGGCTTCACAAATTATTACCGTCAGTTCACTGGGAACGTGACAGCAGGGAGCCAATATACAGCCTTGTCATACTCCTTTCCCAATTTTGAACCAATCAGTTTTTCTATGTCCAGTTCTAATTGTTGCTTCCTGTCCCCACATATAGCTTTTTCAGGAGATAGATAAGGTGGTCAGGCACTCCCATTTCTTTAAGGACTTGCCATAGTTTGCTGTGGTCCACACAGTCAAAGGCTTTTGCATAGTCAATGAAGCAGAAGTAGATGTTTTTCTGGAACTCTCTGGCTTTCTCCATAATCCAGCACATATTAGCAATTTGGTCTCTACTTCCTCTGCCCCTTTGAAATCCAGCTTGTACTTCTGGGAGTTCTCGGTCCACATACTGCTAAAGCCTGCTTGTAGGATTTTGAACATAACCTTGCTAGCGTGTAAAATGAGTGCAATTGTACGATAGTTGGAGCATTCTTTGGCATTGCCCTTCTTTGGGATTGGGATGTAGACTGATCTTTTCCAATCCTCTGGCCACTGCTGAGTTTTCCAAACTTGCTGGCATATGGAGTGTAACACCTTAACACTGTCATCTTTTAAAATTTTGAAAAGTTCCACTGGAATGCCATCACTTCCACTGGTGTTGTTGTTAGCCATGCTTTCTAAAGCCCACTTGACTTCACTCTCCAGGATGTCTGGCTCTAGGTCAGCAACCACACTATCTGGGTTGTCCAGGACATCCAGATCTTTCTGGCATAACTCTATGTATTCTTGCCACCTCTTCTTGATGTCTTCTGCTTCTGTGAGGTCCCTGCCATTTTTTTCCTTTATCATGTCCATCTTTTTCTCCCAAATGTTCTGATGTCACAAAGCATCCTTTCTGCTGTTTTCCCTAAAACTTGTAGTTTTTGTTCAGTATATTGAAGCGTGCTGTAAAATCTGTAAAAAAGATGATGTTGGTAAGCCAGGCCATATCAGTGCGCTGTGGATATTCTTACTTCTTTCAGTCATAAACAACCTAATTTCATCCAAGCAGGCTACAAATCTCTCCAGGACTCATCCTCTGCTCAGCCACTGGACATTATTGTACTTAAGTAAGTATTATACTGTGCCTCGACCCCATCAAGAAGTGCTTGAAACTATCAAAAACTAAGAGCATGAGCCATGATGTAATTCACCATTTTTGTGACATCTCTGATGATATTGTCTAATTTTTCCTGTTTTCCCTGGCACAAAGAGCTTCTTGATGTATAATACAATGAAACTGAATGACCGGATGTTTTACTTCTTTAATAAAGAACTGTATGAAATCAGATGTAACCCCCCACCATGCAAGGTGTCCCATCAGTAGTAACTAAAACTACTTTTTCTGCTCTTATGTCTTGTGACAAAAAAGCCTCCATCACAGCGTTGTTGATATCTCTCCCTTGTGTTCTTCCAGGCAAAGACAACAGTTTCACCAGATCGTCTCTCATGATGTTGCCAACAGCATAACGCAAAATTACTGCTGTGTATGTGTAGGGATCCTTCGGTCTTGAGAGACTATGGTCAAGTGCTCTAAATAGAGGTCTTGGAACAGCATCTAGTATGGCTGAGAAGGCCAATTTGAGAGTGACAATCCCTCCACACTGAAGACAAATACAATCTGTCCCATGTCCAGCTCCCTGATTTTGCTTGTTTTGGGTCTGCCTGTTTGCCTCGGCCTGCTGGACAAGGGTCTTTTCAAATTGGGAGAGGCCGTGCTACACCACCTGCCTCCAGGCTGAACACTCAGGTGTCAAAGTTTCCCATCTGTTGAGGTCCATTCCTAAGGCCTTCAGATCCTGCTTGCAGGTAACTTTGTATTGCAGCTGTGATCTCCCTCTGGAGCACTTTCCCTGCACTACTTCTCCATACAGGAGATCTTCTGGAATCCGACCATCAGTCATTCTCACAATATGCCCAAGCCCATGTAGATGCCACTGTTTCAGTAATGTATACATGCTAAAAATTCCAGCTTATTCTAGGACTACATTATTTGGAACTTTGTCCTGCCAGGTGATACCAAAAATGTGTCAGAGACAACATGTATGGAACATGTTCACCTTCCTCTCCTGCCGTGCACAAAGGGTCCAAGAATCACTGGAGTACAGGTGTGTACTCAGGACACAGGCTCTATAAACCTGGATCTTGGTATCTGCCATCAGCTTCTTGTTAAACCATACTCTCTTTGTGAGTCTAGAGAACATGGTAGCTGATTTGGCAATGTGTTTATCTAGCTCAACATCTAATTAAATGAACCCTATTTATAAAGTTTAAGTACTGTACATTGAAATACTTGACTTGTTTCCTCCAAAGTAAGCCACCCTCAGAAAAGCAGCTATATATAGGACTGCAAATTTTTACCTACATTTTATATACTACATAAAGTGTATACACACATTATACTTATTTGAAATGTAGTGTTGGAGAAGAGTTTTACAGATATCATGATTTTTCAGAAAGGTAAGTAAAGCAAATTAAGTTTGGACTCTCACTAGAAGCTAAAATAACCAAACATAGGTTATTGTACTACAGTGGCATGATGAGAAGACAAGCTCACTGAAAAAGGCAGCAATGCAGGACAAAGTGCAATGCACATGAGATGGATTAACTCAATAAAGAAAGCCACAGTCTTTTGATTCTAAGACCCTTTATTTGGTGTTGCAGTCAAAGCACACTTTGGAAGGTTCCTTTTTTCGTGGTTTTATGAAAGTCAGTCTGGTGCACATGCGTATAGACACCCTCCCTGCCTCCCGAAATTTTCTACAATCTTACATTTAAACAAGCTTGATGAATCCACCCGTTTCTCTCACGCGCCTTCCTTACCACCTTAATTGGAGCCTTCCCTCCTGCCTGCAGTCACCTCCAGCAGAAATAGCCACAAACCAGATTAACTGCCCGCATTAACTGCCACAGGCTCTTTTACAGCCGTGAACAATAAAGCAGCTTTATCTACGATCTTCAAAAGAACTGATTTACAAGTGCAAGGAAGGTAGGTAGCAGGGATAGGTGGCTTATGATCCTGAGGTTTGGCTCTGTGTGTGTGTGTGTGTGTGTGTGTGTGTGTGTGTGTGTGTGTGTGTGTGTGTGTGTGTGTGTGTGTGTGTGTGTAGGGGTAGCGATCCAGCGACTTATGGCTCATGTGCTGACGGAGAGGTCTCTGTGTGCCAGCTGTGGCACGTGTGCCATAGTTTCACCATTGCTGGACTAGAACTATAGTTCTTCTGTTCTTGATGCTTGCCAGAAGTGAAAGGCAATCTCTCTCGACCTTGTTACCATTATCTTCATCGCTATCGAAATCAATTAATAGGAAAAATGTGTCTTCTTACCAAGGGCACTTCCCCTCTTTTGGATAGCTGTACTAAGTATTCTTGTTTTTCTTCAATTTTAATTCCATTTAGAAGGAACAAAGTTTAAACCCATATCAAAAACAAAGTCTGTCATTATTACAATGGTTTGCTGTATCCTGATGGAGGTGCTTCCACTTCAGATGACATGTGACAGCTAGGACAAGTCATTCCGCTGCCTGAGGCAAAGCAGCAATCAACATTCCTCATTTTCTCATATCAAAGTGCATGGTTCCCTAAGCCAGACAAGTTATTTTGAAACATTCAAAGGAAAATCCCAGCTCTCTTCACTCCTGGAAGTCATCTGTCTGAGGTAGTCTGCTTCCTCTGCCTAATGACAGAAATGGCTTTCTATTTTTTCCTGCTTACTCCTCTGTTATTTACCTTTTCTAGCACTCACAAGTGGGATGCTGGTGAACCATTTATAAAGAACCCAGTAATAAGCTCTATCAATAATCTTGTAATCAGAAGGCTGTCGCTATGTATGTCCTATGGGTTGTGACAGAAAGTGGCCTATGGATATTGTGTGCAAAATTACCTTCAATGATACGGAGAGAGATGTTTTCCTCTGTCTTTCTTCCCGGCCTTCCTCAAACTTGTCAGATATTTTATTCACACAAGGTAAATAGAGGTGAGAGTTACTAGACGTTAGCCTGAGGAAAAAATAATGTGGTATTGATGCAACAAGAAGCAAGAGCATGAGGGTCACACTCCTAGTGGAGATCTTGCTGCGTTTCTCCGAAATGGGTCAGCAATGGTAGTTTATTGTTTGTTTACAATCATGGGATTTCTCTGTTCTGTTGGTAACTTTGTTATAGGGAAGCAGTATGGAAGTAGAAAAAAGGCTTGCACAAAACACTGGGGGGAAAAGGTGAAGGAGTGTTCTCTGTAGATTCTGACTTATCTGCCGATCTTGTTTAACAGAGGTAAATATAGACACAGAAAGTCTCTAGCCACACTTTCCTTCTTATACCCTGTAAATGTTATAGTTTAAAAAGGAGAGAGAGAGAGAAAAAAAACTTGGAGCCTTTCCTTTCTTTTTTTCAGATATTCTACTTAATTGCAGCAAAACAATATTTCTTTATATGACTCAGAAACTGATTAGACCATTGGTTCCCAACCTTACGTCCCCAGATGGTCTACGACTAAAATTCCCAGGAGCCTTCACCATTAGCTGTGCTAGCCAGGATTTCTGGGAATTGTAGTCTAAGAATATCTGGGAACCCAAGATTGGGAACCACTGGCCTGGACATTTGTTTATTCATTTGCTTTCCAGAGATGTCTGTTGTGTCTGCAACACAGATGGAATATATAACTGTTTTAGAATACAATGCTGATAATCTTTTGCGACCGGCCATGTTAGTTGGGGGTTCTGGGGAAAGAAGCTGATAGAAATGAAAAGATACAGTTTCCCCACCTTTGGACTATTTTTCTTTCTCCCTTCCTACCCAGCTGTTTCAGAACTAGTTGACCTTTTTTTGTTTTACTATATAGCTAGTTCTTGCTGTGAACTAGTTGCCTCCATTAGGATTCATCACAATGGACTTCCTTCATGACTAAAGCATGACTTCATGACTAAAGCACTCTGACTAAGCTGGAACTGTGTCAAATCCTTCTGGAAAAGAGTAAGACTCCAGTGCTCTGTGTCAGGACAAATATTTTTTTAAGAGAGACTAATACAAAGATTACTTGCCATTGGCAAGTATTGTCTATTTTATACCAGTATATCTCCATTGGTATACATTTCAGTAGCAAATAGCTGCAAGTTAGTAAGTCAATGTTGGCATTTGCTATCACAGATCAAATTATGTGGCTGGTGTGTGATAGCGAACACCTGAGCTGAATTTTTTTAGTTGTAGCAATTCACTGTTGAAACTTACACCATGGAGTGTAAGTTTCAACAGTGAATAACTGAACAACCTTCAAAACATGGCCAAAGAGCCCGAAAAACCCACAACAACCATGGAGTTATGCCAGCAGATTCTGTGAGAACAAATATTCTTTGGAGTGCTTGTTGACATGAGTATCTTAACTTGTTTCCTTATACAGTGGTGCCCCGCTTGACGATGATCCCGTTAGATGATGAAATCACTTTACGATGACATTTTTGCAATCGCAAAACAATGTTTCTTTGGGCAATTTTCACTTTACATTGAATAGTTCCCTGCTTTGGGAACCGATTTTTCGCTTAACGACGATCTTTACAGCTGATCGGCAGGTTTTCAAAATGGCCTCCCGCTGTTTTCCAGACCTATTTTCGGAAGACAGCGATTGGAAATGGCTTCCCCTATGGAGGATCTTTGCTGGATGAGGAGGCATTTCCCCCATTGGAACGCATTAACCAGTTTTTAATGCATTCCAATGGGTTTTTTACTTTCGCTTGACGACAATTTCGCTTTACAGCGATTTTAACGGAACGGATTATCGTCGTCAAGTGGGGCACCACTGTAAAATGTAATATGTGGAGTCAGCTTTCAAACACTCAAAAAAGGGGTGTGGTAAGTAACTGATATGCAGGAGTTTACTGCACAAATTTGACTTCTGCGTATCAGTTATTTACATTGGCACCTCAATGAAAAGTTTTGCACTTATGTGCAGAAACTGCCCAATACATGCATGTGTGTGTGCATGTGCACACACACACATGCACACACACACATACATGCTGCCCAAGAGACATCCAGATTGAAAATAACATTTGAGTCTTTTCCTTTAGTGATAAAACTGCCCTCTGCATGCTGGTGCCTTTCAGAAGGATTGGATTACAATTTCTGACAGCCAAGCCAGTGGTCATGCTGTGGCTAGTAACCCAACACAACTATACAATATCACTTGCAAAAGTCTAGATTAAACCAAGAACTATTCTTTAGAAATTGAGGGTCCTGAGAAATTCTGTTTTATTTTTGTAGGTTAATTGAACAAAGCTCAGTAAAGTTTGCCATAGAATCATTCTAGGTAAAGGGAATGGCAAATGAAATGCAGGATGGAGCATTTACATAACTTAGGAGCCTGGTCTGGATGAAATAGAGCATTGTTAAGAGGTGTCATATCCAAAGTCAAAATAGCCAGGATGACATATAACTTCTGGTAGAAGAGGAACAGGAAGAACTGAATATGTTCTACTCAGATATTGGGAGGGAGAACAATTTTAAATCTAGACAGGTTTCTTAAGACAATAAAGTCCCTTTGCTCCTCATGAAATACAGCAATGATTAGTTCCTGAAATTCCATGGCAGAATTCAGCAGGCAGAATGTACCTCTCCTTCATGGAATCCAAGAAAGATGTTCCAATATAAAAAAATACAGAAATGACTGTGCGTTGCACATTTCATTGAGGTTGCTCGATTAGCTATCTTTGCATAATACTAAAGTTCTTTGTAGAGATTTAGAGTAGCACTAAAGGCTGTTATTTAGCTCTTTGAAGATGCAAGGCCATTTCTGCACTTCTGTTCTAGCCTTTCCATCAAGTTTACTGATCCCCTTAAAAGTAGCACTGACATTGCTGTGCTGTGACATGGCAACATGTGTGGGACTAATTGGCAGAAAACTCTTAATTAAACTAAGTTTTGTTATCTAAGCACACAGAAGAACAAAGGTCAGAATGACCTACTAGTTTTGAAGTTTTAATCAATGATGACAGAAAATGGGATGTGTAAAAGGAATGAAAGCACACAGAACAGATGTGTGGGCAGCTCAGGCTTTGTCTAAACCCCTGATTTATACATCTGGTTGGGAGGAGTTAATCTCCATGACAAAAGAGGGATGCAAAATGTCATGTTTAAGGAAAAGTGACAATGAAAGCTCAACAAGACTTCATAAGATATATTATTGCCAGCATCTGCTGCTGCTAATGAGGTCTAGGGAGTTAACCACATCAGGGACTTTCACACATCAGTCACAGAGACTTACAGTAATTAGGCACTTTTGCAAAATAATTACAATGACACTCTTTTTCCTTTGAACTCTCCTAACCCTTTGAGGTCTGAATACTTTACAGATTGCACATGAAAACTGACTATCCCATAGATTACCAGGTCACAGGATGCATACTGAGTGCTAAACACATCAGATGTGTTTATCAGACTACGGGAAACTCAACTTAAAATGGTTGTATTTCTACTTCAACAGAAGCATGATGCACCAATAGTGACTGGGGAGGGAGGGATGTTTTCCAAAAGAATCCAAGGGTGTCCCATAGTTAGTTATGTGCCGTCAAGTCAGAACTGACTTAGAGTGACCCTAAAATGGCTTTCAATATCAGTAACCTATTTTATCAGTGATTTTATGAGTTCCACTCCCCCTGTGAATTTCCATGACTATGTGGGGATTCAGATCCTGGCCTCCAGAGTCCTAGTCCATCACTCTATCCTGTACAACAGTGGTCCCAAACCTTGCCAGAAGCCTTCACCATCACCTCTGCTGCCCAGGATTTCTGAGAGTTGAAGTCCAAGAACATCTGGAGGCCCAAGGTTGGGGACCACTGCTGTACAACACACACTGGACACCAAGATTGTGACCAGCAAACTAAAGAACATTACCATTCCAGCAAGGAAGCACTGTGGCCCAAATCCTATTGTGTAAGTTACACCTGTGGAAGAGAGATGACTTACCAACAGGAGAGGCATTTGGTAATTAAAGAGTTACTACTTCTGCCTCCTCATAAACACAATAACACTGATTATTCATATGTTAGAGAAGATGCAGGATGGAAGTAGAGATCTTAAATTACAAAAAATCTTCCCCTACCAGTGACATTACCCTTCAGCAGATGTAACTTATACAACAGCTTTTGGACATTATTTGAGTATTCAGGGACAATTGTAACTTTTTGAGTAGATTGGACTGAAAAACAACAGTCTCATGATCCAGCTACCCTTTTTTGTCATAATGGAAGGGGCTTCTGGATAACCGGGTTAGATACACTGAAAGTAAGTAGGGTTGGACTGTACTTCTATGTTCCTAATTCAGCCAAAACTTCATTCCAGACTGACTGCCACATAGAGGACAGACACAAATAAGGAATCAACAAATGTAAGGCACCTCATGTGTATCTTTTCGCTTCCTAGGGAGAAGATCTCACAAGCAACCTTCCCCCCACCCCCCAATCTGGCTGTGGCTTAATCACTTGGAGAAGAATTTTTGTTGTTAATTATATACTTTGTCTTAACTAACAAGCTATGAGCCCCACCATGTATGCAAAGCAGAGAAAACTCAAGAGCCTTTTGGGTCCCGAGCAGCTGCTTCCAGGACTAACTTGGCTAAGTTCTACATTATAAGGAAGTGCTTTGTAAAACAGTATCTGAAATTTAACTCTTGCTAGAAAATTACAGGTAGGTGGTCCCTCCTCTTTTTCTTTTCTATGACTGCAATTACATGAAACGACTCTGCTGGAGAGATGTTGGCAACTTCACTAGTGCAGTACAAATTGATAGCATATCAAGTCCGTGGTGGTGTAAACTGGAGCAAAGGAAACATGCTTGTTGGAAATGCTTTTTGCAATGTGAAGAACTCAAACAAACACTAACTGGCATCAACTGCAGGAGGTGGGGGCAGCAACAGTACTAAATGCAGACCTCTTTTGCATTCTGCAAAAGTAATGTTTAACATCAAAAGTATACTGCAGCTTCCTAAAACAAAAATGTTCTGTGAATTTTAGTTGCATTTAAATGCCCAAAATCTGTAGTGTAAAGTAACAACTCAAGAAGGACAGAAAATCACAACTGATTTTAAACCTTTTGCATTCACTTTGACATCAGACTAAGGCAGAAGGTCCTTCATTTGTTAATTTTATTAAGAAGATGTTCTCTCAGCTGTAATGAAGATCAGGGAGGTAGTAACTGAATGGTATAACCTACCCTTTTGTCATGTAGCATCTCCTGTTTATCTGTAGGGGAAGACAGGTCAAAATGCTGAAGTGATTTGAAATACTGCAGTATAATGCGTGACTTGAGTAGACGCTTTGTCTCACTGCAGTCCTGTACCTGTTCCTGTCAGTTTCCTACCAAAATTCAGTGCTACACATTCTGTTTATATGCAATATAAATAAACTTCATTAAGGCACGAAACAGAATTTCAGTGTCAGTGTAAATTTCAGCAGGAAAAACTTACCAGACCCTCCACCTAGATGTTGCTCCAGCATTTCCCTTCCTTAAATCTTGACTGTGACTGTAGAAGATTCAATTTTTGCAAAAACGTTGGTTCATGGATGTGGATACTATGCTTCTGTACCCACAATTTAAAAAGCTTGGAAATGGCCTAACACTGCTCCACAATATCGTGCCTGCGTTGCCATCAGGAAAAAGAATGCCAAGCTTTACATAGCAAAGGGCGCCCTGAATGCAGACAAAACCAATGGCAGCAGTTAAGATGGCCCAAAGGTTCCCTTCTTGCACTCACTACCATTTACAAAGTGACACCACACAAGGGAAAATCCTAGAAGCTGACTACTGTTTTCATCCGTTAACCACTTCTCACTCAAACACAAAGCAACTGTCAGGGCTGTTTTTCAACAAGTGTAAACAAAATATAGTATACACAAACAATGATTATTGGTAGCCACCCAAAGATGCCAAAATGGTGAAAGAATCCCACAAACTATTACAGGTCTTCAAAAGAGGGTTGTTTTTCCCCCACAAGTTGGTGTTGACTTCATGGATCTAGGAATGGAAGAGGGGCCATCTGTCAACCTGGGGAAGATCAGCAGGGCTCACTTGCCTGCTTTCTTATTTTTGATCAGGGTTACAATCATGATCCTCCAACAAACAAAGGCTTCACAAGCTTAGGGCTTGTTTACATTTCTTTAAAAAAAACCCACAATATGTAGCATTTTAATTTTAGCTGACTGAAGTCACATGGTTTTTGATTCATTTCTTGCATTCCTACTGAGTAACCAGAATGTGTATCTTCTGTTAATGTACCAATTTTGGAGGCTACGAATTTTCAGCCTGTGTTTTTAAATAGGGTACACCTGGAGATGCTTCCTTTTAAAACTGGTTATAAGGTTCACAATGAGCTAAATTTGGTTCAGAAATCATCATGCTAAAAAAAGGCCCTCTGGTAACTATTTAACTCACTTCCTAAGAAAATAATACAAGTCAGGGGAAAATAAATATGCAGTTTGGAATTCATTGTGTGAGCATGAAATTCAGCACAGTGTCTAACACAGGTCAGATTTCGAGTTTTTTGGTTGTGTTACCAGGTTCTCAGCTAGTGTCCCTTTGAACTGGATGTTTCTGCTCAGGTCACTTGGAATGAAGAATGAAAGACAAAATTGCATGCTGCTGAAATGTTAAGGAAAACATCCCAATGGGAAGATCTTTCTTGAGAGGCTGCATACGTTTACATGTGTGTACATACCATCTGAGTCATTGTTGCTCCCATATACACTGCATCATTGATTCATGGTCAGATTAGCATTTCAAATGACAATAATCAAAGCATATTCTACCACATAAAACTTACCAATGTTGCACATCTCTATGGAATCAGATTCTGCAAAGTATTTTGTTCTTATAGGAGGAAAAACTGGAAGGAAAGTTGGTACCTAATTCTTGACCAAAGTTTCCCAAAAACAAAAAAATATTTTACAGTTACTTAGTTTCCTTGGAATAGTTTGTTCTAAGAAGCAACCCGCCAACCCTTGGCAGGTACTAACATGAGCTATTCTTAGCCATCTCTTAGGAATATATATTTGTGACTAAGAGGATGTCATGTTCACACTAGAGGTGCAACATGATTCCTGTACCGATACATTGAAGAATAAGGATAACTGTAGTTGCTAAGGTGCCAGCAGTAGATACTGATTACACAAGAGCAAAGTGAGTCAATAACAGTCAAGTAACCTTCTGTCACCTGGCATATGGTTTAACACATTCAGAAATGCATTTATGCCCCTATGGGTTTGCAGCTCTCCATCTTATGCCAAACTAAGTACTTTTAGGATTCCATGTATTTAAGAAAAATATACATATTTCCTGCCTCCAAATAGTCACTCTGTTTTTTCATATAACATTCTTTTCTGAGGGATAAATGTTTAAAATATTCTTCCAATAGCAGAAGATATATGAATTAGGTAAAACGTATCAAATAGATAGACTACTGTTATTGTAAAATAGGTCAGTTTCACATTTGTAATATTGTGGGGGGGGGGTTTTTTGTTTCAACTTCTTTACCACCCTGTTGGTGCAAACAGCCTTTGAGTGGTTCACAACTCATCAAAGGCATAATTACAAATAATACAATAAAAACCACAATATACAGTAAATACAGTAAAACCCTTGTCACTAGCTAAAACAACAAAACTTGCATTTAAATAGAATTAACAGTTAAAACACTAGTAAAAGGCAGCTTTATATAATTCTATTTTTATAGATTATCTAAAAACTGAGAGGGATAGTGCCTGGCAAACCTCTGTAGGGAGCTTATTCCAGATAGAATCAGCCATAAACAAGTATGGTTTCTTGTGTTAGCTCTTTTATCCACCTTGGGTTTCAGAATTGTTACCATCAAAAACTGTGAGGAGCAGGTGGGATGAGTAGCTGTTTCATGGGAAAGACACTCTGATAAGTATCAAGGTCCTAAACCATTAAGGAGTGTATTGATCACGACAAACTTTGAATGGAAAATCATAAAAATTAACAGGGAGCCGATGAAGGTATGCTAAAATTAGGAATATGTGTTCATATCTGCTGGTACCTGTAATCAGTCTGGCAGCCTCATTTTGGACCTGCTGAAGTTTCTTTTGTACTGACTTTCAGGGCAGCCCTACACAGAGATCATTGCAGTACAGTGGTGCCCCACATAATGAACGATTTGTTTAACGATGAATCCGCATAGTGATGAGGTTTTTGTGATCGGAAATGCGATCACATTGCGATGTTTTAGATGGGTAAACATCTAAATATCGATGTTTTTTAAACAGCTGATTGGTGGTTCCAAAATGGTCGTCGGGTAAAGAAAATGGCTGCCCACAGTGTTTTCGCGCCCTTTCCTCGCTTACCGGGCAGTGAAAATGGTGGCTGCATGGAGGATTTTCGCTTTAAGGTGAGTTTTTTGCCCATAGGAAAACATTAAACATGTTTTAATGCGTTCCTATGGGCTTTTTTGCCCCGCATAGTGACAAATCCATATAGCGACAATTTTTTTCGGAACGGATTATCGTCGCTATGCAGGGCACCACTGTAGTTTATTTTAGAGATTATAAACCAAAGTTGATAAAAGACACTCTTGACCATAGCAGATATTTGCAACTCCATAATGACACAGCCCCAAGCTGTGAATCTGATCCTTTGTAGGGAGAGTAACCCCACCAAGGCTGGGTAAATATCTCTCTAACTGGTCCAACATTCCTCCCAACAGTAGGATTTCCATTTTACCTGGATTCAGTTTCAGTTTATCAGGCTTTGTTCAGTCTATTATCAATGCTAGGCAGCACTACCTGTACAGCATCACCACTATCACTGAAGAAAAGGAGAGAGAGAGAGAGAGAGAGAGAGCTGTCATCCACATAATGAATAACAACAAACTCCAAATCTTTGAATGACCTCTCACACTGGCTTGCTATAGATATTAAAAAGCATTGGGGAAACAGCCAGTCCCTAAGGTACTCCATAACAGAGATCCTGGAGGATGGTCACTGTGACTTTCCACCCAGTGTTCCCTGTTTGTTTTCCCCAAACCAAGGTTCACTCTGGCGATGTTTTCTCTTTCATTCGCTGCCACCAGTGGATATTCCTTATCCACACTTGCCCAATATTTGAATCAGACACTTGCTGCCAACATAACTTGTTTATTTAGATTGAATTTGAATCACAGATGTTCTTTTTAACCATTGTATAGAATCACTCATTCAAACTCCTTATATTTGGTTACATGTTCAATTCTTTATTTGTTTTATGGATGTATTCACTTTAACCAACTTACTAATAATATCAGTTCTCTCAAGTTCTCTGACTATCTATCTATCTTGACTATTCAATTTCTCTCCTCCACACTCTCATTCTCTCTTTCCCCTTCTTTCTACCTGACTCTCCCTCTCTGCCTCTAACTGCCTAACGCCCTCCCTGATCCGCCCCTCCTGTCCTCTCATAGGCTCCTGCACTTGAGCTTCAGCTATGACTGACAGGTGATGTGGGCATTCTGTCACAGTCACCATCTCCTCAAGCTCTACCACCTAAGATAGGCCCTTGAGGAAGGACTGGAATCACTGAAGAATAGAGCCCCCAAGTCCTAAATTCAATAACTATCTCAGAAGGATACCACAGTCAACAGCATCAAAGGCCACAAATTTGAATTTGAATTTATTTATTACAGTCAGGTGACCAGCCCATGAAACATATCCATGGCTAAAACATACAAAGGCCACAAAAAATCCAGGAGGATCTCCTTCAGGAGATCATCTTGAAGAGCAACCAATGCCATTTCAGTTCTATGGGGTGGCCAGAACCCTGATTGAATTGGATTTAGACTATCCATTTCTTCCAAAAATGTGTGCAGCTGGACAGCCACCACCGCCTCAATCTGCTTGCCCAAGAATGGAATGTTGTCAATGCGCCTATATTTACTAACAATTGCTAAATTTGGTTTGTTAGAAATTAGCCTTATTATGGTTTCCTTTAAACAGGAATCTATTAGAGACACATTAATGATGAATGCAGCCAATTCCAATGCCATTTCCTTTGCAGATTTTAAGAGCCGTGATGGCAAAAACCTAAAGAAGGAGTGGTGGCTTTGCATCATGCAAGTACTTTGTCTACATCCTCAGCCCCTACTGGCTAAAACACATCCAATTTAACTTGACTAGATGGTTCATGGGACATCTCCTTCAGATCTACTGGTATCAATAAGTAGTTACTGTCTTGACAGATGTCTTCAGCCTTAGAACTAAAATGGGCTATCAGTCAGTTGTACTTGCCAGCCTTTGGATGTAAAAATTGTTTTAGTCCAAGGAGATATAAGGGCATGGACTACACAGAAAAGTTCCACCTGTTTTATTAGAAGCAATTAGTTGGATACTGTGGCTTCTTTTAGTGCCCTCAAGTTTATTATGGTATCTTCTTGACGCTTCACTGACAGTTGCCAGGTTGAACTCCATGGAAGTTTTCTTTCATCTGCTCTCTGGACTTCTTAGTTGCCTCATCACCCATGAACCACAGAGAAGGCTGGGCTTTGTCAGTCTCATCCTTTCATAATGTGAATCAGTACTACTAGCTCTAGTGCAAGGATCAAACTGGACTCAGGGTGGAGGGTTATGCCTCTCCAGCAGTAGTTACCAACAGGTGGCTTCATAAATCCAACAGCAATTTTGAATGACCACTATTTTCACCACTTGGAGCAAAACTCCAGTCACTCTTACCCTAATTACAGTTCTGTCTGAAGGAAATGACAAAGAGAATGTTCACATTAGTCCTATACCCATCTCTACATTTCAGGAAAAATAATTCTACTACTGTTTACATACCCATTTGTATTAAAATGAATGGGAATTACTCAATTTGCCATAGTGTCATATCAATTCATTTCAGCATTCCATTAATCCCGTGAAGGAAACGGGGGGGAAAGTTGGACAATGAAGCTACTACCAGCAGAATACATTAGGATGGATGAAGAGTAAGCTCCTGATAGTGATCAATTAAGATAGGAAATGACCAAGACAAAACCAGTAATTGAAGGGCTTTGTGTGTGTCTGTGTATTATAGAATTAATAACTGAAGGGTGTTGGGGGAGGGGCTACGACAAAAACTCTTCTAAATAAAAGAAGACAGTTAATACAATCTTTTCTGACCCTCTTTTTAACTCATCAGAATTTCATATCTTGTGAACACTCTTGATATAATAAACAGTTAGTGGAGAACATGATAATTATAATCAAGAGATTGTAAGCCAGCTGCCACCCTTCTAAAATGCATCAATTCTTCTCACTGCAGGATTAAACAAATACATTGCTGTTGCTGTAGGATATAACATCTGTAGTCCTCCTAGGCACTAGCTTTACAATGTCTCCATTTACTGCACTTGGGTTTAGCAGGCTTCCTTATCAAGAGGGTAATCTTTTATGCTGGCTTTGCTCCATGTCTTTGAGAGGAGCTTGTCATGCTCACAGATAAATGTATCAAGTGACATTTTCCTTAACATGGAGATGTGGTAGATGAAGCTTCACACACCTGCTGCATTTCTTAGGATGGTATGAAAGGTGCAGATGCCATTAAAATATATATAACCTTTTTCCAATCCACATTTACATTGACAGCAGAAAGATTTTATACAAACAGCCTGGGAACACAGAATCACGGCCAAATTGTTACTATGCTATATAGTACCTATCATGAAAGACAGATGCATGTATATGTATGCATAGTTTTTCCTACAAATGTTTCCCTGTAAAGGAGAGATGCATTGATGTATTCATGAACGGCCAGGTTTGTATGCTTGGTGGGAAGTAATTGTGTGAACTACACACATATAATTTTGGAAGATTATTGCAAACAGGCCATGAATTGCAAGGCTTGTTGATAGTATATTCTTTGGGACCTCATCAGATGAAGACTCTTTCTGTGGTGCACAACAGCATCTCTTATTTGTAGCATTGTTTTCATGCAGGATCATGGGCCCAAAAAACCTTAATGTGTACTCTTTTTTCTCAAGTAAATTCTACAATAACCCACAAAACACAACTGAGACTTGAAGCCCATAACATATTAATGTGTCTTCACTGAAAAAAAAAATCTTTTTCCATTGGTAAATGCGTTAGTCTGTTTCAGCATAACAAACAAACAAATAAAAATAAACAAATAAAAAAGGAAAAGGAAGGAAGAAAGGAAAAGAAGAAGAAAGAATATTATAGCACCTTAAAGATTGTATGAGCTATAGAGCATTATTGCATCAAAACCTACCTTTCAAAAGTCATAAAACTGATCTAATATAAGTGAATTGCAGTACACAACTTGGTAACACTCAGCATTATTATGGAAAACAGCTTCTGTATCGCAAAAATTGAACTTAGCTGCAGCCAACCAGAGATAAGTGAAGACTCACTCACAATGTGAGTCTTCAGAAGCACCATTATTACAGCTGATTATAAAGTCAGCAGTGAGGATCAGGGCTTTGGAAAACAAGTAATTATCATCACCATTATTAATTATTCTTTGATTTACACCCCATCCTTCCTCATAAAAACTCAGAGCAGCTAACAAGCTATAAGGAAAGACTGAACACATTTGGTAGAAGTGTATTCAGCTGCTCCTCACTGGTCATCTTCAAGCTGGGGACAACCCTTCGTTAAGCATGCCACTGCTGAGATTTTATATGCATATATCAAACTAGATTGCCTGCAAGTCTCTGTTTCAAGAAAGAAAGAAATCAGAAATAAGGATCTTCAAAATGGTTTTTTGGTTGCATCACATGATTCTCTTATTAAATAAGTTAATGCTTGTAAGTGATTTGAAATAAATTGTATATTTGCAGTATTTTCTGAGGATGTGGTTATCATCCACTTCAATTTCTTTATCTTACATATAGCAGATTATTAGCTTTGTGCTGATTTGTAACCAATCTGCTTTCATTTGTATCTGAATTATGGAATCATTGAATCATTGAGTTAGAAGGGGTCTATAAGGCCATTGAGTCCAAGCCCCTGTTCAATACAGGAATCCAAGTCAAAGCAGATCTGACAGAGGATTATCTCACTCTTTACATTGCAAGTGACCACAGATCTACAGGCCTTAGTGGCTTAGTTCCCTGCAGTGTGTATTGTGTGGTCAGCACTGCTACCATGGAGAGTTTGGAGAGTTGATTTTGAGTTGAAGCGCATTGATAGAGCATGGTGTGGTGTCAACTGTGAGGTTGCTAGAGGGATCACAGCTGGCCTTGGATTCATGGTGGTGCACCCGGACATTCGTCTACAGTGCCCTGAGTTATATAGGAGTTAGATTAGGCATCCTTCAGTCTCGAGAGACTGTGGTAATGGGCTCTGTATGGAGAACTTTGAACAGCGTCTAGTGTAGCTGAGAAGGCCAATTCGAGAGTGACAATCCCTTCCACACTGAAGACAATTACAATCTGTCCAGCTCCCTCATCTTGCTGGGTGCAGGATTGCCTCTTTGCATCGGCCTGCTAGACAAGTATCTCTTCAAAATGGAGTGATGGTATCCATTTATCTGACATGGGTCTGGAATTATTTCTGTGTGATATTCAAGGGGGGCTTTAGGTCTAAAATTTCAGCGATGATGGGGGTATGGGGCATATCGTGTAGCCCCAATGCAGTGTCAGGTAGTAGCGCAAGTCATGATTTTGAAGGGGAGTGCAAGTGGGCACCCAATAGGGATGTGAGCAATCCCATCTCAGAGCATTGAATGCCCGCTGGTTTCAGCGCTGGGATGGTGAGGAGGTGGGGGTCCCCTGGGGTGTGGATCATCTTGAGTCCCGAGGCTCCTTCAGGCTGCATCCTTGGGGGGGCTTCCAGATTTTACTGGAATTCGACAGTTAAGGCCTATGTCTGTGGCAAGGCCAGCCCCGGGCACACAGCACGATTCCATCCTACATTAGGGCCACTTTTGAAAGGGGAATTTTGTGTTAATGTGTTAACATTTAATAAAGTGTGGCCCATGTTTAACGCATTTCCTGTGTTGAGCCTCATCACTCCAGGCTGGGCAGGCAATGTGCAGCTTGCCCAAGACCAGACAGGTTGGCTCTTCTGAGATGAACTCCCAACCTTTAGCACCACAGCCAGATACTGAAACCACTGAGCTATCCAGTCAGCAACGATGCATATCTAGACTGCTTAAAATGAAATTGACACAAATACCAATCTCTAGTAGATTAAAACCTCATCCTGATAGATGAAAACTGGTCCCTGATCACTGGACAAAGATTTTTTATGTGTTCTATCTGAACTCTACCAGGGGCCCTGTGACTGAGGTTTACAGGAAAGCTTGGGCTTTTCATTGGTGTCTGATCTCTTAATTTCCTTTCACTTTGAGCTTCCTGGTTCTGTTTAAGTATTAGCTTCATTTTCTGAGTGAGGCTTACTGGCACCACGTATCTGTTTGTTTTTTAAATTTTTCACCCAAAGTAGCCATACAATACATGGCACTTCAGAGAGACTAAATTCAATTTGAATGCCATTCCAGGCTTCTTCTGTTTCTTTCAAATCAATTCATATACTAACAAATATCCCCACTTTGCTTCATATTCTGAATACTTTCAACCCAAAGCACATCACTAGTATTTTCTAAATATATAGTCCATTGAACAGGCAAGAAGACAGTATATCAGCAGAAAAAAACAAGGCTGGTTGATAAAACTGAAGGGACTCTAAGTAGCACATATAGTCCATAATCAATAATTTATTTAAGAGATGGTAATCATGATCCAAGGAGTTTAGAGATCATTATCCCCAGCTACACATTGCTTTCTTGGTATGACCAAAGGTTTTGAAAATGTGGCTATATTCTTGCACACATACAAATATGATTCTGATTTACTCACTGATGTTGAAAAACAGAAGTTGTAGGTCAAATCTTTGCAGGAATGGCACAACAATTTTCAAAACTTTTAAATAGTTACAGAGTATAAGCAATGAGCAAAGAGACTTGACATTTCTCATTGGCAAAAGGTGATAAAGGCTAGGTATTATTTCCATGACTTACAAAGATATCTAGTTTAAGTTGTGTTGGAGCCATCTTCAACCCAATGTCCTTCGGGTGCATTGGACTTCAACTCCCATTACATTGAACTAGTATGACCTTTCGATATCAACACAGGTGCTCAAGGACTGAATCTAAATCAAGCTCATATTGGTTCCTTATTACCGACAAAAGTAGAGCCATTGTCCTGGCCTTTTAAAATTACACTCAGACCTTGAAATGAGTAGATCCAAAACATGCAAGATGAAGCAATTTTTTTTTCTAATGACATGATAACCCTAAATTCAGTACTCTTCCTTATACGTCAGAGCTCCAAGTGACCTTGCCATAATACAAACAAGCTTAAGAGCTTCTTTTTGAACCCAGGTTATCCATTGATTCATCATCCGAAGAACTATTTCTCAATGGAACAGCACTATTAGCAGTAAACAGGATTCAGTAAACTGTTGAGGCTTGAAAAACACTGCTGGCTTCAATGCTTTTAAAATATATTGGCTGACCCACCTTATACACAAAATGTTGTAGCTTTTGAAAATATGAGCTGATTGCATTTACTGCATTCTGGAAAGCCAGTCCATTAATTTATAAGGCTAAGAACTTTTTCATCAATTTCGGAGTTTGTGAAGTGTTGTTTTCAGCTTTCTATCAAGATGTGCAAAACACACACAGGTATAGCACACATTTATAAAAGACAGAACTTAGAATGCGATAATCCTACTCATCTTTTTTAAAGTTATATTCTGTGCCTGAGGGATCGTGATTCTGTACATGCATGTGATACTCAAGAAATGATTACATTTATTTACATATGATTGATGCTTCTATGTTATAAATATTACATAACTCTGATAGAAACCAAAACAGCTGGCATAGTGATGCAGTCTGGAAACATTATTATTCCTACATGGCTCCCTTTAATTTAACTTAATTGTAATGGGATTCAATCTAGGAGCCGCTATGGGTGTGCACTGAAATATTCACATAGTGACATGCCACGTCAGAGAGAACTGTTGCTCTTCCAGATCTTTTTCTCCTGCTCACATCCCCATCTCTGGTCAGAATCAGCTTAGTCATTAGCCCATATGAGCTACCAATATCATCCCCTTGCTGCTTCTAAGGTTATTTCAGGCAAATTCTGGACCTTTGGAACTGGCATTTTTGCATTGCCAGGCAGGAAGCTACCATGCTATGGAGAGGGACAGGTGGTGGCTGGAAGAAAGAAGGTGCTGGCAATGGCACTTTCATCCTCCTCTAGTCTCTCTCCTTTCATAAGTGTCCATGTGGCAGTGACAGGACAGCACAGGGGGCATAGTCAGTGATAGGATCTGATTATGTAAAGTGCTCTAAGCAGCCTCAAACTTCGAGAGCAAATGCTTAGGAATGGCATACTGAACTGCTTTGCAATGGTGCACTTAGCTCGATAGGGGTGTTTGGCATGATGAGAACTAGAATGACTGAATAGTTAGAGGGGTACCCTAGGGCTCAGGCAACCTAAGTCTCCATTTGGCCATGAAGACATTGGGTGAACATGCACCAATCATTATCTCTCATCCCCCCCCCAAGCTGATATGGTTATGGTGAAGATAAAAAAGAGCATAAGGACCAAATATGCTGCTTCAAGTTCCATAGAGGAAATAAAATTATATGTAAAGAAATGCCCTTAGAGTTTTGTGTAACACACAATAAAATGGGTCCAGATGGGGGAATAAATAAGATAGCAGCATTGAAGTACTTTATTAAGTGGCACTAGGAATGGATAATGAACCAGATATCCCAGTTCTCAAGCAGGCCTCTTGCACTAACTCATGACTGCATCTCAAGATAGAAGGGTCCATGGGTTCCAAGGAGAACAGGTTTATGTCACTAGCCCCAGCCTTACTTGATATCCACATGTTTTGCATAGATATTTATAGTAAGGAAAACTATGTCCATAGATTTCCCAGTTGCACATTCCACACATGGATGGATGGGGTCAGGTAGCAAATGAACTTACCTTTGGGAGCAAGGCAGAGTTACTTCTCTTTCAATGTGGGAACTCCCTTTTGGAAGTGAACCATGGTGATGGCTTCTCTCCTGGAAAACGTCTCTCTCTCTCTCTCTCTCATCCCCACTCCCAAAAACCTTGGATAAAAGTTTGAATTCACTGCACCCCAAAATTCAGTGTTTAGTGTTGGAAGGTTTTAAAATTCAGTTATTCTTTTTTTTGGTTCAGAGAAAAGCATGAAGAAAGCAGCACTATTAGTCAGGATATGTCTTGGTTAAAGGAAATAAACTCTTCTAATTACAGCAAATGCTTTTGTTCTTTTATTTGGAGCCTCATCTCCACAGTTCTATCTTTGGATAGCAGAAAATGGAGGAGAAAGGAGTGCAGTTGACAAAGGAACAACAGGGAGGAAAGGTGGTCTCAAAGTATCTGACATATAGAGAAAAATTCTCTAGTAACAGGTACAGAACATGCTCCCCACTGACAGCCAATGTGACAGGAGAAGTATGCAAGGTGGTTGTTTTTGAACATTTGACCTGAGACTTTAGCCCTAACTGGAGCAGAACCATTAAACCTGTGAAATTTCTACAAATTTTGACTTGCCATTCAACAACTGATTCAATGTGACTTATAGCAGGATATGGCCATTGTGTTCTTAGTTTCAGAGGGACTAATGTTGCAGAAAGATGCACTGGCACCCATAAACATCATAGAACTGCCTTCATCACCAACAAATTCTGATGGTGGCAGGGGAAATTGTCAACCCAAAGGCTTGCAAGGGAGTCATGTGTCCACCTTTAAGCAAGAGAAATGTTGTCACTGCCAAATTGTCATGGATGGTCCTGCAAATACCCAAGGATTTCAGTTACCAAGAACCATACTCTGACATAACATCCCACTGATGAAGTATCAACTCCTATTCTGTATTTAACTTTTCTGTAGAATGATTAGTGTATATGAAAATGTATATAAAAGTACCCTGGAGGTTACTAGGCACTCGGCGAGGCTTCAAATCAGCAGGCAGAACCTTTCTGCATAGTTCGTGACCTATTCAGAATTGGTTTAAGTGATGGGCCTCCTTCAAGTACTGTATCTCATCCAACCAATTTGCAGCATTTTTAAAATCAAAATTGGAGGCCATCCGCCGGGAGCTTTCACCTTTTTTGGATACAGTGGATCGAGCAGAGATGTCCACCTTGCCCAGTGAGTCTCGATCTCTTTCAGCCTGTGACACAAGATATTGTGGACAAAGTGCTAGACCTCTGTCGTGCCACCACCTCATCTATTGACCCTTGTCTGGCCTGGCTAATCAAAGCAGCCAGGCCTATAACAACTGAATGGGTCACAGCGATAATTAATAGGTCTTTCCTTGAGGTCAGGGTTACCCCCACCCTCAAGGAGACAATCATTAGGCCCATTAGAAAGAAACCAAATTCGGCAGTGGACGACATTGGCAACTATAGGCCCATCGCCAATGTTTCTTTCATTAGTAAAGTAGTTGAGAGGGTGGTGGCTGATCAGCTTCAGGCGCATTTGGATGAAACAAACGCCTTGGATCCATTCCAGTTGGGCTTCAGGCCATGCCATGGTAAAGAAACGGTATTGGTCGCCCTGTTAGATGACCTATTGAGGGAGGCCGACAGAGGGAAAACATCCCTGTTGGTCCTCCTCGCTATCTCAGTTGCCTTTCTTTCTTTCTTTCTTTCTTTCTTTCTTTCTTTCTTTCTTTCTTTCTTTCTTTCTTTCTTTCTTTCTTTCTTTCTTTCTTTCTTTCTTTCTTTCTTTCTTTCTTTCTTTCTTTCTTTCTTTCTTTCTTTCTTTCTTTCTTTGATTTGTACCCCGCCCATCTGGTCTCTAAAACCACTCTAGGCGGCCTCCACTCCTGTGAATCAGTGGCCTGCCATTTGCCTGGCTCCAATCCTTCTTAGAGGACCGTCCTCAGAGAGTTCAGCTTGAGGAGGTGGATTCGGCCCCATGGAGCCTCAATTGTGGGGTTCTACAGGGTTTGACCCTCTCCCCAATGCTGTTTAATATCTATATGAGGCCGCTGGGTGGAGTCATTGGGATGTGGGGCATTTTGCCATCAGAATGCTGACGACACTCAGCTCTACATCTCCTTTTCTCCAACCACAGTGGATGGCATTCTGTCCCTTCAGCACTGCTTGGAGACTCTACTGCAATTGAGGCAGGAAATGGGCTGATGCTAAACCCGGACAAGATGGAGGTCCTGAGGGTGGGTGACTCCACTATCAGCAGTTTGGGAAACTCCCTCTACTTGGGGTGTGTGTGTGACTCTTACTGCAAAGAGTGAGGTTCGCAGCTTGGGGATACATCTGGACCCGGCGCTCACCATGGAAACTCGGGTGGCGTCAGTGGTCCATTCCACATATTTCCATCTTTGGAAGATTGCTCAGCTGCGTCCCTATCTTGATGTTGGGGGCTCACCACCTTGGTCCACGCATTCATAATCTTGAGATTAGAGCACTGTAATGCGCTCTACATGGGGCTACCTTTGAGAATGATGCGAAAGCTCCAAATGGTGCAGAATGCAGCGGCCAGACTTCTCAGTGGAGTGAGGAAACACCAACATATCACTCCCACTCTGGCCACCTGGCATTGGATGCCCATATGCTTCCGCGTTGATTTCAAAGTTTTAATGATTACATACAAAGCCCTAAACGGTTTAGGACCTCGATACTTGGGGGAACGCCTCCTCCCACCTAGATCTACCCATACCACTTGATCCAATCAGGAGGGGCATCTAAAGAGCCTAACGCTGAGGGAGGTCTGGAAGGAAAAAAGAACACACCGGGCCTTCTTGGCAGTGGCTCCTTCTCTTTGGAACAAACTCCCCTCCGAGATCCGTTTGGCTCCCTCGCTGGGTATTTTTAAAAACCAACTTAAGACCTAGTTATTCAGACAGGCCTTCCCTCCAGGCACTACTTAATTTATTTTTATTCACATCTTGAACTATTGTTATCATTGTATATTGTATATTGCTGTAATACTGTTATTATATATTAACTATCTTTAGCTTGTCTGTTGTGAGCCGCCCAGAGTAGACAATGTCTAGATGGGTGGCATATAAGTGCAATAAATTAGATAGATAGATAGATAGATAGATAGATAGATAGATAGATAGATAGATAGATAGATAGATAGATAGATAGATAGATAGATAGATAGATAGATAGATAGATAGATAGATAGATAGATAGATAGATAGATAGATAGATAGACAGACAGACAGACAGACAGACAGACAGACAGACAGACAGATAGATAGATAGATAGATAGATAGATAGATAGATAGATAGATAGATAGATAGATAGATAGATAGATAGATAGATAGATAGATAGATAGATAGATAGATAGATAGATGGATAGATGGATAGATGTGTTATATGGGAGAAAAACAATCAGCAGGTGCATTATTGAAGCTGATAAGTGATGTGTCTTCAGGGTAACTTTCTGAAAAAGCAGAATGGTGGTGTTGCTGCACATCCCTCATATACTGAATTGTTTAAAATGAAAGCAGATGTAAAAATACCAGTTTATTCAATGTCTTCTTGTAGGTCACACATTTTTGTTTCTCACCTTGCCATGGAAGGTTATCAAATGAGCTGGTACATGGAAGAAGAAATGAGTACGACACAGGAAAATAATTTTGAAGTGCTTTCCAGTCAGCAGTGTACCAGCAGCAATGGAAAATTGGCAAGAGTCTCCTGGCACCATTTCATGCTTCTTTAGGGGAAAAAAAATACATGTCAGATCAACACCATGTTGTTTCACCTTCTGCTCAGAACTTTACAAACCACCTCTGGTTTCCATCTGTTTCTGTCAGCAACTGCTTGACTCCAGTTTACAATGTAAATGGAATAGTGAATGGGACCATCCTAGCTGCTTTCTCCCCCTCCTTTTCTTTCTCTAGCTATTTATTAATTTTTTAGTTACATTTATATCTCACTTGTAGATGAGTGAGATGTCTCCAGATTTTATCTACATGAGTGAAAAAAAGGGGGGGGGAATGTTGGTGCCATTTTGGTTTTCACGGCAAGCCAAATTAATCCAGATCTGAGTCATAAATTGGATAGGATGTGACATAAATTACCTCAGATAACATTGTGATCAACTTCCAAGTATTAAATGTTTTTTCAAATTGTATTGGGCAACCCATGAACTAGTATAAATGTGTGTGTGTGTTTGTGTGTGTGTGTGTGCGCACGCACGCACACGCACACACAAACACACACACACACATTTAGACACACACACACACACAAAGAAATTCAGACTTTAGACAGGGAGGGAGATTCTTATCTCATGTAAAGGACATACAGCTTGAGGTTCACCTGCTCTCTGTCCTTTTGGAAGACTTTTTGGTTTAGACTTTGATGATTTAATCAATGACTTTGCAGTAGGAAAGGCAAGGAGGGTTCATTTTGATGTAGAGTGTATTCTCCTTCTCCTTTACCACTGATTCAACATTTTCCTGAGGTTTTTTTTTCTCTTTTTCCACTTTTAATCATGATATGTGAATGTCAGATATAATATAAGGGGTTCATGCCACTTTAACCCATTAATGCCTTTGGGTTCTTTTCTCCCCTTGGCAATTCCCATGACAATTAGACATACCCCTGATTCAGTTCATTTGTCCAAAGACAATGCATATATGTAATATTATGCACAGAAGCGCACACACATATGTTCGTGCACACAGACATATGAACAAGATCTTCAGCGCAGAAAGGGAGAGAAATAAAATCTTCTGAGTGATTCATCTTTTTTTCCTTGTTTGAGACACCATTTCAGATTAATGTCCAGTAATATTTAGGGACAAATTAAGCAAAATGCAGATGTTCCTTTTTATTCTATAAAATGTACCCTTTATGTATGGGTGAGTGGACTGGAGCCACTGGACTGGGCAATGAGATCCTCATCCCTTTCTTCCTAATCTGATTTCCTAATGATGATTACTTTCTCTTGTCTCTTCCATAGTTGTACCTTTCATAGATAAAAGTAACCTATATGGGAAAAAAGTCTAGGCCCAGATACATGGGAAACACATCAATATGGCCGTGACCTTTTGTAGATGAAAAGGACTGGGAACTCCAGTAATGTTACAATTTTGCCAGCTATTCTGAATGGATGGGGGGGGGATTTGGGGGTGATGGTGGAGGTAGTTTTTAGTGAAGCTGAGAGATCCTAAGAGCACCATTACAATACAGTATATTGTATTTTTATTCACAGTTCTATTGAATTGTTTCTTCTACAATGCAACTTCTCCTTCAGGCAATCATTTGCCTTTGTTTTAACTCATTTCTGATTGTGTGTGTTGCAAGGGCTGAGCATATATTTAGCAGAAAAAAGAGGAACACAGATTTCAAGCCAGCCTTGCCCTCTCCACCTCACCCCCATAAAAACCCAAGGAGGCAAATGTCACAAGGTGCTGAAGAAACAGTTATTACTTACTTGGAACGTATTTTGATTGTTTCTGCACTCTGACACATCCTGAACACAGAATGAGTTTCATACATAAAGAAACATACACTGACAGGACATATATGCATCTAAGTGTGTGTGTTCCAGTGCGATGTTACCATTGTAAGGTTTGGGTACATTGACTGGACTGCATTTTCTAAGTTTGCTTTGTATTCTCTCAGACAAAGAGCTGATCTTTTCCTCATCAGACTCTCACAAAAGCAGAACACATCAGGTATAATGGGAAAGTGTAGTTCTGTTTCAAATAAACTATACTACTTATTCACTACCTTTTGAACTTTGTCTCTTTGGCTATATCTGGGGAACATCACTATATGCTACCTGCAGGCAGCACAAGGTCTTTGAAGTTCTTCTGAATACAGATTGATCCTGATATGTGCCCCTGGGCCATAGACCCCACAGTTTGGAACTCATAGCCTTCCACAGCCAGCATCTCATTATCTCTGCTATTCAGGATCAAGTCTACCAATCTATGCTTTATGTTCTCCAACAACAGGCGGCTGACAGCAAATGGATGTCAGAAGTTTCTTCATTATGCCACACATAAAATATCACAGCACATGGGCAATTCAACTTCACAAGAACCAGCCAGGTAATTGCTAAGACATACCACAGAATTACCAACCCAGTCCAAACCTGCTTAATGTGAGATCTCAGAGCTAAATTGACTCAGTCTTATTTACATCAAACATGGGGCTATTACTCACAGCCTGGCCTATTCTCAAGCTTGTCCAGGGTTCTGCTCCTAATTTCTCAACTGTACTTATACTGGCAGCATACATTTTAAAAAAAACAGGAAGCAAAATACAGGTTACATAGCCTCCTAAACACATGAGAGAAGCCACTGGGATGAAGGAGCTTCACATGAAAGGAAGTATGCCCGGTGGCAAACACAATATCAATACAGTATTTTACAAAAGGCTTTATATGTGACATGATAAAACATTTCTCTCATGGAAAAAAAATAACTTCGGTTACTGCCTATGTGTTTTTAATAACTTTTCAGTAATTTTTATCTACTGCAAATCACTTTGGGAATCCTACTCTTAATAAATTGTAACTACTGCTGACAGTTGAGGTATGCAGCAAAATCACCGTATCCTTTAAAAAAAGCATATACAAATAATACTAAGAAAAATATAGAGATATTCCACAATTTGCCCTTCAAACATGTTGTTGCAGAAGTAATTTTTGTTGTTTAGTCATTTAGTCGTGTCCAGCTCTTTGTGACCCCATGAGCCAGAGCACGCCAGGCCCTCCTGTCTTCCAATGCCTCCCAGAGTTGGGTCAAACTCATGTTGGTAGCTTCGGTGATACTGTCCAACCATCTCATCCTCTGTCGTCCCCTTCTCCTCTTGCCTTCACACTTTCCTAACATCAGGGTCTTTTCCAGGGAGTCGTCTCGTCTCATGAGATGGCCAAAGTATTGGAGCCTCAGCTTCAGGATCTGTCCTTCCAGTGAGCACTCAGGGTTGATTTCCTTTAGAATGGATAGGTTTGTTCTCTTTGCAGTCCAGGGGACTCTCAAGAGCATCCTCCAGCACCACAATTCAAAGGCATCAGTTCTTCGGCAGTCAGCTTTCTTTATGGTCCAGCTCTCACTTCCATACATCACTACTGGAAAAATCATAGCTTTGACTATTTGGACTTTTCTTGGCAAGATGATAGCTCTGCTTTTTAAGATGCTGTTGAGGTTTGTCATCACTTTCCTCCCAAGAAGCAGGCGCCTTTTAATTCCGTGGCTGCTGTTACCATCTGCAGTGATCATGGAGCCCAAGAAAGTAAAATCTGTCCCTGCCTCCATATCTTCCCCTTCTATTTGCCAGGAGGTGATGGGACCAGTGGCCATGATCTTAGTTTTTTGATGTTGAGTTTCAGACCATTTTTTGCACTCTCCTCTTTCACACTCCTCACTTTCTGCCATCAGAGTGGTATCATCTGCATATCAGAGGTTGTCGATATTTCTTCCAGCAATCTTAATTCCAGCTTGGGATTCCTCCAGTCCGGCCTTTCACATGATGTATTCTGCATATAAATAAAATAAACAGGGAGACAATATACAGCCTTGTCATACTCCTTTCCCAATTTTGAACCAATCCGTTGTTTCATATCCAGTTCTAACTGTTGCTTCCTGTCCCAAGTATAGGTTTCTCAGGAGATAGATAAGGTGGTCAGGAACTCCCATTTCTTTAAGAACTTGCCATAGTTTGCTGTGGTCCACATAGTCAAAGGCTTTTGCATAGTCAATGAAGTAGACTACTTCAATGACTGGAACTCTTTGGCTTTCTCTGTAATCCAGCTCAAGTTAGCAATTTGGTCTCTAGTTCCTCTGCCCCTTCTGGGAGTTCTTGGTCCACATACTGCTGAAGCCTACCTTGTAGGATTTTGAGCATAACCCTGCTAGCGTGTGAAATTGTATGGTAGCTGGAGCATTCTTTGGCACTGCCCTTCTTTGGGATTGGGATGTAGACTGATCTTTTCCAGTCCTCTGGGCACTGTTGAGTTTTCCAAACTTGCTGGCGTATTGAATGTAGCACCTTAACAGCATCATCTTTTAAGATTTTAAATAGTTCAACTGGAATGCCATCACCTCCACTGGCCTTGTTGTTAGCCATGCTTTCTAAGGCCCACTTGAGTTCACTCTCCAGAATGTCTGGCTCACTTTTCACAATCCATTTATACAAATATATACCTTTTGTTTTGTTCTTTAATGTTTTTGTTCACTATTCTGTTTATATATGATACTACTCACATATTTTATTATGCATAAAATGTTTATAGAAGATGGTACAATCCAGCTGTTGTAAGCTACCGGTGTAAATAAGCTACATGCAGCCCACCTCTATAAAGCCATATTCTTTTTCTTAGGAACAGTCCCTTGGAAAACAGGACGTTAACTCAATTTTAACTTCGATGAGCTTAAACCAAACCTGTCTAGCTTTCATTTCTACCTGATGAAATTGGGTTTCATGGCATTTATGTGTAATGAAATATATAAGACAGGAAACAGCATATAGCCCTCTGTAGGCAAGCGAAAAATCTGTCCAGACATCACCAGCTAATATGTCCAGTGGACCATAGTGCAATTCAGCAAATTGTAAAAAGAAGAAGGGGGGGGGGAGAAATCAGATGGGAATGAAATAGTTCGGATGAAGTAGTGCTACCAATTTCAAAGCCAAAATATTTATTTTTTCCCTCAGCTCAGCTGATTAAAACTCTAAGTAAAAATTGGAGGGTATTGAACAACTAATTACCAAGGTCTGCAAACTGCCCACATGAGGGTTTTGCACCCCTGGTTCATGTTGTCAAATGCCTGGTAGACATCCCTGAACACAAATATCTTGTCTGATTTTAGAAGTTATGCAGGGTCAGGTGTGTCTGGTATTTAAAGAGAGAATACCAGGTATTGCCATAGAGGCAGGACTAGGAAATAATTGCTACCAGTTAAATCAGACCAAGTGACACTGGTATGTGACACTGGCTGCTTGTGCTGATATTTTTATAAGAACAATTCACCACAGAGCTTTATGCCAATAAGCCTAAGCTGTGGGTGTAAATAATAGGATTCTGGCTGCTGTGTATCAATTTCACATCTATTGTCACTTTAGTGCGCTTCTTTAAAAAGGGTCTTGGGTGGAGGGGATGAGAAAAATAAAAGGCTACATTTAGTCCTACAGTTAACAAATGCAAGCATTCTGTAACAGCCATCTGAGCTATAATTAACTCAGGGCAGAATTAATTTTGCTGAAGTCAAGAACAATGTTACTTTGTTTTAAAAAATAGTAATTGGAAGAGACATGAAATCTTCAAAGAATCAAAACAGCTACAGAAAAAGGCACAGAGAAGACAGCACCCCAAGTACAAGAATACAAGAACAGACCAAATGGGTAAAACCCAATGTTCATATAATAAAATACTTAGTTTCTCACAGCATCCAAGAAACCTATAAACTGGCATTAAAAGCAGTTAACCTCCTCCCTTCTTTGTCACCAAGTCTGAGATGATATACATCGATCCTACACATGATGCTTCTGGTCACTTATCATATTTAGGAATGAATGGATCACCTGATTTCTGGTCTAGCTCAAGTTCGTAAGTTATATATATGTTTTTAATACAACTCCCAGAATTTCCTTAAGCCACATAGATGGAGGATTCTGACAGCTGAAATCCAAAATGTATTTTTTTTCCAACCTTTGATCCATTTAATTTCCATTTAATCTCCATTTATTTTTAAATAATAAAAATACAGACATTCACATATAATGTATTGAATTACTTATTTTACTGATTTATTTACTTGTAAAATATATGTTACTATTTTGTCTTCTAAATTCATATCTATCTAGATGTCTCATTATTATAAAGTTTGCATTTAATTTGTATGTTATAGTTTGTGTGTTTGTGCATGTGTGTTTCTAAAGTGGTCAGACTGTTAATAGGCAAAATTTTGAGGTGAGGTTGTTTTTAGTGTTTGTTTTATCATACATCACCAGTAGTGAACAATCTGCCCGGACTTCTGGTTTGCTTCTAAACTCAATTTAAATTGCTATTTTGACCTATGGAGCCCTAAATGACTTAAGACCAAGCTACCTGGAAGACCATATGAAACATACAGGATTTGAGATCCTCTAGAGAGGTACTGATGTGTTTCCTACGACCATCCGAGGATAAAGTAATGAATTTAAGAGATAAGCTTCTTCCATATCAACACCTCAGTTCTGAAACTCCCTCCTAAGGGAAGTCAGGCTAGCTCTATCGTTGTTGAGCTTTTGGTAGGCAGCCAAAACTATGTTATTCTGTATGGCCTTTAAGGATGTGTTGTTGTTTTTTTAAAACCCTCTCCACAATTGGCTTTCAAAATGGTTTTTCATACATTTTTGAAAGGAATGTTTTATCTATTTTACTGTATACCACTTTGGGTGCTCTGAGGGAGGCAAAAATACAAGTGAAAAACATGTTTAACAAGTAAATATTAAATAAATCTATGTGGCATAAAAACTGGAGATAAATGGGTCAAAAGTATTCTGACATTGTAAGTTCAAGTTTTCATATTTTAAATCAGGAATCTTTGGACCCCTAGAGTTCTATCTGAGTCTGCTAGTTGGAATCTAAAAAGTCTGGAAGGCCCAGACCACACAAATCAATATCAATTGCTAATAAAATCCAGCCCTTTGCTTCTTGTTCCATGATCTCCAGCTCATAAGTCCTCCATGTGGCGGCCCCAGCTTTCTGAACATTGTTCCCTTTGCTTTGGGGAGTTGCCAACTATGACATGTGCTGGATGTGTCTTAAAATGCCTCTTCATTCAGCTTTGTCCTGACTGACTTGTTTATGTTCTGCAGTCTGAAAATTACATTCTTAATTATTATTTCAAATAATCTCTATGTCACTTTCCACTTTAAGAATTACCAAAGTGGTATATAATAAGAAAATAAAATAGAATCTGTAGCTAAAGAGAGTAAAATAACAGAAAAATAAAAACAATGAAATCTATTTAAAGCCCTTCTTTAAAACCATGGGTAATATGATAACAATAAAGAAAATGCTCAGAAGAGGTGGTGTCATTCTTTTAGATATCCTTCTCTAGAGCTATATAGGGCCTTGTTAACCAGAATTAATACAATGAGCCTGGCAACCAATTTTGTGAGTTCTTACATTTAACTCTTTAAGCCATTGTAATTGTTAGCTATTTAATGTTTAGAATGCTAATCATTTCATTGTTCACTTTTTAATGTTATCGTATTTGGTGGTTGTGGTTTTTTTGGGCTCTTTGGCCATGTTCTGAAGGTTGTTCTTCCTAACATCTTGCCAGTCTCTGTGGCCACCATCTTCAGAGGACAGCACTCTGTGCTCTGGTGTAGTTGGCTAGGGAGTGCAGTATTTATGGCTGTGAGATAGGCTTTTGTCTTTTTCTGTAGATGGGTGATTAGTGTGTCTTGTTGTTGGTGTATTGTTGTGCTAAGGAGAAGAGATTATCTGTCACTGTGGTTGATGGGTGTCATTAGCTGGTCTTTTGTGTGTAGTGATCCCCTGTCCTTGTGGCTGTGTGGAGTTCGTTGACCTTTTGTACGCTGTATTTTTGAGAGCTGGGAGCCAAGTTTTGTTGAGCTTCACACTTTCCTCTTTTTTGTTGAAGTTCTGCTGGTGCTTGTGGATTTCAATGGCTTCCCTGTGCAGTTAGATCCTGGCCGTGAAAGCCTTCGTGAATACATTTATCCTGTTTCTTTTCACTTGTTTTTCCTCTTCTGTGTATACAACTTTGAGAAATAATTTTAGATCTAATAAGTGGTATACATTGCTTAAAAAGAAGAGACTGTCTGTCCACTATCTCTGAAATGCGATGGACAGAACCTAGGTGACAAAGTCCAGACCTAAATATTGTCAGGATATCTGTTAATTCCATCTTTCTCTTGTCGTAACTAGTTTCCATCTTTCATTCACTAGCTCTTGCATATGAAGGCAGAACCAAATATCCTCTTCCCTTTCTTCACTGCTGCAGGGTGGCAATTACTGCAAAATAGAATTCACAGGAATCTGTGATCTCCAATACCACTTTCCTGGAGGCATATTATCACCTATCAGCAGGCCCTTCTATATCTGTGTTCTCCATTGTCACCTAGTGCACTGAAATCTAAGTAATTCTCCAAATCCCCTCTGTGTTCAGTCTGTTTTTACCCTCAGGCTACAAAGTGAATGGCAAAGTGCCTGGACAGGGATGCCCAATGAGAAATGTCTCTGAGGCCCATTATCAGCAGCGTAAGTGAAATTGGGCTCCCATTGCAAGAGATCCTTTAACCGCTGCCAAGAGAAAACTTCCTTTACATTTTCAAAGGGGTTCAGCAAGTGCTGATCTGATTCATAAATAACACATCAGAAACTGATGTACAATAAATTATCTGGTATGCACAATCTGCCATTCTTTTCATAAATATGTATCGACTGACATTCTCCCAGTGTAGGTTCGTAAAATGGATGCTTATACCAAACATGCTCAAGAATAATGAACTTCGACAACAAATACCCTGTGCATTCTGAAAGGTACCATATACCTTACTCCATCACTATCAATATCAAAGAGAGGGGGGGAAATCCCTTTTTAACAAATGCTTTTGTTAAAATACAAAGCCTCATGGTACCGTTGTTAAACTGCAGTACTGCAATCAAAACTCTGCTCATGACCTGGGTACAATCCTAGGTAGCCAGCTCAAGGTTCACTCAGCCTTCCAGCCTTCCCAGGTTGGTAAACTGAGTACCCAGTTTTCTGGGGGTGGGGCAATGTGTAGCCTGCATAATTAAACTGTAAACTGCCCAGAGAGTGCTTTAAGCACTACGGGGCAATATATAAACAGCATACTTTGCTCTTCTTTTTTCTTTTACTTGTGTGACGCACCAGACCCCCTAAAGGGCCGCTAGCATTCAGTCAGAGAGTTTGTCAGGTCACCTACCTACCACCTTTGCACTGGGCCAAAACCCAAGACCTCAGCACTGCATAGCGTAAGGCCTTTGAACAAGTCTGACCTTAAAAGAACACTTTACTCTTAACCAGTACTTTGCAAGTACAGGCACATGGGCTTTGTGATTCCTTAGAACTCATTAAAGCTCAGTTAGATAGTATTCGTAAAAGATAGCTAGTTTGTGGCCCTATCCACCTCCTGGATTTAGCCAGACCTTGCTGTTCAAGAGACCAGTCCTTTTGTAGAATTTTTATGATTAATTTTTATTATAAAGATAGAGCTTCATTAGAATCAGTTTATATTGCACAAGCATTAGCATCAAGAACATGTTCAAGGATCATTAGTTAGGCATCCTTCAGTCTCGAGAGACTATGGTAACATGCTCTGCATGGAGGACTTGGAACAGCGTCTAGTGTGGCTGAGAAGGCCAATTCAAGATTGGCAATCCCTTTCCATGTTGTTTCAACGCTGTATGCGAAGCTGGAGTGTCCTCTCCAGAGCATGAAGCCTGGGTAAAATAATATGGAGGATAGGCTGTTACCCAAGCAGCAAATCCCCCCCTCTCCACATCACTGAAATAGTCCAATGGAAAGACAAGAGCCAATACAATTGGTTCCAGCGACATCGCAGGAGTTGCCAGAACGACACCAACTGCCTCCAGGACTCCGGCTCCGGATTTTGCCTCAAGGTTAACTCCTGAAGCCTTTTCCATCAGTGGATATAGCCACAAGGCAGTGGATGTTTGAAATCTGAGTTTTCCTTCTCCTAGATGGGCTGCCTTCCATGGCTGACGAGCCCCACCTACATGGTGGTAGGTGGGGCTCGTCAGATCATTGCAGTTAAATAAAATAACTATGTCCCATTTAAAATAATAAACACTAATTAAGCTAAATTAAGGTGGGCTATAGTGGGCTAGCCCCACCTTCTTTCTCCTTACTTACATCCTCTCTCAATAAAGTTCTTTCTCTCCCATCATCATGGAATCGAAATCCAGAACAGAACTACGCACGAACCATTGAACAATTTTCATATAACTTATCGTTCATTTTCTACCTTTTCAAACTCCTCCCTTCTTCTTGACTTTTCTGGCTGTTAACCAATTAGCCTCGAAAGGCTGTACCACCTTCCTCATTATTGCTATGAGAGTCCAAGTGTTATTCTCCAACTAGCTTGGAATGTTGAGTCTTCCACTGGCTTCTCAATTTGGCCTTCATGCTATCTCGAACCAGGCTGTATGGTCTTCAGGAAAACACTCTTGTGACACTTAGAAAAACACATTCCAATCTCTCTCAAATCATCTTCACACAGAACCTGTCTGATTCCATTTTACATTTCTATGACTACATATCCCATCAGCATGACAACCTGGGATAACTAAAAAGCATTTAAAAGCATTTTAACTGTATATAAAATAAGCACAGCAGCAATGAAAGAGTTCATGCAGATGCTCTAAACATTTTGAAGTTAACCCTGCTATATATATAAAGAATATGAGACTTTGCCCATATATATGCCACAGTACGAGCACCGCAAGACAACTCAATAAATATAAACATACTCCACAGAAGGTCTCTTCCCCCTGCTATCCTCTCCATAACAGTATGTTGTTGTACATTTCATAGGACTGCTTCATGGAAACAATTAGATAGCATGTCTGAACGTAATTTACTTGGCCCCAGTAAAAATAATAATAATCTGAGCCTTTTCTTTTCCTCCTTCCTATACTAAGAAGGTTTGGCAAATAAGTATTTGTTGATCTCTTTTACTTTCTTTAAATATCCTTCTTTTCATCCTGCCTTATGAAGAAGAATAGTGCTAGATCAGACCAAAGGGCTATGCATTCCAACATTTATTTCCCATTATCCCCTGTGACCAATCACTTGCCTTTGGGAAACCCACAAGCTGGACATGAGCACAACACAGCAGCTAATATATTGAGAAGCATGAGTCTTCTGATGCTGAAGATAGTGTGTAGCCATCGTGATGAGTACCCATTGATAGCTCTGCTCAGTCCCAAGCCAATATGGCAGCAGTCAGCACTGTATTTTGTGGTAACTGTTTTTACATTTCAACGATGTGCTGTGTGAAGCAGTACTTCCTTCACCTTTCATATTCTTTGAATGGCAGCAAGTTCTACTCTTAGAAGAGAGGAAGAAAACTTTCTTTGTATTCACTTTCCTCACCTTTTATAGTACATATCTCCACCATGTTCCTTTTACTAACCTTCTTTTACTAAACTGAAAAGCCAAAGTTGTAACCTTTCCTCACAGCAGAGTTATCATTCTGGTTGCCCCTTTCATGTATCTTTTCCCATTCAGACAGGCCAGTTTATACATGACAATGACATACAAATGCAATCTCAAATGTCCTGTAGAGATCTTTTCCTGTGGTCTGTTTCAGATCTTCCCTTCTTTTTTGATACCAGAGGCTTAGCCTATTTTCCAGACCTATATACACTATTTGGAGCACCAACCAGCAGTGGAACTAGACTACCTCAAATGGCTGCTGCTAGTCTCTCTCTCTTTTGCTTCCAGCTGGCTATTATGCCCTGCTTGCTCCTTCTGCCTGTCCTGTACAATGGGAATGGTAACAGAAGCTAAGGAATTTTAGGATTTATTCTTGAGAAATTGTATCTAAAAGAGTGTCACCCTCCTACCTTTAAAGTACACATCATACAGGTTCCTGGACAACTGCTGTTCTAGCACCAGGGCTAAGCCAGCACTTCGTTGTTTAGAATCTCACCTTTTTCTGTTCTCTTGACTCCAGAAAGTTTCATAATTTCTTGATAGCCATACAAATATAAACAAAAAATTGCCTCTGCTTCTATAGTCTATAATTTAGTCTCATCCTAGGACAGCCCCTTCACACACACAGACACAGACACAGACACAGACACACACACACACACACACACACACAGCCCTCTAGGTAAAAAAAAAACATTCCTCTTTCGTCATGATTTATCGCTGCTTGGATGTGTTTGAAGCCTTTTGAATCAGATGTCTTTTCAACTTTCAAAAGCTAAGAACTAAAGTGTACAAAACTCTTTGATGCGCTAGTGCTAGTGCATAGCAACTGCATTTCAAGGTTGAGTCTCAGTCTGCATTTCATATAGACATCTGAGTACAAAGCAGGCATACATTCTGAAGGGCAAAATTATTATGAACCTTTCTCTTTAATTATTTTTTTTCTTAAAATTTTAGAGATTTTTCTCATTATTAACTTTTTTCTTAAAATCCCAATTTATTTCCTTGGAATTTGTAAAGAACATTTTGAATGTTGATGGTTTTAAAAAAATTAAACATGGATTGAACAAAATTCTTTGCCATTTGTACTGTAACCCTAGCTAGTCCCATGCTGAAGGTCATGTTGCATGTTCAAACCCTTGCCGAAGGAGCCCTGCTGGGCATGAAAAAAGATCAAAATCCATGTTGTGGTGAAATCTTTCTTAGGCCAATCAAAAAGGTGTAGCATTCTCTGTGCAGGCTTTCGAGATGTTTTCTAAATACTCACTTTTTATCCAGCATGATATTACAAACTGTTATGTAGGATGGGAGAGATGATGCTACTGCAGAATATCCTGCACGCTGCCAGTATTGCTGACAGAGAACATGTTCTTGGCATAACAGCACAGCTCATCACCTCACACCTAAATGATCCTTAGTTTTGGTGGGAACAAAAAAGGCCATAAAAAAGAATACAACATGAGTCCTCATTTTTAAAATACAAAAAACCTTGCCATTCTCAAATTGTTTGATGTTACATATGAGAAGCTCCTGACGTAGAGGTGAAGTTATCAACTTCTCTTTCTCCACATCCAGCATTTTAAAATCTCAAGTTGTGATGAAATTTGAAAATTTGGGGACATTATTATCAAAAAGTGCCCAAAACAAACTTACCACCTGTTCTTTGGCAAGGCATGTAAAATTCAGTGCAAAATCCAACAATATAGCCTAGAGTACTGACTAGTAAAGATTAGTTCAAAATCAGTTTCCCCTCAGAAGAGTGGAATTCAAATGTAAATAATAAAAACCCTGAATGTTGAAAACATGCAGACACTGAAGAATAACAAACACTCTCGACAATCCCATTTTATTTTCATACAGTTCTTGTAATTCTTAAAACAACTGTGACTGAGTTTTTAATCCAGTCTGTGTAATAATGAACATTCAATAAATTCAAAACTTGCTTAATAAATCAACAGCAAATGTTCCTAAGCCTCCATAGACACTAGACTACCACATGACTGGGAAAGAAAGGATTAATTTGGCAGCAACCGCTGGTTTTTATTTCTGAATTGTTAGCTAATTTCCAAGGCCCCAGAAGTATTGTGACACATGCCAGAGGTAATGATCTAGGAAAATTGAAAAGTGTGATACTGATTAGGCAAATAAAGAAAGATATCTCGGCTCTGCATGAGTCATTACCAAATGTTTGATAATGTACTTAGGCATCATCCAGTGACAGACTTTTAGCAATGGACAATTAGAGGAATACAAATAGTGGAACAAACAGAGCTCATAATTGGATAAAAACAGGGATAGGTTTGTTCTTGAGGAGAAAGAGTGAAAGTAAATCTGGCACATTGTAATTTCAGCAGCATGGATCAGAGCTTCATTTAGAAGGTCGATGTGTATGGGAACTTAAATTGATCCTGAAATTTGCTTTGAATTTTAAACAGTAAAATGAGAGAGGCGCTTCTTGCTTTCTAGTCCATTTGTTCTCTCATCCTGCCCTTCATGGTTCCCAACCAAATCACTTCCTCATAAGAACTCTCAGCAGAAATAATTTCTCAATCCCATTTATATACCACTGCCCCTCAAAAGAACAGGATTTGGGTGGGCAGTGTGTGCACATCAAATGATTGCTACACAACAACCCAGTGAAAAGGTTTAGATGGAAGTGAGGAACCTCCTCAAGATCAACCAGTGAATGCCATAGGCAAACAGAAACCGGAATCCTAGTTGACCCAGTCTAAACATAATTATACTGCAGTGGCTTTCAAGTCATTCAGACTCTTTCCAAAAATGTGATTGTATCTTTCCCCCAGCATGGCAAACTCTGAGGACAAAGTTAAATTATGTAAATTGTGACATTAACGCTTAGTCCAACACCATTGTTCCATTCAAATTCAGAATGGTGTTGGACTTAGATGATGGGGAAAACATTAAGAAAATACATGTTAGACCAGAGCAAAGACCTCTTTATTCCTGTATCCTGTTTATGCACTTGCATATAGGAAGACAGCAAAAAGACATGCCTTGTCCTGAATAAGAAGAGCCATGTTGGATGTAACAGCACTCGTCTTTTACTTTTCTCCTGAAATGAACAGATGGCTTTTGATATTAGAAAAAAGTTCAACACATTAGTGATCCTCACTACATCCTGTGTAGCAATTTTGTTAGTTAAATTGTGTACTGTATAAAAATGTATTTGATTTGATTTGTCCTGAATCTTCTACCATTCATTATTAGTGGAGGACCTCAGGTCCCAGAATTATGAAAGAGGTGGAAAAGGGCCCTTAGTGATAAAGCACTTAGGGATTACTACTACAGTGGTGCCTCGCATAACGTTTTTAATTGGTTCCAAAAAAAAAAACCTTATGCGAAAAAAACTTTATGCGAAACACCATTTCCCATAGGAATGCATTGGAAACTGGTTAATCCGTTCCAATAGACACGGATTGGCGTCCTTAAGCGAAAAAACCCATAGGAAACATTGTTAAACGATACAATGTTTCCTCCATTGGAATGTATTGAAGCTGACTCAATACATTTCAATGGCTTTGTGAAGTCAATTTTTGCAAAATTAAGTGTGTCATAAAAGGGTCAGAAATGGTTTTAAATGCTTGGATTAGCTTCTGCACCCTCTAAAACGGATGCAAAAGTTAATTTGGCTTTGATCTGACTTTTCGTTAATTTATGCTGAATTTTTTCCCCCCAACTTTTGACAGCTGTCAAAATCTGACAGCTCCATTGTTTCCTATGGGGGAGAAAAAAATTCACAAAAAATTAACGAAAAGTCAGATCAACGCCAAATTAAGTATGCACACATTTTAGAAGGTGCACTAACGATTCCAAGCATTTAAAACCGTTTTTCAACATGTTAAGACACTTTTGTAATTGAAAAAATGAACATCGTTAAGTGAAGCAGGGGACCTAAAACCAAAAACGTTAAGCGAAGCATGGTCCCAAAATCGCTATGTGAAAATCGCCCATAGGGAAAAACGTTATACGAAGCACAATCTGACTCTGAAAAAATAAACGTTAAGCGAAAAAAACATTAAACGAAGCAAACGTTATGCGAGGCACCACTGTATTATCACTTTTACTTATAGTAGTAGTAGCAGTAGTGGTGATAATGATGATAGTAGTAGTAGACACAGTAGTATTTGTAGTAATAGTAAAAGCAATTAAAACTACTATAAGTAAAAGAAAAAAGTGTCTGAAGAAGTGGATGTATCCATAAAGGCTCACATTAAAATATAAATATAACATTTGGTCTTTAAGGTGATTCAGAACACTTTCGTTGCTTATTTTTTTGTCCATCTGCATTTTTTTTGTTTGAATATTACTAGTCCTAATTACTAGTACTATTATTAGTATTCAAATATTACAAATATTGCCCTGAGAGCTCCTTTAGGTAGAAACATATGGGGGTGAAAATCCTGTTATAACAAGGTTCCTGTTTTATTAAGCTTCGGAGCAGTTTTCAGAGAGGTAGCCATTATCACCTGTTTCAGCATGTGAGACAAAGTTGAATAAAAACAAAGGGTTGTGGCAATTTAAAGTATAACAGATAAATTTCAGTATCAACTTCTGTGGATTACAATCCACTCCCTGGGGCAGGGAGTGAGCATGAGCATGACATGGATGTTGCAGATTTCTACACAAAGATGTACGTGGCTCACCAACCTATAACATGTCCACAAATAAGGATCCACAAATTGATTGCTGACCTGCCCTATGTCGTTTTGGATACACTGTGACCTGATCTTTGAGTGGGTCCTTGCAATATCTCAGTGTTTCCAGATCTTAGTTGTGTGTGTATGTGTGTGTGTGGGGGGGGTGATTTCTGAAAACAGGGAAACAAAAATGTATGTAACTTGCAGGGGGTGTTTACACAGTGGTATCAGAATTATTTCTGGCAGAATTATTTCTCTCCAGCTGACAGGAGGCAAGAGAAGTAGGAGATAGCTACAACACTAACTTACCAATAAGAAAAGAGAAACCGAATGGGAAAGTAGTTGGTTGGTTGGGATAGATACTAATGTCCTAAAGTGACCCACTCAACATCTCTACAGGCATTCATCTCCCTGCACATGCGTGTGTGCGCACACACAAAAATACTAGTGGAACTAAGGAAGGAAGGACATAAAGCCTAGGAAATATACTACATTGAGCAAAACCCTTCACACTGCAGCTGAAAAACAAGTACAGAGTGCAGCCACTGTAGCCTGGTAACCTCACTCAGAGACCCTCCACAGTGCTTTAGTCTAGAGATTGGCATGAACCAACAAAATGGCAGTTCATTGTGGTTCACTGAAGTACATGAACCATGAACCATGAACTTCCTGAATGTTTGGGGGAAAGCGCCACTAATTGGTTTGCTTTGGTTCAGAGGTTCAAGAGCCATAGAATGCCCCCCTCCCCTCAGCCACCTAAATGCACCAAAAATCACAGAGGAACTTCCTCTGACTATCCTCTACACTCCCACCAAGTTTGGTGAAGTTTTTAAAGTTTGAAAGTTGTAAATCCTCAAAGCAAGTCCCACTGGGAAAGTACCCTTTAGCAGCTGGCTTAGGGGAAATTCCAGCAGTGGTTCATGCCAGGGAACCTGACACAAGATGTTGCTCATCAGGAGGTGAACTGGGGAGGGACAACCCCATGAACAATGCCACACTGAAAGTCTGAACTGACATAAAAAGGTTGTTGTGTTGTGAGGGGGGTCAGGCTGTCTCCCAGGGTTAACTAGTGCTTCTGATTGACAGGAGCAGGCTGTTGGGGGCAAAGCAGGAGAAAATGGGCAAACAAATCAAATTAACCAAAAATCCCTTTAGAAGTTCATCAGTTTGTTTTATTCTTGTTTGTCATTTTCAACAAAATCCAAACCAGCCCAACAAACTACCAGTGATTTTTTTTTTTACAAAATTCTTGCTTTGTTTTTGGGTTCATGCCGATCTCTACTTTAGTCATTGGGCTGTATAGAACAGTTCTTGAGTTTCATAAAGGGCTGGAGGGTTGGGTTGTTATGGTTGTGGGTTTTTCAGGCTCTTTGGCCATGTTCTGAAGGTTGTTCTTACTAATGTTTCGCCAGTCTCTGTGGCCGGCATCTTCAGAGGACAGCACTCTGTGCTCTAGGTTGTTACTTTTCTCTTTTTGTGGTTGTTGTGGTTAGGTTGTTACTTTGCTCCTTTGTGCCTCCTTGACATCTTCCTTTTAAGATGCTGAATTGCTGATACTTTTGGATCCCCTGACTTTCAAGGCCATCACATCTTTGACCCACTCCGTGGAACAAGCAACATGAAAATTCTCCAGATTGAAAAACCGTATATCTATATCTATATCTATATATCTATATATATCTATATATATCTATATATCTATATATCTATATATCTATATCTATATCTATATATCTATATCTATATCTATCTATCTATCTATCTATCTATCTATCTATCTATCTATCTATCTATCTATCTATCTATCTATCTATCTATCTATCTATAAGATTATGGGAATGAGGGCTGCAGCTATAGCTTCCAGCTGAGACTACTCACATATATTATCAATGAGCTGCAGGTCATTCTGGAGAGTAATGCTATCATCTCCCAGGTTTTGGGTAATGCCTATCCTTGCTTATAGAAGAACCCACAGCCTTAAGCAGCCCTCATTCCCATAATCTGATATATATATAGATATATATATATATCTGATATATATATATATATATAGAGAGAGAGATTTAAGATTATGGGAATGAGGGCGGCTTAAGGCTGTGGGTTCTTCTATAAGCAAGGATAGGCATTACCCAAAACCTGGGAGATGATAGCATTACTCTCCAGAATGACCTGCAGCTCATTGATAATATATGTGAGTAGTCTCAGCTGGAAGCTATAGGTGACAGACAATGTGCTGTTATTTTTTTTTCTTGTGTTTCTGTCTTCTGCTAACTGCTTTCTTGATGCTACATGTTTTGCTACACTTCATTAAACATAGCTTTTCCAAAGACTTAAAGGCTGCACATTTGAGATTACTACTATCATATTACTTACTTACGAAGTAAATTGGATTGGGACTAGAGATGAGCATGAACTGACAGTTCAGCGGTTCATTCTGGTTCATTTACTGGCTCCACAACTGTTCTGTTTGGCATCCTGCTCTCTTCCATGGGCACCCACTCGGAAACAGCACCCTGGCTTCCCTGCCCTGCCTCCTCCGGGTACTGTGTCTGAGTGGGCCCCTGTGGAAGGGGGTGGTGCTCCAAACTGTGGAACAGTTGTGGGGCTGGTGAACGAACCAAGATGAACAGCCAATCTCTAATTGGGCACATTGACTGACCATGTCTTTCTATAGTTCCATTTAAATTTATGTTACTATAATCTCTATCCAAAATCCACCCTATTGACACAGAGCATTCCAGGCATTCCAGCACTGCGCCAGGACCTGTATGTGCTTTAGGTGATAATACAGATTATTTGGAAAAGGAGAAAAGAGATTGAGCATGAAGAAAATATCTTGACTAGAGATGGGAGATTTGTCTTCATTTACAACAGTGAATTGCACTGGCACAGGTGGCCAGCCCGATTACCTCCCACCTCCAGAACCTGCCAGTCCACTTACAGCATTGTGTGTGGCCCGTGTGGCCAGCATCATAGCCAGTGTGCCAGTCATGGCAGTGGCCCTGCTGCTGCAGCTCCACTTTCTTGCTCGTTGGGCCACTCCACAGCTGAGTGGGAAGACTTGTCATCCTGCCCCCTTGCCAGAGTAGCCTGGTGAGCAGGGAGGTGGGGCTATGGCAGCCAGGCTACTGCCGCAACTGATGTGCTAATGATGACACCAGCCATGAATGCCACATGTCATGTGGTAAGTGGGCCAGTGGGTTCTGGGGGGTGGACAGCAGGTAATTGGGCCTCATCTCTAAACTTGATTCCTCTCTGTGTAAGTGTTACAATAATAGTTAGAAGCTTGAGAGAACTAAGAACAAGTTTTGGTATTGTTCAGAATGATATCTATTCATGCTTGGTGAAGATATTGGGGGAGGGGGAATGAAATTTCATTGCTCACCTTAATAAACCAACTCATTTTTAATTAAGCCATAAGATATGGCAGAGACATAAACTGCACTGCCTGAATTCATAATGCACTATGCTGTTGCAAGTTGTGAGGCTGAGGATAAGTCACTACCTATGCAACCAGGGATGAATTAGCAGCACTAGAGTGCTCACGCTAGAGAGCCTTATTGCCATTGTAAACTATCTGCATGTATGGAGATACCCAATTAAAAATATGCAGAAATGAAGCTCACTCTTACATGTATTTCCGCTCAATTACAAAACAACAACAACAACAACAACCCAAAAAAGGCTTATACCTATACACATCTTCTGTCTCAGTGGAATTACATTTATTGCCAAGAAAATTCTTCATGAGATCATCAGAATATGAATAAATTAGATGTACACAGAATTGGCCTATATGGGTTTACCCAGCAAATTCCACATCATTAACTATTTGAAGTGATAAAGAAGACATTCTGAATTTACAGAATCAGGCTGATACATTGTTGGCCAACTTCTTAAGACAGGATTTGTAACAACTACAACATCCCTGACAGATGGCCACCTAGCCACTGTCCAATAGCTCCAGCAAAGGAAGAACAACAGCAGCCATACACAGTGTGCTGCACTGTGGAATAGTTCCTCTGATCTGGTAAGGTAAAGGTAAAGGTTCCCCTTGACATTTAGTCCAGTCATGTCCAACACTAGGGCACAGTGCTCATCCCCGTTTCCAAGCCAATAGAGCCAGTGTTTGTCTGAAGACAGTTTCCGTTGTCACGTGGCCAGCGCAACTAGACACAGAACACTGTTACCATCCCACCATGGTAGTACATATTTATCTACTCTCATTTACATGCTTTCGAACTGCTAGGTTGGCAGGAGCTGGGACAAGTGACTGGAGCTCACTCAGTTGCGTAGATTCGATCTTACAACTGCTGGTCTTCTGACCTTGCAGCACAGAGGCTTCTGCGGTTTAACCCGCAGTGCCACCATGTCCCACCTGATCTGGACATTTTGCTATATATTTAGCCCAAATTTGATTGCTTGCAATTTCCACCCATTTTTCTGTTCTGCCAGTGTAGACAAGCCAATGTAATGTAGTAACTAGAATATTGGTCTAGGATTCATGAGACCTGGGTTCAATTCCCTGCTCAGACATGAAAATCTCTGTGTAACTATGGGCCAGTTGCATGTGATCAGCCTGACTTACAAGACTGTTGCGAGATAAAATGGAGAATTCCTGGTGAGTACTTTAAACTTTCAGATTGTTCTGCAAGAAGTCAAACTGCTTCCTTATGCTAACATTTCTTAGATCCAACAGATACAGCTCCACCCCCTCTCCAAGAGCCATGATAGCCTTTAACTAACCAGGGCTGGCAGGCATTGAAGACTACTGGCTGGCTTTTGAATTGCTGGAAAAAGCCCAGTGCTACTTTGGCTGCTGTGATTTCCAGAGCTTTCTGCTTTATCAGCATTCAACAGGACACTGATGTGTACATTTATTTAGAATTTAAAAATCCTGACTAGAAGTTTGCATGTGCTGCCACTCCCACCCAGGGTATGGGCAGCAGGAAGACCCTTGTCAATCATGGATTTTGCAAAGTGCAGAGTCCAGGAACAATTGTTCCCCAGCCTAGGTTTGGGGAAGAGAGGGTCTCTTTGAACCCTGAAAGCTGGGCTTGGCCCTCACTTCCACTCCCAGGTGCAGTTTATCAGCCCTTAGCTCCTCTTCTCCACCTGGAGCCTCTGTCTCCCTCTCTGTGCCCTCTTGGGGCCCAAAGGTCCAAGTTTTCATCAAGGCAGCTGGGAGTGCAGGGCTAGGGCAGATGGCCTACTAGGGGTGCAGGGGCAACCCTCTCACAGAGTTGTAATTGGGCAGAGAAGACGCCAATTTTCCTCATCTTCTTTCATTTAATTCCATTAAAAATATACAAAGGAACTTCAGAAAAGCTGAGATCCAGGCTTGGATACTAAGGGTGTGAGAAGTCTCTCAAAGCTCATTCCATCAAGGCTTGCATCTCTTCTCTTTGGGGTGGATGGTGCCACTTGAGTGTGGATCTTGTGAGATCTTACCAAAATTTCTGGCCACACACACTGAGGGCGAACATATTCACACATATACATATTCAGAGCAAGAGGAGGAGGAGAATAAGAGAAAAGATTTGAGCACAAAGAAGTCATTGGGAGGAGGAAATTCAGGCTGTCTCTTAGCTTCTCTGAATTGCTGTTTTAGCAGATTACAGCTAAATTGAAAGCTTCCTATGAAACCCCAGTGGCAGTGGAGGGGTAGGGAGAGATGCACATGCATGTGCACACATGTCACTACTGAGCAGGAGGAGTAAAGAGACAGGGGGACAGAGGGAAAATGAGTCACCTGGAGTAGGCAAAGCAGTCAGGCTCTCAACTTCTTGCCATTACTGAAGTCAGGCATTTTATTGTCCTAAAACTGCCATTGCTCCTCTTATATCCTGCTGTCTGCTTGCACTTGCCTTTAAGGATTTGCAGCACCTTAAGTGCTGTTTTGTATGTGTGCGTATGGGGGAGTGTTTTATAGAAGATTTGTAGGATTACCTCTTGCTGCCCTAGTAGGAACAAGCAAGCAAGCATACAGACAAACAAAAGCATCATACAGGGAGTGTTTTTAAAAATATAAGAAACCAGAGGTTCTCCATGTTTAATCATTGTTGGTACCAGAATATGTCTTGCATTGTCTGGACAGCAGACAATGTCTGTCAAGACACCTGTCTTTATTTTACTGAATTTCTCTAAACAACAACAATAACTACTACTACTACTACTACTACTACTACTACTACTACTACTACTACTACTACTGCTGCTGCTGCTGCTGCTGCTGCTGCTGCTGCTGCTGCTGCTGCTGATACTACTACTACTACTACTACTACTATTATTATTATTATTATTATTATTATTATTATTCAACAAGAATTTTTAACTTATGATGACCCTTCTCAAAATTTTTAAGGTATTCAGAATGCCAACTCTATTTTCCTTCTGTGGTCACATCAGATCGCAAGACTTGGTTAGGCAAGAGCCTGGAAATTTAAAACATTTTAAAGACATATTTCCTAATTGTTTCACTTATGTGAACCATGTCCAAAAATACACGTTTCCATTGAATAAAGAGTGCTTATGCTTATTTCCACAATCCCCATTGTAAACATTCTTAAGCTGTACATATTTGAAAAAAAAGTGCATTCACTGGAGCACACTGTATCTCTCTCTGCAAGTTTCACAAATGTGTGAATTTTTGATGTGAGGTGTGCTTTATTCTAGGAGTCTCAAGAATTGTGGCGTGGAGACAAATTGAGTAATTCTTTTCCATTCTTAATTAAAGTAGTGATAGTGGAAGGTGCTAAACCCTTCTGTGCCCACAATCTCCTCCTCCCCAAGGATTCTGTTTTCCTCAATGGGGTCAAAGATGTGGGCAGCAAACACATCTGGAATCTATTATGAAGGAAAACAGTCAGGCAGTAAAGAGTTGGAAAGGATCCATAGTAGTTGTGGAAAAATGTGAAATATCCCTCCCTTATTGTTATCTGGAGGTCCTTCATAGGAATACTAACAGTACCCTCAATCAAAACAAACTAAACGTAAGGTTAAAAAGGTATAAAAGAATATATACAGGGCCTGTGGTGGCAAGGGTGGCACTGGGCAGTGTTCCTACACTGTGGGTATGGACTAGGCTGAATCTATGACTGCTCATCAGGAGTGAGTTGGTACCCCAGTAACAGCTATGCTAGTTAGATCTCTAGACCCACATGACAAAGATGCATTGGCCAGAGCTACCTGTGCAATGTAACCAATTGTACCGCAGCACACATATTTTCTCCTTCTGAAAACTTTGGTTCTCTGGGTAGGACAGATACTTCTCTTGCTTTTCAGTCTCCTTTTACAGCTTTTGTTCAGTTCTAACACTGTAAAGTATTATAAATTAATTTTGTGCATTTTATAAAATGAAAAACAGTATCTCACATACTTTCTAAATCCAAGTACACGGAATATATTTGATCTTTTTATATTGTTAACAACTGACGAACCACACACTCAGATAAGAAGAAACAGGAATCTTCCCTCAATTCATGTCAAAAAATTCTATACCATTTCTGAATATTATTTCAAGGAGGTTTCCCCTTCCCACGGTACATGAAAGAGTGTTGTGCCCAGATTCATCATGAAGCCTGCCCACAGTACTCTTTGGTAAGCAGTAATTCAAGTAGCAGTCAAAGCCTTTGACTGTGTGGATCACAACAAACTATGGCAAGTTCTTAAAGAAATGGGAATGCCTTACCACCTTGTAGGGCCTTATAACATTTTGTTTCTAGAACTTCTTTTGCACCTTGGATCCTTAAACAAAAGAAGACAAAACAATTTATACACGGAACAGGAAGCAACAGTTAGAAATGGATATGGAACAACAGATTGGTTCAAAATTGGGAAAGAAACATGACAAGGCTGTATATTGTCTCTCTGCTTATTTATATGCAGAATACATCATGTGAAAGGCCGGACTGGATGAATCCCAAGACAGAATTAAGATTGCCGGAAGAAATATCAACAACCTCCGATATGCAGATGATACCACTCTGAGGGCAGAAAGTGAAGACGAATTGAAGAACCTCTTAATGAGGGTGAAAAAGGAGAGTGCAAAAAATGGTCTGAAGCTCAACATCAAAAAAACTAAGATCATGGCCACTGGCCCCATCAACCCCTGGCAAATAGAGGGGGAAGATATGGGGGCAGTGACAGATTTTACTTTCTTGGGCTCCATGATCACTGCAGATCATGGTGACAGCAGCCATGAAATTAAAAGATGTCTGCTTCTCGGGAGGAAAGTGATGACAAACCTCAACAACATCTTAAAAAGCAGAGACATCACCTTGCTGACAAAGGTCCACATAGTCAAAGCTATGGTTTTTCCAGTAGCAATGTATAGAAGTGAGAGTTGGACCATAAAGAAGGCTGACTACTGACAAATTAATGCTTTTGAATTGTGGTGCTGGAGAAGACTCTTGAGAGTCCCCTGGATTGCAAGGAGATCAAACCTATCCATTTTGAAGGAAATCAACCCTGAGAGCTCACTGGAAGGACAGATTCTGAAGCTGAGGCTCCTATACTTTGGCCATTTCATGAGAAGAGAAGATTCCCTGGAAAAGACCCTGATGTTGGGAAAGTGGGACGACATAGGACGAGATGATTGGACAGTGTCATCAAAGCTACCAACATGAATTTGACACGACTCCAGGAGGCAGTGGAAGACAGGAGGGCCTGGTGTGCTCTGGTCCATGGGGTCATGAAGAGTCAAACAGGACTTAACGACTAAACAACAGCAACAACAACAACAAGAATTCAAGTAGCAATAGTTTTTATGGCTGATTAGCTGATTGAATGACCATGCAAAGCAGCTACTGCTTCTTCAGCTAGATCACATATGTGAATATCTTATTAGTTTTAAGTTTCATGGCAGTGACATTTTCTCCCCATTGAGTTTAAGAGACTCACATTGTACTTTGATTGTGACAAGAAACACAACTCAAGAAGTCAATAGTGAATATAACCAGGGGCTACAGCAGTATGACTTATGAACAGAAATGGACTAGAGTGTGTTATCCTGGGGTTAAGTAATAATCCATTTGTTCTGCAGGAAATAACAGGTACTGGAAGTAGGAACTTCATCAGTATAAGAGCACTTACACTGTCTCTCATGATCAGATGGGACTTCAAGAGTGGCACTATCTCCTACAAGGCTTTATCTGTACAGCAAGTTTGATCTGCTGACCCAGATTTAAACAGACACTGAGTTTTGAGCAATGCTATAAGTACACTGGACTTCTGAATGATATAATCTTTTTTTCAGGAAACCAGAGGGGAGACTTTGAAGGTTTTGACTTCTAAGAAAGCATCCGGAGAAAAATCAATGAAAACACCTGCATAGTTCAAAAGTATCTCAAAGTGAATCTGCTCCCATTTCTTAAGATCTATTTCCTTCTTAGCTGTTTCAAAATTTTATTTCTATCCCAAAACAATTATTTTAAAAATAGGCATGTAGCAGTCTGAACCAGACCTTGGAAGTTACTTTTGCAAGCAATTAAGAACCATAAGAATTCCAACATCCACAAAAGGAATTAGTAATGCTTATACACATCTTTCCACAAAATGACTATAGCTGTAACTTTTTAATTAGTTAAAAAGTATTGGGTTTTTTTCTATCACTGGCCTGTGATAGAAAAGACACTATTTCTCAGTGTTTCATAACATCACATCAATATGATGACAGTTTGTGATCGGGGCCTGGGAGAGACCCATGAAGAATTTTGGAGTGAGGCAGTCCTCATCCTGGTCCACAAGCCAACCTTGCGTCAAAACCCACAGCAAAACATGAGGTAGCAGCATGAGATGCAGCATGACCCAGCCTTTTAATCATGTGAGATCCACCACCCTTCCATAGGGTAATTATAAATAAATAAATAAAAGGTACAGATAATGATATTACATTCATACAACTCCCTCTAGTGCATTTGGTTTTATCATTTCTGAAGTCAGCACAATGAGGCACCTGGTACTTTCTTGTTTTGCAGTTTCTAGTTCTGCCAGATGCAGAGCCTCCTTCCTTTAAGCCAAGATATTCCAACCTTGGGCCTGCAGATGTTCTTGGACTACATCTCCTAGAAATCCTGGCCAACACAGCTGGTTGCAAAGGCTTCTGGGAGTTTTTGTCCAAGAATATCTGGAGACCAACAGTGGGGAATCACTGAGCTAGGGGATACCAAAGGCTCACAGATGACTTTGTAAAAGCCAGAGTAGCTCACCTCCATTCCATTTCCCAGAAGAGCCTCCACATTCTCTAAAGAGACCACATAAGGACACTGTCAGAGTTTTCCCCTCTTTCAGTGCTATCCAGGATACTGGCTATTGTAATGCAGTTATACCTTTGTTATTGTGATAAAGTCTCTCTCTCTCTCTCTCTCTCTCTCTCTCTCTCTCTCTCTCTCTGTGTGTGTGTGTGTGTGTGTATGTGTGTGTGTGTGTGTGTGAACAATAAAATCATATTTGGGCCATTGTTATTCAGAAAGGACTTGATGGCACAATGGGTATTTGTAACAAGAATCATAAAGTTATACATTTAGAACTGTTGTCTAGTTCAACAGCATCCTGCTGTTGCTTTTGTTACCTGATTTAAACTTCCACACCTCTGCAGATTTCACTGGCTGAAATCCAGTAAGTGGCAACTACATGATGCTCATTCAATCAACGGAACTTAAAGAAGAATTGTCCCACTGATTTAATGGTCTGATTCTAATTGCAACGTACTATACTAAGCAACAGGATTTTGGCTGTTGTGTTTGTAATATACTTTTTAAAAGGGAATTCCACAGAACCAAGAGAGTGGTTCACAACTGGTGTTCCTCATGATGTGGGACTCTGAGTGGAACTGTAAACACAATCACCTTTGCAAAGATGCAAAATCTTCAGTTAAGTGTAACAAGCAACAGTAACAAAAATATGAAGATAGCCCGACTGGAATGCTGCCAGAATAGGTCTGTGAGTTCTGTGTGCCAACGAGCAGGAGTTGTTGGCTGAAAAATGAATGCCTACAAAGTCTTTATAGTACAAAATCTGTCAGAAACTGAGTTTCAGGTCCTTACGCTCCCCTAAGTCTTATTTTGTTTAAGGATCCAAGGTGCAAAAGAAGTTCCAGAAATAAAATGTTATAAGGCCCTACAAGAACAAAGACCTAAATCCTCTTTTTATAGCTGTGCAAATGGTATCACTTTTCCCAAGTGAAGAAATCACCATAGACATTGTCACTTGTGAGCTGAGTCACACAACTCAGTATGCAGCTGTTAATGTTTACGGTGATTTATTTACTTGGGGAAATTAATCTTCAAAAGTTGTGCTGTTTGTACTTTGCCAGAGTATCTGAGGCTGTGGTTAAACCAGCAAAATGCCCCCCTGTGGTTACAGAACTTTTAATCATGTTCCTGTCATGCTTTGCAGTCACATGGTATTTATTACAGGATGTGCATCCCAATATGTTTTTAGGTTACTGAGTTATTTCCTTACAATTCAATAAGTATCTAGACCTTCTTGTTGACACAATTTGACAGAAGCTAACACATCGAATACCATGGAAAAATACCATGGGATAACTTTAAAAAAAAAAACAATTTAAAAGGACATGCATGGTAACAGTAGCTTCAAAAAGTTGCAATAAAACGGTTCACACACACAGCAATGTAACATTTTTTAAAAATACCCACAACAACAAAAGTAGCTGTAGAAGCCTGTGGCTGAGTGAGAAATGATCCACAGTTAGCATGTTTGTCAGGTAAATGATTCACTAATGGCCGTGCATCGTGTGACCGCAAATTTATGATACAAACTCAATGAGGGACGGGAAGGCAATGTGACCGTGCTTTCGGTAAGAGAACTGAGCTAAAGATAGCAGCAAATACATAATATCACTATAGTAATATTGTCTTTCTGTTGCCCCTCCTTTACACAGGTATTCAAATTCTGTTAGCTAAACCAATGTGATTAAAGGCCTAATTCCCAGGGGAAGGAAGATTCCCACCCACTGAGTTAAACCATATAGTTCACAGGATCCCATGTCATCCCCTCAAAACAGAGCCAGCTCCCTTCCTGATACCTTCCCCCAAGGAATTAGCCCAGCCTCATACTGGTTTACTAAGAGAATTGTTGGTGTGGGAGATTTTTCATCTAACATACACAAATACTTTGGAGTTCATAATGCTGCTGAAATAAAAAGAGGAAGTGACTCTTAACCTTTGGATACTAATGACCAAATAGCCCCAAATACCAGCTGAAATCTTTATTGCCTTATATCCATTTTACATTCATTTGACACTCAATAGAGATATGTATAAAAGAAAATTGGATTAATAATAACTCCTAAATAACAAGAATGGGAGAGGAAAGGAAAGGAGGTAGAAAGTGAAGGGAAAATGAGCCCCATGAAATTCAGAAGCGGCTGTCTGAATTTCAATCAAGGTGAGAACTGACTAATATAGTGAACAATCTTCACAAGCCTCTTAGCTTTCAAATTAGGGAGATGTACCCAGTATTGTGCCCTTTTACATGGCTGCAGAAGTGACATATTAATGGCCTCATGTCTTCAAAATCAAAAGCCTGCAAAATTATTCACATGCCATGCACACTGAATATTAACGGCATCTAATACTGTAGTTTATTAACCTTTTCCGATCATGGTCAGGGATGAAGCAGGGTGGGAACAAATGCATGACAGAAGGGGAAAGTGTTTCTGATGGCTATTGGGCTTCATTTGTCAGTTAATAAAAGCCATCAAATCTGTATTATGTTAGATTAGCCAAGATCTGGATTCCATATGACAAATCATTATTATTAAAGGCAAGTGGAGGATATTTTCAAATACACCCAGGAGTGATGCATGCTAAAATATGTATGGCAAAGCCTTGAATGTCAAGGACATTTCTGTGCAGTGTGTAATGGAAAGCTGCATGTAATGTGCAGTTTGGGATCTCTTTTATGTGCCATTGAAGGCTTCAGAGCATCACAATGAATGTTTTATTGAAAGCTGTTACACTTCACTTTAGGTCCAAGTGAATGGCAAATATTTGTGAATAGTCATCAATTTGATTGCATGCAGAAGAGGCCAGCATGCCCTGGACACAAAATGGAAATGGAGCTAGCAAGGTGTACACTTTAGTTTCATCATGCCCAGTAACTGTATGTTCTGTTTCTATTTCAAACAATTAAGTAACTTTCTGCTTCTCTTTTTCTTGCTGGTTTTTGAGCAAAACCACCATGTTCCAGCAGAGAATAGACTGTATGTGCCTAGTAATGCAAACTGATTCTGTGAATTAACAACTCTTAGTCTGGGATAGGGATCCAGTGATTTTCCATTTATTATTAAAATTCTAATTCCATAAGCCTAAGCCACTATACCTAATGATCTGGATCAGGATGATGGGAGTTGTAGACCAACAAGCATTTTGACCATCCAAAGGTACCAACACTTGCTTTAAGATATTCATTTCTAAGAGCTTGCAAATAACCATCAGTTTCATTTACAGAAGATGAAACAAGTAAGAGAAATAAGTGCCTATGGTGCTAGTTTCAAATTGTACTTTATGCAGGTATGAGATGTTAAAAATTTAAATTATATTAAAATTATATGGGCATAGAGGAAGGTGATAGAAGTGGAAAAGGAACCAAAAGGGGGGAAATACACACACATACACACAAACCAACACACACCACTGTAGCCATTATCAGAACTTCTCAATCCATGGAATATAGTGAAAGAGGAAAGTAGGACCGCACCCACTTCCCATCACACCAGTGTATTCCAGCTGCAGGTATCTCTCTTGAACCTATGGACGTACAATGTCCACAGGTACAAGATGGATACCTGCAGCTAGAAAGCCTAGGTGCTGATGTCAGGGTCCCACTCACAGCCTCAACATGATGTTCTATGCTCCTGGTGCACTCCATGCCCACATGAAGGCACTCAGACTGGAGGGACTACTTAACTGCTAGGTAGATCAGTGATTTAAGTATCTGACTACAGAACGTGTAGCTTCATTCCCTACTGTGTCTCCCTAACAGGGGCTGGATTCGATGATCTGTAGGGTTCCTTCTAGCTCTGCTGTTATCAATCAATCAATCAATCAATCAATCAATCAATCAATCAATCAATCAATCAATCAATCAATCAATCAATCATGGGAAACCCCATTCTCATTATTGCACCCCAGCATTTAAGGTACCTAACACTGAGGTGCTTAATTGTTCTTCTGTGTTGCAACTCATTTGGAGATGAAAACAGTGTGCAATCCCATTCACTCTATGCGGCAATATTCAAACATTTTGCCAACAAAGTTTAGGGAGGCTAAAAATCCTATGATTTCATTTGACTTCACTGATCATGTAAATAAAATTACTTCTATGACATATGTTGGATTTTTTTTTTTACAATTTATTATTCTGTTCTGCTTTTTCAAATGGTTGCCCAGACAATTAAACAATTTGATATATATTTAAAATAACAGATTCCAATTAAATATAAACAAAGTAAATAAGTAAAATAGAAGTGTGTGTGTGTGTGCGTGCGTGTATGCATGCAAACTCTTAAATAATAAACAAGTAAATGAATGTATACTAAGAATAACAGAATCCAAGTAGAGATAGGCATGAACTTCATTTCAGAGGTTTGTGCTTGTTTGTACACTCAGCAGCACAAGTGTCACATGTACCCTTCCCCTGCCTCCCCGGCCAATCACCCACTCACCAGTTGGAGCATGCTCCTCTCCTTTTTCTCTTTGGTTGTTTTACCAGTCCCTGGCAGGAGCACAGGGGTACCTGTTCTGCCTCCTTGTCAGAGTGGCTGATCAGCCAAGGCAGTAGGGCAGGGAACCCTGTGCTCCTGCCACAGACTGGGCAAACAGCTGAAGAGGAGGAGGAGGAGGAGGAGGAGGAGAGGAACATGTACCAACTGGTAGTGGGGGATCCAGCCCAGGATGTGAGGGAAGGGAATATGCGGTACCTGTGGTGCTGTACATATGAACTGGCACAAACCTCCAAATGGATGTTCACGTCAGTCTCTAATTCTAATTAAATAAAACAGAGTTCTAATCAATGCAATAAATGTGATATGCTTCAAAATAGAAGCAGAGGAGGTGCTTAACAAGACTTGTAATGCTAAAAAGAAACAGGGGCTTATACTTTTCAGACAAGTTGCAGAAGCCAGATGGTTCTAACAGCACATTCACATTGGTGTTCCCTGTTTGTTCTACAAAAGTTTGTCACCCAGCCAGGCCTTCGTGAGCCTCACCAAACATTCGGATGGCTGCTCAGTTCTTTCTTCAGAAGCCAAAAACAACCACCGCTTTCCCTTCCAATGAAAAGAAGCAGGGAATAGGGAGGGAAGAAGGAGATAAGAGGAATACAAAACCTGTTCTCTGTGTAAAATCTACTAAAACATGCATTGTTTGCTTGATTATGTGGGAACATTTCTGCTTATCCCTAACCAAGTGTCAAGATAAAAAAAGGAAGAATTCATTATTCACCTCCCTGATGTAAAAGATATTTCATAGCTATCTCAGTCCTAGCCTCTACATTATTAATCCATTTATCTACCCATCTCTTCTCCTCACTAGAGAATAGTATTGGCCTTTTCTCTGAGATTTTTAGTGGCCTTTAATACTCTGCTTAAAATACAGTGTGTGTGTGTGTGTGTGTGTGTGTGTGTGTGTGTTTTTGTACACACACACACACACACACACACACACACACACACACACACACACACACACACACACACACACACACACACACACACACACACACACAGAGTATTTTAAGTAGAGTATTAAAGGCCACTAAAAATCTCAGAGAAAAGGCCAATATATATAACTCAGTAAAGCTACCACCAGAGAGTCTCTGAAGTTCGATAACAAGGGAAAATATCAAGCAAATAGTGACTACAAGAATGTTACGTTAACATAGCAACTTGCATGCCTGTCCTTCAAATGATCCTAGCTTCCTCTTTTGGTCTTCGATTTTAGAGAGCTGTTGCAGTTCTGTGCACATCTATTAAATATCTTATTTCCACATGTTATTCATTCAGCAGTGACCTTTGTAATAAACCTCTTAAAATGAGAAATGTATCTCATATTGAAATTACAGAGCTGTTATTCGTAACACTTCATTTCTTGTGCTGAGGGACTTTTAAAGGGGCAAAGCGTTCAGCAGACAGACAAGGCAGAGAGGATGAGATTTCTAGAAACAGAATTATGGACAGGGAGCCTTTTGAGGATGTGAAGGACTGTTCATCTTAAGTTTGTAGAAAGACAGAATTTAGGTATTAATTTTTTTGTTCGATGGACAAAAATGTTATCTGAGGAAGAAAAAAAAGAAATTGCTACAGGATTTTAAAGACCCTGCATGGAGATCCTGCTTTTTGGAGAAAAAAAATCCCTCAGTCCAAATGGGATGGTGGGAGGCATAATCAAAAGGTGACTTTTTCAAGCTGTGTTCTGGGGGTGGGTGATGACACTCAGGTCCCTGTCATTAGAGTCAGCTAAGCTGTGCAGGGGATGCACGGTTGTTTGGATTCTGTGATGGCCTAGATGAGGGCCAATAGGTGGAAGAAGAAACTGAGAATGGAGTTCTAGGTGTTGGGTGATTCCTAGTTTCTGACAGTTGAATGTGCAACCAGTTCTTGATAATGTTGTACCTTCTGAAAAAGCAGGTTTGTAGGGGATACTTCTAAATGTGTCTCTATCACTTGGGGGTCCAGATGACTTGGACAGCATAAGGACAGACTCCTTTGGCACACCAGTTATGATCATTTCTGGGCAGGGACAATCTGTCCACATTCATTCTTGCACTGGCGATCTCCTGATTAGACTACTGCCATATGAGTATGAGATTGCCCTTAAAGAAGCCACAAACTCTGCAGTGAGTATAATATGTAGCAGCTAGCTTGCTGGCAAAAAGACATTTCAGAACACATATAACACCAATTCTGAAAGGATTGCACTGTATGTTAATGAGCGTCTACTCTGAGTTCAGGGTGTTGATGATGGCCTACAAATCCTTAAACAGCTTGGGACCTGGATATGTGTGAGAGTGTCTCACTGGTGATCCTTAATATCTGCTGGGAAGCTTCTCATTGACAACCTCCATTAACACTGATACATTACACAGAGAAGCTGCAGCACTTCAGCTGCAAAAATGTGTTAAATGAACTATAAGTATAGCAGGACTTAAAAAAAATTGTGCCAGTCACTACTTATGGTGTCATGGTCATCTGGGAAGTGTCGAAATTTAAGGACAGATAGGTTTTTAAGTGATTCTGCACATTCCCATTTATTGCCTATGCTGTGCTGGTTCATACATTTGTCCGTTTGAGTATGTGTACATGAAGCACATATACAGAAATGCTTTGTGGGCACATTGTGGTGCAGCTGTATCTCTAGCTTTAGCTACATCTCTGTGTGTGCTTGTATGTCTGATTGTGTTACCAGGGAAAAATCCTGTACAGTTTTATCCATGTGTTACATTAGTGAACACATACTCCCATGGATGAAATGCTTATGTGCATTTTAAGAGCACACAGAAAGGTGGTTGTTGTTTTGCATTTTTCAAATTTGGGCATGTTGCTATTTGCATTTTGATTTCTTTGTGGATCTCAGCACAAGCCTAGAAATGCATTTATTTCCACTGATAAGTGCCTTTGTTGACACAGTTGGGATGGGAGCTACAGATGAGGTAAATCCATTAAAACAGGAGTTTTTACTTCATCCCACTGTGAAAAAGACAAACTCCCTTACCATTAGCATGATAAAAAGGGCATGGGATGCAATTTGTTCCTTGTATTCAAAATGCAACTGTGTTGCTTTTGTGATCACTGGGAAGCTATATTTTTATGCAATGTGCATGTCTTTTTCCCAATTTCTGTTCTATTATCCAATGCTATTATTATTAATGCACATTAGAGAACTGAACTCTAATGCAACAGCTTTCAGTATTTTAGTGGGAGGTGGGGAAATGATAAACCTGACATGAAAGAATTGGTTTCTTTGCCCTTCCCTCATCAACTTCCTTTGCTTTTTTAGACATCTAAGCGGAATATAAGCAATCAGGAGAATTATCAATGAGTATGCATTTTCTGCAGAATGGTACAATTACAGTAGAAGCAAAAATTATCCTACAAGTATATCTAAATTTAGAAATCATGTCCTGTGGATTGGGCCTAAACCTTGCCTTGTCTGTTGATGGGGAATGTGAAATAGTAAGAAACATCCTTCTCAACTGGGAACCTCAGATTAACAAGTTACTGCTTTCTCCTTTATATCACTCTTTGGAAAATCACAGTATTGATACTTCACCTTTTCATTGTTCAAAGAATCACTCATCAGTCAGTCCAAAATTAAACTGATGTTCAGAAAGTGCAGAGAGAAAAAGATTCCAGAACAAAATTACAGCTTCAATTTCTTGACCATACTTTTATTATAAAGGCAAATGACTTGACCTCATGAGACTGTACTTTTTTATTATACATTTGTGATAGTTCTCTTTTCCCAGGAAGATTGGGGTGATTGCCTTGTTCAGTGAATATTTTCAAGCACATTTTACCATCTTTCTGAGGCTCAAGACTCTTTTTGGCTGTACTCTCAGGAAACTGCAGATTATCTGTTAGCACTTAAGAATCTCCAGCAGACGGAGGGTCCTTTCATTCTTATTAATGCTTACCTCCATATTCTCATCACTACAAAGAGCACACTGGTGAATATATTTCTAGCAAGCTGGGTGCGAAAATGTCAGTTTTATCATTTTCATTCCGAACACCTGTCCTATTTATGAACACTTTCTTCTGAAGTCATTTGAGAACTTTATTGTCTGTAGAACACATTGGGTTGCTTTATGGTCACTTTGTGTAAAATGGCATAATTGAGTTCCTTGTTCATTGTCAAACAAACATTCTACGACAAACTATGTTCAGTTTTCAGTGGGGGAAAGAGAGAGAACTAGTCCTTGTGTAGTATTTTAGAAGCTTTCAAAAGGGCTCCAGATAATTTTTTTTAACTGAACTTTGTATGGAAAACTCAATGTCTCAGTAGCAGAGTTCATGGCTTGCATGTACAAGATCCCAAGTTACTTCTCCAGTTCAAAGAAGCAGGTAGTCAGGCTGGAAAGAAGCTTTATCTGGAACTTTAAAGAACTGTTGTAGTCACAGTGGGCAAGATGTAACAGCTGGCAAGTCAGCTTGACAAGGCCAGTTCAAAACTTTTCAGATGAATATCTAGGGCATAAACCCAATATCCTTCTCAGGTTCTCTTAGGTGCTCATATGTGATTTCTTGTTTGTACAGGTCAAGGTGCACATAATTATAATGAGTTCATCTCTTTAACACTAGAAGAGTGGGCACATAACCTTTCAAGGGGCAAAATAACATAAAAAAGCAAACACGGAGAGTAAACCATTTTTAAATGCACTTCGGGTGAAATATGTCCAGTAGCTTAGAGCAGTCAGTTAACATTGGGTGAGATACAAAATCTTTTTTATACTACTTTATAACTATCCCTGGACAGAAGAATCCCTTTAACAGGAAAAAGAGGGTCTATTAGCCCCAATTCTAAATTAAGCAGTGGTGGATCTGGAGAAGAGGAAAGAGATGTGAAGAGAAGCAAAGAAAATAAATTGGACATTAATTAAACACTTAATTATACTGCAAGGAAAGAAGTTCTATATTACTTTGGTGTTAAACTTGAGAAATCTTCCTCTTAAATTTGTTTTTGCAAAGAACCCTCAGAGTAATGTCTATCTACAGTGTGGGCAAATAGGCTAGAAATATGACCTTGAAAAAGCCTAGAAGCCTGATTGGAAACTCTGTTTTGTCTTTCCGGTGTTTTCTTCTTCTGAGAACTGACTAAAACATAGGCAATTAACTTTGGAAAGTCTAATACAAATATCGAGTGAACGGGACTGTCAAACTACGTCAGAGACTGGATTCAATTGACCCTACAGGTGATCAATTTACTGAGGCAATATTGACGGAACTGGACTGACTGCTTATGTCTGCTTGTCCTATGGTTCATAACAATCAGGGACAGCATGTCCACAAAAGTCTTCCCCTTGGCACTTTTAAAGAGTTGAAAAAAAGTGTAGTTGAAAACAGACTCTATAGCAGTTTTACTCTTGGGCTGGTTGATAGACTACGAGGAACTGGGAATCCTATTCCAGCTGACTGGAAAGTTTTGGTTAAAGCGATGCTCACTCCTGCCCAGTATGTGCTGTTTATGCAGGAGTGGAATGATGCCACTCCTATTCTAACCATGGATAACTTACAAAACAATGTTGCTGTGTCTGCAGATATGCTAAATAGAAATGGACTCTTTGTCACCATAGCGCAGCAGATTACCATCCCTAACAGGGGATTGGCACAGGTGGGCGACATTGTGAAGACAGCCTGGTTAAAAATCCCAGACAAAGGTACTCCTTTAGGGTCTTTTGCTAACCTGTGACAAGGTCCTACAGAGGACTATATGTCTTTCATTAACAAATTGCAAAGAGCGATTGAGTAGCAGGTGGAGAATACTGAGGCCGCTGATATTTTGATGAAGCAGCTGGTGTTTGAAAATGATAACATGGATTATAAAACGGCCCTTCAGGCTATTTACAATAAACCAGAGAATGACATTGCTGCCATGTTAAAAATCTGTCAACATATCAGGACAGAAACTCACAAGACACAGCTTTTGGCCACAGCCATGGCTACCTCCTTGAACCCCGCCTGAGATCTTAAATGTTTTTCCTGTGGCAAGGAAAGGTACTTCAGATGGGAATGCAGATCAACCACCCAAAATAATAAATGCTCTTCTTAAAAAATGCCCCCAGTGTCAGAAAGGTTATGACTGGGCCAATCAATATAGGTCTGTTCCAACAATGGGAAACTCCAAGTCGGGTGGACCTCCAGCCCTGGGTCAAGTGGGGGGAACTTAGTGAATGCTACCCCAGTTCAAGAAATCCGACCTGCTGCTGTTAAAAGTGCTCATCATGATTTAATCACAGCTGAAGAGATCAACTATTAGTTCCCTCTCGCTATCTACAAAGTCAAAACAGTACATCACAGACCAATACCCAAAGACACTGTGGGTCTTATTCTCTCCCGCTGTAGCATCTCTGCACGGGATTTATTTGTTGTACCAGGCGTCACTGATGGGGATTATGAAGGACCCCTAAATATTCAAACTTGGTCTAATATACCGCAAGTCCTTCCTGCAGGTGAATCTATTGCTCAATTGTTGTTGTTTCCATTAACACAGATGGGTCCTTCTACCAACCCTCGTAGTAGGGATTTTGGTTCTCCTCGAGTTGATGCCTTAACTACCATCGAGCACTCACAGCCCTGACTCCCTCTTAAAATGGGATCACTTGTTCTTAATGGCTTGATTGATACAGGAGCTGACGTCACCATCCGTGCAAAGAAAGACTGGCCAGAAAGCTATTCCACCCAATGATGCACAACATTTGGGGAGATGGAGGCTATGAACAAGCCCAGAAAAGCCTTCAGCCCATTGTCCTGGAAGATCTAGGTGACTCTCCTAGACAAATCACAATCATGCCTTACATTCTGCCAAATCACTTTTCCATCTGTGGTCAGGATCTCTTGAAAAAAAATTGATGCAAAATTACAGACAAATTTATAATACCGGCCTCTATGCAATCTGACACAGCCTTGCCATTAACGTGGCTCCCAGGACCACCTGTCTGGGTTGATCAATGGCCATTGTCTAAAGAAAAGTTCCACGCAGTGGAGGCCTTAGTTAAGGAACAATTAGATCAAGGACATATAGAGTATTCCACCAGTCCATGGAATACCTCCATTTTCACCATCAAAAAGAAATCTGGGACGTGGAATTTGCTATACGACCTTCGGGAATTTAACAAGCACATTCAACCTATGGGCCCTTTACAATGCGGCTCACCTAACCCAAATCTGATACCCCAACACTATCAGCTAATGGTATTATATCTCAAGGACTGTTTTTTTTTTCAAAATTCCTTTGGCACCACAAGACAGGGAAAACTTTGCCTTTACGGTCCCTGTGTACAACAATTCCCAACCTACTCAAAGGTTCCAGTGCAAAGTCTTACTTCAGGGAATGTTGAATTCACTGACTTTATGTCAACACTTTGTGGATCTAGCCTTACAGCAATTTTACTTGGAACATCCTGAATTGCTTGTATATCATTACAGGAATGACATTTTGGTGGCTGGGCAATCCCTCCCCACTACTGTCTATGATTCTCTAGCTAACAGCTTAGAGAAAAAAGGCCTTCACAGACCGCCAGAAAAGATACAAACTACACCTCTATTTCTTTACCTAGGGCACAAACTGTTGGAAATTACGTGTTCTCCATTCTTTCCAGAACTAAAAACTCCATCTCAATTCACATTAGTACAGTTGCAACAGTTCCTCAGGCACTTAAACTGGGCTCGCCTATTTTTGTGCCTTCTTACTCATGAATTACAGCCTTTGTTTAACGTACTCCAGGGACATCAGTCGCCTGCTAACTCCATACCCATCACCAAGGCTATGAAACATGCCATACATCAAATTAATGCAGCCTTGCGACATACAGTGGACTCTCAACTTACAGAATTAATCCATATTGGACCAGTGGCTGCAGGTCAAAAAGTCTGTAGGTCAAGGCTCCATTGACCTACAATGCATTGAAAACCGATTAATCTGTGACCAGCCATTTTTGTTCCGTTTTGGGTTTTTCCCCGGTCTGTAGGTTGATTCTCTGGCTGCAAGTCGAACCTAAATTTTGTGGCCAGAGAAGTCTGTAACTCGAAAAGTCTGTAAGTAGAGCCATCTGTAAGTTGAGGGTCCATTGTACTATGGTCGATCCCATTCATTCTCTTGGTCTCTTGCAGCTGGTTAACTTGAACACTCCCCAATTGCCTACTGGGTTGTTGTGTAGCCCAAAGTCTGACAAGGCCATTTCTGTAACACTCCTCCCCGAAATGTTTACTCCGCTCTAAATGCGATTACAGACCTTGTAATCAAAGAGCGCCATCACACCAAACAACTCACAGGTTGGGATCTTCTGTGTTGTTACTTACCTATATCCAAAGCTGACCATGATCACTTAATGTCTACATCACTAACTTATCAAATTGCTTTTGCAGACTATGTTGGTGACATACGTTTTAATCCACCTAAAGACCCTTGCTTAACATTCATTCAGCAAGTACCCTCTGCTTTTCCTCCCCTTTCACTTCTACTCCTCTCCCTGATGCACTAACTGTTTTTACTGATGGTGCGCCTACGAGAAGTGTGATTACCTTTCAGCAAACTGGAAGCAGGAAAACCTTCATTACCTCCACCCAGACCTCTGCCCAGCATGCAGAACTTGCTGCTGTCATGCCTGCCTTTCAAATGTTTCAAAATCAACCTTTAAATCTCATTGTAGACACCCAATATGTATGTAACCTTCTCACTCATCTGTCACATACCTATCTTTCTCCTGCTCGTGACTTTTCCTCACTTTCTCTGTTTCTGACTTTAAAGAACCTCCTCGCTACCTGATCACAACCTTTTTTTTGCAGCTCACATCCAATTTCATAGTGGATTTCAAGATGCTATCTCAGAGGGAAATCACCGTGCTGACTCTGCTCTTCGTTCCTTTTTTTCATTAGAGTGCCAAACAACTCCATAAGCAATTTTCTAGTCCACTTTCTCAAGCTCGAGACATCATCTCCTCTTGTTCTTCCTGTTCCATGTCTCTCGTTTCCTTTCCTTTTGATGCTGTCAACCCATGAGGAATGGATGCCAATAAGCTCTAGCAAATGGAAGTCACTCATGTTCCCACTCTTGCGCCTTTTTCTTATTTATTTTTATTTATTAATTTATTAAATTTATACCCCGCCCCTCTAGACGATATCTACTCGGGGCGGCTTACAACATAAAATGGACAATATAAAATATAGATGATCATAAAATACAATTAAAATATTAATACAATTGGATTAAAAGTTAGCAGAGTGGAATATGAAGGGAGAAAGAAAAAATAAAAAACTTAGTTGACTGGAGGGAAGGCCTGCTTAAATAGCCAAGTTTTAAACTGTTTTTTAAAAACACCCAGAGAGGGTGCCAGCCGAATTTCTGCTGGAAGGGAATTCCACAGCCGAGGGGCCACCGCCGAGAAGGCCCGGTTTCTAGTTTTTTGCTTCCGAGCCTCTCTTGGCATCAGACCCCTCAGCCGTCCCTGCTGGCAATGACAGGTGATTCGGGTAGAGCTGGGTGGGAGAAGACGGTCTGCCAAATATTGAGGTCCCAAACCGTTTAGGGCTTTATAAGTGATCATTAGCACTTTGAAGTTGACGCGGAAACAGATGGGCAACCAGTGTAGTGCAGCCAGAGTGGGGGACATATGTTGGTGTTTTCACGCCCCACTAAGTAACCTGGCTGCCATGTTCTGGACCATCTGAAGTTTCCGTGTCAACCTCAAAGGCAGCCCCACGTAGAGTGTGTTACAATGGTCTAATCTTGAGATTACGACCGTATGTACTAGAGTAGTGAGAGCCCTCCGATCAAGATATGGACGCAGCTGGGCAATCCGCCATAGATGGAAATAGGTGGAGCGGGCCACAGACGCCACCTGGGTTTCCATGGTAAGCACCGGGTCCAGATGTATCCCCAAGCTGCGGACCTCATTCTTTGCGGTAAGGGTCGTCCCCCCCAAAAGAAAGGGAGTTGCCTATACCACTGACGGGAGGACCACCCACCCTCAAGAGCTCCGTCTTGTCTGGGTTCGGCCTCAACCCATTCGACTGCATCCATTCCAGTACAGTCTCCAGGCAGCGCTGAAGGGACGGAACGGCATCCACTGAGGTAGATGAAAAGGAAATGTAGAGCTGCGTGTCATCAGCGTACTGGTGACACGAAGCTCCACACCCCCTGATGACCCCTCCCAGCGGCCTCATGTAGATGTTAAACAGCATTGGAGAGATGATCGACCCCTTTGGGACCCCACAATTGAGGCTCCATGGGGTCGAGACCCTCTCTCCAAGCTGTACTCTCTGGGGCCGGTCCTCCAAGAAGGAACGGAGCCAAGCAAGCGCTAGGCCACTTATTCCTAACTCAGAGAGCCTCCCCAGGAGGATACTGTGGTCAATGGTATCAAAGGCCGCTGAGATGTCAAGGAGGACCAACAAGGACATATTGCCCCCATCAGCCTCCCGCAGCAGGTCATCCATCAGTGTGACCAGTGCCGTTTCCGTACCATAGCGCGGCCTGAAGCCCGACTGGAATGGGTCCAGAGCATTGGTTTCGTCCAATAGTGCCTGGAGCTGATCTGCCACCACCCTCTCGACCACCTTGCTAAGGAAAGAAACATTGGTGACGGGCCTATAGTTTCCAATGTCATCCGTCGCCAAATTTGGTTTCTTCCTAATGGGCCTAATGAGTGTCTCCTTGAGGGCTAGGGGGACCTTGCCCTCCTGGAGAGACCCATTAATTATTGCCATGGCCCATTCAGTTGTTACAGGCCTGGCTGCTTTGATTAGCCAGGCCGGACAAGGGTCGAGAGAAGAGGTGGAGGCCCGACAGCAATCAAGCACCTTGTCCACCAAATCTGGTGTCACAGGCTGAAAGGAATCGAGAATAACCGGGCAAGGCGGAGCGCTGGACATCTCGGTTCGATCCATTTTATTTAAAAAAGGAGAAAGGTCCCGGCGGATGGCCTCCACTTTAGATTTAAAAAATGCTGCAAATTGGTCAGGTGAGATGCTAGTGGGAGGTCAGACCAATTCTGGATAGTTCGCGAACTATACGGAAGAGTTCCGCCTGCTGATTAGAAGCATCACTTATCCAGTCAGCGATGTAAGATCTTCTAGCAGCCTTTACCTTGGCCAGGTAACGGTTAGTTGCGATCCTGACAGCGATTTTGTTATAGTCCATTGGTTTCCTTTTCCACACACACTCTAGCTGTCTCCTTATTCGCTTCATTGCTCGTAGGTCCTGGGTATACTAGGGTCCTGGCCGAGCTCTGCTCCTGAGAGGGCGTTGGGGTGTGATTGTGTCAAAAGCCCTAGTAGCGGCGGAGAACCAGCCGTCTACCAGAGCTTCGACAGGAGTGCCAGACAGTGCTGCTGGAATCCCTCTCATGGTATCCTGGAATCTCATGGGATCCAGTAACCTTCGAGGGCGGACCATTAAAATAGGTCATCTAACTATTGATTCTTATTCAGGATACATCTGGGCTACCCCTCTTTGTGGCGAGACCTCTTGCCATGTCATACAACATTGTTTACATATGTTTGCAATTATGGGCCGCCCTCAAGCCTTGAAAACAGACAATGTCCCTTCCTATACCTCTCGTGCCTTTACCACTTTCTGCTTTGAATGAGACATTCGACTTTCCCATGGTATTTCTTATGACTGCACAGGACAGGCTATTGTAGAATGAGCACACCGCTCTTTTAAATTTCTCCTTTCAAAACAAATAAAAAACAGAGGAATTAAGCCCCAAGATGTTCCAGATGTAGTATCAATAGCATTATTCACATTAAATCATTTAACTGTACCTGCTGGTCAGCATAAGTTGTCGCCAGTAGACAAACACTTTTGCAAAGAAATTCCCATGGAACAGCCGCTGGTGACTTAGAAGCAATCTCCTGACCCTCAATGGGAGTGTCCAGCCCCTTTACTAACATGGGGTGTGGCTATGCTGGTGTGCTTACTCCCACAGGTCCCTTGTGGATCCCAGCTCGGTGTGTGAGGCCATATTGTGGGAAGAATGAGTTGGCATCGCAACCTGCAGAAGCCAATTCTAGAATTCAACCGAGCAATAGCCTTGGAGCGGGACCAGATGACTGCATGTCGCTGGAAGTGCTCGGCCCGACCTGAAAGCACTCAGCCCAAAGTTACTTTGGGGATGATAAAGATGCTAAATGCGGATGCAAAAAGAACTCTAAGTCAGCAGCAGATCCCAGAAACTCCTGAAACTTTTCTAGCAGCCATTATCTCACAGCTGAATGCCAACTCCATAACGCTGTTGTGTTGTGTTCTCATTTTAATGTATGGAATTATACTCCTCATACTCCTTATAAGTTTTTGTTGCTTTGTTCAATGTATGCCAACCTTCTTTTCCATGATAACTGCCTGTCTCAAAGCTTTGCTTTCAGGTCTTCACCGAAAAGACTTATATGTAGTTTGCAAATACATAAAAGAATATGTGCTTTTGCTTAAAAAACAAAAAAAAGGGGAGATGTGGGAAACTCCTGCCTAAAGGTTGTAGCTGCAATTCTGTTTCAGTGAAGTGCATACACTCCTGGCAGGATGCAGCAGCGGCCAGGAGGTGGAGTACCTCTTTCTTCTGCCCTTCCACTTAGAGTTAGAGCATAAGATCAAAGGGTTATTTTAGCCAATCCTAGTTAACAATTAGGTAACCACTATCCTATCTGTTTCTCTCATAGCATACTGTGTAATCATGCTAAGTCAATAAAAAGAGCCCTCGGGGCATTGCCGGGAGGCTGCACTGGTTCGGACAACGCTGTCGACTCTTTTGTTCTCTCTTTCCAAGGCAATAGGCTTTTCCTTTGTTCAATGATCACCACAGTTGATTTGGGAGTTTCCTGGATCAAATATGGGTAACCACCATCCCCCTGTGATCAACAGGTTTCTCCCTGATTTCACCACCCCTTTGGGGTGGTTTTAACCCCCTGGGGGTCCCAAAAAAGTTGGAATTCAGCCCAGGAGATGGAGCTGCATCCTCCTCCTGCTGTCTCGCCACAGTGTCAAGCTGGAAGTCAGGGTGTTCCCTATTTCTGATCATATCACTAATCAGACTTGGTATATTTATGAATTTAGTGGCAAATAAGATATTTAAGCTCCAATTCTATGCACGTAGGGGAAAATAATGGGGCTTCCTTCTGAGCCAGGAAGCCTAAGATAATGCTCTGCATGGAGAACTCTGGGAGTTGTAGTTCAAAACCACAAATCAGCACATCTCTAGGTATGACATTGTTTTCACTCTTAAGCCTATTGCGATTTTTTAAAATTTATTTTTTTGTCTTTATTCTGGTAGTTTCTAGCCAACAAAGGATTCTCACCATAAACTACTGGCTGCCACATATCCCTTGCTTTAAATGAGAGTTAGAGAATCACTTACTGCTGACTCCCATTTCCTGTGAGCATTAGCCAGACTGGGCATTGCTGTGTGATAATGGGAGTAATCATTCATTAAGATCTGGGTGGCTACAGATTTCACATCCCTTTCTAAATAATGCCATTACTTGCTACATTGTTTGGAAACCATCCATCAATTGAAACCATGCTATCTTAACATATCAAAACAGAAAAATTGTCTAAGGCAAGTTCTTACAGGAATTAGTAATTTCCATATGGCTGGGAGCATCCTATTATGCAGTTAGGAAAAAGAATACACAGCACTTAACAAGCCTTATAAAATTAAATAAGTCCTTATGGGCATGTAATAATTGCCTTGTATATATTATTTGCTCGTAGCCTTACAGTATTTTTGCATATAAAAATTTAATCAAAGAAGGTGTTTAATATTATTTTATTACTAGCAATTAAACAAAACAATCAATTTCAGGGAACTGTCTACAATACTTTATATTGAATTCTAATTAAACACTCAGAGTACTGTTGCATAACTTTATGAGGCTATAATATTGTTCCTGAGAGGATAAGCTTTGAGTCCAGAGGACAAACAGACCATCCTGATAAGTGATAAAAAGGGATGTTCCATAAAACTGTGAAAGGGGGCTGGGGAGGGAGAGAGAGAGAGAGGTTGTATTTCTTGTACTCTGAAAAATTAAGTGTAGAGCTTTTTATTGCTGCTTCTCCACTCCAGTGGCCTATATCCATGGAAAAGTGAAATGCAACCCTTGCCATTATCTCACTAAAATTACATGCACGGTGCAACAAATTAATCCGAAAGACCAAAAAGAAAAGAAAGAGGACCATTTGAATAATGAACCTTTGAAGAAATGGCAGCCCTATTTGCATATTTTGTGGATGTTTTGTGCACCTAAATAAAGAGATAAAATAAATTCAGGCAATAATAAATGTCAGGAGCAATTCTCTGAACCAAAAATGAGAATGAGGCTTGATTGGATCTGTGTAGAAGTCATCCTGGGGTAAGGTGATCATGTAATGGATTCATCATTAGGTTGACCCCTACTGAAATGTCCTCTTCTGTCTCACTGTTAAAGCTACAGCATCTCTGCCTTTGACATGGATCACGCCATTTCCCATGCCTTCGTTATTTTTATTTTATTGTTTATTACAGCAATCTTTCCAAAAGTCTTTGCCTGAGGATATTTACAATGAGCAGCAATGAAAATAATAATGCTGTGAGTAATCCTAACAGTATCTTCAGATAAGAAGCATTTTATAACCCATTTTATAGCTATGTAAATATTTGCCATGAAGGATAGATAACAGCAAGAAGTTAAGTTGCCACAACGATTAGCATTGCTACGTGCCACCAAAGTGTCATCCGTACTGCGAAAACATAAACACATGCCTATCTCCAGAGGCTGAGGTCAAAAAAGGCATGACTTTGAACTGTAGTTCTTAGAATCTTCCAACCATCACGGCCAAGTTTTGTGAAGTGAGTTTTTTTTTCTCTCCCAGAGGAATTGGAACAGATACCATTTTATGCCATGATGCATGTCTCCCCCCCCCCCCCGGCAGCATCTGGCAGGGAGGTGCTCTGAATTAGTTCTCAGTCCTTATACAGAAGAGGAAGTTCATTGGTGATGTAAGCATACCAGGCATAGATGTATCATCTATGGACATTTACATTTATTCCTCTTAATGTAAAAGAGGAGAATTCAGTGTAAGATAAACCTGACATTGTACATGTTTCTTTAAAACAAAGTTCCGCTCATTGCTATTAGCAAGTTTTCTCTGTCTTTGGAGGAATTTAGATCTGAACTAAGCTGATTCAGAGAGATCCGGGAGATATCCCAAACAAAGCAGAGCTCTTCTGAAATGGACCACATATCAAACAGCTTTATTGGAGATCTGTTTTGGATGGACTTAGGCAGTCTTCTCTGCAAAATAATTTTCATTCTGGTATATGTATATGTCACTTTTAATGTGGTTTGGAAGCCACCTAGAGTGGTCGCAATGACCAGATAGGTATAAATAAAATAAAATAAAATAAAATAAAATAAAATAAAATAAAATAAAATAAAATAAAATAAAATAAATAAATAAATAAATAAATAAATAAATAAATAAATAAATAAATAAATGAAAACTGGTAACACTTCTCAGAAAGGCCAAGCTGGGGAAGAGGGTACATGGAGTAGAAGGATTGTAGTTTTGTGGCTGATAGGACTCATTCCTAACCATAGTTGATAATTTTTTCAGAGCTCTCCAATCCTCAGGGTTATTGTGAATATATTCTCAATGTTATTATGTGCCATCAAGCCACATCTGACCTTTGGTGACTCTAACAGTGTGAGATATTCAAGATGTGATTTTTCTTTTGCCACCCACAAGCGAATGGGCAAGTGGTGGTTTGAACACAGGTGATTTGAATTCAGGTCCATACTTTTTTTCACTGCACTACGTGGCTTTTAGTAAGGCTCTACTACGAATATATTCCAAGATAATTCCCTTCTTCAGAATCATTTCTAATTCCCTCACCCAGGAGCAGTAGCATGAAGAGAATGTTTGTGGTGTCTATGAATCTAGAAGGATATAGCACTGGGTGTTTGCTTGAAAATTGCTGAATGTTCAAGTTCTTATGCCTTTGCTACTATGGCCAGCATCCTTTTGAGCACCAGTATACAGTGGTGCCTCGCAAGACGAATGCCCCATGGGATGAAAAACCCACAAGATGAATGGTTTGAGCTATGGGGCTATGGGCTATGGGCCTCCCAAGATGAGTGGTCCTATGGACTGTTTTCGCAAGATGAATGTTTTTGGCTATTGGGTTGATGACTCACAAGACAAATGTTTCTGTGGCTGTTTTTGGCAAGACAAATATTTTCAGGGGTTTTTTTTGTTTTGGTTCAAATCTCAGGATGCATTGTGCATTGTGCCGGGAGGTTTAAAAAGCCTCCCCAATGAAGCCTGGGTTCACTTTTCCATGTGCAGTTCCAAGGTTGGCTTCAAGAGGAGCAATTGTGGTCTGTGTTGTGGCACATCCTGTGTTTGGTGTGGGTCTGTGTTGTGGAGGCATCCTGTCTTTGGAGAAATTGAAGGTTTTCAGAACTTTTTGACCAGCAAAAGGTAGGTGTGCATTTGTTCTCCTGTGTTGGTGGTGGTGGGTGCTATGCCATTTTTTTGTAATTTGCATAGGAAAGGTAGGGGGATTAGCTTGTGCTGGGGGGGGTTATGCCAATTTTCATTATTATTATTTTAAATTTTGGTAAGTTGCACCGGAAAGGTAGGGCACTTAGCTTGTGCTGGGGTGGTGGTGGTGTTATGCCACTTGTTTCTCCAGGGCAGTTTTGGCCAGGGGTGGGAAGATGTGTGGGAAGGTGTGTGTGAAGCGGATGTGAAGCATTGTGTTTTGTTTTTGTGAACATACCAGCTGTGCTGACATGGGTCCGAAGAAGGCTGCTTCTGTAAAGGCTGGGAAGATGGCAAAGGAGTAGATTATTCTAGAGATGGAGAAGGAGATCATCAAAAAGCACAACGGAGGCATGAGAGTGATAGACCTAGCCAGGGAACCAGAGGAATCCATCCACCATTGGTATCATCCTTAAGATGAGGGAGAAGATCCTTGCAGCAGATGTAGCCAATAGAGTCACCAGGATCATGCAAAACTAGCCAGCTCTTCTGGAGGAGGTGGAGAAGTTGCTGCTCATCTGGATGCAAGAGAAGCAGTGTGCAGGGGACACAGTGACTGAAGCTGGCATTTGCGAGAAGGCCAAGGACTTGTATGCAGATCTTGTGCAGCAAGAGCCAGGAACCTCAGCCAAGCCAGAAGACTTCAAGGCAAGCAGCAGCTGGTTTGAATGCTTCAAAATCAGATCTGGAATCCATAGCATGGTCAGCCATGGAGAGGCTGCCAGTTCCAATGTTCCTGCAGCTGAGGACTTTATCACAGAGTTCCTGGAGGTCGTGACAACATAGGGCTATGTTCCACAGCAGGTCTTCAAATGCGACGAGACTGGGCTGATTTGGAAGAGGATGCCCGAAAGGACCTTCCTCACTCAAGAGGAGAGCAAGCTGCCTGGCCACAAGCCCATGAAGGACCATCTGACCCTCCTCTTCTGTGCCAACACCAGTGGGGACCTGAAGATAAAGCCCTTGCTGGTGTACCACTCGGAGAACCCACAGGCTTTCAGGAAACACAAGGTCAACAAAGGCCAGCTGGGCATGTTGTGGTCACACGCGTCCTGTTTGTGGATTGGGTCAATTTTGTTTTTGCCGCTGCTGTCAAGCAGTACCTGCTGGACAATGACCTGCCGCTGAAGGCCCTGCTCCTGATGGACAATGCTCCTGCTCATCCTCCAGGCCTTGAAGAAGACTTATTAGAGGAGTTCAAGTTCATCAAAATCATGTTCCTTCCACCTAACACCATCCCGGTACTCCAGCCAATGGATCAGCAGGTGATTACAAATTTCAAGAAATGGTACACTGAGGAGCTTTTCAGGCGCTGCTTCGAGGTGACCAATTGCACCAACCTCACCCTATATGATTTCTGGAGGGATCACTTTGACATTGTCAGCTGCTTGAAGTTGATCACCATAGCCTGGGACAGGATCAGCTGGAGAAATCTTAATTCTGCTTGGTGCAACCTGTGGCCAGACTGTGTGGCAACAAGTGACTTTGATATTTCTGCGCCTGCAGCAGAGTCAACAGTGATGGAGGACATTGTTGCCTTGGGGGGAACCATAGGCCTCAAGGTCACAGAGGACGACATCTGTGAACTGGTGGAGGGCCACGACCGGGAGCTGTCCAGCCAGGAGCTGGTTGAGCTGCAGGCAGAGGCTACGGAGGAGCAGGCCTCTTTGGAAGAGGAAGAAGAACCAGGTGAGGAACAGCTGTCCACCACTAAACTGAAGGAGCTCTTAGAGCAGTGGCAAAATGTGCAGACTCAAGCACAGCAGTACCACCCGGACAAGGCTCTGGCACATGACTTTGCTAACATATTTGACACAAGGGTCATGTCCCCTTTCAGAGGGATGCTGAAAATGTGGCAGAAGCAGCTGACCATGGAGAGGTTCCTCACGAAGAGGCCAAGACAGGAACAGGAATGTGCTGCTTCTACCAGTGGTGCCAGTTGCCTTCTTCTTCCTCCTCGTCCTCCTAGAAGCCTTGAGGTCAAGGCTTAAAGCCTTCTCCCAATTGACCATCATTCTCCTCAAGAGCCTGTCAGCTTTTACTCACTTAGGAGGGACAGCTATCTCTCCCAAGAAACAAAAATATTCTTGTTAGTTCTTTTCAAAATTAGGGTCCAGTCAGGATAGGCCCATTAAAAAACTTTATATTATTCCAACATGAATTTCACTTGCAGTTATCATCCTCCACCACCAGTAAGAACAATTGTTCAGTAATATTAACACATTACATATTTTCTCCCATTTTTATGCACTTCTGACTGAATCTAGTGGAATGCACTTCCATCAAAGTATGCTTTGTATCCCACCTTTTATAAGAAAGTCATTTTTATTCTGGCTGTGAGGAAACTCTATGAAAGGTTACAGTAGAAGAATGTCAGGCTTTAGACTAAGCATATTTATATAGACATATTATAGAGTTCTAAGCTCTGTTAACATGAAGTGTATCCCCCCCCGGCAGATGGTGAGATATAAATAACTTTATGAGGAGCTCCTGAAATGGGCACAAAGTGGAATTAAACCATGTTAGTCAGTATAGGTTTACGTAAGAAGTAGTCTGACAAATGTTCATACTGTATAACATCGGTGCGATCACACTGCATCCATCATGTCAGACAAGGTTTGAATTTGTACTTGAAAATGGTAGTAATATGAATCCTGTTGGGGATTTTTTTAAAAAATAAAAAGCAATGTTTGATTAAAGGGGCATTTGATTCCACAGTGACCTGGTAATATGTTCTGCACTTTTTGGCATATGTGGATTATACTAGTTCACAACATGAACATGAACAGCAAGATATTCCTTGGAGAAACACAGAGGCAGAGACAACAGAGGGAGAGAGGAATGAATTGTATTGCCTAAAAAGCTCTTCAAATCTGAGGAAAGAAAAAGAAAAGCAGCAATTTATTGCAGTATCTTTAATTTTGTGAAAACTGTTCTCTCCAGCATCATGTAGATTTGACAAATCTGTAGCAGTCTCAGTGACAGCAGTTCAGAATTCTGGACCAAATTAGAACCATCCTTATAGTTATGCCAAAAGTCACTTACATTCTGAGTCCATGTGCATTTGGATATCTAGGCTTTAAAGATGAGCCACAGAAAGCTCTTGGTGTTGCAGCTACTCCTCCGTTTTTTCTCCAAGGCAAGTTTGCTTGGGGAGAGCATGGTTTGACAAGAGGATAGGAAGCAGTGCTGTCCAACACAGAGTTGTCCTAGAAATGAAGACAGCTGGGCTAATTACAAGACACATTCACTTCACCAGTTTCATTTTAAATATCTGCATTTCATTCATTCCTTATTATGTTTTAGGTGATGCAGGAGACCACAGCTGTGATACAAGGATATCTGCAAGCAGGATCTGAAGACCTTAGGAGTGGACCTCAACAGATGGGAAACCTTGACATCTGAGCATTCAGCTTGGAGGCAGGCAGTGCATCATGGCCTCTCCCAATTTGAAGAGACCCTTGTTCAGCAGGCCGAGGCAAAGAGGCAGTCCCGAAACCAGCAAAATCAGGGAGCTGGACAGGGGACAGATTGTATTTGTCTTCACTGTGGAAGGGATTGTCACTCTCGAATTGGCCTTCTCAGTCACACTAGACGCTGTTCTAAGACCTCTATTCAGAGCATGTTATCATAGTGTCTCGAGACTGAAGGATGCCTAAACAAAAAATATTATGCTTTGAAGCGGCATACAGTATGTTTTGGATTGGATCCTGAGTAGCATTTTGGAGCTCTCTGCTTGGCAAATGGGGCAGAAAAAAAGGGGGCAGAGAACACATATTTATGATTGTTCTCCTCTGCCTCCCCTCCACTGCCTTCTTCCTCCCTGTACCTTCTGAATAGGTCCTTTGGAAGTGCTAGGCTCTGTAGAAAAAAAGCAATGAAGACAGTGGAGCCAGTGAACATTGTCTTTTCTGCCAACAGAGGACCTCTGCGCAATCTCATTCCATTGCTCATTTAGCAAAATTGCATAACACCATGCACATTAATTCTTAAAGAAAAAGCAATACTAGTTCTTGATAAGCGAGTGGTGAGCAGCATCATTGGTTTTCTGCCACAAGGGGCCTGATGGCAGAGACTGCCTAAACTATTGACAAAAAACTAATTTTGAATTGGCTAGAAGTCCCCTCCTAATTTTGAAAAAAAACATTTTGTTCTAAACAGTTTTGATCTAAACAGTATTTAGATCTAGTTTTGACTGAAACAGGGGAAAAGGAAGAGTGGGATAAATTGGAAGAGGGAATTGTCACTCCTGGAGGCTTCCAGAAACAACAAAGTAAACCTTTTTACTGGAGAAGGAAATGGTCAGGAGAAAGCTGAGAGCCACCAAGAAATTGATCTCTACTAATAATACAAAGATAAATAAGCTCAACAACAATAACAACAAACACTTGGAGATCACTTGAACCAGGTAAAAATATGGATGAGTAAGAAAAATCTTTGGCTTTCTGGAGGAAGTTTCTCAAATTAGGAATACTCTGCACACACAGTGCAACATGGAAAAAGGAAGAACAAGTCTAAGGGACATAGACAATATTCTGTTTGTGGATACAATGCATGCACCAAGGTCATATTTTCCATTTTGGAGAGGACCTTTTCCTGCATTACGGTAGCTGAAGTTTTCAATGAGTGAAACCTAGCTTTTTCTCTTTATCATATCATGCTGCCCTGTTGTTTCCACTATATGGTATTGTAGAGCCTTTCTGTTGGTTTGTTTTAATCGTTCCTTTTCATGCTTTTCTGTGAGAGTCCTAAATTTTTAGCATCCAGGCCCAAAATTTCTCTGGACCATCTTGAGTTTGCCCCAGACTACTCTCAAACTGAAGCAGAACTACCAGCTTTAATCCTGTCCAGCCGAAGACCAGTTGGGTTCAGAATTTAGGATACACTAAGGTGGTCCATAGCTAGCTGTTACCAACTTGTTCCATTAACTTCAGTGAGGCTAACCATGCTTGTGTATAGCTTTAACCAGACAAAAATAACATAGCAATTTAAAAAAAAAAAAAAAACAACACCTGAAGGGTATATCTTGTCATCAAATCCTGTGGCAGGAAGATCCTAGCTCAAAGAAGGAAAAAGTATTGCTATATTTATTGTATAATCATTTTGATATACTTCTTCAAAGAAAGCCACATTACTTTTTTCATTTCTTGGCTTTATATTTTTGTGCACATCAGAGATAGAAATGGGCAATTCTGCTAGTTGTGGCACTCCAATCTTATCTAGAGATTTGAAATGTTACATTAGACAAAGCTCAAGTCAGACACTCATCATTATTATGGCTAATGGGCTTTCCATTGAACAAAAAAACAACGTCTTCTGTTTCTGCCTATTACAGAAGTACAAATGGCAGAAACGCAAAAACAGAAGAATTTGAAGTGCTTGACAGATGAAATGACTTTTTTTGTTTCAAAATGTTCAAAATCTTTCAATTTCTTTCTCCCTCGCTGCTTTCTTTTTCCAGACTGTATATAAACAGAAAGAAGAGTTTTAAATAGAAGCAACATATGTCCAAATGACAGTTTTATTCATAAATGGTTCAATTTAGGTATTTTTCTTCCCACCATATGCTAGCTAGCATTAGCAGAAATCTAAATGTCAGTCAAACAATACCCCTGTGATTGGGATCTCTAATATTTGGCATTATTATTTTGAAAAGTTATGTTCTGAGTGTTTTTCAAAACTAGAGACAGAGACGAGACAGCAGTCAGAAACAAAACCAAAGTTGCTACAGACAGTGTGATTTTTACTAAAATCAGCATCCACCATTTAGCCACTTGGAACTGGAGCCGTCTGGAGAGAAATGTGTGGCCATGATTTCTCTGTGGCATCCAACACTGTCCCAACACAACGAAGGGGGAATATAGGTATGGGACAAAGTGATCACAATGGGTATCTCCAAGCAACTATAACCTTTGCAACTTGACATATGGTTATAACTAGATGCCAAGGGTAGTACAAGATTGACCAATCTTGGGTCTTGCCTGGAGTTTTACCCTCTCAGCCAATGACCTCTTGTAGTCCTTATCAGCCAGCAAAAGGCAAATCACCCTTTATACAGGATCCAGAGCTTGCCTTAGTGGGGAAGTCTTTGTTGTTAGGTTTGGTTGCATTATTATTCCACTGGCATCTGTCCTTTGGACTGGGAGGCTACTTTTGTTTAAGGCACCTTAGCTCTTTGTCATACTCCACTGTTACTGGCATCACAAAAAGCCTTACTCAGTTTAGTATTTGCACTCATCATTTTAGCCGAATAGTTCCAGGGCCAGCCTAAGATATTGTGCTACCTGAGCAAATGCCCTCTAACAAACTCATACAAATCAGGGTGTGTAGTACCCCAGTTCAGTCACATTGTTTTGCCACAAGAGGCAGGAAAGTTTGCAAGCACCTCTCCCCCTGGCTAGCAACAATAAGACAACAGAAAATGAAATCATAGAATAGTGATGTTAGACAGAGCCTACTAGGCCATCAAGTCCAACCCCCTGCTTGATGCAGAAATACAAATCAAAGGATATCTACCACGTGGTTGTCTACGTTTATCTTGAAGGCCTCAAGTGTTGGAGAACTCACCACCTCTCACTGTAATTGGTTCCATGGCCATACTGCTCTAACATTTAGGAAGTTTTTCCTGATATTCAGCCAAAATCTGGCTTCATCTAACTTGAGCCCATCGTTGTATGTCCTGCATTCTGGGATGATGGTGAACAGATCCTGCCCCTCCTCTAAATGACAGGCTTTCAAGTATTTGAAAGTGTTATCATATTGCCCCTCTGTCTTCTTTTCTCAAGGCTAAACATACCCAGTTCTTTCAGTCTTGGTTTCCAGCCACCTGATCATTCTTGTTGCCCTCCTCTGAACTTGTTCCAGTTTATCTGTCCAATGGGAAAAGACTGAGCTAAAATAGGAATTGAGCATTTCTTTCTTTTGTTTGTCTTCTGTTATTATTTTTCCATCTCCATTAAGTAGCTGTGCCTCTATTTCTTTTCTTTGTCTTTTGCTTCACATATACAGTGGTACCTCGACTTACGAATGTCTCCACTTGTGAACAATTCGAGTTACGAACGGCTTTGTTCGCAAAATGGTGCTTCGACTTGCGAACGGAGCCTCGACTTACGAACAAAAAAATGCGGGGATGTGGGGGAAAGTGCTGGCCAACGGTCAACAGAAATTTGAACTTTCTGTTGATCATTGGCCACCAAAGAGGCTGCTTGTTTACAACCTTGCACATCCCAGCGGTTAAGTGAGTGGATAGGGAGATAGTCTGGTATTGCCTGGTACAGTACACTGCCTGTACTGTACTGTACAGACTGTATTTTTTGTTTTGTTTTTCAATTTTTGACTTTTGGATTTTTTATTTTTTGATTTTTGATTTTTGACTTTTGGATTTTTGACCTTTTTTTTTAACAGAGAGACTGCCTGTTCTGGGTGAGTACACTGTATTTACTGTACTGTACAGGGTTTTTTGCAGCTTGGTGGGGGGTAGGGCTAGATGGGGGGGTTATGTTTCCGTGCCCTGATGGGTCTTGCAGTGTGGATTTAAAATGTGAAAAGTAGACTGTAAAATTAAATTAAAATTAAATGTGAAAATTAGACTGTAATTTTAAAATGTAAAATTTATTTATTTATTTATATTTGCACTCTGTGGCTTCTAGGGTTTGTGTACTGTGACCTCTCTGTTGTTTTAAAATACTGTATGTGGGTTTAAAATGTGACTCCAAAGTCTTTTTTTTCCTTTGGAGATCTGTTTGCTGTAATAATGGTTGCTGGATGTTGATGCAGGCAGTTTAAAATTGAGTTTAAAATGGAGTCTACTGTAGACTCAAGGCTCTCCCCCACACACACCCATTGTCTTATCTCTCTCTCCCTCTATGCTCTCTTTTTGTGATGAGGAGTTCTGTGCTCGAATGGTTGCTGATTGTTGGGTGCAAGCAGGCTTTAAAATGCAGTTTAGACTCAATTCTCTACCCCACCCCCTCTATGCTCTCTTTTTCTGATGAAGAGTTCTGTGCTGGAATAGTGGCTGCTGGATTCTGTGCCTTTTACGGTCTGTGTACTGTGGTGAGCTGAACCATAGTCACGGCTCCAAGAAAGAACAGAGCAAAGCCAAAATAAATCATCTCTATTAGGGAAAAAAGAAATTATCAAAAAGCATGAAGATGGCATGCGTATCACTGAACTGGCTGTGGAATACAAGATGCCAAAGTCAACCATTGGCACCATATTAAAGAAGAAAGATGCCTTGAAAGGCACTGATGTGGCAAAAGGAGTCAAAATCCTAACAAAGAACAGGCCACTCCAGATGGAAGAAGTGGAAAAACTTTTACTGGTCTGGATCAACGAGAAACAACTGGAAAGGGACAGCATCAGTGAAGCCATGATCTGTCAAAAAGCGAGGAAGCTGCACCATGATTTAATGGAAAGAAACCCCTCTGGAAGTGCAGCGCAAGAAGAATTCAGTGCCAGCAGGGGGTGGTTTCAGAAGTTCCAAAAGAGAAGTGGTATCCACTGCGTTACAAGACATGGGGAGGCTGCAAGTTCTGACCATGATGCTGCAGAAGCCTTCAAGTTGGACTTTACTGAATTAATCAAGGAAGAAGACTACCTCCCCCAACAAGTCTTCAACTGTGACGAGACAGGGCTGTTTTGGAAGAAGATGTCCAGGAGAACCTACCTCACCCAGGAGGAAGAGAAAATGCTGGGCCACAAACCCATGAACGACAGATTGACCCTTTTGTTCTGTGCCAACACCACCAGCAATCTGAAGATCAAACCTCTGCTGATCTACCACTCCCAGACTCCTCACCCATTCCTGCAAGAGAAAGTTAACAAGGCCACACTGCCTGTCATGTGGAGGGCCAACTCAAGAGCTTGGATGACAAAGGAGCTGTTTATTGAATGGCTCTATGAAGCCTTTGCATCCACTGTCAAGAAATATCTTTCAGACAACCAGCTTCCTGAGAGGTGCCTTCTTCTGATGGACAAGGCCCTGGCACATACCTCCATCCTTGGTGGATGATATTGAAGAGGATTTCATCAGGGTCAAGTTCCTCCCCCCCCCCCCGCAGCCCATGGACCAGCAAGTGATCAGCAAGTTCAAGAAGCTGTACACAAAGGCACTTTTCAACAGGTGCTTCAATGTCATTGAGGAGACATCCTTGACCCTGAAAGAGTTCTGGAAGACACATTTCAATGTCCTCCACAGTGTCAGATCATTGACAAGGCCTGGCAAGATGTCACAACTAGGACCTTGAACTCATCCTGGAAGAAACTGTGGCCAGAATGTGTCACAGACAGTGGCATTGAGGGGACTGATTCACGGGGGTGAAGGCATGGATCTGGAGGTCAACAAGGACAACGTAGAGGAGCTAGCTGATGACCACAAAGAGGAGTTGACGACAGAAGAATTGGCAGAACTGCAAACCGAGCAGCAAAAGGCTCTTGTGGAGGAGCATTCCACTGAGGAAGAGGAAGAAGCACCGCAGGTTAGCAGCGAGGAGATCAAATCTATCTGCTATATGTAGACCAAGTGCCAGGACTTCTTTGAGAATCAGCACCCAAAAAGGACTGTGACAGGAAGAATTATGGACATGGTGAATGACAACGTGATCAGCCACTTCAGAAAGATTCTTCAGTGCAGGATGAAACAGGCAAAACTCGACAGATTTTTCACCCAGATGGAACCTGCAGTGAAGAGACAGCGATAGGGAACCCCTGGAGAAGATGACCCAGAGGAGGGGACCTCTACCTTGCAGTGATGACCATCTCACCATCCTCCAGCCAGAAGTCACCGTGATGTCCTCCAGAAGACACTGAAAGCTCTCTTTAGTTTTAAAAGGTGTTCGTGGGTGGGTGCATGAATGGGTGAGTGGGTTGGTTTAAAAGTTGCTTGTTTCATGTTATGTGGGAGTGCCATTCGCAAGGTTGCTAAGCTGTTGGCTTAATCTAAAGTAGAGGGCAAACCCTCCTGGATGATGTCACAGCTGCTTCTGAGGGGCATGACTGCCCACTGTTCTTCTTTCTCATAGGTGCTAGAGAGCTTGCATAGAGCCTTTCCTTAGGCCAATTATAATGGCATGATGTAACCATTGTCCTATCTGAACTCTGTAACCTATCTGTATACTGTCCACTATCTGTGAGCTTGTAAGGTTAATAAAAGCACAGTCCTCCTGGGGGCAGAGCAGAATTCATTGGGAACCCATTTATTTTGCCTCTTCTACTAGTTGTCCATCAGGAGCACTGCTGCAGACATCCCTGTCTTTTACTTTTACTTTTACTTCTGTCTCTAAGAGACTATTTGCTATCCTAATTACCTGGTGATCATCACAAAGCCCATCAGCCTTCTCATTTCATGACTCCAACAGTGTTAAAATGTGTTTTGTTTAAAAGTTGCTTGGTTTAAAAATATTGTTGTTAAAATGTGTTGGTTAAAAAGGTGTTTTAGCCTCCAAACTCTCTCCCTCCCGTCTTCTCTCTCTCTGTCTTCTCTCTTTTCTCACTGGGGCAGACAGTCTGAGGGGTCTGTGTGCCCCAGTGATGACCTTCCTTCCTTCCTTCCTTCCTTCCTTCCTTCCTTCCTTCCTTCCTTCCTTCCTTCCTTCCTTCCTTCCTTCCTTCCTTCCTTCCTTCCTTCCTTCCTTCCTTCCTTCCTTCCTTCCTTCCTTCCTTTCCCCATTGTTCCCTCCATCCATCCCTCCCTCCTTTCCTTCCCCTTTTTTTACCTTAACAGTGCTTGGCTTGGCTTGGCTTAAAAGGTGCTTTTCAAGGTGTTCTGTTTAGAAGGTGTCCCCTCCCTCCCTCCTTTCCTGCCCTTTTTTTTTTACCTAGAAGGAGCTTGGCTTGGCTTGGCTTGGTTGAAAAGGTGCTTTTCAAGGTGTTCTGTTTAAAAGGTGCTCCCTCCCTCCCTCCTTTCCTGCCCTTTTTTTTTTTTTAACCTAAAAGGTGCTTGGCCTGCTTTGGTTTTGTGTAAAAGCTGCTTGTTTTTCAAGGTTTCTTGTTTAGAAGGTGGTCCCTCATCCCCCTCCCTCCTTTCCTGCCCTTTTTTTGACCTAAGTTCATCTTAGGTAAAAAAATAATAATAATAATAATAATTATCCCCCTAGTGGCAGAGTATGGATTAACCGGCTTTGCATTAGTTCCTATCGGAACTAATGCCTCTACCTAAGAATGAAAAACAGCCGGGCGGATTAAAAGGTTTTCAATGCATTCCTATGGGAAATGGTGCTTTGACTTATGAACATTTTGACTTACGAACGCCGTCCCAATACGGATTAAGTTCGTAAATCGAGGAACCACTGTATCTGAAGAATGCTTTTTTATTGCTTTTAATGTCTCTAGCTAATCTCAACTCATTCTCAGCTTTTGCTGTGCTAATGCCACCCTGCATTTCCTTGCTACTTGTCTGTACTCTTCCTTGATGACCAGGCCTTCTTTCCACTTCCTATACATGCTTTTTTTTTTTCTATCAGATCCTCCCTGATAACAAAAAAGGCAAAAAAAAAAAAAAAAAAGCGAGGCTGACCTTTTTTGCTGCCTCCCGCCTTTTTTTCTTGTTGCAATTGTTTATAGTTGTGCTTTGTTTAGAAACATTGTCCCATCTTGGACTCTTTTTTTTTTTTTAGCATCTCCTGCCATGGGACCTTACTCATCCTTGTTCTGAGTTCATTAAAATTGGCTTTTTTAGAATCCATTATATGTGTGTGGCTACACTCTGCTTTTGTTTCCTTTGAAATCAAGAATTCTAGTAGAACCTGGTCCCTCTTGCCCAGAGTTCCTCTTACTGCCACTTCCTCTACTAAGTAATCTCTGTTCATCAGAATCAAGTCAAGGATAGCTAGTCCTCTAATTTCTTTCTCCAGTTTTGTAGGAGAAAATGATCAGCCACACAAGCCAGGAATTTCCTAGAAGGACCATACTTTGCAGAATTTGCATCTCAACATATATCTGGATAATTGTAATCTCCCATCCCTACTACATTGTGTCTCTTTGAAATCCTTGTGACTTGTTTTTCAAAAGTTTCATCTGCTTCCTCTCCTTGATTGGATGGCCAATAGTAGACTCCAACTACCATGTTAAATTGCTGCTTAAATTATCAGATGGAAAGGCTGTTTGTTGTGCCAGCCACCTCAATTTGCCTAAAGGTGGGGATGAACCTATGTGATTCGCCAGCATGAATTTTGCCCATTCTAGTATGTGCTCAAGGCTCCTTCTGCAAAGAAAGTGCATATTTTTTCTGCTTTCCAGGGGGGGGGGGAATGATCATCACTCAGTCTCAAATTGTAAGTCTTTTTATTTGTAAATCTTTTCAAATTCCTTCTGGCATTATTTTTGTCAAGTAATTAACTTCTCTTTTCAATAGGCTTCCCTGTTTCTTTTGTCTTCAATAATCCTGATTCATCAACTCCTCTCAATTCTTCTTCTTGACTTGCCCTATATATTCTGCTAGAACAGCAGCAACAGCAACACACCTTATTTCTCATCATTGCTGAGGCTTGGTAACAGAGTAATGAGTCAAGCCTAAAAATTAGGAATCCAGCCCTAAAAAAATTACAGGTGAGACAGCATGTTTAGGAAATCATTGATTTTTGTGGTTCCAGGAGCAAAATTAACAATTACTTGTCATTGTTTGGACTTGGCAACCAAAGATTTTGGAATGACTGGTTTCTGAAATTGTATGGGGAGGAGGATCACCTAATCTTGCTTCCAAATTCTTTTAATTTCTTGTTTTAATGTTTGGTACTTTGCAATTTTTGTACGTCCTGTACTTTTTAGGCTGATTTCTACAAGGTATGATTTTCTTTGTTATTTGTAAAGAAGTACAATATACAAACTCTGGGAGGCAGTGGAAGACAGGAGGGCCTGGCCTGTTCTGGTCCATGGGGTCACGAAGAGTCGGACATGATTTAATGACTAAACAGCAACAACACTATCCAGCTTAGGCATCTGGCTGTGAAGCCAGAGGTTTGGAGTTGAACTCCCCACTGTGTCTCCTTGGCAGGGACTAGGCTTGATGATCCACAGGGCCCCTTCCAGCTCTGTCATTTGATGATGGTAATGATGATGATGAACTGCTTCATCCTTGATAACTTGCTTGTCCCAGTACAGTATTGTAGTTTCATTTTCTAAAACTGGAGATAGCTGGAACTTAGATTGTCTAGACAGTGTTGTAGACATATGTGGCCAAATGAAGATACTCTGTCATTATTACCAACTAAATATGATTAAGTACAATTTTACAGAATCAATCATGTTTGCTTGTATTCTTCTTTCATTATTTAAAAACAAATCTAAATTAATAGAACACAGAAATATGAAAAAATATGTATAAAGGTAAAGGTAAAGGTTCCCCTTGACAATTTTTGTCCAGTCGTGTTCGATTCTAGGGGGCGGTGCTCATCCCCGTTTCCAAGCCATAAAGCCAGCGTTTGTCTGAAGACAATCTTCCGTGGTCACATGGCCAGTGCGACTTAGACACGGAACACTGTTACCTTCCCACCAAGGTGGTCCCCATTTATCTAATTGTATTTGCATGCTTTCGAACCGCTAGGTTGGCGGGAGCTGGGACAAGCGACGGGCGCTCACTCCATCACATGGATTCGATCTTACGACTGCTGGTCTTCTGACCCTGCAGCACAGGCTTCTGTGGTTTAGCCCGCAGCACCACCACGTCCCTAAAGATCCTCCATAGGGGAAGCCATTTCCGATCGCTGTCTTCCGGAAATAGATCCAGAAAATGTCTCTGCTTTTTAAGGTGCTGTCAAGGTTTGTCATTGCTTTCCTCCCAAGAAGAAGGCGTCTTTTAATTTCGTGGCTGCTGTCTCCATCTGCAGTGATAATGGAACCCAAGAAGGTAAAATCTGTCCCTGCCTCCATATCTTCCCCTTCTATTTGCCAGGATGTGATGGGGCCAGTGGCCATGATCTTAGTTTTTTTGATGTTGAGTTTAAGACCATTTTTTGCACTCTCCTCTTTCACCCTCATTACAAGGTTCTTTAGTTCCTCCTCAGTTTCTGCCATCAGAGTGGTATCATCTGCATATCGGAGGTTGTTGATATTTCTTCCGGCAATCTTGATTCCAGCTTGGGATTCCTCCAGTCCGGCCTTTTGCATGATGTATTCTGCATATAAGTTAAATAAGCAGGGAGACAATATACAGCCTTGTCGTACTCCTTTCCCAATTTTGAACCAATCAGTTGTTCCATATCCAGTTCTAACTGTTGCTTCCTGTCCCACATATTGGTTTCTCAGGAGATGGATAAGGTGGTCAGGCACGCCCATTTCTTTAAGGACTTGCCATAGTTTGCTGTGGTCCACACAGTCAAAGGCTTTTGCATAATCAATGAAGCAGAAGTAGATGTTTTTCTGGAACTCTCTGGCTTTCTCCATAATCCAGCGCATGTTAGCAATTTGGTCTCGAGTTCCTCTGCCCCTTCAGAATCCCGCTTGTACTTCTGGGAGTTCTCGGTCCACATATTGCTGAAGCCTACCTTGTAGGATTTTGAGCATAACCTTGCTAGCGTGTGAAATGAGTGCAATTGTGCGGTAGTTGGAGCATTCTTTGGCACTTCCCTTCTTTGGTATTGGGATGTAGACTGATCTTTTCCAGTCCTCCGGCCACTGTTGAGTTTTCCAAACTTGCTGGCATATTGAATGTAGCACCTTAACAGTATCATCTTTTAAGATTTTAAATAGTTCAACTGGAATGCCATCACCTCCACTGGCCTTGTTGCTAGCCAGGCTTTCTAAGGCCCACTTGACTTCACTCTCCAGGATGTCTGGCTCTAGGTCAGCAACTACATTGTCTGGGTTGTCTGGGATATCCAAATCTTTCTGATATAATTCCTCTGTGTCTTCTTGCCACCTCTTCTTGATGTCTTCTGCTTCTGTGAGGTCCCTTCCATTTTTGTCCTTTATCATGTCCATCCTTGCACAAAAGGGTCCTGTGATATCTCCAATTTTCCTGAACAGATCTCTGGTTTTTCCTTTTCTGTTATTTTCCTCTATTTCTTTGCATTGTTCATTTAAGAAGGCTCTCTTGTCTCTCCTTGCTATTCTTTGGATGTCTGCATTCAACTTTCTGTAACTTTCCCTATCTCCCCTGCATTTTGTTTCCCTTCTCCTCTCTGCTATTTGTAAGGCTTCCTTGGACAGCCACTTTGCTTTCTTGCATTTCCTTTTCTTTGGGATGGTTTTTGTTGCTGCCTCCTGTACAATGTTACGAGCCTCTGTCCAAAGTTCTTCAGGCACTCTGTCCACCAAATTGAGTTCCTTAAATCTCACAAGCTATACAATGGGATAATTAGCAGTGTGCTGAAGCATTAAAACAATAACAACAAAATAGAAGCCCTAGTGCTGTTCCAGAAATGAGAAGGACAGCTCTTTAAGGGTCAGGATAGACAGATGTAAGTAAAAACATGTGCAGATGCCATAAATTGGTTTGTACCAATCCATACCAACAGCAACTCAAATGGTGATTTGTATACCTATCTGGATAGGCCAAAAGTGAATAAATAAATCACAGTACGGTGAAGACTGAGATCAAGTTTAAAGAACTACTCAATGGCTACTCTAAAGTAAGTCACAGCTAGAATAGGTCCTTTTCAATCAATGGAACCTATGGAGGAGTTAACTTGCAAAACCCCCACTGATTCAATGGGCTTATTCAATTATGACTGATTGTGCTAAGCAACAAGATTTCAGTCAATGTAATAATGGGTTTTGATGTAAAAAGTGTTTCTTATATAGGCTGGCCAATTCAATTAACATTCACATATTGTACAATGACAAGGAGGCTGCTGATCCTTTAGAAATTCAAATACATAATATAAGCAAAAAATAGCATACCTGACTCAGGAAAAACAAACTGTTTTACATACCATCCAGGCCCTAAGAAGTTTTCGAATGCTTCGCAATTTCAGCTCTATATAGAGTTCTGATTTGTTTGTAGGAAGCATAGAAAAAGAATAATGAATCCTGGATTTCAATGCTGCATTCAACACTCGGGTCTTTTCAAACTGGACTTTGTGCTGTCCCCCCCCAAAAAAAACATTGTTATCATTCAAGATAAACTTTAAAAAAAAGATTTTCAAGAGAAGCTTTCTCATGTGCACCCTTGTCACATCTTTTTATATACACCAGAAACTCAGTTCTTAGACTCAACTAGAGAAGATCTGCAGGGCCTACTCTAGTTATGATTAGCAATTGGATTTAAGCCCTTATGTCTGGACACAATAAAACAATAGCCTGTATCTACAGACAATGATACAGAACATTAATGGGACTAGAGTGTCCTATTTAGGATCTAGGTAGCTGTCAGCTGATGCTGGTTTTATCCCTAAATTCCCTGTGAGGCAATAGCATGATAAAGATTTGGTAGGATGGGTTGGGGAAATTGCAAGGAAGGCATTTCCACTTTCAATGATAGAAGAATTTCTGTAGCCTCAGCTTCTGCCCTTTGCCACATGAAATTTGTTGGCAACAGTGGCGTAGCATAGGCGGGGCCACAGGGGCAGTTGCCCCAGGTGCAAAATCCTTAACAGCGCCAAATTTCAGCCTTGCCATGGAGCCATCAGGCCAGGCAGAGTGCATGCTGGGAGAGAAAGTATGAGAGCCTCACTTCCCTCCTTCTGGCTGCAGTTATCTTGCTCACTCCAGTTCCCCCTCTGGGCAGGTGGCGATGGTGATGGCAGGGCTTCATGATAGCCAAGCAGACCCAACTCCTTGGAGACATGGCACAAAGGGTGAAGGGTGGCCCAGAGCAGCCCGGTCTCCCTCCCCAGGCATAAAGGAACCCAGTGGGTGGGCATGTGGAGGAGGCAGTGCAACTCCACCAGCCCCAAGCCCCCTCTCCTACCACTTCCCAAGGTGACATTGAGGGGATACAATACTTGCCTTGCCCCATGTGCTGGCAACCCACACTATGCCACTAGTTGGCAATGTCTGCTGAGTCCATCTTTCTCCTCAGATGTTGGGGAGACAAGCCTGACTTGGGCATGTTTAAACTTCAGATAAAAGCCATTATAACTTTTTTTCTATGCAAGGCAGAGCAAAATGGACCATAAACAACTTATGGAAATAACATTACAGTGGTGCCCCATTGGACGATTACCCCACTTGACAACTAATCCGCTTAACGTTGAAGTCTTTGTGATCGCTTTTGCGATTGCAAAATGATGTTTATATGGCGGAATTTCGCTTAACATCAGCAAACAGCTGATCGTTGGGGTTCAAAATGGCCACTAGCTGTAGAAAATGGCTCCCTGCTGTGTTAGGGACGGTTTCCTCGCATTACAGGCACCAGAAAATGGCTGCCGTATGGAGGATCTTCACTGGATGAGCAGGTATTTCTCCCATTGGAATGTTTCAATGTGTTTCAATGGAGTTTTTTATTTCGCTTGATGACGATTTTGCTTTACAGCAATTTAGCTGGAATGAATTAACGTAGTCAAGTGAGGCACCACTGTAGATAAAAATGCCAAATACAAAGCTAAGTATCTAACTAGTAAATTCCAAAAGCGTAATCACATGCTATGATGGCCAAGAAGAAGAAGAATTGCCCTGTAAGAATAAACTCAGTGCAACAGCAGGAGAAATCACCCAGAAATACTTTGGCAGCTCAGAGCCCAGATCAAGAATGGTAAAAAAAAAAAAAAAAAAAAAAAAATCATAAAAAGCCAGTGGTTGTAACACCAAGGGGCATCTGGGACACTTGCAATAGTGGTGCAGCACTACTGAAATGGAATAAGCAAATCAACATCATCCAACAATTCAGTTCTTCTGAGCAAAATGTCTGCCTTAATGCTAAGAAAATTATCCCATAGTGGGAAGGATGGTTATATGTATTTGCTGTTATGGAGGCCAGAAACCTGCCATTGAAAATATGAGTAAGAAATGCTGCGGATACATTAAAGCTAAGTGGATGAAGGAAGTATATGCAGCACTTCTACAAAATCAAAATATCTAACTATACCAGGGTTAGGCAGCCCTCACACATGATGTTGTGTCTCCCTGAGCTCCACGAAGCCCACTAATCATCTGTCTCTACATTTGGTGATTAGGAGCCTTGTGGCACAGGAGTTAAACTGCAGAACTGCACTCAAGACTCTGCTAAGGACCCGAGTTTGATCCCAACAGGCTCATGTAGCCAGGTCAGGGTTGATTCAGCATTCCATCCTTCCAAAGTTGGTAAACTGAGTTCCAAGCTCACTGGGGAACAATGAGTAGCCCATATAATTTAATTGTAAATTGGCCAGAGAATACCTTAAGTGCTATGGGGTGGTATATAAGCAGCACACTTTGCTTTTGATGGAAACGGAATTAGACCCCAGCACTTGCCTCCCCATGAAATACATGGCATTGCTATATTCTTTGAAATTTGTCCTCCTTTTTTTCCTTTTTGGCCATTGCAAAACAGTTATTGACTCACTATATCAATCAGACCTAAGGAGAAAGAATCATGGAAAGAACTCATGATTTCAGAAGACAACAGGAAGTCTTTCTTGATGAGGCTTTTCTTCTGGACATGCACTGACTTATTTATGGAAGTATATAAAGAGTCTGGCCAATATCAGCTGTAACTTGGGACCCCCCCTAAGTTTACCCGTTGTTTCATCTGCTTTTTTTTAATTTTTTGTTTAGAGTGTTAGGGGAATCAGAACAACTAAACAATGTCTTTTAATTGTGTGCAGCAGGAATCTTCTACCCGAAATGATCTGTCATTTTCTCCTCAGCCTCACAAAAAAGAAAGAAAAAAAGAAAAAGAAAAAAAGGCTTTCAGATTTATGCTATTCACATTTGCCAGAGTTGTGCGTATTTTCAAGGGGATATATCAGAAGAAAAGAAAAACAAAAGAAAGGGAGAAAAAAAGGATAGACAGAAAGCAGGCATGGAGGGAGGGCACACAGGCAGACAGGACAGTGAAATATCCTTCATAAAGCATACATTTCTTAACAAGCACGAACAAAAATTGTTGGAATATTTTCCTTGACCAAAATGTCATCCTTGTTCAGTGAAGCTGTATAAAGTTTCCAGGAAGACAGATTCTGTACAAGTAAGTTTCCACTATGTTAAATCCTTAACCTAGAAAACAAGAAGGGAAGAAGCTTTAGCAATTTTTAGGGGCAAAGCAGCTTGTTTGGTTGGGGTCATTTCATTCCTTCTGTCTAGAATAGTGAGGCCCAATTCAAGGGAAAAGTAAATTGTTCTCTTGGGGAAAGAACTTTTATGTATATATAGATATTGGAGGTGATGGGGAGTAGTGGAGAAGATTCACGTTTCTTTTCTTTTTGTTTTAGTTTCAAGGACTGCTAGGTGCAGACCTGTCAAGATGATATGGAGCTAGCCTACCAGGATTGAATTAATTTCCAGTGCTCTGTTTTTCATTTGATTAGAAATGTTGCTGTGCAGTGTGAGCATGTGCGTGTGTGTTTATTCTTTAAATACTTAACTCTACAATTTCTTTTAAACTTATTTACTGAGTTCCTTTTTTAAAAAAAAGGTCAATTAGTATATTTTTAAAGGAATCTATAGAGAAGGGCCAATTACACATACATTTTCATTTTCATTCATACTAGAAAAGACACGTCCATGGATTCAGGTGTTCAGTACTATGGACAGCACCCAAGGTGCCAAAAAGAATCAGAGGGCAGCGATTCCACAGCATCAACCTGTGAATACACTCTAAACAAGAGATATACAGTACCTTTGTATTGGTCTCATTTTCATATGGGAGGAAAAGGAATGGCAACATTCCTCTCCTTGCCCTAAAAGTTGTTGAGGAACTTTTGCCTAGAGGAGAGGACAAGATTTTATTTTTGGAAATTGGCCAAAAATCACAGATAATGCTGCATGACACATGCAAATAGAACATGGAACATGAGCCTACCCGGCAGTTAAGATCTAGCCAGGGGGCCCTTTTGAAAGAGCCATCCCTCAAAGAGGTAAGAGGGATGGCTTGTAGACAAAGGGCCTTCTCGGCAGCTGCCCCCAGACTATGGAATGCCCTCCCAACTGAAATTCGTCTGGCGCCGACGTTGATGACATTTCGGCGCCAGGTTAAAACCTTCCTGTTCCAGAAGGCTTTTAATTGAAATAACAACTGTGGGTCCTGATGATGGCAATTTTAATTGTATTTTAATTGTATTTTAACTGTATTTTAATCATTTTATTTTATTGAATTTTAATTATTGTAAGCCACCCAGAGACCTCTGGGTAGAGTGGGTGGCATATAAATTAAATAAATAAATAAATAAATAAATAAATAAGTAAATAAATAAATAAGTATGAATCAAGGTAAAGTGGAAACTCTAAAGCAAGAAATGGAGCCCAAAGACAGGCAATGCTCAGCGTCAGTGAACTAAAGTGGATTGGAATGGGGCATATTCAGTCAGACAACTAATTTGACTTTGGAAATGACAAATGCAGAAGAAATAGAGTGGCTCTAAGGGGATAAAATGACCAAATAATACTAATCAGATTCCATGGAAACCTACAACATAATTGTCATTCAAGTCTATGATCTAACTACAGATGCTGAAGAAGATGAAATTGAAAGTTTTTACATAAGCATCAAAGAGGAAAATGATCACACACAAAAACAAGACATAGGTGACTGGAACAAAGCAGAACTAAATATTGCTGGAAATTTTGGCGTAGGGTACAGAAACAAAGCAGAAGAACAACTCATACAGTTCTGTGAAGCCAACAATCTGTTCATTGCAAAGACATGTTTCAAGTAAGTGAACAGACAGCTATAAATGTGGACATTACCAGATGGTCAGTATAGAAATCAAGTAGACTACATGATTGGAAGCAGAAGATAGAAAGCTGCAATCTCTCTGCCAAAACAAGACCAGGAGTGGATTATGATACTGATCACAAATTGTAATATCCAACATTAGAATAATACTGAAAAAGAACACTAAAAGTCCCCAAATATACTGCACTCCCAAGCCAACTACACCAGAGCACAGAGTGTTGTCCTCTGAAGATGCCAGCCAGAGAGACTGGTGAAACGTTAGGAAGAACAACCTTCAGAACATGGCCAAAGAGTCCGAAAAACCCACAACAACCATCCCCAAATATAATTTAAACATTACTGATGAATTTGAAATCCACATAAGGAACAGATTTGTTTTACCAAACACAATTGGCTGTGAATCAGAAGAACTGAGGGTTGGCACCAGATATATTATGAGGGAAGGATGTAAAAAGACAATTCCTGTAGTAAAATGAAAAGAAAAAATTAGATGATGGAAGAAACGTATGACATTGTAAGGACAGGCAAGAAGGAAAAGTAGAAGGTGTCAGAAAGAGGGTCAGAATCCTGAATGAAGTTCTACATGTGACTTTCTGACACAAAGAGAAGTACTACAACATCCACTACAATGAAATAGAGGAAAACAACAACAGGGGAAAACAAGAGTTCTTTTCAGAAGATCCAAGAAATCCATGGGAAATTAAAGCCTAGATTGATTAGGAATGCTGAATGACCAACAAAGAAGCACACTATCTGACCAGGAGAAAATGAAGAGAAATGGAAACAGCATATGAAAGACCTATACAGAAGAGATAAATGGATAACTATTCTGAAGAGGAATATTATGAAAAAGAACCTGCAGTTCTAGAAAGTAAAGTGAAAGCTGCTCTGAAAGCACTAAAAAGAAGTAAGTTACCAGGGGTAGATGGAATACCAATAGAACTATTTCAAGCCACAGAGAATGAATCTGTCAAAATCCTAACAAGAATATACCAATAAATATGGAAAACAAAACAATGGCCCACAGGCTGATTCCTTTCTTGTGGATTACATTCTAATCTCCAAGAAAGATGTCAACATGTGCAGTAACTATAGAACTATTGCTTTAATTTTCCATGCAAGCATGAGTGTTGCTAAAGTTGTTGTAACAAAGGTTTTTACCTTATATGGAGCAAGAAATACCTGATGTTCGAGCTAGATTCTGGAAAGGTCACTTGAGATCATGTCACAAATATTGGCTGGCTATTGGAGAGCATCAAAAAATTTCAGAAGAAAATCAATTTATGCTTTATAGATACAGTAGTCTTTGTAGAACTGTGTGGATCATGAGAAACTATGGGTTGTTCAGAAAGAAATGGGCATGCCTCAGCACTTGATTGTCCTGATGTGTAACCTGTATTGAGGACATGAAGCTACTATTAGGACAGACTATGGAAAGATAGAATGGTTTCCTGTAGGCAAAGGTGTCAGACAAAGGTGCATTATTCACAGATTTTGACTAGTTTTCCAAATCTTCCTAAATTAATTACATGTGGAATACAGTGGTGCCTCGGCTTATGAACATCCCTACTTAACGACCATTTTGAGTTAGAACCAGCTCTGGCTGCAAAATTTTGCTTCTACTTGTGACTGGAGCTTCATGTTACAACCAGAAAAAGGCAGGGAAAAAAGGCAGGGAATTCAAATTGCTAAACATTGGTGGCAGTGAGGCTACTTCTTTGTAGCTCTTTCGCCCCGGTAGTTAGAGAGTGTGCTTTGGAGGAGGCTTGGGACTGCCTTCTTCTGCTTCTGACTGTATGTGTGTGTGTGTGTTTGCAGGGTGGCTTCGGGCTGCCTTGCCAAGATAAGGTGCTGTTTTCTGCTTTTTAAAAACTGATCCGGGTCTTTTTGCAGTGTGGTTTTGAGCTGGGGGGTTATGTTTCTGTGCTGTGAAGGGTCTTGTGTGGTTTTTTTTGGTGTTTTTCCCCCCATTTCTGATGGGTCTTGGGGGTTTTTGTTGCTTTTTGGAGTGTTTTTTTTCATTTCCAATGGGTCTGGGGGGGTTGTTTGTTGGTTTTTTTACCCCAATTTCCGATGGTTTTTTGGGGGGTTGGTTGCTTTTTGGGGGGTTTCCCCATTTCCAAAGGGTCTTGGGGGGTGTAGCGTTCACCTTTATTATGTTAAGTAGTTGTGAATATTCATGTTGCAGGCTAATGTTTCTGAGAGGTGGAGCCGAGAGATATGTAATAAAGAGGCAGTGCCGGGGGAGTCAAGTCAGTCAGAGTCAGTGAGTCAGAGAGTGTGGATAGAGTGTGGTATTTGTGAGATCTGAGGTGTAATTAGAGTGAAAAGTGAAGAAGAACTGTAATAACAAATAGAAGGTTGTGATTGATGATAATAGAAGTTACCCATGATTAATATTCAGAGATCTGTAATCAATAAAAATCAATATTTAAAAGACAGTGAAGTTTGGACCTTCCTCCTTGCATAATTAATGTTGATTTAGTGATCAACTGGTGGCAGCAGAGTAAAAAGGAGTATTGGTTTGCCTTCATGTGCTCTGTGTTTGGAGGGTCAGGCAAGGGGCATGAGGGGCAAATACCACAGGGAAGTTATTTGTTTTTGGGTTCCCCCCCATTTCTGATGTGTCTTGAGGGGTTGGTTACTTTTTTGGGGGTTCTCCATTTCCGATGGGTCCTGCATGCTCCCCTTGCTTTTTCCTTTGTTTTCTTTGCATTTCCGATCTGCCCCCTTTGTTCTCTGTGCATTTCCGATCTGTTCCATTTGTTTTCTGTGCATTTCCAATGGGCCTTGCACGCTTGATTGATTTTCTCCCCCCCCCCCTTCAGCTGGAAGGGATTAATAGCGTTTCCAATGAGTCTTGCAGTGATTTTTTTGTGTGTGATGTTTTTCTTCGGCTGGAACGGATTACAGTAATTACTTTTCAATGCATTCCTATGGGAAATGGTGCTTTGATTTACAACCATTTCAAGTTATATCCATCTTCTGCAATGGATTATGGTCGTAAGTGGAGGCACCACTGTACTATTGTATATATATTTAGATAGTAATACCACATATCTTCTCAAAGTGGAGAACTGAGAAGATACTACCTCGTGGCATTCTCATTCTGCTTTCTGAGTGCAACCTGATTTCTCCTGATCTCTTTTTATAGTTAGGGTTATGGTCAGTATCTTCAATGGTGAAAAATGTCGGGCCACTGCTATGCAAGCAACGTACCAAAAGAGACCATTTACTGGGGTAAAACTGTTGCCTTCATGTCCTGCTCAAGGATATCCCAGGAACATGCAATTGGCTATGGCTAAGGATAGACTGCTAATCCATATGGTTTTTGCTGATTCAGCCACTATGTTCTTATCCAATGATCTTGAAAGAATGGGACAGCATTGATACTGAAAGAACCAGAATTCCTCATAGGACATCTATTTACTGCATCATTTCTTTATTTTAGGAATAGAACAGCTGGAAGCTGCAGTTTGGAATATTTTTACTTCCCATTGCTGCATATTAAAATGTTATGGTAGTATCAAACTGTATTTAGTTATAATGGTTATTGCTTCAAGTCTGAAGAAAAAAGAAAATAACTGTAAAAGTAGGATAGAGAAAATAAAATGACTGTGAGTGAAAGGAATCTGAAATCAAATTCCAACACACCTGAGGGGAAGGAGCAGCAAAGTCCATTAGGTCTGAGGAGAATTAGGAGTAAGTCTTAAAGCTTTTGAATTCAGACAATCTGAATTCCAGAATTAAATTTTATGTTTGAATGAATTTGCAGATCAGGAGAAGGTCACTTGAATGACGAAGATTGGGCTGTAGGCACCATATCTCTAGGCCATCCTTAGCAATAAAGGCTTAAACTGTATGCCATAGGGGCAGGTTCTAAATGTGACTTTCAGCAAAATCTATGCAGTATCTTGTTTATCTTATTTATTTATTTAAAATATTTTTACCCTGTTTTTTCTCCTTAAAAGGACCCAAGGCAGCTTACATCATTAAATTCATTATCTTCTGTTGGAAAACAAAGGTTGTGTAAAGATAGGGTCCTCCACCCAAGCTGAATGTATTAGGCCAGTTTATGGGGGACAGGATAGCGTGGTAGCATAAATATTTTCCCTTAGGTCCAATTTTAGACAGAGGAGTTTGCTTATTCATTTACATGGTAGTAAAGCTGCTGCCGCCACCACCATCCTGAACTCACCAGAAATGAAGGAAACCTCTTTTTTTACCCAAAGATGGGAGCATTTCTGTTGTTAGTTTTTACATTTTCTGCCTTGGAGCTGAGGGACTCAATATAGAAGCCTCCAACCTAAAGGCTGAAACACACACCCTTCACTAACTAGGGAAGTCTAGCAACAAAGAAAATTCACTCATCCATCTAGTTAAATGGCCCCAACTTACTGATAACTACAAGACTTCTTTGGTTGCTGGCCAACTCTTTGCTCCAGCAATGGTCTAGCTTTCTTTTGAAGGAATTTTCCTGACACATCCCATTATCTACTGTCTGTGATGGTTGTCTCTGCCTAGTGGTGGAACCTACCATGAACAGAAATGAAATGGTGAAAGGCAGGAACTGCACTATGAGAACACCATTCTTCCAATGCCAATGTATGCTACTATTTTCAAATCCTTACATAGTTTTCAGGAATTGTTAGTTCCTTAGTCGTCACATCAGTCCTTCTGAATTTTTGAAATGTCTTGCCTGGGAACACATCTGTGAAGTATTTTCCAGGATGTTTGTCTCTTGCATAAAAAATAGTAAAAGGCTTTGTGGTACCTTACAGATCAGCAGGTTTTATTTGGCATACATTTTCATGAACTACTGTTTGCCTCATCTCATGAATGAAGTGTGGTCTCAGTAGGCAGTCGCTTAATTGAATGATTTTTCCTCTATTTAATTTGCCAGTTCTATAAACATTACTTCTAAAAACATAGAAGGAAGGTAAACAAACTGCCCTTCCCAAATAATCTATCGTCATTTAGTCGTTTAGTCGTGTCCGACTCTTCGTGACCCCATGGACCAGAGCACGCCAGGCCCTCCTATCTTCCACTGCCTCCCGGAGTTGTGTCAGATACCTGTTGGTTGATTCGGTGACAATGTCCAACCATCTCATCCTCTGCTGTCCCCTTCTCCTCTTGCCTTCACACTTTCCCAACATTAAGGTCTTTTCCAGGGAGTCCTCTCTTCTCATGAGTTGGCCAAAGTATTGGAGCCTCAGCTTCAGGATCTGTCCTTCCAGTGAGCACTCAGGGTTGATTTTCTTTAGAATTGATAGGTTTGTTCTCCTTGCAGTCCAGGGGACTCTCAAGAGTCTCCTCCAGCACCACAATTCAAAGGCATGAATTCTTCAGCGGTCAGCTTTCTTTATGGTCCAACTCTCACTTCCATACATCACTACAGGAAAAACCATAACTTTCACTATTCGGACTTTTGTTGGCAAGGTGATATCTCTGCTTTTTAAGATGCTGTCAAGGTTTGTCATCGCTTTCCTCCCAAGAAGCAGGCGTCTTTTAATTTCGTGGCTGCTGTATCCATCTGCATTGATTATGGAGCCCAAGAAGGTAAAATCTGTCACTGCCTCCATATCTTCCCCTTCTATTTGCCAGGATGAGATGGGACCAGTGGCCATGATCTTAGTTTTTTTGATGTTGAGTTTAAGACCATTTTTTGCACTCTCCTCTTTCACCCTCATTACAAGGTTCTTTAGTTCCTCCTCGCTTTCTGCCATCAGAGTGGTATCATCTGCATATCGGAGGTTGTTGATATTTCTTCCGGCAATCTTAATTCCAGCTTGGGATTCCTCCAGTCCAGCCTTTTGCATGATATATTCTGCATATAAGTTAAATAAGCAGGGAGACAATATACAGCCTTCTCGTACTCCTTTCCCAATTTTGAACCAATCAGTTGTTCCATATCCAGTTCTAACTGTTGCTTCCTGTCCCACATATCGGTTTCTCAGGAGATGGATAAGGTGGTCAGGCGCGCCCATTTCTTTAAGGACTTGCCATAGTTTACTGTAGTCCACACAGTCAAAGGCTTTTGCATAATCAATGAAGCAGAAGTAGATGTTTTTCTGGAACTCTCTGGCTTTCTCCATAATCCAGCACATGTTAGCAATTTGGTCTTGAGTTCCTCTGCCCCTTCGGAATCCCGCTTGTACATCTGGGAGTTCTCGGTCCACATATTGCTAAAGCCTACCTTGTAGTATTTTGAGCATAACCTTGCTAGCGTGTGAAATGAGTGCAATTGTGCGGTAGTTGGAGCATTCTTTGGCACTTCCCTTCTTTGGTATTGGGATGTAGACTGATCTTTTCCAGTCCTCTGGCCACTGTTGAGTTTTCCAAACTTGCTGGCATATTGAATGTAGCACCTTAACAGCATCATCTTTTAAGATTTTAAATAGTTCAGCTGGAATGCCATCACCTCCACTGGCCTTGTTGTTAGCCAGGCTTTCTAAGGCCCACTTGACTTCACTCTCCAGAATGTCTGGCTCTAGGTCAGCAACTACATTGCCTGGGTTATCCAGGATATCCAAATCTTTCTGATATAATTCCTCTGTGTATTTTTGCCACCTCTTCTTGATGTCTTCTGCTTCTGTGAGGTCCCTTCCATTTTTGTCCTTTATCATGTCCATCCTTGCACCAAAGGGTCCTCTGATATCTCCAATTTTCCTGAACAGATCTCTGGTTTTTCCTTTTCTGTTATTTTCCTCTATTTCTTTGCATTGTTCATTTAAGAAGGCTCTCTTGTCTCTCCTTGCTATTCTTTGGAAGTCTGCATTCAGTTTTCTGTAACTTTCCCTATCTCCCCTGCATTTTGTTTCCCTTCTACTCTCTGCTATTTGTAAGGCTTCCTTGGACAGCCACTTTGCTTTCTTGCATTTCCTTTTCTTTGGGATGGTTTTTGTTGCTGCCTCCTGTACAATGTTACGAGCCTCTATCCAAAGTTCTTCAGGCACTCTGTCCACCAAATCGAGTTCCTTAAATCTGTTCTTCACTTCCACTGTGTATTCATGAGGGATTTGATTTAGATTATATCTGAGTAGCCCAGTGGTTTTTCCTACTCTCTTCAGTTTAAGCTTGAATTTTGCTATGAGAAGCTGATGATCAGAGCCACAATCAGCTCCAGGTCTTGTTTTTGCTGACTGTATAGAGCTTCTCCATCTTTGGCTGCAGAGAATATAATCAATCTGATTTCGATATTGCCCATCTGGTGATTTCCATGTGTAGAGTCGCCTCTTGTGTTGTTGGAAAAGAGTGTTTGTGATGACCAGCTTGTTCTCTTGGCAAAACTCTATTAGCCTTTGCCCTGCTTCATTTTGAACTCCAAGGCCAAACTTCCATGTTGTTCCTTTTATCTCTTGACTCCCTACTTTGGCATTCCAGTCCCCTAGAATGAGTAGAACATATTTCTTTGGTGTCAGTTCTAGAAGGTGTTGTAAATCTTCAAAAAATTGTTCAATTTCAGTCTCCTCAGCAATGGAGGTTGGTGCATAAACTTTGATTAATGTGATGTTGAAAGGTCTGCCTTGGATTCGTATTGACATCATTCTATCATTTTTGAGATTGTATCCCATTACAGCTTTACCCACTCTTTTGTTGACTATGAGGGCTACTCCATTCTTTCTATGGGATTCGTGGCCACAATAGTAGACATGATAATCATCTGAGTTGAATTCACCCATTCCTGTCCATTTTAGTTCACTGACACCCAGGATGTCAAAGTTTATTCTTGCCATCTCCTGTTTGAACACCTCCAGCTTCCCAAGGTTCATAGATCTTACATTCCAGGTTCCTATGCAATATTTTTCTTTGCAACATCGGACTTTCCTTTCACTTCCAGGCACGTCCACAGCTGAGCGTCCTTTTGGCTTTGGCCCAACCACTTCATTAGCTCTGGAGCTACTTGTACTTGTCCTCCGCTCTTCCTCAGTAGTATGTTGGACGCCTTCCGACCTGAGGGGCCCATCTTCCAGCATCATATCTTTTAGCCTTTTGTTTCTGATCATGGGGCATTCTTGGCAAAGATACTGGAGTGGAATTGCCGGTTCCTACTCCAGGTGGATTGCGTTTAATCGGAACTCTCCACTATGACCTGTCTGCCTTGGGTGGCCCTGCACGGCATAGCCCATAGCTTCTCTGAGTTGCTCAAGCCCCTTCGCCGCGACAAGGCAGCAATCCATGAAGGGGCAAATAATCTATATGATTCTCCTATTAATCATTGGGACTTTTCTGTATAAAGCAAGCCATTATTCTTCTAATGAAAAGTTTTCTTATTTTTGTACACCTTTATGCTGACTGTAATTTTCAGAACAATGCTCCAGAAAGAACACAGAGGAAGGAAGGATGTCCTTTCCAAAAAAAGAAAATGAATTCCAAATGGAGATGTCAACCAACCTAACTCTACTGGCTCATGCAAAACATGACAAGCTTTGCTGCACAAAAGGGGAAACTAAGCCTGCAAATGCCTTTCAGTTCAAAAAAACAGAAAAACACTAATGGTAATTCCATTTTTAAAAATAAAAAATAAAAAAACACCTTAGAAGTGCTGAGCAGAAAACCTAGTAGTGTACTTACCATATTTTTCCGTGTATAAGACAATACTTTTGTCTAAAATTTTTAGATTAAAAATTGAGGTTTGTCTTATACACGGAAATAAGGGCGGATCCTTGCCTTCCCCCTCCACTTTCTGGGGAAAGTACCTTCTTCATAAGAATGTGGAGGGGAAGGCAAGGATCAAAGCTCCTTGATTCCTGCTTTCCCCCTTCACTTCCTTGCGAAGAAAGTGGAGGAAGAAAGCACTTTCATTGCAAGAAAATCGAGGGGAAAAGTAGGAATCAAAGCACTTTGATCCCTGCCTTCCCCCTCCACTTTCTTGCAAAGAAAGTGGAGGGGGAAAGCACTTTATACAAGAAAGTGGAGGGGGAAGGCAGGGATCAAAGCTCTTTGCTTCCTGCTTTCCCCCTTCATTTCCTTGCAAAGAAAGTGGAGGGGGAAAGCACTTCCTTTACAAGAAAGTCGAGGGGGAAAGCAGGAATCAAAGCACTTTGATCCCTTCCCTCCCCCTCCACTTTCTTCATAAAAAAAGTACAGGGGGAAAGCAGGAACGTTCTTGGCAAGAAAATGGAGGGGGAAAGCAGGGATCAAAACACTTTGATCCCTGCTTTCCTCCTTCACTTGCTAAGCAGGTTTAACAAGAAAGGGGAAAGCAGGGATCAAACCGATCCTGCAGCGCTTTGATCCCTGCATTCCCTCTCCACTTGTTAAGCCCTGCTTAGATTTCTTAAAGCTGGGTTAGAAAAGTGGGGGGGTCTTATACATGGAAAAATGGTAATTGTCTGTAATTTGGCATGCCTAAGCACTTCCTCATTGACTACTTTTCCTGCAGATTTCACCCCCTTCAGATGAGGAGAGGATATACCTGTTTTGTCATTTTCAGTTACAGTAAATGGGAGATGCAAATATTCAGATTTAAAATCTCAACTCTCTAAACACAGTTGCCCAAAATCAGCCCAAGTTAAAGTGGACTATTCTCCACAGTCACAAACTGCACTCTGAAAAAATCATATGTTTGGTATACATCTCCAGGAAAATGCCACTTTCACCCCTCTTTCCAGTTGTTGTTGATGTAATTGTTTAAATAACTTAATTAAGTGTATTGATTTAAATTACTTAGTCTTTCTGGAGTTAATGTGAATAAATGAGGCTGGCAGCCAACCTCTCCCTGCTTTGAAGAAAAATAATCCAATATCAAGAAGTGGTGTTTTTTTGAGGACACACTTAGAAAAATGAACTTCCAGAAAAAGAATGAGAAGAGATTAGCATTGTCATTTGGTAAAATGCCTTCTAAAAATCACCAGGAGCCAAATTTTACAGCAGACTTTGAACATCCTGAAGAAATTGGCAAACAGAAAAGTATTCCTGCAAATGTAAGCTCCCTGTTGATTGTAGTGTCTGTGGCCAGAGCTATACGAGGAAGCTACCTGGCACATCTCTTTGGTGAACCATGGGAGATGCAAACAACTCATGACTCATTTTGCCCTGTCTGCATAACAAGCACTCTTTGTTGTTTTCGTTGTTGGGTATAGTTCAGAAGGATGCTGTATCCATTTTTTTTTAAAAAAAAGAGTCAGATGGTGCATCTATAGCAAAAAGGCCATCTTTTAACAATGTCGTGTATGGGGAAAACAGTTTGCTTGGCATGTTTAATCTTCCAATTAGCACCTCTGCAAAAATAAATCAGATGCAGTATCCACCGTCACTTAATGCACTCTGTTTTGTACTTCACAGAAATGACTGCTTTACAGGGACATTTTCCACCCAGGTCTCTGGAAAAGGATTGGGTATTTGAAATCACATTTCCCCTCCAGTTTTCTGTCAGCAACATGAAAGTGGAGAATTTCAATTTATGCTGACTTTTTCCCCACTCCACACAATGGACCTTAATTGGCTTGAATTAAAGTGTTCAGCCTTCACTTTCTATTTTAATTAGCCAATGCATTTAAATATTTGGAAATGCTTTGATCGTTGTGGGTGGCATCTTTCTCCTCCTGATGTTGTGGAGGTATGTTTTCAATTGCAACCTCTTCACTTTTTGTTAGTCACTTAGGACTCTTCAGAGAAAGAGAAAAAGAAGAGGGTCTTTTTTCTTAAAAAATGTAATAGAATACAGTTAACCAAATTTCGATCAGATTACTGTCTTTTGGGAAGTCTGAGAAGATGCTTTTATCACATGATCACCCAACGTCTTTATGAAACATTAGAATGAGTTTGGGTGAAGCAATCTCCTATTTGTAACCATGGTGATTCCCCGGGTTAGGCAAGGGGTGCATGTTCTCCTGCCTGGGATCCAAAATTATTGATTATTTTAATATGCATAGATAGATGGACTGCATTGAGGTGACATGTAATGCAATCATGAAAATGCCATCATACTGTTTTGTTGCTGTGCCCAGACAATTTTTTGCAGACACTCTGGTTTGTAGCTCTCCCATGGTTTCTTCTGCTTGTATAACATACATTTTAAGGTTTACTGTATAGGTGACTCCAGACAGAGAGGTTCTGTCTGTGCTATCAACAACAACGCATTGTGTTGCTACTCCATCTTTTTCTCTGTAATAGCAGTATTGGGGAAACAAAACAATTCAGAGTTCTGGGGTGAAAAAATGGGGGGGGGAGTGCTGCACACTGGGATCATAGGTAGTGATGAAAGTGGGATGGATTCAATTCTCAAGCCCTGGCCAGTTGCCCAGCTATTTTACATACAAATCAATTACAACAGGCTGAAAACCTTCCAAGTATTTCCCATGATGCGGTCCATTTAAAGGGAAGGGGGATTCTTTTCCTTTTTCAGTTGACAGGCTGCTGCAGATTTTATTACACTTGTTAAAACCTTAAGCAGGCAAGTGGCTCATGTCCCATTGCCATGAGTTAATGCAGAGGTGTCCTGGGGCATTAAAGAAAGAGAGGAAATGGCTGGGAACAGCCCGAGTGTGCAGGATTGATTGTCAATATAGTTTTATGTGTGTGAAATGAGGTGATCTTTATTAGAACAGTGCAAGAAACGTCGGGCTGCAATAAAATTATCTTGACAACATGGTTTGCCTATTGTGGACTATTATCCAATTCCCCAGGTTGTTGCATTAGGCTTTCGGGAGTCTAAACTTAATTACTTCTGTTTCAAATTGAACCATGAGAGATCTTTAAAAGACATCTGAAAATAAGACAAATGTCCAAGGAATATGAATATGGGAAGTGATAATTGAATTGTTGAGCTTATATTTAACTCTGTATAGTATGGTGTATATCTGGAGTATACTTACCAGTACAAGAAAGTCACTGTTTTCTGGTGCCACGTTTAAAGTAATTATGAGGGTTGTACACAGAGAACAGGCTGGGGTGTTGCAAGTTGGGTATAGAATTTGTCAGCTGTGATTTATTTCCTTTCCTTGGTGAAATGACTGGGGATTTTCCATACTTGGGCAGCATCAGCACATCTACAAAGTGTGAACTGACTCTGAGTTATAGATCAAGTTGCTTCTTGCTTCCATTCTTTTAGTGAAATAAAAAGGGAAAGGGGGAGAAATTGGGCTGACATTTGGAAGTAGACATTTGAATTCCATGAGAGAGGACTAGTCCATTAGGTCATCTTGTTATTCAAAGGGACCTCTGAGTAATATGGCTTCGGGTGAAGAACTGAGAACAGAATTATGATTGTGTCCCATCAAGCCACGCTTTATAATCAAGTAAATAATACTCAGAACTCAACAATAAGGAATGGCAGGGAATGTCTAAACCACTGATAGTTTAAGAACTCAGATAGAAATTTGGCAATGGTCATGCGGGGAAGAAATGCACAAAAGATTGTATTGGAAGAAAATATATCTATTTTCTCTGTAAAATGTTCAGAATGATCCAGTAATGGAATATTTGAATGATGCATGAAAATGAGTAAAGGTACCAGAACTTAAGTGTGGCTATCATTTTAAGCATCTCAGACTCAGTGCTGCCAAAGATGAGAATTAATAAATATAGGCCGAGTGACCCATGAAATGGATCTGTGAATTTCTGGTCAGTTTTGCATGTACTCAATTTGAACTCTATTCTGATTCATTTTTGCATTTATCATCAATTATTTTCAAAACCCCATTTTTTTTGTTTGTTTATGTACAAAAAAACCATGCACCCAGTCATTTTTGTGTGTAGACAATCCTCCCTACTCATATGCATTTAAAATGTGATACATGTCTGTTATGTGATACAGAAAACCTGGAAAATGTACTTGTACTATGTCCTATTGTTATTTGTACTATTCTTATTTGTACTAAATTGTTATTTGTACTATTACTGCTGCCAACTGTCCTACAAAATGTAGCAAACTGTGTTGCCCAAAGGGTAACAATGGTATGATCTGTATACTAGCTGAGTTCTTAAACTGCAGTTTAAGAACAATGTCTACAAGCTGAAATGTGTCCAGATGAGGGCAACAAAAAGGATACAAAGGTTTAGCAACCAAGCCTTAAAATGGAGCTGAATATATTTCACTTGGAGAAGAGAGGAATCAAAAGGTGATTATGGTATTCATCTTCAAAGGCTTGTCATGGAGAAAATGGAGAAAGCTTGTTTTCTGTGGTACCAGAGACGACAAGTCAAGCCAGTGGATTCTAATGAAAAGGAAGGAGGTTTTGATTTCAGGACAGGAAGAACTTCCTAATGATAAGTGCTGTTTGAAAACAGAATGGAATGTCTCAGAAGGTGATGGGCTTACCTTCTACAGAGGTTTTCAAAATGAGGTTGGTGGACATTTCTCAGAGATGTTTTAAATGTAAATTTCTTGCATTGGAAGAGGTGGATGAGATTACCCTTAAACTCCCTTCCTACCTATGATTCTATGACCCATGAGTTCAAGACTTCATTCAAAGGGCCATCTAAGAATACCAGGGTCAAATAAAACAAGCAGCTATAGATATGTCTGTTATGTGATACAAAAACCTGGAAAATGTACATGTACTGTGTCTTATAAAACCACTATAAAAGTATATAAAAAGTAGAAACAGATTTTTTTTCCAATTAAAATGTTAAGTGTTTCAATTTTTTATGTGCAGTCATGCAAAGGGGAGGGGAGAAAAGAAGATGAATATTGCACTACGGATAGTTAATCTCTATTTGAAGCATTTTATTAATCGGAGTTAAGGGGAAAAACAGTGCACATCAATTGGATCCAACCAGCTCTTGTTTATCTTCCACCTCTGTCTCTGTTTGATGGATGTTGTTCATGCTCTTCGGTTTACAGTAACAAACAGGTTTTTAATTTTTCTAAACTCCATCTCTCCCGTGCCATTCTGTGATGGATGATGTGACAAAAGATTCCTATGTGAAGCTTGAATACTAAATAAATTAGCAATTTTAGAAGCTGAGCATCCTTCACCCCTGACTGCATTACAGTTACTGTCACTTTTCTCCATCTTTACTTGCTTAATCTCTGGTGGTATAACAATGTGCTTGGCTCATGACTGAGGTTCCAATCTATATGTCCCTGCAACAGATGGGGTGTATGGCAAGTAGGGCATGCAGTGAGTTTCCAAAGAGCAAGGCGGCATGGATCCACCTGTTCCTTCCATATGCTCTAACAATCCTCAAAGCTGTGATGAACTACACACCGAATGCTACACTGTGATAGCACACCCACATTGGTCAAGCCTCACTGAGGAGTGCTTCATTTTTTGATGAATAGGAAAGATGATTGTGTTGACTCCAGAATATGGTAAGTTATTTGAGCTTAGTTGCTATTGTAATAAATGGGAAATTTTGTCCTGTTGTGAACAAATTGAACTGATTTCAATGGGCATTATGTTCAGCTACCCTAGTCTGGATCTTGGGTTTAGCTTCCATGTCCCAGAGTGCGGGGTCATTAACTACCCACCTCTTCAGACAGAAACTGCAGGTCTTTCCCTTTCTTAATTTGTTTCGTTTAGTCGTTTAGTCGTGTCTGACTCTTCGTGACCCCATGGACCAGAGCACGCCAGGCCCTCCTATCTTCCACTGCCTCCCGGAGTTGTGTCAAATTCATGTTGGTCGCTTCGCAGACACTGTCCAGCCATCTCATCCTCACTCATCCCCTTCTCCTCTTCCAATCGCACTTTCCTAACATCAAGGTTTTTTCCAAGGAGTCTTCTCTTCTCATGAGATGGCCAAAGTACTGGAGCCTCAGCTTCAGGATCTGTCCTTCCAGTGAGCACTCAGGGTTGATTTCCTTTAGAATTGATAGGTTTGTTCTCCTTTCTTAATTACTCTTTCTTAAACTTAGTATCAAGCCATGGAAAGGAAGTTCAAAGGAAAATAAAAACAAACAAACATACTCTTCTCTTATGCCATGTGAAAACATAAGTATGCAACACTTAAGCAAACTTTTTAGTTTACAGCGTTTAATGGAACCCACCCGGAGTAGACTTTGTCTAAAAGGGTGGGATAGAAATCTAATAAATTAAATAAATAAATAAACAAACATATTAGTCACTGGTTTAGGGGGAACAAAATGGAAAAATCTACCAGCAATACAAACAAAATTATCTGTTTTACACACCAGATCAAAATGAGCTTGAATGTCTCAATCATTTGGGCATTTAGATTAAAATAACTGGGGCAATATAGTAGTTGAAGTCTACTACTGACCACTCAATCAGGAGGAAGATACAGCTGAAGCCTTTGAAAACTAAATTGCAAGAGTTTCAAAGAGACATGGTGTAGTAGTAATGATATCTGTTGGGAGGCATATTCTGCCAAATACGGACCTTCCAATAAATTTCTTGTGTTGCTGATGATTTTCTCCTATAAACAGTGGAGGAAAAAACTAGAGGAACAACTAGCCTTGATTTGATCCTAAGGAAAAGGAATGACTTAGTGGATGAAGTGGCAATAAGGAGAAGTTTGGGAGAAAGTGACCATGTGATACTTGAGTTCTTGATTTCAAAGGAAGCAAAAGCTAAACAGAGCCACATGTGTATGCTGCTTTTTAGGAAAGCCAATTTTAATAAACCCAGAACAACAGTAACTAAGGTGCCATGGCAGAAGTTACTAACAGGAATAGGAGTCCAAAATGGGTGAGAGTTTCTTTAAAAAGAAATTCTCAAGGCAGAAAAAGAGTTGGACAGCAGCAAAAAAAAGACCCATATGGCTTCATAAAAAGCTTGGAGGGCAACCAAAAACAAACAAACAAATAAACAAAAATGACACATGTAGGAAGTGGAGGAAGGCCAGGTCACAAAGGCGGAACATAGACAGATAGCAAAGAATTGCAATTATGGTATTAGGAAGGCAAAACCTGAGAAAGAACTGAGGTTAGCAAGAGTACCTAAAAGCAACAAAAAAGCATTGTTCAGGTACACACGTAGCAAAAGACAGAGAAAAGAAATAGTGGCTCAGGTATTAAGTACAAAATGATAACAGATGACAAAGAAAATGCAGAAGTGCTCAATTCCTATTCTGGCTCATTTTTTCCCCAAAAGAGAATATAGGACCCTTTTGGCACATGTGAACTAGAAGTGGAAGAGACATGACTGAAGCTTGAAATTGACAGATGAATATTCAAGGAATACCTCATTACTTTGAAAAAGTTCAACTCACCAGGATAGAACTATCAGGCGGACACACTGTTGGTTGCAGAAACATAATCGGAGAGAACTTATCAATGTTTCTTTCTCAGACTCAGAGCTGGTGACAATTGGGGTACCCAAAGTCTCAGTCCTTGGTCTGGTCCTCTTCAAAAAATTTTATCAGTGACTTGGATAAGGGAGTACAGAGAATGCTTATTAAAATTGAAGATTATATAAAATGGGGTGGAATAGCTATTACTCTGGAAGAAAGAAACGAAACTCAATGGAATATTCGTAGGGCTAAAAACAACAGAATGAAATTTAATAGGGATAAGTGCAAAGTTCTGTAACCTGGGGGAAAATAAACCATATGCACATTTACAAGATGGGGGATACTTGGCTCAGCAATACTACATGTGAAAAAGATCTTGGAATAGTTGTAAATTAGAAGCTGAATGTTGGGGAACAGTGCAAGGTGGCTGCAAAAAAAAAGGCAAATTGTGTCTTAGGCTACATTAACAGAAGTAAAGTCTTTAAATTTCATTAAGTACTAGTTCCCCTCTATTTGGCATGAATTAGGTCTTGTCTTAAATATTGTGTTCATTTCCAGACACCACACTTTAAGAAGGAGGCGGACAAGCTGGAACATGTTCAAAGGAGAGGAACAAGGGTGATCATGGGACTGAAAACCAAGCCTTTTGAGGAAAGAAAGAAAGATCTGTGCTTGTTTAGCCATGACAAAAGACTGAGATATGAGAGTACTCTTCAGTTACTTGAAAGCTTGTCATAAGGAGGAGGAGCAGAAACTGTTACCAATCATTTCAGAGTACAGGGCATGTAATAATGGATTCAAGTTACAGAAAGCCAGATATTGTTTGAATATCATGAAAAACCTCCTAATTGGTAGAGCAGTACAATAATGAAACTAATTACATTAGAGGATGATGAGCTCTCCAACACTGGAGGCATTTAAAATTGTAGCATTGAGCAGGGGGTTAGACCTGATGGCCCTATAGATCCCTTTCAGTTCCATTGGTCTATGATTCTAAGATCTACTGTATGTGCAGAAACACTTTTTATTTGCTTATTTATGTTTTATAATGCCATCCTATGAGAAACCTTTGACTGAAGTGAATCATGTAATCCAGAAATTTGTTTTTCTCACTTTACTTTCAACATGGAACAGTTGTGGCTGATTGCCTTAGAGTGTATCTATCTCCAGTCTTCAAAGTTATAGCACTTTGAAATCACTTTAGCTGGCAAAGTTATATCCTATGGAGTCTTTGGATATGTTGTTTGGCAAATTACATGGTCTTTCTGCTACAGAGTTCTAGTGGACTCCATCAAATTCATTTGCAAGTTGAAATCCATTAAGGATCATGGGCTGGTTACTAAAGAGGACTACTACTATTGTGCCATACCTGGAGGAGCCTTCTTCCTCCTCTAGCTCAAGGATGACATACCCCAGCTAGAAAGCTCTGCTGTCATAAGCAGAATTCAGGCCCCCAGTTGACGGCTTCTTCTATGCTCAAAGCAGAGTCTGGGACCTCTTGAGATACAACAGATTACCCACCCTTTCCAGATGAAGGGGACTCGGTAGCAAAACTACTCCTAAACTCTAGGAAGACATGGGACCTACAGACAGAGGAGAGCCCTCAGCCAAATAGGAGTGCAACATTCTGACAGAAGACCTTTGGTAGGAGAATTTCCTCATGATTGCAGATATGATGGGGGTCTCTCAGCTGCAGAGGGTATAAGAATGCTGCTTGTTATCAGAGTGGTTGCTGAGAACAACACGGGTCTTAGCCAGCTTATTTCTACCTCATTAAATTCCTTGGAATCTTGTTTGATGCTATCCTGGCAACTTTAACCTATGCCTTGCTCAAGCAACTCCTCTTCTGGCTTCTCTTTACTTTTATTGATTACTTTATAAGTATCACTCATCTCTGACTTGTATTATGACTATCCCTATTGCTTATTCGGATGACCTGCCTGATTAACATATCTTCTATGTACCAAGCCCTGGTCTGGCTGTTTAGTCTTTCTCTCAGCAATCCTTTGAGATTGTTACCTTGACTGGCATGCCGTTAGGTCCTGTTAGGCATTTACAATAGAGATTAGGGTAACAGGAAATGTGCCGCAACAGGAATAAGAACATGACTGGTCAGGCAATCTAGTTATATGTTTTTAGAAAGTGTCAGTCAGAGATTGGTTAGTAGTTTACAGTTGTCAATTAAAAGAAGATCTGAATGGCCATGGGTTAATACAGTCTTTGAAATGACTGAGACACAATACGCATATTATAGATACAAATTATGTTAGAAGCTGATACCACATTTAGGATTCCAGGGTCTAAGCAATTATACTTGGAAATAAAGCCTGTCTTTAACTTCAATGGCCCAATGGGGGAAAGAGAGGCAAATTAATTTTCAAAATATGAAAGATGCGATTGCCTGTATCAATTACAAATTTTTCAGCACTTCACCAAATATCCTCTTTTAATGACATGCTATCTTTATATAATACATGTCGTAACTCTCATAATCTGAATATAAGAAATAACATTGTAGGAAGGAACAACTCAGTGCCCCAAACAATCTATGTATCCTTTGGTAAGGACCATGCTTCTCATTCTTGCCTTGTTACAGATTGTTTTTTTAAAAAACCTATTAACAGATAAGAAAATATAAAAATCTGTCACGTACATTGGTTTAAAATAGACTTTTTAATGGAATGGATCTCTCAGTTCTAATAATCGCAAACTCAGAGATCTATTTCTTCCTCTTACTTATAGACTACATTTATTGTTTTTGAAACATGGCCAGCCATAAACTTTAGCTTGAGCTGAATCTCTTGGTACTGTTTTCTGCTCTACAAAACCACTATTCACAGTTGGAGCCTTCCAAAATGTGTATATTCCCACAATATGTCTTCAGTGTTAAGTCAGGGAACTCAGGATGCTGTCTCTGAATTGTTGAGGGTGAAGCCAGGTCAACAGCGAACAGAGATAATAGGATAATACACACACCCCTCTGCACAGTAATTCCAGAAAGAGAAGAGGGCTTCATATTGCTAATACATCATGGAATGGAAAGAAATCTTGGCAGGTGGTGTTTCTGTGTCCTTTGAGTATCAATTTTTTCAACACATGGCAGGAGAGATAAGGGGAAAAATGTGGAGGTATGAAAATTTAAAGTACAAGATACTGTGGAAGAAGCAAAAGAAGTTTTTGTCATCAGTACCCACATATTTTCAGAGAAGAAAATGTTTGCTAAAATAGAATGCCTGACAAACTGACACATTTCATGTATTTTCTCTTCCTAAACCTAATCAATTGTATAAATACTATAAAACAAACTACATAAGAAAATAAAGATTCAAAAATACGTATTTCTGAAATCAGCTATGGTTAAGAAACTCAAGTTAAGGAACCAAGGGCGTTATCCCTAATTATTCTGCTGTTATACTCCTCCTATATAAGATAAATCCCAGTGTATAAACTATAAATCTCCTTTTATCAAGTAAATCCTAGTAAATCTCACTGAGGTGGGTTTTGAGCCCATGGTGGCTGCTGGGTTGTGATTGCAGTCACCTCGTTCATTTTCCCCAAATGTAATGCCTGGAAATTTCCATAATTCTGAGGCATTTTAGATTTTTTTAAAGTGGTAACCACCATCAAGACATGGAGAAAATATTTAATCTACAAGAAGGCAGGCAGGCAGGCAGGCAGGAAGCCATCAGACCCTTTTGTTAATTTCAGACTGTCAGCTTTTGACATGCCACTAAAAATGTAGGTTTTTTAAGCTGCTTCAAAAGCTGACATGGGTTGAAAGTAGTGTATGGTCATGGCAGCATGCACACATCTCTTCTTTAAGTTATAAACTAAGGTAGCTGGGACTGCTCTGTAAATCACATGGAAAATGTAAGACTGTGCACTTGGCAATTCTTATCTCTGGCACTTTCTTCCCATCCACCAGAACAGGCCATTTTCGATCTCCAGACTCACATGTTATTGTAAAATCACCATAGAACTGAACTAGAGCTACATGTTAGGCATTCTATAGCTTTGTCACTGAAAACAACTGCAATTTCCTAAAGCTTCACTCGCTTGCCATGCACTTTGATACAAATTATTATGGCTGCATGACCAAGGCTAAAGCTGCAGAGAAGTCAATCTTCGGGACAACACCTGGGACACAAAAATGTCCCCTTAAAACTATTGGTTTTTGTCATTTGGGTAGTTGGTTCTTGTTGTCCTAGCTAATGGACAACAATGGCATCTGGACAAAAAATGCTTTATGCTTTAATAGGTAAAATTTTACCTATTAAACTGATATTTTCTGGTTGTGATCTGTTTAGCTCCATGGGTTTTCAATGGGTTCATGAAATACAAGAAGTGTGCATTTGATCATAATCCTAACCCTGCCGCTTATCCTCAACATGGACATTCTCATGAGCCCACCCAGTACAAGCTTTTTATGGCCAGTTACGAGACATCAGCTTTGAGCACTAAGATATCTTATTCTCCTTTGTGGGAATTAATTGGATCTCTGGAAAAATGCAAGCCAACAATAATGTTTATAAATTGTTCTTGCAATGTAGTACATCTGAAATTTGAGAGTTTTGACCATCTAGACGCAACAACAAAAAGTTAGCGTCTAAAGAAAACTGGGTAGTGTTGGGGTGCAAGGCTGGGGAACAAATTTACACACCTGGGTACCCACATTCATCCCAGTTGTCTTATACATCCAGCCTCTCAGTGGTACTACTCTGCTGTGGGGAGCAGGGACCCATTAAGACAGTTCACCCCTGCAGGCTATTGGATCCAATTGGTTTCCAAGTTGTAACTCAGGGGATACCGGCTGATCCGGTTGGCGCTCCTGTCAGTACTCTGGTGTATGGATGGTGTGTTGCCACTACCAGAGCTGCTGAAACGATTGCACCCAAACACCCCCTTCACTGCCAAGTCCGCCCAGCCTCTTGGTATAATCAACAACTACAGGTGATGAAGTAGAATAGGAGGAGACTGGAGAGCATTTGAAGAGGGTCCCCAATAGACTCTAACTTAAAAGCCACAAAAATCATGTCAAGTGTTTATTTAGCTAAGGAGAAGGCCACAAGGAGAACATACTTCACTATCCAGATAAATGAAGCTCAAGACTACCAGGCCAAACTTTTTCATATAGTATGCAATTTATCTGGGATTGGTCACAGTGATAGGCCTCTCATAGTATTTCCTGTGACCAATTTCCTTTTTTAAACATAAAGTGGAGGCCATCCACTGGGACCTTGACCACCTTTCTTCTGCAGTAGATTGAGCCAAGACATCCACTGTGCTACCTTGCCCAGTGAGCTTTACACAGTTTCAGCCTGTGATGTCAGTAGAGGTTGACTGGATGCTTGATTCATGCAGGGCCACCACAACCTCTCTAGATCTTTGCCTGGCCTGGCTCATAAAAGCCCCCAGGCCAGTAACAATGGAATGAGCCATGGCTCTTATTAATGCATCTCTCCTTGAGGGCAGGGTTAATTAAGCCCATTAAGCCCATTCATGAAAAAAAACCTAACTTGGCAGTGGACAATAGTAACAACTATAGACCCAGCACCAGTGTTCCTTTTCTTTGCAAGCTAGTGGAGAGAGTGGTGGCTGATCAACTAACTCTAGGAACTCATGAGGAAGATCAGTGCACTAAAACCATTCCAGTTGGGGTTCAGGCTGCACCATGACACAGAAATGTCATTGGTCACTCCAAATGGTCTCAATACCTGGCAGAACACTTCCTCTCAACAAGTTCTGCCCATCCTATACAATCATCCCAGGCCAGGCAGTTGAGCATATTGACCCTGAGAGAGGCCTGGAAAGAGTAAACTAGAAACTGGGCTTTTCAGCGGTTGCTCCACAACTCTGGAAAAACCTCCTGCCTGAAATCTATCTGGCCTCTTCACTGGGAACTTGCTAAAAACATTTTTAGAAAGGCCTTTACGGACCTTTTAACATTCTAATACAGTGGTTGTTCTAATATTTATATTTCCAGTCTCACTACCTTATTTCTATCTCATTTTAATTGTTTTCAGTTAAATTTGTTGGTGTATATGTGTTTAATTTTAATGTTATAATTATCATGTTTATTGATTTAAATTGTTGTTTGATGTTATATTTGTTTAATGTGTAAACTGCCCAGACTGTCCTTGGCAGCCATATGGGCAGTATAGAAGTCAAATGAATGAATAAATAAAAATACAAACTGTTTTGATATCCCTTGTGCTTCTGAAGAGGACTTTCTCACGTGTTGCTCCCAGATTGCAGGATATGCTCCTCTAAGAGAGGCAACCAATTCCTGCTTCTTTCAGGAAAAGTATGAGGAAATGTATTTTCAAATGGACCTTTCATACAGGTTTAGTGCACAACTATTTCACTGATTTTAATTGTTTCCCTGACTAATTTGTTTTTAATGCTAATGTAATAAATGCAATAAATGATGACTGGTGGAAAGCTGGCTCAGCTTCCATACGTAATACTTCCCTAAACTTAAAACTGAAATGGGTTCAGCAAAAAGGATGTTTGGACATAATGAATACTATTGCACCTTTTCAGGTAAAAGCTATGGTTATAACCTGTAGTCTCTTCCTTTTGGTTGGGTTGAAAACTTCTTTTGTTTTTAAATGATAATTATTGGCATTCATGTATAAGCAATATCATGCTTTGCTAAGTTATATCTGTCTACAACTGTAATTCTGCCTAATATGTAGGCAACATATAGTGGTTAACTGAGGCCTTACTGTATACTTACAAGAGACTTACATTTTGGGGTTGGAAAGATAAACACAAATAATCTATTACTGAAAACCTCACTGTTCCACTTTCACTGGAAAATGTATCTTATAGTTACTATTCCTAGCTGAGCACATTTTGCCTATATATACAATCTACTTTAATCCGAATACATAGGAACATAGACAAGTGCCTTATACTGAGTCAAGCCATTGGTACATCTGGCCCAATATTGTTAATGCTGACTGGCAGTGAATCTCCAGAAATTCATCAGGGTTTTTTCCTTGCTGAACCTAAAGATCTCATCCAGTGGGGTCTAGTTTTATGCTAATTTGGGGATCCTGCCTTCCTTCATATTTTTGAAAGAAAGAAGGAAAGGAAGGAGGGAAAGCTATTTTTTCAGGGACTCTCCCCCCCCCCCTCACTAGAGTGAGCAAACATATATAGGCATCCCTGACTTCATTGTCTCCTCTTGTCAGGAAGAAGAGTCCGGCTCTCCCACTTATGGATCTAGTGAGAGACTAGCTGGCTGTTTTGGGTCCGGATAGGAATTTTTGGCCTGTTTCATCTGATTGGCATATTTAACACAAGATGGGCAGAAGGTTTTTACTTATTTTGCACTGGCTGTGTACAGGATGCTTTGAGCAAATCAAGGGTTGCATGGATTAAATAGGTAACATTGGTGGTTAATGCAGAAGGGGTCAGAAGGGGTCTCCAGATTCTTACCCAGGTTTCTGCACTGTGGGAAGTCCCTCTGCAGGGGTTGGGTGGTACAAATTAAATATTATGGTCCTAATTCAACCCATCGTATGTTTATCATCTCATTATTCTGGGAATTGGGGGTGGGTGGCAAAGGAAAGGGACCTCTAAAAACAAGTCAGCAAGTAAACATCAGTCACTACACTCCTGATAAATAGTTGTTGAGTACTAGGAGGTAGAAGAGAATCTTCTAAAACGTGGCAGAATTTATTCACAGACCAATGTAAGCACATTATTAAGAACTGTGCAGAAACACAGAGCTATTATTGGCAATGGCCTTCAAACGTACACTTTTTTGCATTGAGTCTAAAGCCTACCAAGGTGCTCATGTAAAAGATGGTAAAATACATTTGCTTTTAAAGATGAAATTGTGGTCTTATGCTACATATCTAATCTATCCATTTAAATCTGTATGACAGGAAAATAACAAACACAAAGGATGTATAAGTGACCTGAGGAACACCACCTTTTCCGTTAATCTTTTGAAAATGGAAGAAAAGGAATAGATGCCTTCAAAGAAAATTAAATGGAGAAAGCAGGGGGGGGAATTGTATGATGCCCTTATCTGTTGAAAGCAGAGGTTCTCTGAGAGGTTGGAAGCTATGGGAGGGGAGAAAATGATCCCTTAAAGGGACAATGTCATCCGCTTAGATCAGAAACAACCTTGCTTAGCTGAGAGATGGCAGATTGCTGGCACCAGACTCAGCAGGAATGTGACTGTATTTTAAGCTACATGGAAGCATCACACTTCAAATGCATTCAGTTTTATTTGAGCATATAGAATAGAGAAGGATAGAAGACACACAGGAAAGGGGATTTGTTAGAATCCTTTTAAATGTGGGAATTGACAGCCTACCTTGAAAGGGACTTGTACATTTGATGCCTGATGGTCCTCCTTTGTAAATGCATGAATTGCTCTCTCACACACTTGGGTATGCAAGACGTAGGCTCTGTCAAGCTGCCAAATATCCAAAATCCTGACAGGCACACAGCAGTACACAGGTAAACGGGTCTGCAGGTGGTGTTTCAGTAAAAATATATTTTTCATTCTTGTTTAAGATTCTCTGTTTTGTTGCACACAGAGAGACTGATTGGATCGTCTGAGTTTCTGTGATGGTATGACAGATACTAATGCTTCAGAGCCTGGACTAAATACTATTTCTGGTCCTAACTAAAATAGTCAATTGAATTAACTGCTCAGTGGTAAGTCACCACTTTTTAAAATCCTGTTAATGAAGTGAGTGCTTCTACTTTACTTCAGGCTTGCAATTGGATGTAAGGCATTTGTTCCAACAAGCCTAAATGCGTGATTATGACTGACATGGTTGATATCTCCTTTCATGACTGTCAAATGCAGTTCATGTGAAACAACATGTTTGTGAGGTGGGGGTGGGTCTTTGAACATGTTCAGCTGTTTTTTCACCCACTATCTCACCTGGCCTCCATGTATCTGCAAGATCAGAAAGTGTGGATATCTAGTAGACCATCTCTTGAAAAATATTGAATTAAGAATGGAAGAAAACCACATGCTGCAAGATGTGGTGCCTTTAAGATTGCAAGGAGTATGGCAAAAGAAAGACAACTTTTCGATTTCATTGGGATTTCATTTCCACCCATACATGTTTCTATGAGCTCCTCTTCTTCCTCCACTTTCTGCTTTCCTCAGTTTTCTCCTTATTCTGGCTGTTCTACTGCCCAGTGCACTGTGTAATTTTCATTGCTTCTGCTATCTGTACAACTGTAGGCATACATTAAATCAAGAGATGTGACAGAAACCTGGGTAGGCACCAAAGTGTTCGGTAATAATACCAGTAGCTTGCTTTTGGTATTAGCAAGCACACACACTAGTCACACATAGACTTTCTGAAAGCCCCTCAGGAAATCAGATAAACCCAACTGAGAAAGCCACAGTCAGCTTAGCAAGGGGAGGAAAATTCCAGCAACCTCATCTCTTTTAGAGCTAACACCAGCACTGCAAGGTATACCAAAACAGTGTAATGCACAGTGTAATGATTTCAGAAGAAGTTTGTAGACAGCCAATCCAAGCTCTTATACAGTCATGGCCAAAAATATTGGCACCCTTGTAATTCTGTCAGAAAATGTAACTCTTCTCTCAGAAAATTGTTGCAGTTGCAAATGTTTTGGTACTCACATGTTCATTTCTTTGGTTTGCATTGGAACAACACACAAAAAATAGAAGAAAAGTCAAATCTGATACAATCCCCCACAAAAACCCATAAATGCACTGGCCAAAATTACAGTGGTGCCTTGCATAAAGAGCACCCCGTTTAATGATGAATCCACATAGTGATGAGGATTTAGCGATCACAAAAGCGGTCGCATTGTGACGTTTTGAATGGGTGAAAATCGCATGGCGATGATCGGTAAGCATTTTGCTTACCGATCTTCGCATTGCGATGTTTCCCCAACAGCTGATCGGTGGTTCCAAAATGGCCGCCGGGATGAAGAACATGGCCGCCCGCAACGTTTTTGCGCGGTTTCCTCGCTTACCGAGGCGGCAAAAATGGCGGCTGTATGGAGGATCTTCAGATAATGGTGAGTTTTTCCCCCATAGGAACGCATTAAACAGGGTTTAATGCATTCCTATGGGTTTTTTTGCCCCGTATAGCGATGACTCCGGATAGCGACGATTTATCCGGAACGGATTATCGTCGTTATGTGGGGCACCACTGTATTGTCACCCTTAACTTTGGTAGCACCCCCTTTGGAAAAAATAACTGAAATCAGTCGCTTCCTATAACTATAAATGAGTTTCTTACACCTCTCTGCTGGAATTTTGGACAACTCTTCTTTTGCAAACTGCTCCTGGGCCTTCAGATTTGAAGAATGCCTACCATAGCATACCTTTTCATTTAGATGGTGACAGACAGTGCAAGCTGACACCATTGTATCCTGTGTTGCAGATTAGCATGAATTTATTTGGAACTTAATCTGGGTTCTGTATCCACCATTCAAACAACCCTTCGTTGTAATTTTTCAGTAATTTTGTTCTTCCGTCCATGTCCAGGAAAGTTAGCTACAGTGCCATGGGCTGTAAAGCTCTTGATGATATTGCACACAGTGGCCACAGGAACATTAAGATCTCTAGAGATGTAGCCTTGAGATTTTCAATGTTTTTCCACAACTTTTTCTCTCCAGTCCACAGACAAGTCTTTACACTTCATTCTTTTCTCCATGCTCAGTGTCACACACAACACAAAGGTTGAGTCAACTTTTCTCCATCTTAACTGGTTGCAAGTGTGATTATTATATTGCCCACAGCTCTTACTTGTGACAGGTGTATCTAAATACAAATTATAGAGAGACCGGCTTGACGCCATGATGAGACAGCAGCAGGAGGACAGAGTTCTGTCCCCTGGGCTGAATTCTGACCTGTTTGGGACACCCCAGGGTGTCGAAACCATCCAAAAGGGTGGTGAACTGGGGGGGGAAGCCTATTGATCACGGGGGGGGGATGGTGGTCATCCCTGTTTGATCGAGGAAACTCCCTAATCAGCCAGAGGGCAGAAACAAGCAGTTTTTTGCTTGCAAGTTGTCGGCAGCCGGCAATAAGAGAAGCAACAATCAGCTATTCAACATCAGTGTTACTATCGGGTGAGATATATTTTTACAACTAATTGCTTATGATTACCCCTGGAGAAGACAATTCCTATATACAGAAAAAAGAATCTTCTATCAATCTCATCAATCATAGAGTGGCAGAAAATCTGGAGAGAGGGATAGTTGATGCAAAGAAAATAATTTAAAGATTTATGGGACATTACTTATTTAAATACATTTAAAATATATTTTAAGAATATTATAATTTGGCATTATAAATCTTAAGAATTTTTCTCGTAAGTTATTACTAGTTCAGTCTGGACTTATCTTATGTTTTGACTACTTGAAGTCTTTTGGCATAATGCCCAGAACAGTGACCTTGAGTACTCTACTGCTGTTTAAAGCTTGGAAACCTGTTTTTTATTTCTTTTGATTTTTTAATGCCTGGCTGGAACATAGACAAATTAACCCTAAAGTGGATCTTTTTAAACTGTACTTTGGGAATTAGTATATTGGGCCAAAGTGAACTTTTTGGAACAACCTCCAGGGACTTGGAATTTCAGTTTTGGCTGATGCAGAAATGTGGGAACTAGGCTACCAGGACATGGATACAAACACTGAATTGGACTGTGGTATTTGGGGGTTTTGAACCTCGGTTCAGGCCTATTTGGCCAAAGTAGATCCTTTGAAACTGCCCCGGGAGCTGGTAGTGTTTGTGTTTGACCAGCTGGTGTAAACCTGTGGGAATTAGGCCATCAGGCCGCAGATACAACCATTGCATTGTACCTTGGTACTTTGGGGATTTAAATCTTGGTTCAGGCCTATTTAGCCAAAGTGGACTCTTTGGACTGACTCTGGAGACTTGGAATATCTGTTTAGCTGGCATCAATTTGCCAGGGATCAATTAGGACACAAATACAATCATCAAACTGGACTGTGAGATTGGGGGCTTCGAATCTTGGCTTAAGCTCTTGGGCAGCTGGAACAGAATGGCACAACAAGGACAATTTTGGGATGAAGCAAAATCTACCCTTCAAACAATACTAGAAATAGTGAGATCCCACTACCAAGAGACAAAATTATTCAATGAACATCTGAAGAATTATAGTCAACAAAAGACAGGGAACAACAAAGAAGGAAATGAGAGTGTGCCAGATGATGTATGCCCAATCAAAAGAGGAGCTGGAGGAAATTAATGAGGAAAACCTAAGAGAAACAACTTCAGTCTTGGATCCAAGAAGAGTATTAAGGGAAGACAAGGGCAATTTAAGCCGCCTAGAATGGTCGAAATGACTAGATAGGCGGGGTATAAATAAAATAAATATATAAAATAAAATAAATAAGGGGAGAAAATCAGCAAAATTAATTTTAAAAAGCCTTGAAGATCTATTGAAGTGCGTAAAGATCTAGTAGAGATAAATCAGATGCACAAAATGGTTTCAGAGGGCATGAAAGATGGCAGAGTGCTTAGAGAGACAGAAACAAAAAGTGAAAAAAGAGAAATAAGAGAGGGAATTACTTAGAAAGATAAAAAGGGGAAAAATAGGAAGGGGACCCTTAATGTTGAAAAACATGTATATATTTAACTTAAAAAGGAGAATTAAATTGAAATAAGGGAGCTCTAACCAGGGTAAAGATGTAATATGGTGGGTTTTCATTTTAGGCAAATTAAAGCAGATATAAGTTTGGGCATGGATCTGGAACTACTTTTATTAAGAATGTTATTAGAAGATCTTGAGAATATTGTACACTATGAAAGCAATATTATGATAGTAGCTATATTATCTACTAAAATATGTACATGAATGGTTTGAATGTTTGAAAGATGTCTGGAATTTGGGGGGACAGCTGGGAAGACACTGAAGTGTAAAAATCAAATAATTGTAAGCAAATCATGTAACACGATGTTTGACAAGCACAAATCAAATGTAGATAGAGTGAAAAACTAATAAAATGTTTTTAAAAATAAATACAAATTATAGGAGCATCACATGCTTGAAAAGCAATTATTTCCTACAATTTAGACAGGGTGCCAATAATTTGGACCAGTGCATTTTGGGGTTTCTGTGTGGGATTGCATCAGATTTGGCTTTTCCTCTCTGTTTTTTTGTTTGTTTGTTTGTTTTTGTTCCAAAGCAAACCAAAGAAATGAACATGTGAGTACCAAAACATTTGCAACTGCAACGATTTTCTGAAAAGGGTTGCATTTTCTGACAGAATTGCAAGGGTGCCAATATTTTTGGCCCCTGACTGTACATACTTTCCCAACTATACACTGAAATTACACCCCATTATTTTTATTCAAGAGTAAGAGACATCAAAACCAAATTACAAGATGAGAAAATGCTTTTAAATCAGGAAATCTATTAATTGCAATAACCTGAAATACACAATAAGGAAGTAGCAAGTAAAATATGCACTAGGTAAAAGAAACTCCCACACAAGAAAACAAGAAAGCAGTCTAGCTTATTCCAAACGCTGGAGGACCTAATGGATAGACTTAGCATAGTCTCTCAGCTAGTGCAGAATCCCAGTTCTTACTGACAACATAACATGCTGAATCTCAATTTACAGGGTCCCCTATTAGTTCTGGAACTTTATACATTTTCTACATTCCCCTTGGCTGACAGTCATTAACCAATCAAAATGGGTTTCCCCCAGAACTTTCTGGAATACTGTCTTCTCTGCAAGTCTACCATGGCTCTTGATTAGAGTACAGCTGGGAACCAATTTGAAACTCCTTTTGAAACAGAACACACAACTTTAGATAGCTCCCCATGTCTCCCTTATTTCTCTCAAAATCCAAATGTCTGGCAACCTAACACCCTTTCCAACATTTATCTCTTCTACCATTGGCTCACTGCTGCCTATGATGATCCCAATTTAGTTCTCTGACAAAGGGCCCATGATTTACCTTGGGACAGTCCCGAGGCCTTTCAGATTTTCTGCATAGGAGTAATTAAACCACACTACAGCAGTCAACCCTCTGCTCATGATGGAACTTTGATCCCAATGGATTCAGGTAGGCAGCTCAAGGTTGACGTAGCCTTTTTCCAAGACCAATAAACTGTGTACCTAGCTCACTGAGGAGCAAAGTGTCATTCGCATAATTATGTTGCAAATTGCCCAGAAAATGCTCTAGCACTATGGGGCGGGATATGTCAAAACAACAACACACCTACAAATTTTTTTAAAAGGAGATACACCTGATTTGGTGAAGATCCTGCTTTTCTGGTTAACCGTAAAACAAGGAAGAAAGAAAAGAAATGAAAACTGGTGCCATCTGTGGCATCTGCCCAGGTCATGAATATTAATGGGCTGTCTGCATGTACCAGTGAGAGTGCTGGAGAGGGAGAGTCACCAGATATAAGAGTCTCTGCAGGAGGGGGAGACAGGGAGGATTTTGTAATTTTAGTGTTTGGAGTGGAGAGAGAGGGTTGGCGGTTGAGGGTGGATAAAACAGGATGTTTTATTAAGAGTTAATGACATCAACTGTACCTTCACCTGTAATAATAAACAACTTCTGTTTGGTTCTTTTTAAAATGACACATTACCTGGACCTCTATCATTAATAGTAAACAATGTTGATGTGATCAACTGGTGGCAATGACATGACACGTAGCTTCTGCCCTTTGTTTGGTGAAACAACGAATGGCCAGGCGGGAACGTGACACCATCTAAGAAAATAAAATAGAGAAACCTGAAATATTGTCAGCTTGCTGCACTGTTTTCTTGGAATGCAGCAACCATAAGGTGAACTCAGCAGTGGCAGCAATTCATCTGTACAGCAATAATCCTTCACAGAAGGATGTGCCATTTGCTTAAAGCAATATGTTAAATATGTGGCAGGGTTTTTACTTTGCATTTCAATAGCCCAAATAAGTACACACACACACACACACACACACACACACACACACACGCACACGCGCACACACACACACACACACACACACACACACACACACACACACACACACACACACACACCAAGAGAGAGCGAAAGAGAGAGATTTTTCTTTTTGACACATCATCTTCGCATAATCATTCTCATCATCCAATTTAATAACCACTCCTCTTTTTTCAGGTAATGTTTTCACCTGTAATTTTGTTCTAGATATTACCATAGCAAGATTCACATTATATGATATTTTATGAATGAAGTGATTTTTGGGGGGAGCGGGCTTTTTAACTGAGTCAGATGCACTGCTAAAACTGCATGTTGGTACAATGTGAAGAACATCTGCCTTTGTGCCAATATCCTGTCTCTTCCTTCACCCTTTTCATTGTGAACTCATATCTTCTGTCCTAATTGTGGTTTCTCAAAAAAACACAGTTTGCTAGACTGTAAACCCTGTTCAAAAGAAGACACTTTTTCATGTATTTTTTCAGAATTCCATGTTAAGTCATGTTAAACCAGTGGGCACCTTTTAAATCAGTATTTGGATTTCCCATGTTCCCTTAAATACATTTCTATACATCTTTGTCTTGTAAGTACATGATATTTCTTCTGCCTTGCCCCTCATGAGGTGTGCCAATTGATGGAAGACCTTCTTTTCTTCCATTCCTTCCTGTTATAGGGAACTTAGTTCAGCTCAGATGGCCCAGGCCATGCCCAAAGGAAGGCAAACTGATCAGGACTCAAATTTGACTGTGTCTGTCCCAGTATTTTCTGCATCACCCTAAAGACTCCCATTCCTAAGAATAAAGGACCTGAAATGCTAAACTGGGAGGGAGGGAAAGCTACACAGCACCATTAGAATTATTTCTGGCAGAAATATTTGCCTACCTCAAGCCCAAAGAATACAGGGGGTGTGGTGGAGAAATTCAGCAGATTATGAACTTTGGCAGTAATGCTACCATATCAAGAGAGGGGGGAAATTGAAAGGTTAGGAAAGAAAACCTTAATGTTCTAAATGTATTTTTGTGTAGAGCCTGTACATGGACATAAGACCCAAAGTATAGGCATTCAATTGCACATATTGTATACATGAACACTCAGTCCCAGTAGTCAAAGGGTTTTTTAATGAAGGGAGTGTCCCTATCAGTAGCACTCAGATGCCAGTCAGAAGATGGCAGACTTTGGATGAGGAAATGGTTGTTCCCTTGTCCCTCAACTCTAAGAGCCATTGTACAGAACTACTGTGCTTCTAAAAACAGTTCTCACATTTAGCTCTATTAGCTGATAGAAGAACCTGAAAATTACAGGATAACAATCCAGAGAGATGGAGGTTGCTGAGATAAAAAATATACTCACATTTAAAACCCATCTCAATATAAGTCAAGGTTTCTTAGGTGATTATAAAATGTGAAACATTGTGTTGATAGAAGTGGTCTACATCATTAAAGCAGGTAGTAGCATATTTGGTAGATGGAGCTGATGTAGTCTCAGAGGTGCTGGTAGGCGCTCCAGTTTTTGGATTCACCAGTTACCTGTGTTTGGAGACAGCTGTAAAGGGAGGGGAAGAATGAAAAGGAGAGAGCAAGAGAGAGAAAGGGGGAGTTATTTTAGTATTTGGCACTTGATATGTTGCTTGAGAAGTATGTGGGAATATACTATGTGGAAGGCTATAATTGGTTTGAACAAAAATAGAATTCAGCAAAGAAGAGGAGCATTGTTGTGAGCCCCAATGAGGCAGGGCGAGGAACAAGGAAAGGACAGAGCTGGAATGGGAAATGATGGGGTAAATAAGTCAAGGCCTCTATCAGAATTCAAGAACAGGACCCATGTTAATGAAATCATTTGCTATTGTTAGCTTGCTGCATAAAGTTCTTGGCGTCAAGCCCATAGTGAAGCTTTTTGAGCGAGACTCTTTCAGCTAGGACAGGGTGCTTGTCACTTTCTGCATACTGAAATGTTTTTGATTCCCCCTCCTGCTCTCTCTCTCTCTCTCTCTCTCTTTAGTATGAAAAATGTTCGATCCATAAAAATCATTGCCATCTCTTCTGGGAAAATCATAAGATTAAACACACACACACCAGACAACAGACCTTCCCCCATCTCAAACCATTATACTCCCAAATATGACAAGCTGGAGGAATGATTGAATGATAGAATGCGAAGGAAAAAAATAAAAGGAAATATTTGCTTTCTAGCAGGTATGTAATATACCCCTGCAGTCAGAGAACAGCTTTTCTAACACATAGCAATGTAGAAAGACTTCTTTTCTCCTGAACTACTGCTTTCTTTCTTGTGCTTATTCCATTTCTTCCTCACTCCCATTGTTGAATTTATTGTTACTACATAATGGAAAGTCATGAGGAGGTAAGGAGTGCCAGTGTTCGGATTGTTCTTTGAATAAATAAGCAGTCTTGTAGATTGTTATATATAATAAGTACTTGAGATGGGCATGAATTGGGAAAATGGTAATTTGTTTTGATTTGTGATTCATCAAGGGCAACAAATCATGAATAACAAATTTACATTTTTTCTAAAGAATCAATGAATTGATTTGTTGATTCAGTTTTGACTTTAAAACCATATAAAATGACCCTCAAAAATCTCTAGAGACACCAAAATTGCAGAGAAGAGTCCCCTGTCTCCCCTCTAAAAGAACTGCAAGTTTAGTGAAGTTTGAAGGTCAGATGTCTGAGTTATACACCCACAAAGAGGGCCTCTCCAGAAAAGTTCCTCCCAGGCATTCAGAGAAACCAAAATTACACAGAAGTTCCCACTGACTCTCTTCTACAATCCCTCCAAGTTTGGAGAATATTGGGTTTTGGACATCTAACATACATCCACAAAGTGGGTCCCCTCAGAAAGTGCACTTTAGCAGCTGGCTTGGGGAAAATCCAGTTTTCATCAAACTTGAAGGGATTGTAGAGGAGAGTCAGGGGAAGCATCTCTGTATTTTCTGGTGCCTCTATGTGCCAGGGAGGAACTTTACTAAGATGGCTGTTTGTGAATGCTTAAATGTGGAGGACCAAAACCCAATCTTGGTGTCTCTAGGTGCCTGGGGGCCCATTTTATTGCCCAATAAATCAGCACATCAAAAATCACAAAAATTCATTGATTCATATTCTTTGGGGCTATCAATTCATTCAAATTAACAAATTAGCAATTTTTGACAAATTTTGCTATTCATTTTTAAATTTGTGCCCATCTCTAATAAGGACTATATTGTTCGTTAAACACAAAGGTCTTCTTCCTTGGATAAACTTGAAGCCTGTTCTGCTCCTCTCCCTCTAATGACCACATCCTTCACATCTAATCTTTCCTTTCACCTTCACTCTGAAAAGACCATTACCCTCAGGGTATGCAACAGTCTTGTCAAATGTTAATCTCCTCTATAAACTGAGTTTAGCCATATGAAGGGGAATAAGAGGGAAGGGAGTGAGTGGGAGCAGTGAAAGCCCCTCTTCATTTATCAGTCATTGTTGTCATGGGCTGTAAAATCAGTTTTGACTTACAGTAACGCTAAAAATGTATGATCTCCAAAAAGTCCTGTAATCCTGTTCAGATCTTGTTGAGTCAAAGCCACAGCTTCCTTTTCCTGAGTGAGTCCTTCTCATATTTGTCTTTTTCTGCTGTCCTTCAACTTTTCCCAACATTATTTCCTTTTCCTCTTAGTTGTGTCATCTCTTGGTGTGACAAATGTCTGGTATCCTCATTTATCAGTACCCTCACTTTGCTCAGAGTGCACTTTCTGCAGCACGTTTTCCATAAATGAAATCTTTTTAATAGTTTTATAAACTACTGGAGGCACTGAAAGGAAGAGCACTTCAGGAGCAGCCCACCCCTCTGCAAAACCAGGTCTACAGCATTTGAGTTCAGCTCCTTCTTCAACAAGCTCTCAAATATAGGAACATCACCTCAGGCACATCTTCTGTTGCTGAATTTTCTTTTCTCTTTGGCTAGGAAACTGAAAAGGGACTGTCAGTTGAAAGTCCACAGCATGGTTCCACAGCTTTAGAAACCCTAGACAAGAACAAAGGTGAAGGTGTTCATTCATGCATTCTACATTATTAAACTGTATATATTTTTAAAACTATTTTCACCCTAAAGCAGTATTGGTTGCAATTCCCTCAGGTGGAACAGTGATGGGAGATGAATTCTCCCCTAAAATTTCCAGGAGGTATTGTTTTGCCTCAGTTTAGGTAAAATCAAAGAAAGGGTTTCCCTCTGTTTTGACATTTTAAAGATGTTCACTGCCACTTATCATGACAAGGAGATTCCCCACAGTCTGCATACAGTGTTCCCATGCCAAAATGTCCAATAAGAATGACATGACTTGAAGGTAGCATAGTTCTCAGGGGAATTTATTTATTTATTTATTTATTTATTTATTTATTTATTTATTTATTTATTTATTTCTTTCTTTATTTATTTATTTATTTATTTATTTATTTATTTATTATGTCTGTCTTCATAGGCTCAGGAAACATGGCTAAGAATATGCATAGAACACCATCCTTGCTTCAGCTAATGCTGCCAGCTTTTTATTCATGTCAAAGAAAGTCTGGTGCTGGGAGCCATTTCAACTAAGGTAAGTCACCCTCCCTAAATGCCTCAGAAATTTTCCTGTATTCTCCCAAATAAATAGTTGTCTCTACAATTGTCTGTAGAAGATGTATTGTTTAGGTTTGTTAACTGTGCATCATAGGCCTTCTAGTGACTATTTCCTCAATTTGGTGGATTGATGTCAAAAAGGAAATGCAAGCCTATTTGAATGCAAATGGAAGGCACATATGAAGAGAAACTATTTTAATATTGCATTTTGGAATACTCTTCCACACAGAAACCTAGTTTTGCCTGCGAACACAGTGATACCGCATGATAATTTTGTTCACAGTTGAAAATAGAACTTCACAGGCAACACAGAATAAATTACTAGAAAAGAACAGAGCAGATACCATACTGTATTTGAGGTAGCCATAAGGCAAAGTTTCCAGCTTAATATCTGAGCTTCATGCTATAACAAGCTGAAAATTCTGTGCAAGCTCATCAGGATAATTATTTCTGTTCTTCTTTTTGTGGGACTAGTGTGCTTGCAGGGTGGCCATCTTTGCTGTAATCACTGATTATATTTGTTGGATTGAATGCCTGTGAAACAAGTGTAGCCAATCTATTGCTACACTGTGTTGCACAGAGCACCAGTTCCTGTTCTCAAATTTGTAGCTGATGCGGTATGAAAAGAAGAGAAACCCTCATCCCCACCCACTCACCAATGGTTTGAATTGCTCCAATTTGTCCTGGCAATGGGCACCAGATGTCAGAGTATAAAAAGAAGCTGGGCCCAGCAAAAAGATTGCCATTTTGACCTTCTATTGAATTCCGGAGCTCTTGGCCTTTGTGTGCGTGTGCGTCTTTTCTTGTATTTTGTTTCTTCTGACCAAACCAGGCATTCGTAAACACACTGAATGGACTGGAAAAAGCTGTCTGAGTCTGGTGAAAGAAGTCACAAACAGAAGTGAGATGGCTGTTTGCCATTTGCCCTGTCATAGGGACATCTGCCACTGTTTGCTGGTGTGCTTTTTGTTGTGGGGAGAGGGGAATAAATAAAAAAGATTAACCTCAGCAGGGCTGTTTTCCCCTCTGCCTTTATAACTGTTTCTTTCTCCTTAGGGGGAAAAAGATTTTTATTTTCCCTCAGCCTAACCTTTAGGGAAGTTGAAAGAACTCATCCCCTCCCCACCCGGGTCCCCCATCCCTTCTGCTGGTGAAAGCTTTGATACAATTCCTCTTCTTTTACAAGGAGTGCTTAGTTTATTGTATTTACTAGTTCATTTGTCTTGGCAAAACAGGTTTGCTTCTGTAAAAATGCTCACAGAGTAAATCAAAGACAATACAGCCAGATGCTTGCTAACATTGATAACAACTCTGCTTCATGATAAAGTCAATCAGCTCCTATACAATTTATGTCTTTCAGCTTTTATAACCAGTTTTTTGGATAGTGGCTCTTAGATATGTGCAAGAAAATCTATGAAGGACTATATGTTTCTGTTTTCAGAAAGAGATAAACTTTAGAGAAGAAGAGACATTACTTATTGTTATTACAAATACACTTGTTTCTCAGCACTGAATGGGAGAGGCTCAAAGGGTCAAGCCTAAGAATTTGAACTCAAGTGCTAAGGATCTGCGCTTAAGATGACATGTTTGAAAAATTACTATTTTTTTAATTTCGGGAAGCAAATTAGCAGCTATTTCCAATTATTTTGGACTGGTAAACAAAGATTTTGGAATGACTCTCGCTGCTGAAATCAGTATGACAAGGATGATGACCTGATCTTGCTTCCATATCTTTTTAATTTCTTGCCTTAATGTTTGGTACTTGAAAATTATTTTACTTTCTGTACTTGAGGTTGCTTGTGGATGGAACTCTTAACTTCTGTGAGATGTTTTTTTCTTTGTCACTTATCAAAATGTGTAATATCCAGATCATTAAAATCAACCGTTTTATCTGTGATAACTTGCTTGTTCCAATATAGTACTGCAGTTTTGTTTTCTACAGCTGGAAGTGACCGGAATTTATGATATGGAAGAAAAATGTGAATAGTTCATAAGATTTAGCCAACTGCTGAAAAATGATCTTTGCCTGCACATATAACCTGTTTATGTTAGCTTAGGGCATCCAGCTATGACATGAGATTTTTTTTTAAGATTTGTGACAGGCCCTGCATATATCATTTAGACCTTGCTTCATAATTTCCACTGATGGTATTTAGTGCATAAATACCACTGATGGTATCTAGTGCAAGCAACCCAGAAGTGGATTGCACATTTAAATCCCTCAGTTTCAGCCTGAAGAGTGCCTAATTTAAGCCATAGGTTTCAATGTTGCTTATTGACGTTACCATCCAAGAGGTAACTGGGGTATTGTACATGTTATGGTTTCTCAAGCCATGAATACCTGTGCTTGGAGTCTTTCATTAATGTAGGCCTGTTCCCACTTTCAAGTTGTAATACTGTTAGTCCTTTATCATTTCCTACTATCATCTGATGAAGTGGGAATGTGGCCACATGCAGGTAATTTCAAGGATCAACTATTTGACTCATACAGATGTTTTTGAGGTTGATAAGTCCGTGCCTGCCCATGGTAAATAAAGGTGCTCTGTACACTCCTTTGGATGTTGCCACCAATATTTTGAGAGAAGGACTTGGTGTTTCCTATTTAAACAATCAAGATCAAGCTCACAATTCCAAAATAATATGTTAATACTGGGGTTTCTGGGCATTGATAGTCCAATTTTTCCTTTTGCATTGTGTTGTTTTCTGAATACCATCTTTACTCTATGAAAATACTTGTTCCTGAATAAAAGCTTAAGGTTGTGTTTTATACTGAGGTTTTTGTAAATGCCTAGATATTTACAGAATTTCTGTTCTCTGGAATAAACTGTCCATTAGTGAATTAATAGTTACTGCTCCCTGGGAATTTGTTTCTTTTCATATGAGATAATAGCACATTCATTAGTCCAAAAGTCTGTGTTGATATCTATACTGTAAGACTCAATGATGTTTAAGAAACAGCTCAATATTGTCCAGATACATTATATGTGAAACATCAGAGACAATTGTTTGGTATTTAGGCTTGTAAACTTTAGTGCTATCACTTTTTTTGACAGAGGATTTAAAACTAAAGAGAACTACAAAGGATTTTTTTCAATCATCTTGAAAAATACAGTACATTCTCTTCTAAGGATAGAGAAGGTCTCTGTGCCTTAATTTTGTCCTTTGTTTCATTGTGGATTTGGATAGTAAGTAATAATTATTTTATAAATTTTGAATATCCTAAAAATTTCAAGAAGCCATGAATGGGGCACATTGAAAAAACAAAAAACCCACAAAAAGACAAATGTTGTGGAACTCTGACAGTAACTTGCCAATTCTATACCTGTGAATAGATAACCTTCTGCAGTTATGGCATGAACTAAAAGTAAGCTGATCTTTGTATGTAGTTATGTCTTCAAGACAGCAGGGAGTTTTGGCATGCTTTTATCTTCTGAAGTTCCCTTAACTGCAGCATCAGCATAGAGGTGGTACAGGTTTGTAGGGAGGGAGAGAACAGATGGGTACCTGAGTGAAGTGATTGATAAATGTTAAATGACTGACATAATGCACATTTGCATACAGTTGAGGATTGGGCAATTCTATCACAGAGACATGTGCTGCCCACTTTACTCCTGAAGCACTCTGTACTAGCTGCCACCATCCATAAGGTCAGTTCCACATAGTGTGCCTTGCATTAATACCTCAATTAGTGTTACTAACTGAACCCTGTCCAAGAACAGGTATAGTACTCAAAAGTAATTTTAAAAAGTGTTCTAAGTAACTGAAGTTATTTGGATTTCAGTAATAAAGATGGATTGTTGTTGGAACACCATAACGTGTGCATTTGATATTTTAGTTCAATGGTTCCCTGCCTTGGTTCCCCAGATGTTTTTGGATTAAAAATCCCAGAAACTTTCACCACTAACTGTGCTGTCCAGGATTTCTGAGAGTTATAATACAAGAACATCTGGGAACCCAAGGTTGGGAAGCACTATTTTAGTTGGAGTGCAATCCCATCCAGAAGTTTACCTGCTCTGCAGGATCCTCTCTGAGGCCTTACTCCATTGGACTTCATACAATCCAACTTTCCCTTACGGGTGGGAGAAAACCTTGGAAAACTATCAGGCTCCAGAGCAGAGGTCACCATTTTATGTAGGCCACCACCATCCTACAGGGACTAGAACATAAAAGTGAACTCTTAACATGTCTTCACTCTTGAATTGGCCTCCTCAACCAAACCAGACGCTGTTCCAAGTCCTCCATACAGAGCACGTTACCATTGTCTTTTGAGACTGAAGGATGCCTAACAACATGTCAAGAAAGCATACAAGGTAGTCATGGTCAGTTCTTGCCAAGGCACAAGATTTGGTTAACCTGGGTAAGAAGAAGAAGAAAGAAGAAGGAAAAATAAAGAATAAAACAAAATAAAGATTATGTTTGGCTACAAGCCAGGATATAAAATGGTTGCAAGGTTATGAAAACAGTTACAACAATCAGAGATCAAGATTCTGGAAAAGAATAAGCAAGATTATGCAAAATAAGGAAAGCAGACTCAAAACACTGGCAAAATCATAGACAATGAACATAGGCAAAAGTTACTGTACTCAGGAAAACAAGAAAATAAAACTCCTGGGCTGAGATCCAGGATGGCTTGGCTACTTCTAAGTTCCATCTCTAAATTTCTGGCTAGCAGCCAGCATAGCCAGAAGCCCTGTCTCTAGCTAACTCAACATCACGTCCCTATCCAAAGCCTTCCAACCCTCTTTTTTCCCCTTCTCTGTCTCCTAAGAGTCATCTTAAAGATTCCCCCTGAAGCTTTCACTTGTACTTCAAAGCCTCAGGTGTGAGTCCTGCAGATTCCAGGTCAGGAATGATTTCTCTGGACTAATCTCCAATTCATTTGATTACTTTGAACTACTCAGGTGTGAATTGTTCTCCTATTGTATATCAAGATCTGCTTTCAGCCATTTGGCTACCTCAACTTTTAGCTTGAAGCATTTGGCCAATTTGACATATCTGAAGGGACCCACTTCCTCCTTGCTTGCCTGACACCCCTATGACATGGATGTTTCTTCTGACCTCCACTTTCATGGAAACTAAAGCTAGCCAAGGCACTTTATACATCCAAGTATCATTTAGGCGCCCTATCCATTTCTACACAATTTGTCTCTCTGATGTGGAAATTGTTGCCTTGCCTTGTTTTGGCCAATAGTCAAAAAAATGGAGGCATGGTTGTCACTGCTTCTGTATACTCAGGACTCTTTGAGGTCCCATACCTCATGTAGCGATCCTGTCACTTCCCTGTCATGGTCATTGTTATGGTGGTGCTGGGCCTTCTCACTGTCTTCCCATAATACAGAAGGCACTATTTTTGTGGAGTAGTAGTGAGAAATGCTTCTGCAGCATCCTATTTTTTAGGATTATAAAAGAATCCAGTACTAGGAAAAAGTGTAAGGATTTGGCTGGTCATGAAAATGGTGCTGCAAATTTCGTATTCTGATCAATTTCCCCAGATTTCGGTGGTCTTTTATACATTTGCTCAACAAGCACCCTTTAATTGTGAACATGAGGGATGACAGAAATGCAGTCAGGACATAAAATTTCCCAAAGGAAGGGGGGGGGGAATCATCCATAGCCCTTTTACCATTAGAGGACATTCTGAGTGTGATCTCCATCTGGTATAGCACCTGGTTAGGCTGAATATCTTAATTTCTTGTGAACATTTTTTCCACTTCTGTGAATGACTTCAAGGTTTTACCTATTGTTGCCAACAAGCAAAATGACTAAAGACCAACTTGAAAAGATACTTTTGAGAACAGTACTGCATCAGAGAATCAAAGAAACCCTTCTGTCTAAACTTTTAACTAAACACTGGGGTGGGAGGTAAAGAGCTATATCAGCTCTATCTAGTAACAATTAACATGACAGAAAAACACCATAAGGAGGAGAAAAGCTTACTCATTAAAAATAACCCATTAAATCTTCATGAAGATATGTTGTGGGGAGATCATACATCTTCAGGCCTGACATAAAAAATAATCTAATGTGATGCACAAATTTGCTCAGATATCTATGCCAGTAATTTTTCTTGATACATGGCACTTTAGGATATTCAATAAGTGGCACTCAGTTATTTATCTTCCAGCCAAAATATGTAAAGGATGGGGGAGGTTGGCAAAATTTCTCATTTAAATCCAATGAACCTGCACTCTAGATTGCATCTACCTCCTCAGCATTCAAATTGTTTTTCATCCAAAAGCATTTCATGCAAATGCACCCATGTTTACACATTTGCAGAAATACTTAGGTGCAAATAAATCTTCTGCTCTCCTATTTGCACCTTTTTTCTTTCCCAACTTGAAATACAGTCAAATCTGTGGAAGCAAAAAAATGGTAGTTTGTTGCTATCTGACACATCATGTAAACAGGTGACAGCTGCAGATAAATATTTCTGTTTGGGCAGCTGAGGAATGGAGTCTGATAACATTTATTACCATTATTGTTTTGACACAGAACAAAGAACATACATATGAGAAGTGGCACGCTGGGTCAAACCAAAGAGCAGGATAGTTTTTTCTACCCTTGGAATCGTAATGCTGTAATCCAGTTGTTGAAATGCTGCTGCTTAGCATAGTAAGTCACACTAGAGTAGGCCCATTGAAACAGTGAGAATTTGGTGAGTCAACATCCTTGAATTCCCTTAATTCAAATGGGCCTAATCTAGTTGTGATTTAGTTTAACACTAAGGCACAACTAGAGTAGGCCCATTTGAATCAATGGAACTTATAGAAAAGGTGATTCACCAAATCCTGACTTACTACACTATGCAATAGGATGGGTCTAATCCAGGCCAATTTATTTCACTAAGCAAGAAGATTTCAGCCTATGAATTTGTGCAGTATTACAGGTGAAGATTTTGGGGGGAAATAATCTCACTTCCCATGCCATCAAACATACCTGGAATTTTGCAAGTGATTAAAATGTAAATGTAAATCATACTATATATTCCTGTCATTAATCTCTTAACAAAATAGAGCTGCACTTTGTATTACATGTTCAATCACTAATGTGGAAAATCTCTGGAAAATCATGTTTTCACTAGTGTCTTTTATGCAGATATTTGGTTTTAATGGAAGAAGGAAAATAAAACAGAGACAATGTATTTTTTAAAAAGGAGATTGAGAAAATGTATACACGGTCTGCTTTATCACATCTGGTGCATCCCACAGACATACATAGGTAACATGCACATTTGTCCAAGAAAGGTGTGAACCAGCCTAGAGAAGCCACCATGGTGTTACTATACGTAGTATAGTATCGTAGTGGCTAGAGCATCAGACTAGGATGTGCAAGATGCAGATTTAAACCATCAAATAGATTGGGCAACCATGGACCAGTCACTTACTATCTACCAGGCCCACGTCACAGGGCTGTTATGTGCGCCAAGTGGAGATGAGTAGACCCATGTATGTTAACTTGAGTTCATTTGAGGAAAAACAGAATACAAATGTAACCCCCACTCACCCACCCAATATGGTAACTTGTAACTTCAATTATAGTGAAACTGATAATGTTGGCTTGTTATATTATCTTCCTCTTAAATAAATAAATAAATAAATAAATAAATAAATAAATAAATAAATAAATAAATAAATAAATAAATAAATAAATAAATAAATAAATAAATAAATAAAGGATACCTAGAGAATGAAACAGTTCCTTTAAGCCATAATGTGGAAAGATGGCTTGAAGGTGAGGAATGAAGTTTATAGTTAATGTCATTTTAAAATATATAGTTCAACAGTGAATTATGAATGTGCCGGTATGTAAAATTTGCTACCTTGTGATCCAAGTGTCCCTAATTGTGCAGGGGGAGGGTAACAACTACGACATAACATTTGTCAGACTGTCATTGCTCAGTTTTTGGCACAAGCCAGACCTCTTTATGTCTTCACTGCGGACTTTCCCACCTCACTGTTCAGCTGTCTGGTTTGACAATTGTTCTGCTGTCCTCCAGCAGTTGCCTCTTTGAGGAGAATCAGTCATCCTTTATAGCAGGAGGAGCAAAAGCCAATTCTCCCTGCCCTTTTTTATGCTGATGAATGGCTGTCTCCCATATTGGTGTGTGAGAGATGCTATGTCTGAACTGGAAGGAATCACCTTTCTCCGGTGCTTTGCCAATGCATGATCTAATTTACAGAATAAAGCACAACTGTTTCTAATGTACATCACAGTTCAGCAACATAGCAGAAGACCAGGATGGTATTTGATGTATGTGCATGTGTATATTGCATTTATGTCCTTCTTGTTCTTTGAGGGTGTCAAGGTTGAATAAATGGCTCTCAATGTTATCATCAACACAGCAACTCTGTAAGTTAAGTAAAGGCTGAGATGTCAGGTCAGACAGTCTGATGCCTGAATGTCTCCTTATGAGCTCTATAGATATTTATAGATCTTTAGGAGGAATCAGAAGCCTATGTTCATCACATTTATCTCAGAAAAAGAGTTAATTGCAGAACGAAATCAAATAATCATTTCCAATTGTATCAAAATCCATCTGGTTATCAAAGTAAAAGTTGATTTAGCTATCAGCCATGAAAGAAATTAGTTTGCAAAGCAATGTTATTATACATTGACCTTGCTTCCAGACTTGGCTGAAGAGCTGACTTATTATTTCACAGTAACTTTTTGTAAACTGGTGTTCTGACTTCATTTTTTGAAACACAATGCACACTTTTCAGATTGCAGTTTCTACACACACACATTTCCCCCTGTCACTGTACAAACAAAATTTCACACCTTAACAGAGAGATAATAACTAGCCCAAGATCACTCAGCCAGTTTCTTGGCCAGGCAGAGATCTGAATTAGTGTTTCCCCAGTCATTACCCAATATTTTAATCACTATGCCATGTGAAATCTCTCTCTCTCTCTCTCTCTCTCTCATTCTTTTCATATATTCATACAGAGAGAGAGAGAGAGAGAGAGAGAGAGAGTCATGCTGGCATTTTGCACTGTGACAAAGCACTGTAATATTGTCACTATATAAGCAGATACAGAAAATATGAGAATGAGTTAGAAAAGCCATTATCTGTCAATTCATCGGGCCATTTTATTTGGCACCTGAAAGCTTTTTCAGAATATCTTCTGTATATTTTCCTGCCATTAATATAGTCTGCATTTCTACAGTTTCCTTTGAATTAAAAGATGAATAGAACTCTTCAGAACTTTAATTTGGTCCATACATCAAAGCTACACTTGAGCGAGCTGGTAGACTACTTTACCACCCTCACTACAAACCTTTCAAGCCAAAGTACTGAAGACAAAATCAGTTTGCTTTCACTTATTGGATTGGGAACCAAGCATTTACAGTGCTCCAGAATGTACTGCATTTTGATAAGAACTGGTACAACTTTTTTTTAGTTTTATTTCTTCTCACAATGTAATCAGATGCAATCTGTACAAGTCAACGTCTTGATACACCCTAATGTTTAAACCAAATTATTTAGATTTAGATTTTAAAGGTTAATGGGACACATTTATCTTAGATTCAGCTTCTTTAAATTCTTACATTTATCTAGATTAAATCACCCATTCCATTCACTGAGATTTGTGGTTTTCAATGTGCTGTGAGAACCTGATAGTTTGTCAGAATACGTGGAATTTCTTAGTCATCCCTCTTTGAGGTTTGTTAGTCGATCCCCCTTGCCACCAACTTCTCTCATGTGCACTGATTCCAAGATTTGAGTTGGACCTCATGATGGCAGATCTCAGATTCAAATGGAGGACAACTGATTCGACTCAGGTTGGAATCCAATTTTCCATTCAGACAGTCACATGCTTAGCTCTCTCAAGAACCATGACTAAAAATCACCAAAAACAGCTATAACAACTCTTCCTCTTCCTTCCTCTTCTTGAATTGGATTAATGTTACAGAGATAACAGTCTCCTATGAAGAGAGTCTGCTCACAAAATATAGGGCAAATGTGCAAGTTGGGATTTTGTTTTCTACACAAACTTAAATTTTGATTCATTTTAATAGTAACTGCCACTAATCTATCTATTTCTTGGTGGAATTGGATGAAGAATATAGGCATCTTCCTGGAAGGTTCAGGGATTTTCCTGGAAGATTCAAACTCATAAAAACAGAGGGAATTAGTTTGCGCCTGAGCAAGCTTTACTATTTAGAGTTTTCCCAATGGAGGGAAAAAGAAAGGAAGGAAAAGGGGGAAAGGGAGAAAGAGAAATAAAAGGAATTCATCCTTCTAATTTTTTTCAGAGCTTGATGGACCATAGCAAATTTTAAGGAAACCACATACAGCATAGAGGTGACTTGTTCACTTTAGTTATGCAACCTGCAATAATTCTGAAGGTTAGATAAGTATCTTAGGGGAGACAAACTGAGTTGTGGCTGGAGTGATTCAATTCTCCCTTTCCATCCTGTATTTCATTTTTCAATTTGCATAAAAATGGCATATCATAGAATCATAAAATTATGAAGTTGGAAGCAGTTTATAAGGCCATTGAGTCCACCCCCCTCCTCAGTGCGAGAATACAAATCAAAGGATATGTGCCAGGTGGTTGTCTAAATTTCTCTTGAATACCTCCAGCATTGGATCACTCACCATCTCTAGAGGTAATTGCCGTACTGCTCTAACAGTTAGGAAGTTTTTCCTAATATTCAGTTGAAATCTGTCTTCCAGTAACTTGAGCCCGTTGTTGCATGCCCTGTACTCTGCGATGATTGAGAACAGATCTTGCCCTTCGTTTGAATGACAGCCTTTCAATTATTTGAAACATCCTATCATATCTGCCCTTAGTCTTCTTTTTTTAAGACTAAACATGCCCAGTTCTTTCGGTCTTTCCTGATAGGGCTTGGTTTCCAGCTCCTTCATCCTTGTTGCCTTCTTCTGAACTTGTTCCAACTTGTTGGCATCCTTCCTGAAGTGTGGTGTCCAAAACTGGACACGGTACTCAAGATGAGTCCTAAGCAGTGCCTAACAGAGGAGAACTAGTACAGTGGGGTCTTGACTTAAGAACGGCTCGAGTTAAGAACATTTTGACTTAAGAACCACTCTCATAGGAAAATATTGACTTGACTTAAATACTTAGATTTGAGTTACAAATAGAAAAAAAAACACGTGGGAGGCAGGGAAAGTGCAAAATGTGAACTTTCAGTTAACTGTTGGCCAGTGAAAAGGGTGCCTGTCTGCTTCCTCACTCCTCCCAGCGTTTAAAGAGTGGATTGGGAGACAGTCTTCAGACTGCCTGGTACTGTACTGCCTGGACTGTATTTTCCCTGCCTTCCCTGAACCTTTCTTGACCTAAGAAAAAAAGAAACAAAATATCCCCCTCTAGTGGTCAAAGGCAGAATAGCAGTTTCCCATTAGTTTCTATGGACAGAAAAGAGCAGATACGGATCAAATGGTTTTCAATGCATTCCTATGGGAAATGCAGATTTGACCTGAGAACTTTTTGACTTGAGAACCGCCTTCCAATACGGATTAAGTTCTCAAGTCAAGACCCCACTGTATCACATGGGTTCTGGAGACTATACGTCTGTTAATACCACTTAAAATAGAATTTGCCTTTTTTGTAGCCACATCACACTGTTGGCTCATATTCAGCTTGTGATCTACAATGACTCCAAGATCCTTCTTGCTTGTAGTATTGCTGAGCCAGCTATCCCTCATCTTGTAACTGTCTGTTTGGTTTCTTTTTCCTAGATGCAGACGTATCCTTTGTTGAATTTCATTCTACTGTTTTCAGCCCAGTGCTCAAGTCTATCTAGATCAATTTGAATTTTATTTCTGTCTCCCAGAGTGTTAGCTATTCTGCCCAATTTTGCATCAATCACAAATTTGATTAGAATTTCCTTTACCCTAATCCAATTTTTCTTATTTGAATTGTTTGTAGGTGTACCTTTAGAATTTCCTTTTTTCAGAAGCTCCTATCCTTCTTGGACTCCATTTCTTGTTAGGATCTCCTCCCATGGGACCTTACAGATCAAGAATTCTAGTAGAACATGGTGGCTCTTGCCAAGAGTTCCTCTTACTGATGCTTCCTCTGAGCAAGGAACCTTCACAGTACTAGAATGACTGGTATAGGTGCTAAGACAAAAAAATGAAGGCATTTTACTTGTCTCCAATTTAGTTGATGTTGAAGTCACAAAAAAGTGCAACAAGACTGGGATGGATGAGTGTGGTACCTTCAGCATTTTCCATACACCCACCCCTTGCTCCTTGGTTCCACAGAGTCCACCAAAACAGTGTGAATATTCTTGGTTTTGGTAGGGAGAAACTGTCTAAGATCACCAAACTTTGATTTAGACATCTGCCAGATATTTTGGAATCATCCTGATTTAGTTTTTGATTTGGGATTTGTCAGAATCCCAGCGCACAATCCGCTTAGCAAAAACAGCAGGCTCAAAAGGTTTGGGCAGCTCACCACATATTCACAGTCTGTGTATCAAAGAACACAAGATTCATCAATGAATGGGAGGTTGTCGCAGACAAAAATTTAAACACTATGTTGAATAGCTTCAGATGGTAAAAAATCAATGGCCAAAGATAAGGATAACTGGTGGATGTGTCTGTGGCTGTTTTTTTTTTTTTTAAATGGCACTATTTCAGAGTTCTTCAGACACTTTTTGACAGAGATTCTTGAAATAGCAGCCCTCTTTAAGAAAATACTTTGATAAACAGAGCATAAAACCTGTTAATTTTCTTTTTACGGTGTGTTTCATGAGTCAGAAAGAAATACCTCTCTTATAGTAAAGCCCAGAGGATGAGAAGTTGTTTATACAAATTTTGCAATTTATCTTTTATAGTCAGGAGGCTATTGCTTTCTAAACAAACTACCACATTTTAGGTTGTAATTAATCTCCACAAGAATAAAATTGACATCTAGATTATTCCTAACAATGTTCTTTATGAAACAATAAGTCCAGTGGCACTTTTAACACTTATAGATTCATTTGAACAGGATTCTCTGTGGATCACCATCCACCTCCTCAGATACATGAAATACTATGTTAGGCTTCAATTACACCTGCACCTTGTACATAGTAGGGTTTGGGGATCACTGTGAAACTGGGTGAAGAATATGACAGTTATTTAATTGACATTGACCATTAAGAATTAAACTAAACACTCTGGCAATCAGTAAGGGAGTTAACACATCTGTTATCTAATGCAATCCGACTCAGCAGTTTATTGTCTCTTAAGCAGTAAAAAGATGAGAAAGTGTTGTTTGTTCTAGGAGCACCCTATGAAGCAGTAAAGATGAAATGAAATTGCATCAGAACAAGTTTAAAATATATATTTTGAACATTTAGTGCTGGCTTGTGGAAACACTTCTTAGTAAACAGCAGGATTTCAAACATATGTCTATGGGCATGGCTCAGATCATAGCAGTAAATGAATAACTGAAAAAAATGTAATGATAGATATCAGAATTCATGTTTCTGATATCTAGTGTTTGGTAAAACCTTCATATCACTATTCTCTCTCTTTTAAAAAAATTACACCAGTGGTATCTAAAATTACTCCAAATTATAGAGCTAAGGATCACACTTGAACATTTTTGGCTGGCCATTAAACTTTTTTCAATCATTTTACTTTGGGACTGTTCAAGACTTGCCAGTAGATGTCAATGTTTATCAAGCTTCTGGTATTACATATTTTTTTTCAAAATGTTTAGTATACTTCTTTTATACCTGCAAAGGTAATACACAGGGCTGTGCACCTAAAATTACAAAAGGATAATGATATGAATGCAGAATATATCTAGGGGAATAACAGCCAGAAATCTAAGAAATGAAAGCTTTCAGCTATTAATTAAATTCCATTCTATAATTTCAAAAACCCTCCTTGGCAAAAGGATTGTTTTCGTTGGGAGTAAAAAAAGGCAGTATCAGTATTAGCTCTTTCAGAAGGTAGTCTGACATTGAGATGCTACCCCTGAGAAGGCCTTGTCTTTCACAGATGCACTGGACATGCATTCTACAGCCAAGAAATCCATTTCTCATTTCTTCATGTAGTATAATGCTGTCTATGGTGGGAACGATTCCTCCAAATCTTGGTCCTTATCTAGCCTAAAGGGCACAATTCACACATAAGAAGGAGTTGTCAACAGGCTTTGGGTATCTCCAGGATTTACAGAAATCCCCCTCCCCCCAAAAAAACCCTCCCAAAAACACAATTAGGGCAACTGCTTAAGAACCTACTCATTCTCACTGACCTTGAAGTACTGTACTGTCTCTTGGAAAGGGATGTAGTTGGTGGATAGATAAGAATTTGGAGGAGATTATTGAGATATGTTCAGAGAATTCAGGGCTGGAACCCATGATTTCTCTGAGCAAGCCTTGAAGTGTTTGTTTGTTTAACCACGGACACAATTTGCGGGATTCAAATGAGCTGCTATTGGGTTTCAGTATAAAAGTGGGTCAGGACAAAATGGATATTTGTGTAGAGCTAGGTAACATAGATCCACTTCTGTTCTGCCTGTTGTGGACCCAAACACTTTATTTTGTTCTCTATATACTTACATTGCCTTTTCAAAATAAATGTATCTCTTTTTGTTCATTCTTTATAAAGTCTTTGGTACCAAATGCAGAATCTAAATGGTTGATTCATTGCAGTTGTTTAATAGCAAGAGTTTTGGGTTAGGATTCTGGAAGGAAAAGGTTCAGGATTTGGCCCTGGTTTTCTTAGACTCCTAGCAGCAATGATAAACCCATAATCAGGACCGAAGGTGCCTCTCCAAAATTTTACATTAAGTCATGCCCCCCCATTCCAGTCTATGAGCCACCCACCTTTAGAAGTGTCCTATAAAGTCTGAAATTCACCCACCACAAGTTGATTGAGATAGATGAAACAGTTTGCCATGCATGATTATTGCAAACTGCTTATTCTGGGATAGTGCCCAAGACCACTGCCCTTGACATGTCTTGATACTAATCACTGGGAAATTCAATCATATATCAGAAAGGGCACCTTGCAAATTCCAAAGTCACCACAGGTGGCCTGATTTCCAGTCTGATGGAACTGCTAAAACCTTCCAAAACCACTTTGTCTTATTAAATCATAATTTAAAACTTCCTCGCCTATAAGTGTCTTTGCAGTTTGAAATCAAGCAAGTTTTGCTTGTTGTTATGCTTAGTGGTCAAACTAACCTTCAAACCGCCTGGCCAGAAGAACACTTGAGTAATATCTCCATCTGGCCAATGGACAGTTGGTTCCAAAAATGCTTGACCTTGCTGCTTGCCTCACCAACAGTTGATCTAACTGGGACTTTACTGTTTTGCCCCAAGGATTATTTCCTTTCATGCCTGTCTGCTGGGTAAGCTAGTTCTCTTGGCTGCTGGCCAATCTAACCCAGTTACAGCTTCTCCATCTGGTTTTTACGCCATCATAATTCTTTCACTCTGAGCCCTATTACCATATATCCTCCATCCACTGTGCACTGTCACAGTCTATTTCTAAATGAAGAAATTGAGACTTCTGATGTAATCTCCCCTGCTGATCCCCACTAGTTTTCTTTAATGTTCTCTCTTCTGTATTTTCAACTTCCACTCCTTCCTTGCCTAGATAGTCCCAACCTCATCACTGCACGGTGCTTCTAGTCACAATACAGTTCTGGTGAATTAAAGGGTTGCCTCCCTCATAGAAGTAAATGGCGGCAGCCATGCTTTTTAAGTTTCTTTGTTGTGATCTTTTTTTATTATAGCTATTATTCACTGATGCTACAGATCTACATCTTTATCGCAGCACCTTTGAAAAGTGTGAAGTGTCAACTTGAATCTTTTAGATAATTTAAAATGGCAATTATGGGGTGAAAATCATGGTATTCTAAGCCATCCTCCCTCTTGGATAGCACTAGCTTTTGGTGGAACATGCATCATGATGGGATGTATTTCCCATAGAACAGTTTGACTGCGTAGTATTCATGCAGGCATAGTATACATGCAGGTATTATACATGCATATGAGTCATACCATTTTTTAGCATGTACGACCTGCCTCTTTAAGAGAAAGGAATAAATAGACACACACACACCCTGCTTTGGGAAAGACAACTATTTAGATCTTGTTAGACATTGAGTTATTTGAGGGAAAGAGGGCAGTGCTGTTGTTTGCTATTATTATAATTACTCTTTTCCTACTGGAAGTTAGAGCTCATCATAGTTGTTCTGACAGTGGATGCTAAAGTTCTAAACAATATTCTGCTGCACCTGAACTGGTCATTAAGTTTCTCACACACTACGTTCTTCTTCATTTCTGCATTGGAATGTATTTATTTGATTAATATACCTAGAATGATCAGCTGTAACAATCTGTGCCTCATTCTATCTTGAATCTTTTCCTTACCTCCTTTGGATTTTATTTATTTATTTTTATTCTCCCATCCCACCCTGATTTTTCTGGGGACATTTGCTTTTGTTAGTCCTTTCCTTTCTTGGATTACTTTTGTTGCCTACCTGTTGGTGTTTGACTCAAAGAAAAAAGAAGGCAAGTGAAAGAGGAGAGAGAAATCTTCCCATTTTCTAGTCATTTTGGTTGAGAGGAAGAGGAAGCTCAGGCAGAAGGGAGCTATGCTTGGGGAAAATTTTATGTGGTGAGGTCTTTTTAGCTCGGCTGAACTTTGTACTCCCTGACCTCATGGTCTGAGGGGCTTTAAATTAGTGCTAGCAGAAGTTCTTAGCCCCTTTCCTGAAGAGGAAGCTCAGGCAGGAGGGAGCTGTGCTTGGGGGAAATTTTATTTGGTGAGGTCTTTTTAGCTCGGCTGAACTTTGTACTCCCTGATCTCATGGTCTGAGGGGCTGGAGTTTTGGCTTTAAATTAGTGCCAACAGGAGTTCTAAGCCTCTTTCCTGAAGCAGGCTTTCAGTCCAATACAGAAGAAATCTACTCCCTTGAAGTCTGCTACAGGCGTGATAATCTAGGACTGAGCACAGCAGATGGAACACTGGGTGCAGCACTACTCTGAGCTATATTTCAGAGAGAATGTAGTAACTGAAGAGGCATTAAATAACATCGAGTGCCTGCCTGTCTTGGAAGAGCTGGGCAGCGATCCAACTTTAGCAGAAATAAAAGCGGCCTTGGATTCCCTTGCCACTGGCAAGGCACTTGGGAAAGATAACATCCCCATTGAAGTGCTGAAGTGCTGTAAAGAGATCATCACCACTGAGCTGTATGAAGACTTTTGTCTTTGCTGGAGGGAAGGTGGAGTACCACAGGACATGAAGGATGCAAACATCATCACATTGTATAAGAACAAAGGAGACAGGGGCGACTGGAATAATTACCATGGTATCTCTCTTAGTGTTGTAGGAAAGCTGCTGGCCTGTGTTGTGCTGAAGAGACTCTAGTTGCTTGCAGACATAGTCTATCCAGAATCACAGTAGCTAATAGATCCACCACTGACATGGTATTTTCCCTCAGACAGTTGCAGGAGAAATGTAGGGAACAACAATAGCCACTCTTTGTGGCCTTCATAGATCTCACAAAGGCCTTTGACTTGGTTAGCAGGGGTGGCCTTTTTAAAATACTTCCTAAGATTGGATGTCCTCCTCGACTCCTTAGCATCATGAGGGAATGAAGGGCACTGTAGTTTTTGATGGCTCAACATCAGATCCCTTTGACTTCCGAAGCGAAGTAAAACAAGGCTGTGCCCTCACACCGACCCTGTTTGGGATCTTTTTTGCTGTCATGCTGAAGCACACTTTTGGCACTGCAAGAGAAGTTGTCCATCTCTGGACTAGATCAGATGGAAAGCTCTTCTATCTCTCTAGATTGAGAGCAAAGACCAAAGTCCAACTGAAATGCGTGTGGGACCTCCTCTTTGCTGATGATGCAGCCATTGTTGCCCACTCTACTGAAGACCTCCAACAACACATGAATCATTTTAGCAAGGCCTGCCAAGACTTTGGACTAATAAACAGCCTGAAGAAAACACAAGTCATGGACCAGGGTGTGGACTCACCTCCCTCTATTACTATCTCCACGCAAGAAATGGAGGTTGTTCATGACTTTGTGTACCTTGGCTCAACGATCTCTGACACTCTCTCCCTAGATGTTAAGCTAGATAAACACATTGGGAAACAGCTACCGTGTTCTCTAGACTCACAAAGAGAGTATGGCTCAATAAGAAGCTGATGACATATACCAAGATCCAGGTCTATAGAGCCGGTGTCCTGAGCACACTCCTGTACTACAGTGAGTCCTGGACCTTTTGTGCACGGTAGGAGAGGAAGCTAAACACCTTCCATATGCGTTCTCCAATGCCTTTTTGGTATCACCTGGCAGGACAAAGTTCAAATAGAGTAGTCCTAGAACGAGCTGGAATTTTTAGCATATATTACTGAAACAGCAACGTCTATGTTGACTTGGGCATGTCATGAGAATGGCTGATGGTCAGATTCCAAAGGATCTCCTGTATGGAGAATTAGTGCAGTGACATCACCACAGAGGAAGACCACAGCTGCTCTACAAGGATATCTGCAAGCGGGATCTGAAGGCCTTAGGAATGGACCTCAACAGATGGGAAACCTTGATGTCTGAGCGTTCAGCCTGGAGGCAGACAGTGCATCATGGCCTCTCCCAATTTGAAGAGACCCTTGTCCAACAGGCCAAGGCAAAGAGGTAGTCCTGAAACCAGCAAAACCAGGGAGCTGGACACGGGACAGATTGTATTTGTCTTTAGTGCGGAAAGGATTGTCACTCTCGAATTGGCCTTCTCAGCCACACTAGACGCTGTTCCAAGACCTCCATACAGAGCACATTACCATAGTCTCTCGAGACTAATGGATGCCTACTCCATATTTATTTATTTATTTTGCTTTAATTGCCTGCTTTTCCAATGTTTTGAGAGAAGGAGTAATCTGTGTTTTTTTATTTAGCTATCTTTCCTTGTGTGTGTATGTACATGCATGCATGTTTTCCCCATTTGATTTTTAAAAAAATTCTTATGCAATCAATTTACTATATATTTCTATTTATTTTATTAGCAATGTGTATATTCACTGGTACTGGGGATTTTTGGTGGTGGTAGTGGTTGGTTGCATTGTAGCCTGCTTTTGAAGTAGATCTGTTGCCTTCTGTTTGAGGACAGTTTTTATAGGTTCTTGGCGGTGGACAGTTTGAACTATGGCAGACAACACAAATGAAGAAAAGCAAAAGGAAATAACCAGAAAGGGGCAGTCTTTTTCATGTTAAAAGAAAGGAGCAGTAAAGGAAAACGGAAAAAGGAAAGAAGCTCTTCCTAAAAGAATGCAAAATGTAATAAAAATGAAAAATGTCACTGTATATTTTCCAGATGTTAACAAGTCATAGTCAGTACCGCAATCTGTTCTTAGACTTGTTTATATGGTGAGAGTACAGTTTCTCCATCTAGTACATCAAAGTATGTGGCCATCTGGTCTTTTGGGTTTCCTAAAGTATGTATTTCCAATATAACAGGCTTTTATTATTATTATTATTATTATTATTATTATTATTATTATTATTATTATTATTATTATTATTATTATTATTATTATTATTATTATTATTATTATTATTATTATTATTTTAACTTGGAAGCTAGACCTATAAAGTTTTTTGAGCCAATTCAGTCTGTTTTACTGGGATTGATCAACTGTTTTTAATAACAGGCTTTTTGGTTTCACAGAATTCTATCAGTCATTCTCCTGGTTAATTTCTGAATGCTATACCAAGTTCTCCAAAAATATCTGGTTCTGGATTGTTTCCTTTTTGTTTGTTTGTTCCAGTTACCTCTAATTACAGCACATATTGTTTTGTTATGTGATCAGTTTCATCCAGGATGGTTACATAAAAGCTTTGATTTATTTTTCTACTGCATCTTTAGCTGGCACATAGCCTTGAGTGATGATTATGTTGATTCTAAGCAATTTGACTGATAGTATGTGATCAAATTTTACATCATAGCCTCTAACTGCTTGTGCTACATCTTGCCTCAGTACTAGAGCTACACCATTCTTCTAAATTTGCCATTTCCATTTGTAACTAACCTGATATGTCTTATTCCAGTCCATTTCTGTTCAGCAATGTTTAGGTATACAGTTCTCTCTCTCCCTTTAGTTTGAGTTATTGAGTTGAAGTGGATGGTATTTGCACACCATAGTGAAGATGCCTTTCTTGGCCATGTCAAGGGAGAAATACAGAAGGAAATTTACAATTTCATTTTTTCTGACATGATCACATGCAAACAAAACAGCAATGTTGCTTTCTGAGAAGATGCAAAATTGGTGCCAGAACATTGCTCAATAGTAATGATTATCAACAGCTCTAGGACCAAGTATTTGAGCCCCCTTTCCTCCTCATTCACAGCCTCCAGCACTATTAGTTCTAACAGTGGAATTTTATGTAATCACAGACTTTGTTCACATAAAAGCTATCCTGCTCTTTTCTCACAAGGGAACAATTAAAGGAAGAGGAAGCAATACATATTGCTATCTGTGAACTATTTGCTCAGTAGAACAGTATTAAATGAGGGCTCTCTTAATCTTTAGCCTTTCCCAGGTGGCTCTCTTCACTCTAAAAAGGATAACTACCTTCTCACCAAGAAGCAATGGCCATAGGAAACAGTTCCCCTTTCTAGTGAAACTGTGATCATGGATGTCTTGCAGAGTACAATGAGAAAAATATACAGCTTTGAAGTCCTGTTAACTTGCTTACTTTTCCCCATGTTGTCAGCCTTTTAAGGCATCAATGGTCATCAGAGCTATTAAATCCTTCCCTTTAGTGGTTAAAGAGAATCCATGAATTGGGCTGTATGACAATATGCATGAGCTGGCCCCCCATTCTAGAAGAAAGTCTCTAAAGCTTGTATCTGGATTGGCAAGTAGGGAGAAGACATTCAGGTTTTTAACAGAAATGCTGGCTCCATGCAGAGTGCATGTGGGCATGCACTCTGCATGAGAGAGAGATGGACAGCCATCGGTGCCAAGGGTATCACTAGCTGACAGTGGGAATTGGGCACCTTTGTGAGGCAATTCTGCCTTCAATCTTGCCCTTTTCATTGCTGAACAGCGGTGAAGGAAGTAGCTATCTGATCTGCTAGAGATCAGCTTGGCTGTGTGGCGTTGCAGACACACTCCTCGGTGAGGAGGTGGCCTCAGGGCATTTGGTAAGTAAACTGCAGCACCGCCCCCTTGCACTGGCAAGAGCCACCCATGGGTGTCTTGTTGGATGGCATCTTATTCACTACTGACACTATTTCCCAGACAGAGTTCAGGGACCACACTGGAGGTGGGTGTCAGATAGGGAAGAAAAGGGTAAGGAAGAGGACAGGACACAGAGACTTAGGCCAGAGTACTCATGGGCAAACTCAATTCTTGGGATTTACCGAAGGCCATGGTGGGTACTCAGAGATGAGTACTGATGACTCCCAAGGGGCACATTGGAGTGCTACTGCAACCAGTAGATTCAGTTGCTTGGATGGGGCATGCACGGGTGGCCAGCCATGCCTGCTGCCAACCTAAGGCCATTACACTTGGATGGCCAACAGCCAGAGGGTCGTCTGGTTTGTTGCTAGCTGGAAATGGGTTGTCTATGTGACAACATGGATCTGGGACTTGGGACTTGCCTGTTGTGGATTAGGGCAGGGGTAAGGAGGTATCTCAGCTCCAGCCCCAGGTATCTGCACTATGCTGCCCCTTGCAGAAGATGGGAGGTTAACAGTTAATGATTTAATAAGGTTGTGGCCCAAGCTAAACCTTATACCTGTGTCTTGTCTCCGTATTTCCAGGATTAGGCAGGCAATGGTGCTTTTTCATTAGAAATTAACCAGAGACACAACATCTCTTTAAGGATTGTTTGTTTGTTTGTTTGTTTGTTTGTTTGTTTGTTTGTTTGTTTGTTTGGTTGTTTGGTTGTTTGGTTGGTTGGTTGGTTGGTTGGTTGGTTGGTTGGTTGGTTGTCCGTCCGTCCGTCCGTCCGTCCGTCCGTCCGTCCGTCCGTCCGTCCGTCCTTCCTTCCTTCCTTCCTTCCTTCCTTCCTTCCTTCCTTCCTTCCTTCCTTCCTTCCTTCCTAACAACTTATTTGACATGAAAATGTTTTTTGTCCTTGTTTTGTCTTTGGACAGTGTTCAAATGCAGTTCTGCATATTGCAGTAGTCTAAAATAGATTGTGTGTCCATCTCTTTCATGAAGGGAAAAAATACTTAATAGTTTTGATAATTAATAATGCCTTAAAAGGCTGACAGCATGAAGAAAAGTAAGCAACTGAGAATCTGGAATACAGAAGCTAGGACTTCTCATATTATTGATGAAAAACTGTCTCTGTCCTTGTTTTTATATATAAGCTTTTGATTTATGAACAACTTTGTGAATGCTGTTTGGGCTGGATCTTTCTTTCTAGACCATGTGGGACTCTGATACCAGAAGCTTGCTGGGTTTCTGGAGAAGGAGGGATAAGCATTTGGAAGCAAGAAAATGGACTGTGAACCATCAGTGATAAGACACAACCGACTAGACTGAGGAGCTAGGAAAACCAGGACTGGAGTTTGACGGATTATAAGGATATCTACTGGAGAGATTGACCCCATGTGCCTGCTGTTTAGTCTGGATTCTTTTTGGCTGGACTATGTGGGACTCTGATAATATTGCCATGGTTGTCATTTAAATTGTTGGGCTAAAAGTTGATTTATATACTATAATATCTGTGTAAGGATGGGAGGAAGTACCTAGGGGAGGTTTCTGATTGTGGATTTGGTTTGTTGATAAAATAGTGGAAACTTCGGAAAGATATTGGAGTTGGCGACTTTGGTTGAGGATATAGTATTGTTTATACAGACCCTACTCATTGGAAAGATTGAAATGGCCTCCAAAAAATTAAAATATCAAATGTTTAGGACCTTGTCTGCCCAAACTCAAAATTTGGGAATAGGGCACAAAAATCAGATAAAGAATGGCAGGCTGACATGCAAAGATAATAATAACAGGATTTGAGCAGGCAAATGAGCATCTCAGCCAGATGGAAGATCTGATGAAAGAGAAGTTATCAGATGTTAAACAACAGTTAAATGAAACTGTACTAACTCCAGAACTGCTTTTATTGAGTGCAATGCCAGGTAACATAGATGGGATAAAGAGTTACCCAGTGAGCAATTTAGCTACTACAGTCAAAAGATGTTATGTTAAAAATTGGATTACTGTCCTGGACTCATCCTTCTCTTCCAAAAATTGGAAGAAAAAAGAGGCACAGAAACAAGAGGAGCATACTGAGAAAATATGGGCAGTGACAGAAATGGATACATTTCAGGCATGCTGAATGACTGTCCAAGGCAGAAGGAAATTGAATGAGGGGATGTATTTTGCAAATGGTCTCGGTTTCCTGATAGTGTCGGAGTAACTTAGATTTAAACTAAAACATAACTATAAGTTGATAGCTGGAGGTAATCAAATAGTTAAAAAAGCAGAAAGTTGATTTTTTTATTGAAATATGAATAGATTGGATGATTGTATACTCTGTGTTCTCCTATCCTTCAAATCTTTTCCACCTCCCCCCACTCCCTTTTACCTTCTGTATTCCCTAGCCTATTCCTAATAATAAATAAATAAATAAAAATATATAGATGAAGCCTCTAGGTTCAGCCTAAGCATGTACATGGGAAGTATCTGTTGGGAAGCAACAAGAGAGCAGTGGCCATGCTGGTCAGGGGATTCTGGGAGTTAGATCACACAAAAGAATAATATTTCTAAGCTCTGAATTGTTTTTATGCCTTGTTCTAGGATTTCCAGAGACATCTGGTCATCTGTGAAGGAAATGGGACACTGAGATTAGATGAGTCAATAGTTGACTCTGTACAACTCCCATTTTCTTCTGCTCTTAAAGGTAGCTTTCTCCAGCAACAAGATGGTAGATTTAGGGGGAAGTTATTTATCTGAAGAAGAGTAAAAGGAGAAAGGTAACACCCCTTTCCCAGTAATACAGATGAAATTCAGTTCATTTGATTTTACCCAATTGAAAAAAAGTGTTAGGAGACGCAGTAACAGATTTTTCCATATCTCATCCAGTTTGGCCATGATATGACATTATTTAACACAAGTTAACTGTGACTGATTTCAACAACACTTACCTTGCCACGGTCTGTTAACCTCACGGGGTGTGTGGGGTTTAGGGTGAAACCCGACAAGCAGATCGCTAACCATGCACCATGCAACAATCGTAAGAAAACTCCTGCCCTAAAGCTGGGCGCCTGGAATGTTTGGACAATGACCCCTGGCTTTTCTGACTACAGTTTTTCTGACGACCTGCATGAAACAGATGATGTGTGCAAGACAGCTGTCATCGACATGGAACTGAGTAGACTGCATATGGACATTGTTGCCCTGCAAGAGATGAGATTGCCAGACTCGGGATCTGTCAAAGAAAAAAACTTCGCATTCTTCTGGCAGGGAAAACCATCAAATGGTGTTAGCTTTGCAGTCAGAAATACTCTGCTCAGATCCATTGTTCCACCTACTGTGGGGAGTGAAAGGATCCTGTCTCTGCAGCTCCACTCATCAGTGGGACCGGTCACCCTCATTAGCGTATATGCACCAACATTTTCATCCACAACAGAAGTGAAAGACAAATTTTATGATTATCTGGCAGCTACGATAAAAAAAAGTCCCCGAGAGAGAGTCACTGTTCATTCTTGGAGACTTTTAACGCTAGAGTTGGTGCTGACCACAATGTCAGCTTCTTGCTGTTTAGTGTGCAGAGTTCTCTGATTGAAGAAAAGCACATACACACTATTCTACAAAAAGACACGTGTATTAACAAAATATATACAAATATACAAAGTAGCAGACCTTCGGTGTGGCAGCAAAAATAGAGGCAAAGTGCATAGAGGATAGTAGCATAAAGGAGAAGATACATTCATATTCACAATGTTCCCTTATATACAGTTGAACTGATGCTTCTGTCCAATCACTTCAAGTGTTGCATCATCTTCCTTTACATGGGTGTTGCATCATCCCCAGATGTTGCATCTTCTTCTTCTTAGTCACTGTGACTCAGCACTTGCACAAGTGATCATCATGACAGTTCATTAATATTACAGTGTGGATCTGTTCAGGCCTATAAAATTTTCAGTGCTCTGACACACAATTCTTGGCCCACTTGTCTAGGCTGTTTTGGCATTGGAAAGATGAATGAAAATAGCCAACGCTTGCTGGAGTTTTGTTGTTATTATGGTCTTTGTGACACCAACACGTTCTTCAATATGAAGCTTCAACGCAGAGTTTCTTGGAGACATCCAAGATCCAAGCATTGGCATCAGCTCGATTTGATCCTCACTAGAAGTTCTAGCCTTCCTAGCATTACGATCACACACAGTTACCAGAGTGCTGATTGTGATACTGATCACTCCCTGGTGTGTAGCAGAGTAAAATTGTGAACAAAGAGACTGTATCACACAAAAAAGGAAGGAAGACCATGTATTGACATCAGCAAGACTTGCGATCCAAGAAAAGTAGAGAAATTTGCCCAAGCGCTTGAGGAAACCCTTCCAGGCCCGGCTGAGGCAAATGCACCTGAACCCTGGGAACATTTCAAGAATGCTCTCTATAACACTGCCTTGTCCACATTTGGCAAGAAGACCAAAAAGACAGCCGACTGGTTCAAAGCCAATTCAGAGGTGTTGATGCCAGCCATTGAGAATAAGAGGAGAGCTCTAGCAGCATACAAAGCCTGTCCTAGTGAGTACAATTTGCAAGCTCTTCAAGCTGCTCGTAGCCAAATCCAACAGACTGCCAAGAGATGTTCCAATGATTATTGGCATCAGCTCTGCTCTCAGATACAGTTAGCAGCAGACACAGGTGACGTCAAGGGAATGTATGATGGGATCAAGCAGGCTTTAGGTCCAATACGAAAGAAATCTGCTCCCTTGAAGTCTGCTACAGGCGTGATCATCCAGGACCGAGCACAGCAGATGGAACACTGGGTGCAGCACTACTCTGAGCTATATTCCAGAGAGAATGTAGTAACTGAAGAGGCATTAAATAACATCGAGTGCCTGCCTGTCCTGAAAGAGTTGGACAGCGAACCAAACTTAGCAGAAATAAAAGCAGCCTTGGATTCCCTCGACTCCGGGTAGGCACCTGGAAAGGGTAACATCCCTGTTGAAGTGCTGAAGTGCTATAAAGAGACCATCACCACCGAACTGTAAGAAATCTTTCATCTTTGCTGGAGCGAAGGTGGAGTACCACAGGACATGAAGGATGCAAACATCATCACATTGTATAAGAACAAAGGAGAGGGGGCGACAGCCATAACTACCATGGTATCTCTCTTCTTAGCGTTGTAGGGAAGCTGCTTGCCCGTGTTGTGCTGAGGAGGCTCCAGGTGCTTACAGACAGAGTCTATCCAGAATCACAGTGTGGATTTCGAGCAAATAGATCCACCACTGACATGGTATTCTCCCTCTGACATTTGCAGGAGAAATGCAGGGAACAACAACAGCCACTCTTTGTGGCCTTCATAGACCTTACAAAAGCATTTGACTTGGTTAGCAGGGATGACCTTTTTAAAATACTTCCTAAGATTGGATGTCCTCCTCGACTCCTTAGCATCATCAGGTCCTTTCATGAGGGAATGAAGGGCACTATAGTTTTTGATGGCTCAACATCAGATCCCTTTGACATCCAAAGCAGAGTGAAACAGGGCTGTGTCCCCGTGCCGACCCTGTTTGGGATCTTTTTTGCTGTCATGCTGAAGCATGCCTTTGGAACTGCAACTGAAGGTGTCTATCTCTGGACTAGATCAGATGGAAAGCTCTTTAATCTCTCTAGATTGAGATCAAAGACCAAAGTTCAGCTGAAATGCATGCGGGACCTCCTCTTCGCCGATGATGCAGCAATTGTTGCCCACTCTGCCGAAGACCTCCAACAACTCATGAATCATTTTAGCAAGGCCTGCCAAGACTTTGGACTAACTATCAGCCTGAAGAAAACACAAGTCATGGGCCAGGGTGTGGACTCACCTCCCTCTATTACCATCTCCATGCAAGAATTGGAGGTTGTCCATGAATTTGTGTACCTTGGCTCAACAATCTCTGACACTCTCTCCCTAGATATCGAGCTGGATAAACACATTGGAAAAGCAGCTACCATGTTCTCAAGACTCACAAAAAGAGTATGGCTCAATAAGAAGCTGACGGCATACACCAAGATCCAGGTCTAGAGAACCGGTGTCCTGAGCACACTCCTGTACTGCAGTGAGTCCTGGGCCCTTTGTGCACAGCAGGAGAGAAAGCTGAACATGTTCCATATGCGCTGCCTCTGACGCATTTTTGGTATCACCTGGCAGGACAAAGTTCCAAACAGAGTAGTCCTAGAACGAGCTGGAATTTTTAGCATGTTTAGATTACTGAAACAGCGACATCTACGTTGGCTAGGGCATGTTGTAAGAATGCCTGATGGTTGGATTCCAAAGGATCTTCTGTATGGAGAATTAGTGCAGTGAAATCACCACAGAGGGAGACCACAGCTGCGATACAAGGATATCTGCAAGTGGGATCTGAAGGCCTTGAAAATGGATCTCAACAGATGGGAAAACCTTACATCTGAGCGTTCAGCCTGGAAGCAGGCAGTGCATCATGGCCTCTCCCAATTTGATGAGACACTTGTCCAGCAGGCCGAGGCAAAGAGGCAGTGCTGAAACAAGCAAAACCAGGGAGCTGGACACGGGACAGATTGTATTTGTCTTTAGTGTGGAAGGGATTGTCACTCTCGAATTGGCCTTCTCAGCCACACTAGCTGCTGTTCCAAGTCCTCCATGCAGAGCACGGTACCATAGTCTCTCGAGACTGAAGGATGGCTATTCTATTTGCTTTAGGAAATAATGGGATGTGACCTTATTAATGATTTCTTGGAAGAGATAGGACTGTTTCAAGATCTTGTATACATTCCCATGAAGATGACAAACACAAGAGTTATTGAACAGAAGAGATTTATTTTCTCAGGACCCTTCCTTTGGTTGACAGTTCACCTTAGTTGTGATTTGAATGAACCATGCTGTTCAGATCCAATTCATTAGACATGCTATAGATCACTTCCAGGGAATTTTAACACACTGCACTTAAGACTGCTAAGTTTGTAAGTAATTATGTTATGCTGTGATTCATTAAATTCTTCTGCCTTATATAAAATGCACTACAAAACTGTTCCCTTCAGCTCATACCTAAGCTTTGTTTTAAAAATTATAACAGCTAGTAGACAACAGCTGTCAAAGTCCACTCAGAATGAAACAATTGTGGTGGATTATTTTCTTTTATTCATGTCTTTTTGTCTTCCTGTTTACAGCAAGCACTCTTTTTGTGTGTGTAAGCATTAGCAAACACAATTAAGATTTTTCTTTTCTTTTCTTTCTGTTTTTCTCTCATTCAGTGACTGCTGGGTGAACTCTGATCACTGAAAACTGTCCCAGGAAAACTAAGAATAGATTAAGGAGTGCTCTTACCAAATTATGCCATGCATACCAACTAATCTCTACATATTGAAATGTCAAACAGTTGCTGTGAGTGCTTTGTAGACAACTGACCACATCCTACAACACTATATGCCACTGACCACCACTGACACCATTACATTACTACCAAGATACTTTTTCTATCACTATGGACATGTTGGCTGAAATCCTGTTGCTTAGCAAGTAGAGTAGGCTTATTGAATCAAAGAAATTTATGGATGAGATGACTCATCAAATTCCCAGTTTCAGCAGAGCTACTGTGGTTGTGACTCCCTATGTTAAGCAACAGGATTTCAACCATAATTACACACTTTTAAAAATCCATGTAATTCATCCTTTTGTTGAAAGGCAAATAAAATAAGCATTGCCTCCCCATTGGAATAAAAAGGTGAGACACAAGAGATGGGGTGAACTAGGGCCACACTTTATTTAAAGCATCTTATATAACTCCTCCCCCATAAAATCAGGATAGTGCAGGAACAGGTCTGAAGCCGGAGGTCTCACGGGACTCTCTCCCAAACCCTATATGGGCAAGTTCCATGCCCTGTTGTCATGCGGACCTAAATCCTGCATGACCCCGGCCGGTGAAATATCAAGCCCCCACTGGCCCTGTAAGCCCCACTCTTTGGCAGACCTCAGCCCAGTGGGGACCCCATCCATCCATCCTGTAACCTCATGATCTGCAGTGCCTTGAGGTCGGACATGATATGACTTTGATTGTATTCCCTGGGGCCTCACTGATTGTAGTTCTTTCTGCATTACCCGCTGTGTGACGTAAACAAATAACTCACAGCTAACATCACATAACCTTTAATAACCCTATGCTAGTGTGAGATAGGGGAAAAATCCCCACAACCACCTTGCCAATCTTAGTAGCGGGTCAAAAATTCCTATCCAGCCCCCAACAGGATGACCAGTCAGACTCACACTGGTTTAAAGGGAAGTTGGGTGGGATGAAAGCCTCAGAAAGAGGCTGAGCACATGGTGGAACATTCTTATGAGGATGCTCTCCCCTGGCATCGGGAACACAGAGCGAGCTCTCATCTTGCGATATTCCCAGGAGGGAAGGCAATGGAGCCCCACTCGGTTACAAGAACTGTCAGAGCCAACATTATGTTGAAATAATATAAAGGGAAAATGTACTGTACATTGAACTAATTGTTTTTAATTAATTAGGATAATGCAATTATATTTAACCCAGGTAAAAAGGCACTAACATGGTGTCTTAAAGCAATTAGATCCCATTTTGCTTAAAATTTGCCCACATGGGTTGTAAGCAGCAGTGAAGGCATGGAGTAGGTCTGAATCATGGCTTGCAGAATGGAAGCTATTCATGGCTGCAGCAGTAAGCAAGGAATGAGGAATCTTTTGCTTAAAATTCCCTGATTGCAGTGTGAAACCCACTGATGCAGGTGATTAGTGAGAAACCAAATCAGGCATGCACACAGCTTAGGAATATGTGTGTATGTTTGTACCCAGATTAGAGCCATCCTTACAGAGGTGTGATAGTGGGGAAGGGGAAAAGGAGAAAAAAAAGGGGAGTTGAGTGTCATTTGAGGGGGGAGAAGAGTTATTGCACTGGATCTGTATCATTCTACTGGAATCATCATTCTTTTTTAAAAATTAATTTTTTAAAAAAGCACTACAAAGTAAACAAAATAAAAAACACTGAACTAGCAACTACACACACAAAAAATTGAAAAACCACTAAACTAAAACAAACCCTCCCCCATTTTAGGACAGAGATTCCAACATCGTTTGGATCTCGGATTTCTCCAATTGGTTTCCGGTGAGCACTGAGTACATAAAATACAAAGTTTTGCGGTAAACTCCAGTCTTTTTCCGGGCCTAAACATATATTAATTTACAGCTTTGTTTTGCATAGTCTCTTGGTTGTTCCCGTAGCGCTTCTGAAAGTGTATCTAGCTCTGCAATATCCAATACCATATTTGCCGGCGTATAAGACGATTGGGCATGTAAGACGACCCCCCAACATTTCCACTCAAAATATAGAGTTTGTTATATACTCGCTGTATAAGACTACCCCCTCTTCTGCACACCTTCCATACACCAAATAAAAGGTGCTATTCACTGTCACCATTGTACAGCCTCAGCACGACCACAGTGCCTCTGGCCTGCCCCTGCATCTCCCTGTGACTGGCATTGGTGCGCAAGTGCGCATGTGTGAGCTCTGCGTAGACAAGGGGCGGGCCGGAGTGCTGCTGCTTCCCACCAAGCAGAAGAGCCTGGTCACATTGAAAAGGCTGGCACCCCTGTCTCGCTGCTGATGCTTGCCGCAGCCACGCTGCGGAATACTGGATGGTATGTAGAATGAGGTGAGCAGGCATCGGGAGGCTACTATGGGCACCGGGCGAGCATCGGAAGGCCATTATGGGCAGCTATGTCTATCCCAACTGAAGTGCACCCGGCGTATAAGACCACCACCCCCCACTTGGAGACATGTTTTTCAGGGCAAAAAAGTAGTCATACTCCAGCAAATACAGTAACTTCTTTAGAAGCTCCTCTATCGTTGGTATTTCTTCACTTTTCCATTTTTGGGCCCAGAGTAGCCTAGCTGCTGTGAGTATATACATTAGACAGTATTTTATTTTCTTATCAATGATTTCCAACATGATATTCAGTAAAGCTATTTCAGTGGAATCTTCATTCTTTATTGACCATTTTCCTCATATCCAGACAAACAGGACACGGAATTTGAAAGGTGAGTGGGAAATGTAAATCTTACTGGGTGGAAGGGATGAGACAAAGGAAAAGAGATGCAGATCAGACAATGTGAATTGGGCAGGTTGCTAGATTCATGCTTTGGACATTGTTCTTCAACCTGGCGCTTCCCAGAGAATTGACCTACACATTCTCCCATCTCCAGAAATTCACTGAATGGTGGGATTTGTAATCCATCACATCTAAAACTGATACAGTTGGAGAAATCAACTTAGGCTGTGACTACATAGCAGGAAAAATATGACCTGCTGTGATCTTCAATTTGTCATATTGGGTTTCTATGGATGAAATCTCTGCAGTTTTCCAAGACAATGAATAATTTCCAGGAGTCAGCAGAAACAATTGGAAGCTGTGCTTCCATGGATCTCCAGCAGAAGAAGCTGACTTTGACTAGGTGCTAAATGACAACAAAGCAATATTCTGTTTCAGCACTGACTTGAAAGTTTGTCTGGTTTGTTTGTTTCTTTAAGAAAGTGCTTAAAAACAAGTGGCACTTTCTGGTGGGAATTGTGAGTGCCCCGTTGTCTATGGATCAGGAGATGGCATACAGTAGATACCAGAGACAAACAATGCCAGTCAAATGGAGTAAATTTGAATTACTTCGCCAGCAGAAGGAAAAAAGATGGTTCCCCACTCAAAAGAGACAATTGCATAACAGGCTTCCCCCACATTCAGCTTTATATAATTAAGTCAGTGTTTATTATTTATTTATTTATTTTATTTATATCCCGCCTATCTGGTCGGTTAAGATTCAAATTCATTTGCACCCAATATGATGCAAATTGCAGGGTAAATGGCCAATATAGCTGCCTTCTTAATGGACACAAAGAGTCATTTAAAAAGAATAAACAACAAAATGGGCAAACAAATTAAACCACTATGTCATATGTCATGTTCTCCTAGGCTTTCTTTTAAAACTGAGCAATGACCTAATGTTTAATCTAGAAAGAGCCTCGTGGCGCAGTGGTTAAAACGCTGTACTGCAGCTAAAACTGTGCTCATGACCTGGGGTTCAAATCCCAGGTAGCCGGCTCAAGGTCGACTCAGCCTTCTATCCTTCCGAGGTCGGTAAAATGAGTACCCAGCTTGCTGGGCGGGCAATGTGTAGCCTGTATAATTAAATTGTAAACCGCCTGGAGAGTGCTTGTAGCGCTATGGGGCAGTATATAAGTCCAAAAAAATATATATATATTTAACTAATGAATAAAAATATCATTCACTAGTGTCAGTGTACATTACATTGGGGCTTTGGATCACCTAACTCAAATTTTAACTAACTGGGTGTTTTTTGCTAAAATGCCAGGCTCTGGACATGGATAACAATGTATCATTCTAACACGTCTGGCAGCTTAAATTCATTTAGTTTCACTATTTGTGCCATAGGTTTCATGTAATCTTGCTTTCAGGTAAGTATGTTTAGACTGAGATGCAAGTCAGCTTGAACTAAAAACTGATGGCTAGCATGTCGTGGGAAACTACAACAACATGACATGAAAGATTTATACACAGAATGGGCACAAGAAATGTTTAATAAAATCATCCCCTCAGGCAAAAAAAAAAAAAAAAGGAATGAAAAAACCAAACAGAACAAATTGTATGGAGGTGGTGAGTGTTGAGCCAGCAGAACCACTCCCTTATTCCATGTAACTATTTTACTGCCTGTGAACCAGTCATTTGTTTTCTTGACTAATCTTTAAATGGAGGGTATGGCCCTTTCACTTGGAAAATATTCATATGGAAGATGAATCACTTCTGGGACTTGGTAATAAGTTCTTTTTCCTCCCTCATAATGGGGATACAATGAGGAAGAAAACCAGTTTGTGTTTTACTCACTAGAGCCATCTTGCTGCATTGAATTCTGAACTCAGCCTAAACATCAGAGGAGCATTATGATGTTTTACACAAAAGAGTCTGTGTCTTAGTAGGAACACCCAAAATAGCAAGCAGTAAGCAGTCACATACTGTGAGTTTTCAAACCCCAAAGCATAAGTGCCTTTTACTGACAGGAAATTGTTGCTTGCAAAAGCTTTCGGAAAGCCGTGAAGTCAAAGGAATTTCTCCTTCCTTTCATCAGAGGTGTAAGCCATTTTTTAATATTATTCATTTTTTTTTAAAGCTAACAGGGCCTGGTGCCACGCAGGTAAGTTTTCAATACTTTTTCATTTAAAGGAAAGTCAGGTCCATACTGATTTTAATAAAAGAACTAAATAACAGCACTGAAACTAGCCTAGTTTTGAACTGGAAATCTTGAAAGACGAACACACTGGTTCCAGTCATATTTACTTGGAAATTGCATCTATTGATTTAGACAGAGACTTTACATTTTAAGAGAGGTGTTTGGAGTGAGAAAGAAATCTGTTATTATTCTTGTTTTCTCTGTAGTACTTTCAGAGCACAAAGAAGGCATAATTCTGTTATTTGTGTCTCTTCTAAACAACCTGACAAGTAGGTTAGACTGCCTCTGGTGGAAGCCCATAATAACATTTTTTTTCTTAAAATGTATTGATATGTAGAACTATACTTGCCCATTTTTGGGGGGTCCTTCGGGCATTTTGGATCACAGAGGTTTTTCAGGTTTTAGAAGCCCTATACAATTCTGCAATTCTTCTTTGACCAGAGAAAGTAATAGGATATAAGATAATACTGACAAGCAACTCTGAATCACTTTTGTCTGAACATGAACTAATAATCCAGCTCCACTGCATTTCTTTGGCTGAATAGGAAACATTGGTGGTTCTTTTATCAGTAATTATTCCAATATAAATAGGTTGTGCTGTTCAGATATGCTCAAATCGTTGTTCAATTTTAGTATAAATGTTGAATACACTTACTTACCTTAGGCTGCAGCCCTAAGCAAACTGGCTCAGAAATCAGCTTCACTGAAATTAGTGGGGCTTAATTCTGAATTAAAACTAATACACTGACTGAACAGCTGTTCTGTCTCTCATAAGAGATTAATTTATTTTTGTCAAAGATTTTGTTATGTTACCTATTAATCTCTGTTTACTTGAAGGTATCACCATTTGGAAGAAAATGTATGAGGGAAGATTTGCTGTGTGTGTGTGTGTGTGTGTGTGTGTGTGTTTGTTTGTGTTTGTGTGTGTGTGTGGAGTGTGTGTGTGTGTCTTCTATTCAGAGGATCTACATTTATTTTTTTGTGGTTATTGTGGAGAAGGAATTAATGCTTTCCTACTGTGTGTGATGCCTCATTTTGTAACTGAACACCTTATTAAGGCAATACTCTGCTTCAGCAATTTGTATTTCACCTTTTCATTTTGGTTTGTATTGGTTTCATGCCAGCTGACGAAATAGCCCTCAAAATCTGATGATTTTTAAATTGTATTGTAGAACTGAAATGGCCTCAAAAGCATCCCTTTGATGCTGTAAGGACAGCATGCCATGAAAATATTCAAACCATTGAGAAAGAAGGGGTGCAGGAAGGGTTTTGACTTATTTTATAATCAAAATGATGATGTTTTAACTGTGTGGAGAATGAACTAAAACAGCAAAAGAGTCTGTTGGTGTATCTATATATGGGAAGGCCAGGGAAAAACCTGGAAAATTTGGAAAAAAACCAAGTTTTTTTTCCTATTTTTTTCCAAAGTCATTTTATATGGCTTCAAAATTTCTGAAAATTCAATATTTCTAGGTGTAGCTGATTGAAACATATAAAGTAAAGTAAAATTGGATCCTGCTCGAATATGCATATATTCTATGACATATATCACTTAATGAAATCAGATCTGATCCCATTCAGCAGTTTTTAATACTTAATCTAGACTACAATTCTGTGCTCACATCCCTGGTAACAAGACTGGTTAAAATCAAAGGGACTTAATGGGCAGAATACTGTTAGCATAGGTTATGCTGTGGATCTCCAGTGACATCATCAACTGTGGCCATGCTGTGGTTATTTCAGGAAATTAAAAGCTTCCCATGCACCCAGCAGACTCCCAGGATCTATAGGGATCCCCTTTGTCCTGGTTGAGGCTTCAGGAGCCAGAGAAAGTGGGGAGGGGAATGATTTAAATGGAGTCTTATGCTTCAAACCAAATCTAATCCTACCATTCCAAAAGATTGTATTTGGCTCTCTCTACGCATGAACAAATCGCTTTGTTTGGAAATTTGAAAGATGAAAGGCCTTTATTTTATCTCTTTGACACTGTGAGATTATTTCAGCTACAATATATTTTTCAGGGAGGCTGAAAATGGAATTCTGTTTCCCAACCTGTCTGAAGCAGAAGAAATTGTCATAGCTCCATCAAATAAAATGGACTTTTACTTTGAGGAAGATCAAAACACTAGCTGTTAAAAAAATTCAACATTTTCTTTTTGTCATTAAATGCATTTTTTCTTCTGTTTGAAAACTCTTGTTTATTTTAAGGCAAGGCAAACACATTAGTCTGTTTTGGAGAGGTCCAATTTACACATTTGGATAGTAGAAATAACAAATACAATACCTGGTTTCAGTTTAGAAAAGCAGATCTACAGCTACGTTTCATGTTTCTTTGTTTGATCAATAATTCTGAAAGAAAGAACAGGAAAAGAACTGCCAATACCTAACTGTGCGATGAAATTTATTAAAAGGTAGTGCGCATACATATGAATGTAGATTTTTTTTCTCATCTCTTGATTATTTAGCAGAATGTGTGCTGCTTATAGACCACTCTATAGCACTTATAACACTCTCTGGGTGGTTTAAAAATTAATTATGCAGGCTACACATTTCCCCTCCCCCCCCCCCAGTGAGCTGGGTACTCATTTTATGGACCTCAGAAGGATAGAACACTGACTCAACCTTGAGCTGGCTATCTAAGCCCATCGGGATCAAACTCATGTTCATGACTAGAGTCTTCACTGCAGTACTGCAGTTTAAACACTGTGCCACGAGGCTCCTCATTTAAGACACTTACACATCATACCAGTGTTAAACTTGATTAGTACAGAAAAGCTGATGATTTGACCAAATAGTCCTGTACAGAATAGAGCCTGAAAGCAACTAGTTACAAATAGCAAGTTATTTTATTTATTTATTTGTTTATTTGTTTGTTTGTTTGTTTGTTTGTTTGTTTATTGTATTTATACCCTGCCTATCTAGTCATTTTGACCACTCTAGGCGGCTGATAGTCAATGACATAACTAGTAACTAACAATTTCTTAGATATAACAGGTAACATCTATGTGATTCATGTATATTGCATAGCATCCAGTTGCTTCAAAAGTTACTGTTAAAGAGCATTTTAAGATGTTGTGACAGTTTTCAGATTCTATGCTGTTCTTCTATGGTTTTCTCTTTTCATATTTCCACTGTGCAATATCAGAATTGGCAACCTGGAGGCATTTCACTATATTTTTCTGAGTAAAGATAGGATAACATTTTCATAATGCACAAAGCAAGAAATTACTTACATATATGCAACCTGGCAACTCAGAACTAATGAATAAATGCAACATTCTATAAAGCACATAGAATATGTTTCTATATGCTATTACTATTTTGTTATTGTTGTTGTACTGGATTTTGTTAGGATGATCACAGAATGTTACCACAGTTCAGGAGTGAAGAAACATACTGATCTTCTGAATTCCAGGTCCTATCTTCTAATTATATTTTTCACTGCTTAGAAATAATAGGAGTCGTAGTTTGTCAACATCTGGAAGGACACTGATATTCCAGCCTTGCTTTAAGATGTATCTATTTGGTGACTTTGACTTAGCAAAAGAGCGTTCATAATCACCAGAAAATTCTAGTGATTTCCTGCATGAGCAGGTTGGACTTGATTTCCCTTGGAGCCCCTTCCAGGGCTACAGTTTAGGAGATGTGGAAGTTAATTGTCATACCATTGCTTCTTGATACGGAACCACTCTTTACTCTTTTTAAATGATTTTTTTCAAAAATGGATAATAAATTATGGGCATAATACCTCCCCCATAATTTAAGGATGTAATTTAGGATTGGCGGGGGGGGGGGAGAGGTTCTGAGCAGAGTGTTCAGGCTGAGAAAGCACTGAGAAGGACTCGGGGGGGGGGCAGCGGCTGTTTCTTGGTTTCCTCTGGGTGATGTAATGTGTTCCTCCAAAACATAGTTTCTTCAGAGGTGTACCACTTTCAAGAAGCTCACTGCACACCTTCCATTCGTGATGACTGGCATCAGCCATCTTCCAGGCTAAGATGTAGTTGGCTCTGCATGAGGGCTTATTCTTATATCTCCTTGGGGTACGACTGTGAGGAGGAGAGAAAGGGAGACTGGAAGGTCAAACTAGAGTTTGTCAGATATAAGTACCTGTAGGAGCATCCTTTGGAATATCAACCACTGGTTGATACACTTTCTCTTGGGATTTCATTACCTCTCTCTGCCTCTGAAGGCATTTCAAAAATATAGTAAGTAGTTTGTGGGGTATATGTTTGAGTGAGAGAGAGTATGGGAGACAGAATGAGTGGTGGGACATGTTTGTGGTGTGGGGAGAGAAACAGAAAGGAAGGGGAAAAGATTGAGTAATGGACAACAGAAAGAATGGCAGATAAAAGAAAATATAGTGTGTGGGGGGATACTGGTGTGCCATGCACATTTTGGGTCTGGTCCCACTCTCCACCTGCTCACTGATGTGTGCCTCTCAGATATACATCACAAGTAGCAAAAAAGGAAACATCCAGGAGACACAGCTCAGAAAAAGATGATGATGACAATGATATTGCACTTGGTCTTTCTCAACATTACTGGTGCTTGAATGGGTCAGGGCTAAAATTTAAGAATAAAATCCTAAAAGTCTGTGGGCGAGAGGACATATTTGCAAAACCACTTTTTTTATTTCAGAAAGCAAACTAGCAGCTATTGGCACTTATTTTAAATTGGTAACCAACAATTTTGGAATAGCTACAGATAGAACTTAGAATGTAACATAGGAGGAGGAGGGAGATAACCTGATCTTGCTTCCATTTATCTTTATCTTTATCTTTATCTTTATCTTTATCTTTATCTTTATCTTTATCTATCTATCTATCTATCTATCTATCTATCTATCTATCTATCTATCTATCTATCTATCTATCTATCTATCTATCTATCTCTACCTACCTACCTACCTACCTACCTACCTACCTACCTACCTACCTACCTACCTAGATAGATAGATAGATAGATAGATAGATAGATAGATAGATAGATAGATAGATAGATAGATAGATAGATAGATAGATAGATAGATAGATGAGAGAGAGAGAGAAAAAGGAAGCAAGATCAGCTTGTGTGTGTGTGTGTGTGTGTGTGTGTGTGTGTGTGTGTGTGTGTGTGTGTGTAAAATTGTTTGCTATAATGTTTGGTGCTTTGAAGATTTTGTAGTGCAACTAGAGAAACATTTTGAACAGTAGTTCTTTGGGGGCTTTTCAAACAGAACCTCACATTCTAGTAAATGTTGTCCAGTATTGCTGCGATGGAAAAGACCCTGATGTTGGGAAAGTGTGAAGGCAAGAGGAGAAGGGGACGTCAGAAGACGAGATGGTTGGACAGTGTCATTGAAGCTACCAATATGAATTTGATCAAACTCTGGGAGGTAGTGGAAGACAGGAGGGCCTGGCATGCTCTGATCCATGGGGGTCACAAAGAGTCGAACATGACTAAATGACTAAACAACAAATTGTTGCAATATTTGGGGTGCCTCTGGAGATGCTCTGCATCCTGAAACATACTGGGTCTCCAATAACAATTTAACAATAACTTCCTTTTATCTGGAGTTCCTTCCCCTCATTTTCCCCTGGTGGTGGTGCTATTTAAGTTTGTTTTTTGGAAAGTCTCAATACCTGAAGGTCAAGTGAAGAAAATGAAAAGTCGACTTTAAAGCAACAAGTCCAATGCAGCCTGCATCTTTCTTTACTTGTATTTAAGAAAAAATGCCTGAAAAATCCTTCTTGCTATGAACTTTTGGGATTTAAAGTTCTTTAGACCAGGAGAAGCCTGATGAATTGGATGGTCTTGATCCAGGAAACCTTGCAGATTGTATGATTTGTTTTAGTTGTCTAAAGGTATCACCTACTCTTGCATTTGTATTATGTAATGACTGCATGACTCTCATTTATTTCAACTTATTTAGCACGTTATCTGGACATGGCCATTAATTCCTCCTTCTGAGCTTTTCAGGGGCAGTTAAATAGAGCAAATGCCCCTTCAATTGTACCTGGTGCTTAGTTACGTCGAGGTAAATCCCACTGTGATCCATTGCATAAGCTCCTATAGGTTTTATTTCCTAAAGAAGTAAAGAAACCTAAGAGTGTAGTTTTGGTCGTTTCCTATAAAACATTCTAGCATTCTCAGTTTTGCTAATCTTTGAGGAGTTTTATTTCAAGATTCTCTCTGATCCCATTATAATCCTCCCAAGAAGTGCAATATTTGCATGCCTCACCATTTATCTTAGTCAGTTCAAGAGCATTTTACTCCATGTCATTAGTGTATTTGTGTGTATACACATAGGAAGCCGAGCAATCAGCACAGTTTATCTCTGCATGACATTTCTTAATGCTATTCATGCATTTCATGGGTCATTTTCTTTATAAAAATCACTAGGCATTCCAGCTATTTAATAATCTGCCATTTGAATCCAATTCAATTTATATGTTAAACATGATGTAAGAAGGAAGAGAGAAAGAGAGGGAGTTTATTATGGGGTTTTCTCTATTTGGACTTGGTTGCTTCTTTTTCATTTTCCAAACCACATTTTGTCAACTGATAAAGAAGCCAATATAAATACATTTTGTATAAATATCAGGCTGGAATTTACGTTGAGTTCTACAGTAAGAACTTCAGAATAACTGTGCTGGATCAGAAAATAAACTACAGTATTTAGTCCATTATTCTGTTCCCACAACAGCTAGTCAGACTTCTACTGTAAGTCTACAAGCTGGACATGTTCACAGTGGAACCTACTTGTGCCCCTAGCAACTAGTCTCTGATAGTGGAGGTAATATATAACCATCATTACTGTGAGTCATTGATAGTTCTCTCCTCCATGAATTTGATAAAATCTCTTTTAAAGCTATCCATGTTGATGGCCTTGTGTTTTTGCTTGCAACCCTTTGATAATTTATTTATTTATTGAGGCAGAGCTTTGTCGTGGTGCAGCCAGCAGCTGCCGGGAACAGTTCCCAGGAAAATCTGGAACCGCCCGGTATGGGGTCCTTCTAGAAATGGGGGATTGAAGATGAGACCAGGAGAGGTTTCTCTGAGCAACAGAGCAACAGAAGGAAGAAGACTGGGTGGCAACCTGATATTTCTTCCCTCTGAAAATTCACCCGAGCACAGATAGGAGACAGGAGCCATCTTGGCAGAATAGCTGTGAGTAACCCCACCCCCCAAGGAGAGGAGAACAAGAAATACAGCTGAAAATATATAATAACAAAGTAAGTTGAAGCCTTTGATTTATGAATAACCTCATTAAGATTAAAAAGAAATTAGAGTGGAAATGCTTGGCCGAAAGAAGATAAGGAGCGGCGAGTCTTGCTTACCAGCCTGCTTCTTCAAAATGAAACTGATTCTTAAACAGCAGACTGGCTCAAGGTCGAACAGAGAGACAGGGAGACAGAAAAATCTTGTGTTTCTGGAACAAATCCCAGAGAAAATACCACTGGACAGGCTTTAAGGGACTGACATTTTATGAATGCTGTTCAGTCTGGATCTTTCTACCTAGACTCTGATAACAGAATCTTGCTGGGTTTTTGGAGAAGGAGGAATAAGCTTTTGGAAATAAGAAATGGACTGTGAATCACCAGTGAGATGATGCAATTGGCTAGATTGAGGAGTTAGGAAAACAAGGACTGGAGTTTGATGAATGGGATTTTGATAACAGGACCTTGCTGGGTTTTAGAAGGAGGAATAAACTTTTGGAAGCAAGAAAATGGACTGTGAATCATCAGCGAGATGAACACAACTGAATAGACTGAGGAGCTAGGAAAACCAGGACTGGAGTTTGACAGAATATAAGGATATCTATAGGAGAGACTGACTTCCTGTGTCTGCTGTTTAGTCTGGACTTTTTCTTGGCTGGACTGTGTGGGACTCTGATAATACTGCCACGGTTGTAATTTAAATTAATGGGCTAAAAGTTGATTTATATACTATAGTATCTGGGTAAGGAGGGGAGGAAGTACCTAGGGGAGGTTCACGATGATGGTTTGTTGATAACATAGTGGAAACTAAAGAGTATTATTTATACAGCCCATACTCATTGGAATGATGGAAATGGCCTCTGAAAAATTTAAATATCAACTGTTGGGGACCTTGTCAGATAAAGAATGGCAGGTTACCATGCAAATGATAATAATAACAGGATTTCAGCAGGTAAATGAGCGTCTCAGCCAGATGGAAGATTGGATGAAAGAGAAATCATCAGATGTTAAACATCAGTTAAAGGAACCGGTATCAACCCCAGAACTGTGTTTATTAAGTGTGATGCCAAATAATATAGATGGGATTAAGTTTTATCCAGTAAACTATTTAGCTACAACAATCAGAAAATATAATGTTAAAAATCGGATTACTGTCCTGGATTCATCCTTCTTTTCCAAAAACTGGAAGAAAACAGAGCCACGGAAACAAGAGAAGTGTACTGAGAGAATATGGGAAGTTATGGAAATGGATACTTTTTCAGGCATGCTGAATGTATGTCCAAGACAGAAGGAAATTGAAAGATGGGATGTATTTTACAACTCGTCTCGATTTCCTGATAGTGTTGGAGTAACTTAGATTTAAACTAAAACATAACTGTAAGTTGATAGCTAGAGGGTAATCAAACAGTTAAAAAAAGTAGAAAGTTGATTTTTTATTGATAAATGAATAGATTGAATGCTTGTATACTTAATATGAATAGATTGGATGATTGTATATTCTGTGTTCTCCTATCCTTAAACCCTTTCCCCCTCCCTTACACTTCCTTTTACCTTTTGTATTCCCTACCCTATTAAAAAAAAGATTATTTATTTATTTATTTAAAATATTTTTACCCCACCTTTCTCCTTAAGAAGGACCCAAGGCACCTCACATCATTAAAAGACACTATTTAAAACTAAAAAGAGTAAGTATGTAAATGCCAAAAAGGATCAAACATATATCACAGTAAAAGACAGTAAACAAAGCAATACCAAAAGCCCATTTAAAGTGGTAAGGCACAATCATCCATTTAAAAACCCAACTCAGTCAGTCAGTCATTAAAGGAAAGTTTGCCTGAAGAGAAAGGTCTTTGCCTGCTTGTGGAAGGACAGCAAAGATGGGGCCAGTCTGGCCTCTTGCAGGAAGGAGTCCCAGAGTCTGGGAGCAGCAACACAGAAGACCATCTCCTGTGTCTCTATCAAATGTACCTGTGGGGGTGGTAGGACTCAGGCCTCCCCTGATTATCTTAACACCTGGGCAGGCACATAATGGGAGACAGGGTCCAGGAAATGGCTTGGACCCAAGTTGTTTAGGGCTTTATAGTTTAGAACCCACACTTTGAATTGTGCTGGGAAACGGATTGGATAATGAATTCCATAATTTAACTACCTACTATTTGAAGATGTTCTTTCTTTTATTTGCCCCAAATCTTCTACCATTCAGCTTCAGTGGATGAACCTGGGTTCTAGTATCGTGAAAGAGGGAGAGAGATATCCCTCTAAACTTTCTTTATGCTGTGTGTGATTTGATGGGCTTTGATCATGACTGCCCCTTTTACTTTGCCTTTTATTTTCTAGGCTAACTGTACAAATGTTGTAACCTTTACTCGAAGGGCAGTTTTCCAGTTCCTTGATCATTTGCCCTGTCCATATCTGCACATATTCTGCCTCTAAAATATCTTCTATGAGTTTAGTGACCAAAATTGTACACATCCTCTCATGTATTGCCATATCGCAGACCAGAAAGTACAGTCCCCTGCCAGAACAGGAAATCCAGATTTGTATAAGGTCAGTGTGATACTGGCTGTCTTATTTTGGATTCCTTTTCTAATTATGCCTGGGAGACACACAATGGGATGTCATTTTCTTTCAAATGCCCACTACAGCACACCAAGATAATTTTCTTGGCCAATTGTCCCCAGATCAGACCCAATTAGCATATACATGAAGCTGGAATTTTCTTTCCTTTTTTAAAACCTCAAACTATTGAATGTTAGGGTTTTTGATAGTGATTTTCACCATTCTAATGCCTATTCTTCATTCTGGAGAGATTGTTCTGCAGCTTTTCAGAGTCCATTTTTATATACTTACCCTAAAGAATTTGTTATCATTAATAAATCTCACTGCTGTTCACTCCTTACTACACAACGCATATTGCACCGCTGTGAGAACTGACCATTTAGTCTTATTCCCTGCTTTCTGTTCCTTAACCAGTTCCCAATCCATCACAGGACATCTCCTCTTACACCATAATTAAATCTGTTCAGCAGTCTTTTATGAGGTACATTATCAAAAGTGTTTTGAAAGTCCAAGTGACACCAAGAAAGGGAAAATCCCAGAAGCTGACTGTTTTCATTAAAAACACACACACGCACACAAACAACGAAGCAGTTGTCAAGGCTGTTTTTTGACAAGTGTGACGGGAGGCAGGTTCAAAAATACGGGACCACCACTGAAAACTATCTGTTTCTAATTCCCATTGATGATACTACTTCTATCAGTGGGGATATTAGCAGGGCCTCAGTGGCTAACACTAGGTAGGTATATATAGTACTTGATTGGTGTGGGAATAGTCACAGGTTGCATGTGGCCCCACATAACACTTCTAATAATATCCAGGCAATTGTTTTTAATTTTATTTAAAACTGTAAGTAGAGATTGGCAAATTCCAATTTTGATAATTCCTTCCTTCCTTCCTCTGCTTCTGTCTCTTTATTTCTTCTTCTTCTTTTTTAAAGCATCTGCAGGCCTGGTGTGGCCCTTCAGCAGTGATGAGAATGGGAATTTAGCTGCTAGCCCCACCAAAGTCATCTATCGCTTGTGGAGGTAGTCCTTTAAGTGTCCATCTCCTAAAACATCAAGCAGTTGAAAGCTTCATATCAGTGTCTGGAACTGGGCCTGAAAATGAAGAATGAGCCAATGTAGCTCATGCCAAATTGCGATATTAGTGGTCTAAACACACACTTAGCCAGCATCAGCAACCAACATGTTGCATTCTGCCCCAGACAAAGCTTTTGAAATGTCTTCAGAGTCAGTGCCATGCTGTTAATAAAAGGTACCGTATTTTTCGCTCCATAAGACGCACCTTTCCATAAGACGCACCAATTTTTTAGGAGAAGAAAACAGGAAAATATAATCTGTTTTCTTCGCTCCATAAGACGCACAGACTTTCCACACCCCTGTTTTGTGGGAAAAAAGTGAGTCTTATGGTGCAAAAAATACAGTATTCATAGCCACAAAGATACCATGTGTTCTTTCTAACAACCCCTCACCAGGTAGATGAATTTCATCAGCTATATCTTTCTCAGGTTGCTTTGTTCCAAATCAAGTTGCCAAGGCTGATCTTTGGTCTGAACACAAAGAATACCATCATTCTTTATTTTTCAGTTTTGACACTTTTCTTCCAGATATAATACAGACTGCCTCACACTATGCCTATTTCAACATAAGAGAATAAAATGCATCAAAACCAATGACACATTTCACGACATACTGATGTGATGCATCAAGTATTTTTCAAGCAAATTTTCCTCTTTGTCATACCACTTTCTCGTTTATTTGGTCTCCAAAAATTGTATTTGTGAACTGGAGCAGAGAGAACCAGCTTACATACCCTCATTAGCATTAAATCCTGGAAGCACCAGCATTATCCTTGCTGTTATTGCCCTTTCCAACTCCGCCTCCCCCTTCTGAGTTTCAAAGTGAGCACATATTTTGGATTGATAGTTTTGGGGAAAAGGGGTTGGTTAATTATAAACATAAAACAATAATGAATAAAAATACACTGTGTCCTCCAGCTTGCCAGGAGAAAAAATATCATGATGTGTTTTCCAGTTCATCTGTCTTGACTTCTTGATTGCCTGTCAAACACCAACCACTTTGAAGCTGGCACTGAGAAATCAAAATGTTAACCCTTTTCAGGAACTGGAATCTATTTAGGATTTATTAATGCAATACTCTCACCATAAATGGAAAAGTTTTCCTGAAAAGGTTACATGTTAACTCCACACACCTGTATTAAACTTGGAGGAGAAGGAAACCGTTGCTGAATGAAAACTCTATTTCCCACCTATCCCACAATGTTTCTCTTGATTTTTCTTTCTCCTTTTCATAATCTCATCCTTTTTCCTTGCTCCATAATTTCTTCTCTCATAATCCTTTTTTTAAAACTTGGGAATTATTCATCAGACTGGACAATGCAAAGCATCAGGTCCAATAAAAAAAGAAAGAAAAAGTCCACTTTCAGATAAATACCCTCAAACCAGAGAAACAAGGAAGGGACATCTGATAAAGGGAACAGAATCATGACATACCACTGCAATTCCCTTTCTCTTGGTCTAGGTTGTTCCTCCATAGAAAACCCAGGTGGGTGAAGCTGGGACAACTCATCTGTCCTAGCTTCATCCAACCAGCCTTCCATAATGTAAGCCAGGTCAACATGCTGATCCAGAATTAATTCCTGAACAGCTGATGTTTTCCCATTAACCGACCAGCATTTAGCATTAGCTCTTTGAATCTAGGGGGACTGTCACCAAGGCTATCTACATTTGGGGATAATTTGAGGATCACCAACATCTTATTTCCCCTTCTTCTGTGATATTTTTGCTTCCCTCTATTATATCTCTCTCTACCATCTTTAGCAAAAGACTAAACACACACACACACACACACACACACACACACACACACACACACACACACACACACACACACACACACACACACACACACACACACACACACACACACACACACACGTTAGGGCTGGGGAAAGAGGGAGTGAGGAGGTGCCAAGCAGTAACTTATAGCTGGAGTGAGCAGGGCTTAGCCCTGAAACTAGATAGTACTCAGCAGGCTGTAGTCCACCAGGGATAGAGAAGCAGCAAAAACAGCAGGCAAGAAGCTACAGTTGTTCCAAAAAGGCCATATCCCAGACTGGGCAGAAGGTGTTCAGGGCTCTCCTTCTTCTCTTCATCCTGAGCTGTTTAGATGCTGTCAAGGCATCACATGAGTCAGTGTACAACAGATGATGTCTATGGAGATTTCTTAACTTGAGACAATTCGTTTCTTTAAGTTACACTTTCACATAATAGAGCAACATGAATTCTGTGTAATTTGTACATGATGTACACAAATTACAACATAACACTAAACACCTTCACTAGCAGAAAATTAATAAAGGCACTCTAATCAAACCCAAGATATAAATATGAATGTATGCTTTTGTTGCTCCGGTGGAGTTTGGATGTCTATATGCTTATTATTTATATGTTGTTGTTTGGTTATTAAGTCGTGTCTGTGACCCTCCTGTCTTCCACTGCCTCCTGGAGTTTGGTCAAATTCATGTTGGTAGCTTTGATGACACTGTCCAACCATCTCGTCCTCTGACGTCCCCTTCTCCTCTTGCCTTTACACTTTCCCAACATCAGGGTCTTTTCCAGGGAGTCTTCTCTTCTCATCAGATGGCCAAAGTATTGGAACCTCAGCTTCAGGATCTGTCCTTCCAGTGAGCGCTCAGGCTGATTTCCTTCAAAATGGATAGGTTTGTTCTCCTTGCAGTCCAGGGGACTCTCAAGAGTCTCCCCCAGCACCACAATTCAAAAGTATCAATTCTGCAGCAGTCAGCCTTCTTTAAGGTCCAGCTCTCATTTCCATACATCACGACAGGAAAAACCATAGCTTTGACTATGCAGACCTTCGTCAGCAAGGTGATGACTCTTCTTTTTAAGATGCTGTTGAGGTTTTTCATTGCTTTCCTCCCAAGAAGCAGGTGTCTTTTGATTTTGTGGCTGCTGTCACCATCTGCAGTGATCATGGAGCCCAAGAAAGTAAAAGCTGTCACTGCCTCCATCTCTTCCCCTTCTATTTGCCGGGAGGTGATGGGACCAGTGGCCATGATCTTAGTTTTTTTGATGTTGAGCTTCAGACCTCACTTTCTGCAATCTCATCTGCATATCTGAGATTGTTGATATTTTTCCGGTACTCTTAATTCCGGCTTGGGAGTCATCCAGTCCAGTCTTTCACATGATGTATTCTGCATATAAGTTAAATAAGCAGGGAGACAATATACAGCCTTGTCATACTCGTACATACATATACATATAGAGTAGACCTTTGGTCTGGATGGGTGGGGTATAAATCTAATAAAATAAATAAATAAATAAATAAACATAAACATAAACATAAACATAAACATAAACATAAACATACATACATACATACATACATACATACATACATACATACATACATACATACATACATACATACATACATACATACATAAACCTTTTGCACAGTCACATGTAACTTTTTGATGCAAATTGTCTTAAATTAATATATATCTATTTCAATTTAAGAAAATTTACTTCCAAAAGTCACATGTGACTGTGCAAAAGGTTTTCAGCTAGACCTGTTCAGTTACGTATATATGAATATAATTTCTGGAGAAGGCAAAGATTAAATCAACCTTCCCTCCAAAGTCCTCATAAAGACTGCTACTTTCACCCTGTATGCTTTCCAGCAGCAAGAAAAGAGCAACCCTGCCAATTTCAGGGCCACTAGAAAATCTAAAGCTCTCCTGCCACTGCTCATACTTTTTTTATTTATTTAAGACATTTATTTTGTTCATAATTGCAAAATTTTCTCTGCAGCCAAACTGGCCAAACCACATGGGATGCCTAGGGTTTTTCAGGGAATAACTCACTCTCAATATAAATGCTTGCTGATTTGCTATGAACTGTATGATATTAGGACAAAAATCATGGCTACAGAGTCAGTCAAATACATAAGTACAGAAGAACTACATAACTTTAATGTTAACAGTGAAGGAATTGGAATTGTCAAAGTTTTCTTATGCCTTTATTTAATCATCAATCCAATCAGAAGAAGACTGCCATTCTGGATAGCTATGAATGAACTAGAAACAATCCTAAAGTATAAGGATGAATCACCGGAGACCAAGGTGAGATCATCCGCAGCATGATATAAAAACTGGGCAGTAAAGAATGGTGACAGAAAAATCACGGATTCTTTCAAAATATGGTAGTGAAGGAGAGCTTTACAGATACAATGAACTGCCAGAAAGACAAATGAGTGGGTCTCAGATCAAATCACTCCTGATCTCTCACTAGAAACTCAAATGATTAAACTGACATTATCAGGCTTTGTAGGTTTCCTGGGAATACAAGAAGCACTGGAAAAAACGATAACGGTGGAAAGAGTGGAAGGCAGTAGGAAAAGAGGAAGACTGAACATGAGACATATTAATTCATTAAAGGGGCTTTCTTGAAAATAAAAAGTGATAGGGTATGACCAGAAAAAGCATTGGGAGAGCCAGAAGAGGCTTATACATTTTGCTGCTCACAGAGCAATCTTTGGCTTGCTCTGGTTTAAGAGGTTTTCTCTAATGAGCTTAAAACAGCCACCCAAGGAAAATGACAGCTCCCGGGGGGGGGGGGACTCTAGTTCACTCAGGGAAGTAGAAACTTAACAAGGCACTATTGTTGCACCATTTGCTGAAGACAAGAGATCTGGAGTGGGAGTCAAAATAGTACATATGTGAAGCAGGAAACAGCAGTACAAGAGCTGTTAGTGTGAGATTCAAAGAGAGCTGGAAATCAGAGGAAGTCTAGACACAGTGTGTTACAGAGAAATCAGGCTCCATGGATAAAACAAAGCTGACATGAAAGCCAGATAGATAGATATTAGATTATCAGTGGAGTAGGATCTGCTGATGTTTCCTTATTAGAACATCTTTATGGAAGAAGGAGAACAGCCTGAATTAGGTATATGGGGATGCCTTTCTCCCATCTTAATAATAAGAATTGTGTTCTGTCAAGTAATTCTGGTTTCCAGTGACCATTTTCAGAGTTTTCTAGGTAAAGAGTACTCAGATGTTGTTTATGATTCCCTTCTTCTGAGGATGCCCTGGGACTGTGCAGCTTGCCCAGAGCTATATAAGCTGGTTCTTCTGAATGGACAGTGGGGAACTGAGCACCCAACTTCTGGTTCTGCAACCAGGTATCTAAACCACTGAGCTATCCAGCTAGCTGTTTTCCATCCTACATGCTTATTTTCATATTTTAAATACAGTTAAAGTGAACTGTTATAACTGTTTAAAATCTGGCGCCCATTCCTAAGAAATGTCATCACAATAACTTTAATTTCTAGCTTGCAAAATGGCCAGTTGGAAAAGAAAAGAAAGAAGTTGGTGGCTTGATTTTTCACTGTACATCTAATTGTCTTACTGTACTACTACCTAACTAACCAGATTTGTCTAGGAAAAATAAATCAATTATATGAGTTATAATAATATTTGAAAGATCAGCAGTTCAAATCTACTCAACCAAGTGAACTCCCGTTGCTCATCCCAGCTTCTGCTAACCTAGCAGTTCAAAATGTGAGTAGATAAATAGGTACCAGTTCAGTGGGAAGGTAATGGTGTTCCTTGTCTAGTTGCGCTGGCCACGTGACCACAGAAACTGTCTACGGACAAATGCTGGCTCTATGGCTTGGAAACGGAGATGAGCATCGCCCCCTAGTGTTGGACATGACTGGACTAAATGTCAAGGGGAACCTTTACCTTTACCTTTACCTGTTTAGAAAATTAAAAAGCTTACTTCGAGGCAGCAGTGAATACTTCAAGAGCACCTAGTTTAGATGTTTTATTCCCTCGACCCTTCTTCTCACATTATAGACTATGGCTTATATCTCATGTCACACTGCTGAGCAGTTGACCTTATCTGAAAAATCACTTTTCTGGCATTACTCAAATAGACTTTAGAATGTTAAATTAACCCCAACAAGCTCTTAATATGTTTGAATTGCATTCTGAACAGAACTTGGAAACATTACTTCTGGTCAAGCTGGTGGGAGGATTCTGGGAGTTGCAGTCCAGAAAGTAACCGTTCCAACCTCAGATTCTGATTTATATTCTACTACAGATATTTGTCTTCTGAAAACACAGATTGCTTTCTTACTAAGGCTGAGACTACATGGTCAAATACCTCGGGATTTGCTCTGCTTAAAAAATGGGCAAATTCAAAGCATTTTTTACTGACTGCATGACACAAAGGCTGATTAGAACCAATAGAGCCCTTATGGCTCCGAAACAGTTTTCTCCCCTCTCTCTACAGTTGTGGGGCTTGTACTTTTCTAGGCCAGGATGATTTAAAGTGGCTTTTCCTTATGTGGTTATACATGACGCTTTCTTAACTGGATGTGAGGTGTGATGTTCAGGAATGGGGAGGACATGGCCCTGCATTCTTTCCTCTCTCTTGATCATCCTACTTTTTTAAAAAAAAAATTAAAAATCCTGCATGTATGAAATTAGTATTATATAACCTTACCACTGGATTGCTGAGTCGTTATTGTTATTTCCCATATTTACACCCCCATCAGTTCCCTGTCAGGTTGGCAGAGGTGAGACCAGAGGAAGTAAGCAAGCAATTTAGCAGTGAGCTGCAATGCAAACTGCATCAATTTCAGTATGAATGGTGAATTCCCAAATCGCTTTGCAGTCCTTGTCTTTCAAGTATAACCAAGGCTGTGAATCAAATCACAGCAAAGCCGAATCACTTGGAAAGAGTAACTGGCTATTGAAGTGCATCTTACTGTCAGTGAATGAACAGGCCAACTAAGCTTAAGAACAGACAATTAACATAGCAAGACATCATGACTAGCATCATTTCATTATCAAGAACCATTAGAGGCAACAAAAGCAAAAGCAAGCATGAGGTAGGCGCTCCTCATTGTACAAAACCTCTTGTGAAGGTTATTAAGACATCCTTACTTGTATTTGTTTAGTTAAATAATGGATTAAGTTATTTACATAAAATGTACCTGCTGTAGTTATTCAATAATTGCAAAATGTTTTACTTTTTTTGGCCATGATATCCAGTTTTCAGGTAAAGAGATAATTTACTCAGGTAAAGTTGTATCCAGGTGCAACTTGAAAAAGATTGCTGTATTTCTGCATATTTGGCATGACAGTGCTAGTAAATATTCATGAATCAGTTCAAAAGCAAATGATTCTTACTCAGAAGCATAATCAAGTATATTAAGCTTCTTTCTCCAAAAATGGAATGTTTCCTATGAAAAGCAATGTAAACCATGAAGGATTTGGGCCATCTCACAATAGCTGTGCATGACAAATATTTCCAAAGTGTGGCAGGGGCATGTCTAAGGAGGAGAAGGGAATTTGATTGTCCATTCAACTCAGAGAAGGGCACCTCTGGATACAAATCATGAAATTTGTTGTATCCAAATGAGCCTAAGTGAATAAAGACACAGGACTGACAACAGTAAAACAGCTGCAGTGCAGTGGGATAAGGCAGCTTTACAGAGCTGCTGTTGGCAGCGTTTCTACCAATCTGTTCTTAGTATTCTAAAGTTCTCACAATTCTTGTGAAACTTTTAGCTAAAGTAAAGGCATCTCTTTAGTACATTGGCCTTATGATTGCTCAACAGCTCATGTAAATTGCTTCTCTGTAGAATTATTCTCCTTTTCCTGCTACAGTGACATGTCCCTTCTTTTGAAAGTGAAGACTCCTTAAAACAAATGAGTGAGTTGTTGTCATTATGCGCCATTGGGTCACTTCTGACTCATTATGACCTAATGAATGAGCACTTTTCAAAATATCCTGCCTTCAGCTGCCCTGCTCAGCAGTTGTAGACTCAAGCTCATGGTCTCTCTTAGAAAATCAATCTATCTCATATTTGTTCTTCTTTTCCTGCTGCTTTCTACCTTTCCCAGCATTATTGTCTTCTCATGATGTGCCCAAAGTAGGACAAACTCAGTTTCAACATTTTTGCCTCCAGAGATAGTTCAGGCTTGATTTGTTCTAGGACCCACTTGTTTGTCTTTCTGGCAATCCAGGTTATTTGCAAAGCTCTCCTCCAGCACCACATTTCAAATGAATCTTTTTTTTTCCTGGCAGCTTTCTTAACTGTCCAGCTTTCACCCCCATACATAACGATTGGAAATACAAGAGTGTAGACGGTCTTGGTATTGATCTCCAACAGCACATGTTTATACCTGATTATCTTTGCTAGTTCCTTCATGAGTTCCAGGCTTTTTCTGATTTCTTGGCTGCAATCTCCATTTGGGTTGATGATTGAACTGAAGTATACAAGATCTCTAATTATTTCAATTTCTTCATTGTCAACATTAAAGTTGTGCAGTTATTCCGTAGTCATGATTTTTGTCATCTTCATGTTCAGGTGTGGTCTTGCTTTAGCATTTTCTTCTTTCATTTCCCTAATAGTCATTTCAAGTGATTCCTGATAGTATTATTTAATTATTATTATTATTTATTTAAAATATTTTAACCCTGTATTCTTGAAAGCTTTCACGGCCGGGATCTGATGGTTGTTGTGGGTTTTTCGGGCTCTTTGGCCGTGTTCTGAAGGTTGTTCTTCCTAACGTTTCACTAGTGTTTGTGGCCGGCATCTTCAAAGATGCAGAAAACATCTGCAGATTATTTTAAAAAATGTACCAAAAGTAGTGTACATATCTTTATGTAAATAAAGATATGATAAAATTGAAAATATTAAAAACAGAGTACATCCACTCCAGAGTACTTGGGGGGGGGGGGAGAAACTAGCTTAGCATATAAATCAGCATAGAAAACCCCAAGCCTATTTAAACACAAACATATTTACCTTTTTACAAGACAACAGAAATGGAGCTAGCCTGCTCTAGTGGCAGGGAGTTCTTGAGACTGTGAGCCAGGTGATTTGGCTACTTGATGTTGGAAAAAATATATATCGATATTGTGAATACCCTAAACAAGCAAGAATTATTATCATGACACAAAAGAAACTCCTTCAAAATGCCACAGGTATCTATACAATTCTGTTATACATTTTTCTAACTCACTATGCATAACACATTATGCTAAGGAAAACCAATTCTATATCAGCCTTTCCTCCACTGACAGGAAAAAAAAAAAGAAACAGTGAATTTGAAAAGCAATCAAAAGGATAATTAATCAGCGTTACTGATGCAGTAATTGCTATGTTGCACCCTGGTGGATTTCATCATGCAATACATTGAAAATGATGCTGTGTGCACTGCTTGGCACTCTTTTTATGATTTCCTAATTGATCTATAACTTCTGAATATATTGCAAAAAAAAAAAAAAACAAAAAACCCTAACAGGAAGGACTGAATTAATGTTTGTGTCTTCTCTTAAGAAATATTTAGATAATGATGATGATGACATTTAAATATAAATATAAGCTTTCTGAATCATTTCACATGTTGACAAATAATTGGCATATCCCCCCCCCCTTTCCTTCATGGGACAGGGCTTGTTAACAATGAAAAGAAATTTTATTTTATTAATCTCTATGTTCTTCCAATATACGTCTGGGATTTCTTCTGCCTTTTACTGTGAAATCTGCAAGTATGGAAAATCTGAATTTCATTTGTGAAGTGTTTCCAGAGTCAAATTTTCCATTTTCCCCATCTGTTTACATGTGATGTGACATTTATTTTAAGTCTAGCTATAATTTTTCAGCTGTACTCTTAATCCTATTGGCATTTTACATCTGTGTAACAAAAGCAGCATAATTTTTGGAGGAAAATTCAAGAAGTCAATGTAGATATTACTTATTTATTCTGTCTTACAATTTGGTGCACAACAGATACACTGATTTCTTAACATAAGACAATTTACTTCCCTAAGTTATGCTGTTTGCATTATGCTGGTAGGCATAACTAAAAGAATTTGGGCCAGTCTGATATCATGTTTATTGTAAGACTAGGAGTGGAGACACCTATGTTCAGATTTCCATTCAGTTATGAAGCCACCTGGTTGACCTCAGCCAAGCAGCATTTCTCAGCCTAACTTCTCACAGAGTTGTTCTTGTGGGATAACATAGCTGGGGCACCACAAATGGCTTCCTGGGGGGGGAAAGGAGTATAAATGTTATCATTTATTATTAATACTCATCCAGATAAAGGAGAAAATTGCACTGCATTCAGGGAGAATTTCTAACATCATGGAAATTCCATTGTTAGCTGTAGGGATGCAGTTAAATTTACCTGTTCTGTATTTTCTGAAACCACTAATGATTCTAATGCTTCTCCTGCATCTACATTGTAGGTGACTGGAAATACATGAGTGTGGGTGATCTTCGCCTTGTTCCCCGGCGACACATTTTTATATTTGAGGATCTTTTCTTTTTCCTTCATTGCTGCTCTTCTGAATCTCAGTCTTTTTCTGATTTCTTGGCTAGAATCTAGAATAGTTGTTAAATTTTATGGCATCAGGCTAGGTCTGTAACTCTTCTCAAGTGAGGATGTTAAAATGTTTTCTCCCTGTATTTGTGAGAATTCCCTCAAATTCAAGATCAAATTACCGAGTTGTGCAAACTTACTTTAGCTGCTGTTATTCATGTGTGGAACCCAAGCCTTGCACTCCTGGAAGAAAGGGTGGCCTTTAAAACAGGTATGTCAAAGTAAAAATAAAATAGGGTTTATGCCTCTCACAGTGGCTGGGGCTTACTTCTAAGTAAACACTCAAAGGTTTACAATTGTTAGGGTTTTGATATTGTTTTACTTTGTTTCCTGCACATCCCTTGCATGGTGAAGGGATGAGAAAGTACAAATTACTTCAGAGAACCAAATGTTACACAGAGGTATACATCAGCAGCAGTCTCTGCAAAATCTGGAAACACAAATAGTGGAGAACAAAGACATCTTAATGCATCTGCTCTAAGGAGGATGAGGTAATTTGAAATGTAAAAATCCTGGGAGAGAAAAATTGTTTGAAGTATTCCTAAAAGCCTCTCCCTGAGACTTTGGAAAGATGCTCATAGATCTTCAGTTGACAGTACTGGAGCTGCTCCAGCATTTGTCTGATTCAGAGCTATTGTTCCCCATATACAGTGGTGCCTCGCATGACGACATTAATTCGTTCCGCAAAAATCGCTGTCGAATGAAAACGTCATCATGCAATTTTAAAAAGCCCATAGAACCGCATAAAACCCAATTAATGCATTCCTATGGGCTTAAAACTCACTGTCCAGCGAAGATTCTCCATAGCACGGCCATTTTCACTGCCCGTGCAGCAACGAATCCATGCCAGAAAACAGTGGTTGGCCATGTTTTTCACCCGAAGCAGGGAACCGATCATCGCAAAGCAAAATTCTCCCATAGGGAACATCGTTTTGCAATCGCTTTTGCGATCACAAAATCTTCAACGTAATGTGATTTCGTTGTCAAACGGAGCGCTCGTAAAGCGAGGCACCACTGTATATATATATCACCAAACCAACAAACCTAGACCCTAGTATACTCTTTATCTGTTCCACTACTGATGGCTGTCTGCTGAGCACCTCCTTTGTGTGTTGCTTATGTTATAGAAGGTAATGTCATACTCCACATGCTTATTAGGCTGATAGCATGAGTCATCAGAGTGTGCTAACAAGCTTCCCTTTGTACAGTTCCTTTCCCTACACTGCAAGACACACTTGAACTTGGTGCTATAGTGTTGTTGTCAGAATTTCAGCTCGTTAACATCAGAAATAATTTTTCCCCGGGGACAGGACTGAAGCTTGACACTTGTCTGCTAGGCTGAGAAGAATATAAAAATATTCAGTAAAGACTCAAAATCATGCAATTGGGCACTGATCTTGTTTCTTTCACAAAAATGTAAGATCGGATTCAAACCCTCATGGGTTCTTTGCCAAGCGAATTGTAGATATTGCATTTGGGATAATTAATTCAGGATACTTTAGAAGATTCAGTCAAAGCTTAAAGTTACATTTATTAATTAAATAAAGTACCGTAGCTATCCTATAATTCCTAAGAGGCTGAGTGAATTGCATCCAGGAAGTGGAGCAAGTCCTATGACTGTAAAGGAGGATGATACTGCTGCCGCCAAAGGTCCCCGTGGACATACCTCCTCTACTAAGCATTGCTGACATACTTCTTCCACTAAGGATGCTCCACCTGTGCATGTCAGAGAGATGTAGGAATCAGGCATCCATTGGATCCAGAGTTCGCTCATTCCTCCTGACACATTCATAGGAACACTGAGCTAGAAAGTGTTTTCGGTGGGAGAGAAACATAAGAAGCAGCTGCAGTAAAATGGCAGAACAATTAGCAGGACAATAAAACAAATACCAACAGATTTCTCTCCTGCTCCCAGGCATAACTGGCCTACACTGTCTCAGGGACCTATATGCTTAAGGAAAGAGACAAATTTCAGAAACATAGCCAGTCTTCTACATTGAAAAATGGAGAGCTAGCTCTTTATCCCTGTAGACATTGCTAGGTAGAATATAATACATACCCACCCACTCACTAGTCATTTTATCTAAAGTAAACCACAAAATAAGCCATGATAAGAAAATAAGAGCCTTGTGGCGCAGTGGTTAAAATGCTGTACTGCAAGCTAAAACTGTGCTCACGACCTGGGGTTCAAATCTCAGGTAGCCGGCTCAAGGTTGACTCAGCCTTCCATCCTTCCGAGGTCGGTAAAATGAGTACCCAGCTTGCTGGGGGGGGGCAATGTGTAGCCTGTATAATTAAAAATTGTAAACCGCCCGGAGAGTGCTTGTAGCGCTATGGGGCGGTATATAAGTCCAATAAATAAATAATAAATAAATAAATGTGATAATTATACATACAAATGCAGGAGAAGGTGACACTTTTATCAGACTGCTTTAAAAAGCAAAAATCAATCAACATGAGTTTACATGTATTCAAATCTGCTTCTTCAGTCATGCACCAGTATCTTTTTTTATACTTTTAATGTATATACACATATACATACACATACATAGACATATATGTACACACGTATGCCTAAATCTCTATCTACAAACAATACATACTGTAAAGCTTAGCCTACAAGCCTTTTGTATAATAACACTTTTCTTTCAGCAGTGTCTTCTCCTCATTATTCATTTTGGTCACTTACTTTCTATTTATTACAAAGTTTTTGTTTTCCACCATTCATAGAACATGTTCCAGCTTTCATAGTAAGTTGATTTTTCTTGCCCTTTTAGTCTTTGTAAGACTAATTTCTGCGCACTCTAATATTTTTTTGATAATCAATTCGTCTTTTCGTCATGCACCAGTATCTTGTGGACAGTGCAAAAATATAATAAAAATACATCCTAAAAATTCATGGTAGAAGTTTGTCAGGTATGCGTCTTAAGTTGACTTTAAAGTTCACCTTTGCAACTGGGCTTTGGAGGTGTGGTTTAAAGCCTCACCCCTGGTAAACTGTGGCTGGAATTTTCCACCCAGCTATTTAGACAGAGGTAGCCCATCACTCTGCATGAACCTGCATGTCTGCGCAGAGACCAACTTATTAGGAGTGGCTCTAGACTAGTCTTCTCTGTTGGGCAGGATGATGGTGATCTGGATGTGGAGGAACCCTCTGTAGCTCCATTGTCATGAACAAATCACTACCTGGTGAAGTTTAGGCTTAACCTCCACAAGGGTGGACGACCAATTTAGATGAATTCTGATGATTCTCGGGGTGCTTACTGTTGTCTTGGCAGGCGATCCTGTCAAAGACTTGGCTGACCTCTGGAATGGGGAAATGGCCAGGACTGTTGAAACTATCATGCCTATGCATTTTGTCTCATGGAGTACAGCCAGGCAACACATACACACCCTGGGTTGCCAGGGAGCTGGTGGGGATGAAACGAGAGAGATGGAGTCTAGAGCAATAATGGTGGAAAACGTAAGATGAATCCAACCAAACATGGGCTAGAGCTCGTTTGAGTGCCTATTTTTTTGCTGTTGTCATTGTGTCTGCATAGAGTCATCCAGCAGAGTTGTTTATACCATCATTGTTTTATCCACATAAGTGGTGACAAGTCTGAAGGGGAGAGCAAGCAAGTGAGCAACAACCCTAGAAAATGTAGGCTAAATAATTGAACCTCGAAAGCGTACCCAAAGGGGACCTGGATGGCAATAGACACATGTTTTATGACCTCAGGAACTTGTCAATCAACAGTAATCTCTTTACAGTTATTCAGGATGCTGCACAAGGAACTCTCTTTCCAGTTTTCCTCAGATACCTACTGGAGAGCCGATGTTCAACACTCCTTCTTCTTCTTTCAGGTGATATAGATGTGTGACCCTCCAGTATGGGATTTTCATTTGGAAATAAGGGAAACCTAGAAGAAAGGCATGGCTTTCTCTATATCACGTACATGTCAACCCAGGAATGCTATTTAATGTATAGACTAAGGGCACAGGCTTTGTGAGAATGGATAGAAGCTGGTAATGAAGTGAGGCAGCTGGTCGGTGTGGCCTGCAGGGACAAGAAGCATGACATGAGTATATCTCAATTTCCATCTATTTAGAAATAAATTGGACAGATAATGCTTCCTTGCAGCATACAGTGTGAAGGTGTCCAATGATGGTTGACTTCTTTCTGGCTGGTGTGTTGTAGCATATTAATTTTGTCTCAGAAAAATCTTTGATATTTGTAGTTGTTTATATATTTTTAAACTATATTCCTATGACTTGGAACTTAATTGGTGATTGGCTAGGTTGAGTCACATATGCTTACAGTTTTAGCTCCACGTGTATATTCTTCTGCCACAAACATCAAGCAATTTGGGGTTTTTTGTTTTTGTTTTGGTCTTATGGGCACCTGATATTACTTCATATGCCAACACCATGGTAATGTGTGTCGTTTCATCTCCTGGCGTTTCTTTCTCTGTTTTTAATTTTCTCCCAAATGTTTTTATAATTTTAACATCTAATTTGAAAAACCACAACAATTAAGTGACCTATGGAAAATGCTAGATTAGCATAGATTAGGTATATGCATGCAAATTTTAGCACCAGGATTTAAGAAGCAGTCCACAAGCACATTCTGCAAAAACAAAGGAAGTAAGTTCGAGCACAACAACACTTCATTTCTCTCTGGCAAACTGTAAAGCTGTAAGTGTCCAGTACTATTTGATTTAATAGCCACACCTAATAAATTGAGGTATATGGATAGCCAGGTATTATTATTATTATTATTATTATTATTATTATTATTATTATTATTATTATTATTATTATTATTATTATTATTATTATTATTATTATTATTATTAGCCTCATTGAAGGATGATTACTCAATCATTTGAAGCTTTGCATCAAAAATATAGTTTTATTGACCTTGGTTATAAGGAAAGCACTCAAAGCAAATACTGATTTGTGTACATTTTCTGTATACGTCTTCTGAATGTGCTTGATCATCATATATATAGTTTATACCATCCAGATATTATGCATACATTTTAGACCAGGAACTTGCAGGCAACATATTCTTTCTGTCAGTACAACTGATAGTGTGAAACCAGATAAAAGGTTTTAAGAACAATATAGAAGTAAGAGCATTATTATTAGTTATGGAGTGCCACATGCTACTTAGTCTTTATTAAATACTGTACATTTTTAGAAAGAAGACATTCAGTTCATTGGAATAATCTGGTGACAGGGGAGAGACATCACAATAATTAGAGAAACCCCTCCTTGCCTGTTTTATCATTGTGCAAGAATGAAAATCACACAAAATGTTTTCTTACATGTAAAATGGCTAAATATTTTCTGTTGCTGTCAGTGAGAATTTTTCCCTTTGTGAGAACTTTGTTTTGTTTTTGCAAATACGGTGAAAAACTATAAAATTTGCTGCCTTGCTGCATGGACTCTTAAAAATGAGACACACAGAGAAAGGGTTGTTTGCATCTTTTTTTTGATTGGTCAGCCAGCCCTTTGTTAGCTTGGGATGTGTGCATGTGTGTTCTTTCCTTCAGAAAGGAAAAAGACACTAGTTTTGTATACACAAGACTCCAAATATTGAGAAAACCTCAACAAAAAAAGGCCAACTTGTCTTATTCTTATATTAGAGGTGAAGAATCTCATAGAATCAGTTCCTTAAATACTGTCTCAGAATGAATGAATAATCTTGTGACAATTCTTTACATCCCTAGATTAGAGGTGTTGATCAATTGAAACAAGTGCTGCCGATAGTATTTGCGGGCTTGGAATTTATCTTAATCATTGTCAGGTACTGCTTCTGCACACTACGTTATGGATATGTATGGCTTTTAGCATTAATAACACAGTGTAAAGATGTTAAAATGGAAACTGGAATTGCTTAGGAAGAAATTCATTTCAGATTATTTTTATCAGAATTTATCAAAAGCTGGGGGGGAAAGGAGGAAAGAATATTCATTCATTCATTCATTCATTCATTCATTCATTCATTCATTCATTCATTCATTCATTCATTCATTCATTTATTTGGCTTTTACCCCACCCATCTAGATTCAAAATGAATTTACTCTGGGTGGCTTACAGTCTGAGCAATGTAAAACCAAGAATTAAAACAGAGAATATCAGAACAAAAGAGAGATGAGCAGAGTCCAAGATGGGAAAAAGCAAAGAGCTAAGTGATGAAAGGGGAGGAATGCCTGCCTGAAGAACCAAGTCTTCAGCTTGTTCTTGAAAACTCCCAGCGAGGGTGCCAGGCGAATCTCAGGGGGTAAGATGTTCCAAAGGTGAGGGGCCACTGCTGACAAGGCCTGGTTTCTAGTTCTCTCCTTCCGGGCCACTCTCGGGGTCAAGCCCCTCAGCCGCCCAGCCTGACTAGATTGAGTGACACAAGTACAGCTAGGTGGGAGCAGATGCTCTGCCAGGTAGCAAGGTCCTAAACCATTTAGGGCTTTACATGTAAACCCTAAAACCTTGAAGTCAATGCAGAAACGAATGGGCAACCAGTGTAAGGCGCTAGAAGGGGGGAAATGTGATGCTATTTTTTCACTCTGGTTAATAATCTGGCAGCCATGTTCTGGGCCATTTGTAGTTTCCACATCAGTCTCAAGGGCAGCCCGACGTAGTGCACATTACAGTAGTCTAATCATGAGACTACGAGTGCATGGACCAGAGTGGTGAACACCCCAACATCAAGATAAGAGCGCAGCTGGGCAATCTGCCGAAGATGTAGCTGGGCGTTGCGAACCACAGACACTACCGGGGATTCCATGGTAAGCGCTGGGTCAAGATGGACCCCCAAGCTGTGGACCATACTCTTTGCGCTGAGAGTCCCTCCCAAAAAAGGGAGGGGACTTTCCAAATGACTGATAGGAAGGACCGGAGCCAGGCAAGAACCAGGCCACCAATCCCCAACTCAGAAAGCCATCCCAGGAGGATACCGTGCTCGGCAGTATCAAAGACAGCTGAGATATCAAGGAGAACCAACAAGGACATTTTGCCCCTATTGGCCTCCCTCGGTAGGTTATTAAGCAGGGCGACCAATGCCGTTTCCATTTTTAAAAGCTGTATGCTATTTAATAAGTCACAATATGACATAGAAGAGGGATGGAATGAACTGAACCATTGCTTCATTCTTAAGCATATGTTTTCCTGTTATGTTTTCCTGTTAGAGAATGTATATTCATTTAGAGTCATTTAGAATACCTGTCTGTCGCTTACTGGGATCAGCAAAAGTTGTTTGTTCATGCCTTAATCATCTGCAGCATAAAATGAATGTTGGCAATAGAGTCCCATTAAAGTATTGGTAGGATGCACAGTGGGGATTAATAATAATAATAATTGTGTGCTGTCAGGTAAATTCAAACTTATGGTGACTTTTTTGCACGGTTTTCTAAGTAAAGACTAGTCAGAAGTGGTTTACCCTTCCCTTTTTCTGAGGGACTCTGCAACTTGTTCAAGGCCACACAGTTTGGTTCTTCTGGGAATGCACAGTGGGGAACTGAACCCCCAACTTTTTGCTTTTCAGCCGGATGCCTAACACACCAGCTATCAAGCCAGCTATTGCAATAGGGATTACCAGGCTTAACTTGTCAGATTAAATTAAGTGAAAGATAATTTTCTTTTCTGGATTAAACATGGCTGTGGGGGTTTACACATTTCTAAGAAAATGCCCTTTGTGTTTCCTTTATGCCTCTTGTGTTTCTAATAAAATTGTGGCTTTATTCTATTTCTTTTCTTTGAACAAGAGAAAAGAGTTCTTATGGTGATAATTAAGCCTTCAATTTGACATAAAATCCATATTTGTGCTGCTTTGTAAGGGTTACTTTTTGTCTTCCCACAGATGCATATTGATTGTGAAGAAAATTTCAGCATGCATTGTTGTAAGTGGCTCTCCTTTGCTCTGTCCCTGGCTCAGTTTGGGACATGTTTTTCTTGTACACCCAACTGTGATGCTGAGGACTGGGACCAAAGTTTTCTGAGACCACAAAGAATGAAACACGCTGGCATTCGAAGCTTGCTGGTTGTGCATGAGGATCAGCTATTAACACAACCTTTGGAGTCAAGCCAGGTACTGAATTTTTTCTGTGGGAGGTTTAGCAGGGAACTGAGGTGTTGATTAGCATCTGGCAGCTTTGCTAAGCTTTCTTTAGCAAGAGAACAATCTCCCTGGAGTCCTGCAACTGTTCTGATACAAAAACATGCTAGAAATGACACAAGCACCATATTTGCCCTTCCTTCCTGTAATGTATCCCCGTTACTTCTAAAATCACTGAATCTCAAGCAGATCTGACACGAGGTCTGCTTAAATCCAGGCAGCACTCTACAGAAGCTAGATCTCGTCAGGAAGCCATGACAGATTGGTTGTTGTGGGTTTTTTCGGGCTCTTTGGCCATGTTCTGAAGGTTGCTCTTCCATGACAGATTCTTATAAGCCACTAAATGCTTGCTTGATTTAAAATGAATGTAATCAAACTACATTCTGAGGAAGTTCTTTTCTGCATTTTTCTGGGTCCCAAAGATTGGTAAGACCCTATTTATATGACTCCAGATCAATCTGTAAGGATGGAGTACCCTGTCTTAGGGGTGTAAAGTAACATATAGGAGGGCTGTGAACCAGGAATGTTTATCTCCTGATTAAACATAATATCAAGCACTGTATTGATAAAAAAGCCTGTGTTGCTTTCTCTCTTTTGAGGCAAAACAAAGGGCAGCTTTATCAATATCTGGCAATTTAAAGCTTTTCTTTCTTTCTTTCTTTCTTTCTTTCTTTCTTTCTTTCTTTCTTTCTTTCTTTCTTTCTTTCTTTCTTTCTTTCTTTCTTTCTTTCTTTCTTTCTTTCTTTCTTTCTTTCTTTCTGATTGTTTGTATGAGCCTCGTGGCACAGTGGTTAAACTGCTGTACTGCAGCCAAAACTGTGCTCACAACCTGGGGTTCAATCCCAGGTAGCGGCTCCAGGTTGACTCAGCCTTCTATCCTTCCGAGGTCGGTAAAATGGGTACCCAGCTCGCTGGGGGGGCAATGTGTAGCCTGCATAATTAACTTGTAAACCACCCAGAGAGTGCTTGAAGTGCTATGGGGTGGTATATAAGCAGCACACTTCTTCTTCTTCTTCTTCTTCTTCTTCTTCTTCTTCTTCTTCTTCTTCTTCTTCTTCTTCTTCTTCTTCTTCTTCTTCTTCTTCTTCTTCTTCTTCAATACTTCAGAGTAGACCTACAGAGTAGCAATGCATGAGCTTACTCACACGCTTTAGTTGAATATTCTATTATGTTAAATAGCGGCTGATTTACCCCTCATTAATTTTTAATGACACAGATTAATACTAGATCCGTTTCCCAGTAAGAAAGCTCTGGGACCCTGCACGGTTCATTAGATTAATGTGGCTTTGGCACAGTAAGAAATTATTTTTTTTCCACCCTACTTAAAATACACACTGCCCAATAATTTCCTTAATGATTCTCCTTCTGCACTGCTCCTACTCAGTTTCCTTTTTTTAAAGAACAAAACAAAACAAAACAACAGCAAAGCTAAACCCATTTTTAATCTCCAGATCTTGCATCCTTTCCTGTAAGGCAACTTTTGAACTGAATGGATGGCAAAAAGTTTAACCACTAATTAACTAGCACTAAAATTTAATTGGGCCCAAAGGGTGAAGTGCTCAAACTGCATTAATTACTTTTCACAGCCGCTCAGAGTAACTATTGTGGAAATATGATGTTTCCCTTCAAAAGAAGAATATATAGAATCACTTTATGTTTGGTGCAGCCATAAACATGTTACCCCTTTTAAAAAAAGAAAGGTCTCCTGAAAAAACTATTAAGCTGCCTAATATTTGCTTTTAAATAATAACAAAAATAGCAACAGCAACAGTAACAACTACAGCAATAAGAAGGCTTGTGGGAAATGAAATGTGAATTTTAAACTGCAGAAGGAAAACAATTGACGATGATACATAAATCAAAAGCAGGCAGTTGTGGTCCTCCCAGCATGGTGGAATTGCAAGCCCCAGCATGCCTCACCATTGACTATGACAGCTGATGGGCACTGCAGTCCCATCACATCTGGAGGAAAACACCTTGCTCACTTCTGACCTAAAAGATGCTGCATGTGTAGAAAAGCCTCGAACCCACCTTTTGTCATCATCACATTAGGTTTCTGCACTGCCCGCTGCTTTGGAAACTTTTAAGCTACAGGGCGTGGGGGAAAGAGCCCTACCAAATCAAGCCAAATGCTCATATAGCAGCATCTGATTTCTTGAAATGGCTATTGGGAAGCCTACAAACAATGTATTCTTGTGTGGTGGTGAGGGGGAGAGGTGCATTTTTCATTGGGCTTGAAAATCCAAGGCAGCCTTGAACAAAGTTGCAATGTTATCATGTAGCGGAGAAATGAAGACATATTGGTTTGTGGATAATTACAGAAAAGCGTTTGTATACATGGCTTCTATGTACCCATTATCCAGATCGTGTGAAGTTGGTTGGAACTATTTGGAAGCTGAGCAGGTCAGGCAACATTGTGAACAGTGAAAGGCTTTTCCAGCATCTTTCATAGAACCCAGCATCTGTGTTTGTGCAGTTAAATTGTTACTAGAACCAAAAAGATTTGTGTTTTCCTTTGTGACACATCTTCTTTCGAATATCCACTATGTATACGGTCAGGAAAGAGGGATAGCTAGTGGGAAGAGTCAAAGAACTGGAATCTAAAGTTAATTGGTTTAATTTTCAAAAAGAAAATGTAGCCACATTGAACCATCAGAATAAAAAAAATTAGAGTATCTGTAGGATATGATTCATATCAACAAAAAAGTGAGAAAGCAGACTCAAAGTGATGTTAAAATAAAAGTACCAAGGATTTTGGTGCTGGGAGCATTGTTGGTAGCAAAGCTGTAAAATTTCACACCCATTGTGGGCTATGGTACTGTATCAGAAATGTTGAAAATATAATTTCAGAATTAAAAGAGAAACTTTTATTTCATGATTGATGAGATTCTTTCTACATATTTGATGTACATCGGTGTGACCTGCCAACCCCTGTCAAGTCTGCAGGGGCCCCTTCTTCCATTTTCTATTCCATAAATGAGGATGCAGCTGTTCAATAACAAAATGGGGATTCAACAATATTAACAACATTAAATGGTCCCAAACTAGTTTCTGGCACTGTTCAGGATTAAAATTGTGAGTCTTTTGATTAAGGGTCAATAACTCTTGTGATTATCATCACCATAAGAGTTCTTGGTCTCTGAGGTCTCAGGTTATGAACATAGGAATTCCCACTGCTACACTAAAGGTGAAAAGGAAACTACACATTTGTATATAGATAAGCAGCGGAGCATTTTCTTTCCAGCTAGTAGTAGGCATCCTTCAGTCTTGAGAGACTATGGTAGCGTGCTCTGTAGGTCTTGGAACAGCATCTAGTGTGGCTGAGAAGGCCAATTCGAGAGTGACAATCCCTTCCACACTGAAGACAAATACAATCTGTCCCGTGTCCAGCTCCCTGGTTTTGCTTGTTTCAGGACTGCCTCTTTGCCTCGGCCTGCTGGACAAGTGTCTCTTCAAATTGGGAGAGGCCATGATGCACCGCCTGCCTCCAGGCTGAACGCTCAGATGTCAAGGTTTCCCATCTGTTGAGGTCCATTCCTAAGGCCTTCAGATCCCCCTTGCAGATGTCCTTGTATCGCAGCTGTGGTCTCCCTCTGGGGTGGTTTCCCTGCACTAATTCTCCATACAGGAGATCTTTTGGAATCCAACCATCAGCCATTCTCACAACATGCCCAAGCCAACGTAGATGGCACTGTTTCAGTATGAAACATTTGACAGCAGATAATTTTATTAAAGATAAAACCTAGAAAATAATTAAATGATAAGAAGCAAACAAACATAACAAACACACATCTAACTGGAAGTCAAATACTGTTAGGTTCTTTTTTTAAAATGATACCTGGAGATCACTTTGTTATTCATTCTTTTTCCAGATGTCATCTGGTACGGACAAGCAAGATGCTTCTTCGGCTGATAATGAGATAAAGTTTTTGGGTGGGCCTTATGAAGCTACTGTTCCTGAAATGTCTGAAGAAGGTATTGGGTGTTTCACTCCACCTTTCTATTGATGCAATCTTTGCATTCATGAACTAGATCATTGCTACCAGAGTGTGCTATTTGAAGAAAATTGAACCAGTTCAGAGCCTTACAACTTGTGCCCCACTATATCCAATAGGATTTTCCTGAATGAGATTTTCTTGAGCTACCATATTGCTTATTCCGCCTTCTTTTGTAATTTCTGCTCATCTAAATGTCCAATTCTATAGGAAGAGGAGCAATCGTTCTGTTGTTGCCATGAAAAATAGTTAAAATATGTTGCTCTGTCAATCCCTTCTTAAATAACCCTTGTCAGATTAGGATCTTTAGTGAAATAAATATATCTTTTGTCACAGGCCAAGGTAAATTTACTCAATTTAATTTTTGGCACTTTCATTATCTTTATGTGGACATCATTTCTAAACCAGAAAGCACACAATTTCTTGCTTTACCCTTCGTGGGCTATTTTCCCTTTCACCCTTATGTTCAAGCTCAATTTGCCTTTCTGTATATTTGAGAACCTCCCTATACAATCTAAGCATGATGGGCATGCCTGTAAAAGCTACTCTATAATGCCAACATTTACTGATGGCATAATCTGTGGACTTCTCTGGGTTAAAAATAATCCAGTGGAATCAATAACCTTCAAACTGGTGTAAGTACATCTGGCATCTGCCTCCACTTAAAATTAGTTATGTCAACAAGAGTTTGAATGTTGGGTGTTATGGGGATAATAAAAGCATAGCTTATTATTTCTGTATGTGGCAGTCCTGCTTGGTTATTTTCCCATTTTGAATAGAAATGTTTGGTGAAAGATGGAAAATGCCTGAGCAAACCTCAGAATTTATCTTTACAAGGGCAAGTGTATGTTAAAGACCACTATAATTTGAAGGCCATATTTCAGTGCATTATGTTTCAATGCTCCATTTGCCTTTTTACTGCATGGTCAAAATCACATGTAATAAGAGCTTAAACAATTAGACATTGATCAAAGAATTATCTTTTTCAGTGATTATTTTACATCTTCTTACACTGGTGTGGGCCTATCCAGTGAAATTCAATGGCACATCTCAGTGATTCCATGTGAAAGACAAGACACAAAATCTAGTTTGCTTTCTTTAAAAAAAGGACATTCCTTTTGGTGCCTTGAAAACATATTTTCTCTCTGCATATATAGAGATCATATGGCTCTTTCACATTGGCAACATAAAATCCTCAGGGTGCTGCTGGCTAATTTACCAGTGAATTTCTCATAGAAACAGCCAGTAGCAGAATGTTTTAGGATAATACATTATAAAGTGCTTCTATGAGAAAAAGCTGTGGTACATGACTGGAGGTGGTTTGCCCCAAGAGGAAAGCTCGATTTGTATCTTTATTTAGAAATTATGTAAGAAATGAGCTAGACATGAATGTTGCATATTTTTTAAAGAGAAAGCTGAAGAATATTTCCTTGATAGTATAATCCTTCTAAAGCCCCTTGGGGATTATGTACAGATTTTGATCTAGGTTATGGACAGCTCCTGACTAGAAATGAGATTGTTTTCTGTGGATGAATTGTACTATCTCCTCTTCAATGGAAAATTCTCACTAAAGACCTCAAGGATACGAAAAGCTATCAGCATTCTGTTACGAGTTTCAAATGGATTGCTTATTTGGTTTTTTGGTTTTTTCTTTTAAAGCAGTGCCACAAATATTAAATTAGGGAGTTTTACAGCTTTCTTGCTTGTTTTTCTTCCTCCTGTGTTGCTTATAAAATAACTTCTATAATAACATCTTAAAACTAATGACAGTGGGGAAAAAAAACCCTCTCACATAGTCAATAAGCATGCTTGCAAAAGAAGAAAGCTTAAAGGAGTGGCCAGCAACATGCAAATGAAGAAGATGGATTGCTTGATTTTGCAAAGGTTGCCAACTTAATATTTTCATTGCAAATAAATGGGAGAAATCCAACAGTGACAAAAATTAGTGGAATATTCTGCTACTACCTGCATTTGTTCTGGCCATATGTAATTTTTCTGATGAATTATTTCAATTTGTGAGAACAGTTCGGAAGCCTACAACACAACTGCTTCATTTTCAAAATGTCTGTTGAGGACATCCAATGATGGACCTACTTCTTATCAACAGAACTGGAAGATGTTTTCCTCCTGTGCAGCCCTGATAAACACAACAATCTGCTCCAAAAGGCAGGAATGTAGACATTTGTACTAATCATGTTAGGTAGAGCTAAGCATGCTATATGATTACTTAATATATTTTTTGCAAAATTTCAAACCATATATAGAATCTATACTGTATATTTGGTATGTGCAGATAAGACATACTTATCACTGTGCAGCCTTGCTTGTGCCTTTTCAGTAATAATCTTGCATAATCCTTTCCTAGTATTTGTGTATTTCTGGAGGTCCATGACATTTTCCATTTTTTGTGAATAGAAAATGTAAATAATTTGGGGGGAGAGGTGTTACACAGTCATCAGATTTATCTGCCCACCTCCAGCCAAGAGAATACAACCCAAAGAGGTGCAGGATGGTGCAGATCCCTAATAAGTTTCATAAATCAGAGAACTGGAATAAAATACCATCAAAGCTTCTGACTACTTAAGTGAACAATTGAAACGATAAAACAGTTAATAAAATACTGTAATGGATCCAAGAACTGCAGAAGTGAGATCATTTACCCCAGAGGCTTAAAGCAAGTTGTTACCTGGAATGAAATTGTCATATGCCCCTATGTTCATAAAAACTTGTATCTTTCATCAGGTACGTCAGTGATTCAGGTTAAAGCACCAGACCCACCGGGTGCCCGCCTGCTTTACCGCATCCTTCCAGAACAGCCTTATTTTTCTGTGGAGCCAACAACAGGTATTGTTTTGGTGTGTCACAAGTAAACCCCTTTGGTTGCTGTTGTGGACAGGGTATATATTGATTTTTTTCAGTAATAGTAATATTATTTCTATAGTAATGTATACCTTTCTCAATAAACCTATGTCCATGAAAACTCTGCAGGGCAAGTCAATGGAATTTATTTTGGTAGAGGTGAAGGACTGAAACTGAAATTCGTATATCCAAATTGCACAATTACTAGGTAAATATCAGGTCATCCAAGTCCAAGTCCAAGATATTGCTTAGGCTGACTGCCTTAGCTATTATTCTGCAATTTCGCATTTCTTGTTTTCAGCTAATAAAATGACAGTAAGTCAAAATTGAAAATAATTAAACGCTATGCAGAAATGCAAATGTGTGATATCCTTGGAATGTCACAGAGCAAGCATTAACTAAAAGGTGCCTGTAACTACTGTTTCTTGTTGCTGTTAACACCAAATCCTGACATAGATATGTGGAGGTACACCAGGTCTCCTAAACCCATCCTCTCTGGCTGTCAATACAAGAACACAAGGCCAGCTTCCTGCCTGCCTGTAATTTTCTGTAAGGAAGCTGTTCTGCACCCGCTCCTGTTGCCTAATGCATTGGCTTGTGTTGAGCTAGGCTTTTTTGCTTTGAAACTAAAAATGAGAAGGACATGGCTTCTTTCCCTGAAGGAATATAAGAGTCCATTCATACTGGTATATGGATATGATATATAGATTGTTGAGGGGATGCTTTGGCCCCAAAAAACAAATCACCTGGGTCTGCTTGTATTTATGTTTAGATTGAGTCATCCTTCCCCTTTAAGAGTTGTCACACACCTATCCGGCCCAGTGATAAGGCAGTCTTCTGACCTCAACAAGACCCCTTTTAGCCCGATCCACCCTGCAAGCCAAAATGGCCAGTCCGGACAGGCCCCAAGGAAAAAGAGAGAGTTTTACAAGCAGTTAGAAGCAGCTTATGGATTGAGCAATGAGCCTTTCCCCAACATTTCTGTTTGGGTGTACAGTAAAATATCAATAGTGATTCAGTATGAAAAAGTGCAATGATGTATGTTATAACAAAAGGTCCTAAGTTCTTTTGGAAAACTGTGCGGGCATTGTTTGACTAGGAAAAAAATCTTAAGGTTATTGCAAGACAGTTAAGAAAAAGGCAGGTTCCATTTTGAGGATCATAAGGAGAGGAACCAAAAAGAAAACGGTCAGTATCATGATGCCTGTGTAATTTACTTGTGGTTTGATGACACTTAGAATATACTGTAGGGTTTTGCCCACTGAGAAAGGATATTATAGGGATAAAAAGGCTACTGAAAGGGCTAATGGATATGGACAAGGGTTATAGAGACAGCCCCATTGGGAAAACGCTGGAACATTTGGGGCAGTTTAGCTTTGAAATGTAGTAAACTGTGGCTATTACGCTAGCAGATTACATTAGCAGGTTGACGTGGTGAGAGGGAAGGTATAAATTAGAGTAATTACGCAGGCTGCTCATGGAGAAGTGAAATGGGAAAAGTTCAGTTTCAAGACATCCACTCAGGATAAGACTAAGCACGAGCACAGAATTCCTTAGAGCTGGTTTGTATGTGCAGGCAATGCTGATGATAACCATCAGAGAGACAAGGCCAAATGCCTGGCTTCAGAGATGTTGATGATGCTTAATTTCTGAAAAAAGGACAGATTTGCCTAAGGGCAATAATTTATAAATCTAAGAGAAACAAAGATGCCCTGCCCCCCTCCCCAATTCATGTCAATGGTACCCTCCTGGCAAATACAGCATTGTTTATTCAAGAAAAAAAAGAGGAGATAAAAAAGAGGAGACATGATAGAGATGTATGAAATGATACATGGGGTGGAAAGCAGAGAAGTTGATAGGAGCTTTTTGTGACACAATAGCAGGACCTGGAATCCTCCAAAAAAGCTGGATGGTTAAGGACAGGCAAAATTAGATATTTCTTAATAGTTAGGCCATGGTGAATTCTTCCACAAACTGTAATGATAGCCTTACAAATGGAGTGGGTTTTTTTAAAAAAGGGATTAGACAAATCCATGGTCCATATCTCTATAAGTGCTGTATATACTAGCCATATGTCATAATTGCAATATATTACCAAGAGTATCAGCCACCTTGGGTCCTTTTAAGGAAAAAAATATTTTAAATAAATTAATTAAATAAAAATCTCTAAGATGCCTCTGATCACCTGCTGCTAGGGACTACAAGGATAAGAGAACCTTTAACTGATTTAAAAAAAAAACTGAAAGTGTTCTGTAGGCATTGGATTGGCCTCTGTGTGAACAGAACACTGACCTGTGTAGGGTTTTGTTTGGTCCAAGAGATATATTTTTCTGTTCTTCTTCCTGTAGGTGTGATAAGAACTGTTTATCCAGTAGACAGAGAAACCCAAGATAAATACTTTGTTGTCATCCAAGCCAGAGCTGGTCAAGCAGGTGGACGTTCAGCAACAACAACTGTAACTATCAACATCTCTGATGTTAATGACAATCCTCCCCGTTTTCGGCACAGTGAGTAGAATGTCTCCTGTTTGCAGATCCTCCTGCTTCCCTGCACAAAGGATAAGTGGGGCTAGGCACCACCTGTGCATTTCCCAGAAAGAGGAGAGCATGAACAGAGTCACAAGAGCCACCCATTGTCCTCCTCTCCATGGCTGTGTAATGTATTCATCAACCCTTTTGCTGGTTCCTTTGGAAATGATAGGATCTTTTCCCTGTTATTCTTGCTGTATGGATGGCACACCTTTTTTCCCACCTACATGACACTGGGTCATGTAAGGAAGAGGGGAGAACTGAGTTGTGGGTTGTTATACTCTATTGGTCAGTCACTATGGTAAGATGGGGCACTGAGGCCTGTAACTGGCATTATTGGTCAGCAGCTAGAAGCACCTTTGAGTTTTCAAGGGTAAGAGGTGGAAAGGGGACAACATTTGTGGCCTGTCTGGAGCATCGACTCCTTACATCTCGAGGCATGAACAACTTGCAGGCTGAAATCGTCTCCCCTAAGAAGAAGAGGGCATCTGGTATGAAGTGATGTGCATATGGCTTACATCTGGGACCTGCACTGCTTCACCCCATTTTTAGTGGCATGAAGTCTACAGTAGAAATAACCCCTTCTCTTAGCCTAATCCTCCACTCTGTGGAACATTTTGGCAGACCATGTTGCAAATATATAGTACTTAAAGTCATAGCTTCATTTTACTTATCTCTTAATCTTATGTCTTGCTTCTATCTACCTTACAGCAGTTTCAGAAGTTTTTGTAAGAAAATTTGCATGACAAAAATGTTGTGCAAAAATGCACGTCAGGTTTTGGGAATACGATTAATTTTTTTAAAATAGTTTAACATATATTAAGCGCTTTCCATATTCCATCAAGCTGAAGGTAAGGGGTAGAAATATTGCCTTCCATATTCATGAGCGATAGAAAGGGAGCCATACTCCAGAACTTTCCTCTTGGTTTCTTCCCTTGCAACAACATTGCTAAAAAGGACATCATTTTGAGGAAACGGTAATTTCCCAAAACACACCTTCCCTTGTCTTGTCAGAATAATTCTGACATTTTAAAAAGCTTTACTTGGGAAGCCTAATCCATTTTGCCCCTTTTGGGGATTGCAGTCTAATTTTTCTTTATTACTGTTAATATACTGACTATGATAAAATTAGGTTTCACTAAGGACAAACATTCTGCTGAGGCCCAACTTATTAAGTGATACATATAAACTAGGTAGCGTGGGAAGCCACATGCCTCACTGCAATCTAGCAGGCTGTAGCTGAAGAAAAGGTAATGCCAGCTTGGCTGCTTAACAATAGAAAATCTATCATTTGTGCCAGTGTTTTCGAAGTGCTATTCACGGGGGTTTCCCATTAAGCTTCTCAAACATCCCTCAGCAAGAAGAGCAAGAGTAGCATCTAGGCTTCACAAAGGATGGAAAGCCCATGTTCATCTATCTTCACTTGCAATGCACTTCTACCAGATAGTGTTGAGTACAACTTGTTGGCAGGCACATTTCCAGTTCCTGCAATGCAAGGGTGTGATTAAATAACATTCAAATACTCTTCTTTAGAGGTTCCTCAACAAGCAGATGTGCACAGGATTGTATGGAAGCTGCTAGTAAAATGATGTTTAATTCAGATAAGAAAATGATGCTCCTGGTAAGGAAAGTGAACAGCTCTGGAGTAGTTCTTTAACCAGTTTTAGATGGAGTATCTTCTTGAAAAATGAAAATCATAGTTGGAATTTATCCCTGGACATAGTTTTTCAATTAGCTGTCCAGATGATGACAATGGCTGGGAAGGCTTTTGCCCACATTAGTTTCATTTATGAGAAAATTGTATCTAGGCATTGTAGCATGTCATAAGTGTAATTCTGATGTTACGAAACTGAATGTACAAGACATCCTCAACCTTATCTCTCTCTGTTTCTAGCTTTGTCTCTATCTCATATGTGGTCAGCAACAAGCTTGAAAATGAGGCCCTTCATTATCCATGGGCTTTCCACATGAGTCGGATTTTTCCAGGGTCTTGGCTCATGTGGAGAGCCCCCTATGAATAGCAGAGGCTCTCCTCTTTAGACTTGTTGCTATCCATAGGTAGGCCAATGCAAGGTGAAATATCAAAATGCAGGATATAGGTAATGTAAGAGATCACCTGCTCTCATACCAGCCTTTTCACTCCCTGTTGTCTACTAGAAAGGCTCTTCACCATTTCCCACCTGTGGCCATGACATGACTGCCTGGCTAGTCAAAGGGAGCCTTCTTGATAACTACAACCATTTTGTAGAACATCTGGTTTTGGCCTGATCAATCCTCATCCATTCAGACATGGTTAAAACACATTTATTCTGATGAACATTTGACCAATTTGTTTTTCTTCCCACTGGGAATTTTGTTTTACACTAGCATTTAAAATGCAGGTTACTAAATAGAAGAACATCACATAACAACACACCAAGATAACTAATTAAGGGAAAGCAAGAACTTACAGTTTACAGACTGTGTTATAGCATGAATAAGCTTGTGGAACCAGTAGAATACAACAGTCCCTAAGGGGAACTTCACTAGATGCTGATAATTTTGATATATAATTGCTGAACATGTTTATGCAAAAAAGTGTTGTTTAGTTGTTTTCCTCTGCTACATCTGTCCACTTTTATCCGCTTTTATTGTTTTTAGCATATCAATTAGGCATATATCTTTGTGCTTCTATTGTTGTCTACCAGATATCCACATAGATACCTGAATCTAGATATGGATGTTGTAAATATACCCCAAACCATTATTTCAATATATTGGAATAGGTGTTGTGGAGGATTTAGGGGACCACAGTTTGCACTGATCCCTTAGAATTAAATTGGAAGTAACTAGAAAATCACTTCTAGGATTTAGAAGTTGTGCCTCTCAGAAAAACCTAATAAGCTCATTGGCTTGTTTTACAGAAGAATTGCTTCCTGTAAGTATCGGGAACTTTCATTTTCCATTTTTGATTATATTGTGGGGAGCAATCTGGGGCACAGAGATGGCCTTATGGAGGGCCCTAATTCCCACTCCTGAAATGTAGTGTATTGCCCATTCCCACCACATCGTATTGGCAATCGGCTTACTCTGAATATCAGCAGTTGGATAGGAATGCAGGCCTCTGTCAAGTCAAAGATGTGATCTTGTGGGCTATGGCTATCTGCCTCCCCCCAAATTAACAGCGGAATAGTGGGGCTACACTATAGCCCAATTTAAAGGCAAAGTCTCCCTGTTCTATACACTGTGACTAAGGAGTTCAAAAAACTAAAGATCAATAAATGATGTCCTTTATCCTCAAAACTTGGTTGCCATTCACTACCTGAGTATTCAGTAATAGGTTAAAAAATCTAAAAGCATTCCTATATCCTAGCCTTTCGGAAGGGGATCATTCCACTCTCCTTGCCTCAATCCACTTGATCCATTCAAAAGCAAGCAAACATCATATTCATCTTGTCCGCTTTAAAATTTAGATTTTTTTTTTACCTAACCCACTTGATCCACTATTTCCAGAAGATATTTAGGGTTAGATGGCAGTCAAAGGAGACTATCAACGTTAGAGATATTCAGACTTATATATTTGGAGTACAAATCCCAGAATTCCGCAGTCATCTAGAAACATGATACAGAAACATATATCTGTGCATCTGTGTGTTGTACTACAGTACATCACATGGACTTCTAGTCTCTCTTTCATTTGTATGGCTCAGTTTGTTGCATCCTATCTGACTCCCCATACACTTTGGAACAGACTGTGAATGTCAAGGTGGCAATTGGCCCCCTTATCTGCAGGATCATTATTCACTGATTCATTTATCCATAGTCTGAAAATATTGAAAGAAAATCCCAAAAATATTTATTTATTACTATTTATTTATTTGACTTTTAGACCACCCATCCGATCATGGTCACAATATATATTTCAAAAGGAGAAGTTACCAGAACTTGCCACTAGTGGGAGCTACAGATCATGCTATGTAACTGTTAAAATAAGTGTTCACTATAATCCGCATTTTCTGCATGGGGCGGCACTTGGAGCCCCATGAATACAGGATCCTACTGTATGTGCTCTAGATGCATATTTATTTATTCTGATTTACACACAAGGAAACAAGCAAACGAGGGGGTGATGGGTGAGAAGAGAGATCAGTTCCACAGTGAGATGCCTCAGAAGAACAAGGCAGTGCATAGATGAAAGATCTTTCTAGAATCCATGACGAGTCCATCTAAAACTGAAATTTTCCAGAAGAAATTCATATTAAACTATGAACTGAGAGACATGCCTAAACCATATTTTTTAATAAAATTATATATTTATTTTTCAGAATATATGGTAGTTTGCTTTTAATTGCCATTGCATTGCATGGTTTCCACTCAAGAGATTATGCTGATGCTTGGCTATTTCTTTCAGAGCGCTATGAAATGTACATATCTGAGGCAGCACCCGTGGGCACTGTCCTAGGCAAAATCAAGGCAGATGACCGTGACATAGGGGACAATGCAGCCATGGACTATGTCTTACAAGGAGAAGCCCCTCACATTGCTGACATCATCAATAACTATGAGACTCAAGAAGGAACGGTCGTGCTAAACATGGTGAGATGTCCAATGCTACTTTGCAAAGCCACATTGCACAAATCACTGAAACGGACAAGATCAAATATATTTGCTTGTTATAGAACTGCATGTGAGTCACAATGAGATATCTGTGCTATATAAAGGGCACGTCTGAACATTTTATTTGCCACAATGGTTTTCTCCACCATAAAGCTGCAGTTCAAAGTGACACAGAGACATGGCAGGGACAAAGATGAGCAAGATAAGAGAAGTGGTGGGCGGGCATGTAAATCAAATCTGACAGTTTTGGTGTTGGTAGACAGGCAATAACTTACCCTCTACCCTAGCCTGGAGCAGGATGTGGAGAAAACTTGGTAGGTTCTTCATCCTTTTCTAGTTTGGCTGGCACATCTGAACATGTCAAAATATATTTTGACAAGGATTTTGAAAGCTCTGTGAGATTTCTCATCTCCAGCTGACAGCAAGAGCATGTTGCACCAACTAAAGATCCTGGAGCCTTTTCAAGGGTAGATCCATGCAGAGTGCATTGCAGTAGTCAAGATATGATGTAACACAGGCAGAGATGACTATTGCTAAGTTAAGTAGACTGAGGAAAGGTCTTAGCCAATGCACTAAGCAGAGCTGTGCAAAGGCACTACTATCACCTAGGAGTCCAGCAAGTGTGCCAAGTCCAGGAACACTCCCAGACTTGCCACAAGGAATGCAACTCCTTCCAGAACAGAATGAATCCCAATTCCCAAATCTGACTTTCTACTGACCAGAAGCTCCGCTGTTTTGCCAGGATTAGGTTAGAGCTTGTCCAGCCTATTACTAGAGTTGTGAACTCTTGCTTATCTCTTTGCTGAATGCAACTTGGAGGAGCCACACAATTGTTCACCTTGCTCCATATGACAACAAGATGTTTTGCATCACCCAAAGAAAGGGAAGGCAAACAGGACCAAGCTTTTTTGAAACTAAATTTGCATGGATGATGTTTTAAGGTAAATTATTCCAATTTCATGAAATGCAAATCACTATTGCTTTGTTGCATTGACTTTTAAAGGACAGACGCTTCAATGGAATTATTGTCTCTTTTTTAAAAAAAAACCATCAGTCACTTAATTTGTCCTTGTGCATGTGTATTTTCCTTCTGAAAAGGAAGACACACTCAGTTTGGGCAAGTTTTGCAATTTATTTGAGGAAAAAATGTTAGCTTTCCTTGCTTTGCTCTTGTCTGGAATCAGAGTTTTACAAAGCTTCAAAATTCATCGCTTTGATATCTTGTTGAGTCAAGACAACCTAAATTGAAGCGAGCAAGGAATTTAGTGAATACTCCCTAAATCCCTATTCCAAGTAAGTAAATCTATCTAAGAAAAAAAAAATTAACATAGTGGCCTGTATTACATTTTCCTTAAATCAACAGAAATGGGAATGTGTTGACATATTACTACAGAACTGTGACACCAGAAAACCAAGGCAGTAAACTTCACGGTAAAAATCAAGTGTATTGAGGCAAAGATGAATCATTAATATGTTTTTACAGCAAGAAGGAGAATTCCCCACTGAAGTTAACTAGTTTCAAAACACTCCCCAAAGAAAGCATACTATTCTTTCTTGTCTTTAATCTTACACTTATCATTGATCTATTAGTAATTTCCTGATGGTGAATGTAAGCTATTCCACTTTCTCTTCATTCTTTTCATTTCTTCATTTCATACAGAGCATGGATTATGAGACTCAAAACATATATGATATAAGAGTGAAAGGGATCAACAGATACATTGATGAGCGTTTCCTGACAGAAGAAACTAGATTTGAAGATACAACAGTTCTAAGGATCAGAGTGCAGGATGTTGACGAACCTCCGGTTTTCATAGCCAACGAATTCCTGATGGAGATTGTTGAAGAGGACATGAACAATTCTTATGTGGGAGCTGTAAGTGCCAAAGATCCAGATCAGGCCAACAGTCCAATCAGGTAGGGATATAAATCTTTTCTTATTTTCTTGTAAAAGGAAGAATGAAAAAAAATTAATAGTTTCTCCCCACAGGGTGATATTACCAAAGTTTTCCTGATTTATTTCCACCACCACCAAATTTTGGCATGTATTTGTGGAAAATGTGTAGATGTGTTTTCTGCACAAAAATTCTTCTATCTTAGACTTGTATTTTGCACAAAAATCCAAGGTTTTTAAAATGCAAAACAAAGGCTTATTGTGCAAAAAAACACCACCACCACCACCACCACCCTGTCCACCCCCATGCTGATGAAGAAAACAGGACTGGCCATTTGACTCTAAAGCAGGAACAAAATAATCTTGTAGCACTTGGCCATTTTATGCCTTGTTGTCCTCTGTCAAAACACCTTTTTTTACAAAGGCAAGAAGATATGAAAGACTTCAGGCACAACTAAAACTTAAGAAGATAGGACTGGAACTGATATTTTCACAGACTGCTGAAAAATTATGAAGACTATATCCCAAATCTTTGTTTGCACTGTGATCAATAGACAAATCTCCCCCATTTATTTTTTCAGAGAGGACCATCTCCATGTTTATAGGCAAAGAGTATGCTTACCTGGTTTCTATTTCTGTTGCATATGATGGCAAAAACTTATAAGTGGGAAAACACCGTGATCATATCTGATCTGTGAAGAGATTTACTAGATTGGAATACATATAGTGGCACATTTAATACTAGGAAAAATGTTCACTGACAATTTGTAATACAAGCATAGGATTTTATTTCAGGCAAATTGAAGCTAGAACAGATAGGAACATTATTAAATCATGTGCATATTAGGAAGCAGAATTACTTCATCCTGTCTGGGATCATGATCTTACTAACTTATTCTGCATGCTGAGGTTTTTTTTTTAAGTTAACTTGAAAACATGATCAAGGAGAAAGTTCTAGCTCCTTCCCATGAGGGACAGCGTGAAGAGGAGTCAATCTGTTGTATGTGGAGCCTCTCCATGTGACTGAGTACCCTGACCTTTCAGGATCCCAATCTCATGAGGAAAAGTCTTTCTTTTTTCATAGAGTCCTGTCTGCATGGATATGACAACAGGGAAGGAGGAAGAATAAAACTTGCTCTCTGATCATGCTTTCAAATTAATACTCTTTCAGAGTTTCTGAATAGGGCTGAGGCTGAAGTCATACTCTCTCTTAGAGTGGTGGAAGAGCTTTGCTTATGGTAGAAATCACCATCCAGTTTTCAGGGATTTATCTGTCCATGGCTAAGCCCATTCAGCAGAATTCATCAGACCTCTAAATGCCATGTTTTGGAGTACTGGAGAGGCTACCAAAAGGGCAGGAGGAAGGAAAGTCACCTTCCACCAAGCTGGGGGCCTACATCTAAATCTGAATGTAGCTCAGATTGGTGCTCATTTATGCTGCCAACCAAGCCCCAGTTTTCATTTCTGACAGATATTCTTCTAAATGAGTATTTGAAATTCTCATTGATTTCCAAAAGTATAGAGTTGGCTCACAAAAATGGGGGAATGAGTCAAAACACATGTGTTGTGAATCCTGGGGATGAAATGGAAAACCTTTGATTCTGGAGCTTCAAATCACAAAATATCACTATTGAATTCCTTTATAATGTACCAGGCACCTGTGTGTCAAATTATCACAGATACTCAGCCTAGCTGGCTTCCTGAGAGAAGCATTCTTGAGATGGAGCAAAAAAGAAATGAAGCCCCAAGAAGTATGCTTAAATTTAAGAGAGGAATTGTGCTGTCTTCAGACAAATAATTAAATATGGAGTGGATTAGGGCTATTTGTGTATTTTCAAGGCAACTGCACAGCAGGAGAAAGAGCACTGGCGTATTCACAGTATGCAACAGCACCCTCTATAGACTCCTCATATAAAGATCTGTACTGAGATTAAAATTTTTAAAATAAAAATGACAATATGCGATCTACTGTGAGGAATGTTTGTATTTTTCCATTAATGCCCCTTGGGCTTTTTGTGGAGATTCCAAAACACACAAAATACTGACACAGATATAGACGAAGAAGGGATCTGAGAGTCTCCAAAATGATCTGGAACTAATCTGTGTGCCTTTATCTGTACACAAATGAGGTTGGGGTGCAGGGCACGTCATTCAATATATGATTGACATTTTGAGTTATGTTTTCAGAGTGCTTTTTTAACATATCTTTTTTGACTATCCCATTCCAAGGTTTCATAATACATTTTGTATGTTAATTCTTTACAAATCAGTACATAAATATTTATTAAAACCTGAATTATTGCCTAAATAATTAAATTACATAGGGAGGCTGTGCCCTTCTTTCAAGCAATATTTTAGAGGGAAGGCACAGATTGTCTCGGAGATCATCCTGTAAAGTCACATAGAAGATCCATGAAACTTGGTAGCTGGAATAAAATGAAGAAGAAGCAGATGTGTTATTTCCTAGTTCTGCATCTTCACTTGGACCAGCAGGTCTAAATCCAAATGCACTATATTAAGAAATCAAATGTAGAGCAAAATATACATCTATCAAGTTATCACACATAGATTTCCACCTTTTCATGCACACATCCAATACATATCCACTTTGATTTCCTCTTCCTCCTCTTCCTTGTTCTTTTCCTAACAGAGGCCGGAGATCATCCTAGACACCCTGATTTTGAAAGTCACAATTATAAGTAACGATGCTGCATTGCATGCGTTCCAAAGGAGTCTATAAGGGTTTTCCAGTAGTGGTTTTTTCTCCTCTCTGCACTTCTTTCTGTATTTACTTTACCTTAAATGATCAGCTCCAACAAGATTTCTACTCTTTCTGTTTCTCATTTAAAGCGCAAAGTGATTTCTCTTTCTGTATGTTGCGTTTTTCATTCCATTCCAGGTCTTGGTCCAGTACCTTTTTCATTGGTTACTCTTTCAATCCTATATACTGCATATATATTTGAATTGGACCAACGTCTCTCCCTTTTTTAAAAAAAAATACAACCTTTTGAACATACTTTTTGGGTCATTTCATTTATGTACTGCTTGCTTGCATCCCCCTGACTAAACTCTATTGTTGTACACATCTGAAGTGTGCACACTGTTCTGTGTGCACATTTCAATGGTGTGTATTCTACCAGGTGCACTCCCAGCCATACAGTAATGTGTCATTTCAGAATACCATGTGTTATCCGATCTGCATCTCGTACAGACAACCAGACCAAGAAAATTGTCCATAAGATGTCAATCAGAGGCAATTCCTCACACATCAGAGGTGGGTGAGGGTGGGTGTGCTTCCTGTATTGCCCCTGTTGATCCATCAAGGACTAAGAAAAGAAAGTATTCTTATAAAGGTCGGCTACTCATGTCTTCCCCATGAGGTTGATCTCCTATAAGGCAAGGAGGAAAAACCAGTCATATTCTCTTCTTGGCAAAATAACTAAATGATACTGAGCTGGTATACAAAAAGGTTTGTGAGACATCAACCTACTATTTGCCCCCCCTTTTCTTTTTTCCAGCACTATGATTTTCTTCCCTTTTCCTTGTATTTAATAGACGCAGAGGGCATATTATAAAATAGGTGCTTTTTTTTCTCTCTTCCTCCTTTCTGTTGTTTCTTTGGCATTTGTATCAAGCCAGCCATGATGGAATAAATTTACTGTTCTGTCCCGACTTAGTTGCCAGAGTGAGTCATTTCACAAGTGGCACTTCGCTGTTTCTTTTGAATCGAGTCACTCACCTACTGTGAGCCTGTCTGTGAAATAAGAATGAATAATGCATTTTAGATTTGGTTCACATTAATATAGGTCTGAGGCATATTTAGTTTCATAAAAAGAGGTGCTTTGATCTTGGCAGCAGTGAATTTTAAATGTTTATCAGTGTACATTTTTTATGATTTCTGAGTAGCTGGAGTTTACATCCATATTCATGTCTACCCAGTCCTCTTTTCTTGACTGACAATAGCTTCCATGTCCTTGTTTCACAAGGAATGTTTCTGTTCAGTGTCTAAGAAAGTCACAAAGTTTCCCCTCCCCCCTTCTCTGTGCTGTGCAGGTATTCTATTGTCCACGACAAGTATGTGCAGGGAATATTCAGCATTGATGAATACAATGGAACAATCAGTATAACTCAACCTCTGGACCGAGAGAAAGCCGCTTGGCACAACATAACCATCAAAGCCACAGAATCAAGTAAGACTTTGAGGAACTTTATACTCAAGATACTTCCTGTATCAGTGTCTCTTTATTAGCCTATCTCCAGAACATTCTCCCCCCCCCCCACAATTGAGAATGTGTGCTACTTTCTCATTATGCTGCTGCTACTTGTCACACAAGGTAGAATTGCTCAAATAATAAGTTTGCTGGATGCTAAATAGTATCTGGAAGCTGGCTGGATAGCTCAGTGGTTTAAGTTTAGCCAGATGTTGATTCAATACTGTGCCTCCTGCAAGTAGAGCCAGTCTGTGTGACCTTCGGCAAGCTGCACAGTCCCATGGTGTCCCCCCAAAAAGGGAATGGTAAACCACTTCTAGTTATTCTCTACCTGGAAAATCCTGAAAAGATTTATCATAAATCAGAACTGACTTGATGGTACATGATGATGATGATGATGATGATGATGATGATGATGATGATGATGATGATGATGATGATTAAATAGTATTTGAATTCATTACCCTTGGTCTGTTTCATAAAAAGTAGTTTTTTTTTTAAAGAAGAGAAAAGAAGAGAGGTTGTGTAATGGAAACTGTAACAGTCTTAAGCTACCCTGAAGAATATAAAATTTCTGCCCCTGTACAAGATCTTACATTAAATTAGATTCTAACTAATTTTGCAGCATATTTTTGACTGGTATGAAATTAGCCAGGATTCAGTTTAACAGCAGACAGGAAATTGTGCTTCAGGTTAATTGTGAAAGCATGAATTATGTAAGGGAGACTTCCATAGAATCACAATTAAGCCATAGAAAAACATCCCCTAGATAGATTTCACCTATCGCTTTGGTCTCAAAATCAAATGCAGATTGTCTCATTTGTGCTCTGGCTTTGCCTTTGGGATGTGATTTGAAAAGGTGGGGGCATAGATGTGAAGCTGGAATAGTCTACAACCAAATCTTAGTTTCTAGGAATACAAAGAAGAAATGAAACCCACAAAGGAGCAATTTAGGAGAACGCGAGATGCCTTATTCAAATGGTGAGCTGCAGGATTTTCATTTGGAAAAGAGAAGGCTCATAAAAATTAAGTAATATCAAAAGAAAAGAAATGTAGCGCTGAAAAATGACAGTAGCATATTTTTTGTAAAGAAAGACAAACGTTACTACTGATATGAAATATTAACAAAATCCAATCTCACTTGGAGGGTGTTTTCAGTTCACCATGTAGCAATCTACTATGGAGTAGATGGTCTAATCCATCCAGATATTTTGAACTAGAAGCCATAAACCCAAACCAGCCTGGCCAATAGACAGTGATAATACTAATGATAGTCCAAAATACCTGGAAGATGATAGACTGCCTAGCTGTTTTAAAGACTGCATCCTATTATAATTTCCATTGGACTGAACTCACTATAGGTAAAGTGTCTACTATCAGAATCAAACATCAGACTGGAAATAATATGCCATTTAGAAAAACAATATTTCATTTAGTAGTAAAACATATTAAAATGACTTCTGTTCCTATAATAAAAAGTTATACAATAGTTTAAAATATCTTGTTGAGAACAGCAAACCCTTAAACATTTGACATGAAAATGTTTTTTGTTTGTTTTTAAAAAGAGTTCACAAAATATTTCAGAGAATTACATTATGACACTACATAATTTCAGACTCACACAAATAACTGTGCAGATATCCAAAAGGATACAGCAGGTCCCCCTTATCCACAGGATCAATACCCACGGTTTCACTTATCCAAGGTTTGCCATGGTAAAGCCACACTTTATTTCTCATAGGAATGTTTCACAATATCCAGTAGTTATACCTGAAGAAAACATACTACAGTGGTGCCTCGCTTGACGAGGATAATCCATTCCAGCAAAATCGCTGCAGAACAAAATTGTCGTCAAGCGAAAGTAAAAATCCAAACCGGTTCAATGCGTCCCAATGGGCGAAATACCTCAGCGTCCAATGAAGATCCTCCATAGGGTGGCCATTTTCCGGTGCCTGTAAAGCAAGGAATCTGTCCTAAAACACAGCAGGGAGCCATTTTACATAGCGGGCGGCCATTTTGAAAGCCCGCCGATCAGCTGTTTTGATTGTTGTTAAGCGAAAAATCGGTTCCCGAAGCAGGGAACCGATCATCATGAAGCGATTTTTCCCTATTAAAACATCATTTTGCGATCGCAAAAGTGATTGCAAAAACGTCATTGTCAAGCGATTTCCTTGTCTAATGAGGTAATCATCAAGCAGGGCACCACTGTAATGTCAAAATTATATGCCAAAATGCCATATTGCAATAATAAAGTATGATCTGTTGATTTGTTTTTTGTTTATCCCCACCCTCTGCTTTTTTAGGTAACCCAGAGCAAACATCAGAAGTGAATGTTTATATTCAAGTTCTTGATATCAATGAATATGCACCAGAATTTTCTAAATACTATGAGACGTATGTGTGTCAGAATGCAAAATCTGGACAGGTAAGATAATGGCTGATCTAGTTGTACTTTTTTCCTTCCCTGTCCAACCCAGAACATAAACTGCAGTCGAGCCCTTCCTTTGATCTCAGAGTCCTTGAGTCTTCCCATCTACATTTCCTTCCATTTGGCTTTCATTATCAAGAACACACAGGGTTGACTCTAATTGCTATTCTTAATTAAAGGAGGTGATTGGATCAATGGGGTTTACATAGTGGGCTTTTTATTCAGCAGTTGATCCAATGGTTCTGTTGTCATAGCAATTGGATTTGAGGGACTACATTTGTATGTAGTCACAGCTTCAGATGACCATGGGAAAGCACCAGAGGCTTGGGTGCAAGCATGCTGTAATACAGAATTCATTATCCTCGGCTGGTATCAGTCCTCTGTAAGACAACAATGAGCCAAGAGTAATAATGGATCTTTTTAAGGAGTGCTAAGCAGAACGTCTGGCTACTAACACTAGAATTTTTTAACTGAGCAAGTATGCACTATCTGAAGAAGAAATGGAACAGAGAGTGCTGCAAAACAAACAAACAAAGCAATTAATGTGTGTTTTCCCTCATTTCCTGCCAAGTGCTCGATCTCATTTCCTACTCTCTTGGTAGGAAACTCACATAATGTTTATTCATGCTGTTAATAAAAGTTGCAGTCTCTTTGTCTCTACATGTCTGTGTCTGCCTCTTCTCACATACTCTCTCTACTGCAGACACAATAATAACAGCATTTGCAGTTAAATCTACAGGGTACAAAGATATGGTTGACATTCATCAGGTGTGAAACTGAAATAAAATGTCAGACTTCTTTTTCATCAGATAGAGTTGACAAGAAGCGTCCATAGCCGCAATCACTGACAGCCTTTACAAATAGTGCAACTGAATCCGACACCATGAATACTCACTAGATGGCAAGAGGAAGTTGAATCTAATGACTGAAATGTGTCCACCCATTTTCTAAGTGCTTCATTCTTATCATTCTCTCAAACTTTTCTACATACAGTTTCCATCAGCGCTCCTTTGCATAAGCATAAATATCTGTCAGCTGAGTCAGATTTTTAAAAAAGGAAAGAAATATTGTAACTAAGTTTTGTACTTTAAAGAAGTGTAACAGCAGGATGAACGTCCAAATACATCAGCGGTTTAGGTATCTGCTTGTAGAGCCAGACTTCAGGTATTTGATTCCCTGCGGTGCCTCCTTGACAGGGGCTGTACTTGATGACCCATAGGGTCCCTTCCAGCTCTTCAATTGTAAAATTATAATTGTATTTAGCAACATCAAATATATTTTGAAAATAATGGAAGGCATGATGTGATCTTATATGCCTCTTACCTTCTACAGAAATAATACTGTTATCTCACAAACAGAAATTGGGAGTAACTAGTGAGAAATATTTGAGTACAATCAATACATCTGCCCAAACACAAATCTTTAAATAAGTTATAATATAATTGTAACCTTAAGAAGATATAGCCTTGCACTGTTATGGTGTAACTGTAACCCTGTGTATCTTTCAACTTACTTTTATAATTACAGGCATCAGGCTTTGCTAAACAGTGGAGCAGAAATATCATATACAGTGGTGCCCCACTTAGCGATGACCCCACTCCATGATGAATCCGCTTCACAATGATGTTTTTGTGATTGCTTTTGCGATTGCAAAATGATGTTTAAATAGGAAACAACTGCTTGATGACGATCAGTTCCCTGCTTTGGGAACCGATCTTTCGCTTTACGACGATCTAAAAACAGCTGATCATTGGGTTTCAAAATGGCAAAATGGCTCCCTGCTGTTTTCAGGACTCATTTTTTGCTTTACAGGCACCGGAAAATGGCCACCCTATGGAGGATCTATGCTGGACAATGAAGTATTTTGCCCATTGGAATGCATTAACCAGTTTTTAATGCATTTCAATGGGTTCCCCCCCCCCCCGCTTGATGACGATTTCATTCTACAGTGATTTTTCTGGAATGGATTATCATCATCAAGCAGGGCACCACTGTAGTTCAAGTAATGCTGCTTCATGCTCTGTTTTAGATGTTGAAAATCCCAACATGGTGTATTTTAGAAAGATGCTGGTTGAATTACTAGGTGTGCAGCTATTGTGCATTCAGGCACACACAGTCAAGCATATTTATTTATTTATTTATTTATTTATTTATTTATTTATTTATTTATTTATTTATTTATTTATTTATTTAACTTATATGTCGCCCACACTACCCAAAGGTCTCTGGGCAACTTACAACATTTAAAATACAATAAAAAGGCAAAATAAAAGGGCAAAATAATTAAAATGCAATTAAAAATATATACTCTAAAAATTACCATGAGACCCACAGCTGATATTATTTCAATTAAAAGCATATGCATCCAGTGCCTCATTAATTAGTGGCAATTTGGTGAGTTACATTTTGTTGTTGTTGTCTGCTGTCAAGTTGCCTCCAACGTAAATCAATGCTATGAATGATAGCCATACATAGTCATTGGGAATACAGTAATTTGGATGATCATCAACAAAATTCTGGCTGTTACTTTCTAAGCTCTATTCATCACATGCAAGAAACATGTAAACTATTCAATGACCTAACAAGTAGAACTTCTGTGTGATGGTGCTGAAAAGGGATGTTACAGGATTCCAGAAAACCAGTAATAGTGCCATGAAGGTCCACCATAAATTATAAGGTCATTACTGAAGACAATAGCACAGTCAAACAGGCAATAAGGAGACCCAAATATCACATGTTTAAAGCTATAGATGAACTGATGCAGGGGTCCCGTATACCTCTCTATGCGGTTATGGTTAGACAGTAAAATAAAACAAATCATCTGGGTAGCTTGTGGCTACTGAGGCCAAAAATTAAATAAATATTATTTCTAAGAAAAATGATTTCACACATGTTGTTCCATATTCATCAAATAAAATTCACTAGAAGTGTTATTTAAACATTTGTAAGTGATTGTGTTCTTATTGTAATTTCTGAAGGATTTTGCTGAACTTTTCAATTTGCCCCTTGGAAATGGACCTCTCTCTTATATAAGTCCTTGGTACTTTCATACAAAAGCATACCATGGCAATAAAAGCAAAATGTAAAAGGAGAGTAATTTCCCCCCACCCTGAACTTCATCCATCATGTTTATCAGACACTTGAAAAAAGATTTATGTTATAGTTTTTGTTTTTATATGATAAAGCTTTCTACCTTCTTTCAAGCCATACATCAGGAACACAACAGCTAAGTTTCTCAAACACAAAATATGTTTAGTATGCAAGTAGTCTGAGATTAGTTGCCCCAATTTCTTTTTTCTTTTGGGGAGGGGTGGATACAGGGATACATTTGCAATTTTGAGAAGGCATCATTAGCATTGTTGCCAAATGGTTGGCATCAGTGGTGGGATTCCAATAAATTAACAACAGGTTCTATGTCCTAATGACCATTTTAACTATACCAAAAGATATACCGAAAAGTAGTTTAATCACTCCTCAAACACTCTCTCTGCCTCAAACCCCAGACTCTTTCTCCCTTCAAAACTCTGTCTCTGACTGAACTGACTAGACTCTGACTCATGCCTCCCTTCTAGTTTCTCTGGCTCCGCCTCCCAACGGCTCTCATTGGTACCTGCAAATACACTGCTCAATATTCATACCAGGGAGATCGCTACTTCTGTCTATGCTCTTCCAAAAGCTGGAGGAAAGGGGCACCTTTATGTGCTAAAGAAATCTATACAATGCAGATGTGTACGGTATGTAGTGAAGAATGCTTCCACAGTCCAGATGGCATGATTCACCACAGATCCATGAACCTTCAAGTCCAATGGTATTGATAACGTGTCTTGTCCTATAGGTAATAAGTAATACCCTTAGGACCTGAGCTAGCTTGTCCAAGAGGCACTACTTCAAACCCAAAACATTCAGGGCTCAGTTAAAGGTGCTTCACATGGTCTCTTTCTCCCATTAAAATCAGCACTTTGAATTGAGCTTGGCATTGAATTGAAATTGATATCTAGTGCACATCCTTGGACTGGAATGATACAAGTCCTTCCATTTGTACTTGTCAGGACTAGGACTGTATTTCACACTAGTTATAGCTTCTGAACCATCTTTCAGGGGCAGCTCCATGTGTATCAAAAGGATACACGAGTGGGCTGGCTTGACTGCACTATAGTCCAAACTGAAAATTGCATGGATCATTGTAGCCAAAGAAAATTCACTTTTTAAAATGTTAAAAGGAAACAAAGAAGTCAGGTGCCATGGGTGTGCCAAAAGAAAACTTTGTTTGTAGATAGAAAGAAAACTGCAAATGGTTTAAAATTTTCCAGAATGGTTGTGTTTCAGCAATTAAAGAGTATACCTGAGGTATCTATCATGCATGCCAAAGGGATCTAGGAGTAGAATGGAATAATCCCTTCCCTCTTCCATATCTACTGTTTGTTCTCTATTTTTCCTTAGTTACTTATCAACAAGTTGATGGACTAAATTGTCCCACATCTCCCCCATCCTCAAACACAATTGCTGCAGACCTGTACTCAAAGACATACTTCTGTTGTTATCACATCCACGTGGGTTCCCTGATAGTTCAGTAGATTTTAAAAGTTCTCAGCAAGCCAAAGCAGTAGCTAAACCAGTTAACATCTTCAAAATGTACTGCTATGCCAGAATTTCAGCTTCAATTCTCTTGGTTGGGGGGGGGGGCTGGAGAGAGCAATTGATTTGCTCTTCTTTTTCTTCTGCTATACTCAGAAAGGAAAGCATGTGTGGCTCTTGAAAGAGAGATATGAAAGTTCATGGCTTTCTCTCTCCCCCCCCCCCATACACATATATAGTCAGAAGCCAATCATACTAAGTGTTCCCTTGCTCAATGTCACATCTGAACAAGTTGAAAATCAAATTGTTCACCAAAATCTGTAGACTGGCTTCCAGTTTCCGAATAAATCATGTGGCTTTCTGTTAAGCATCCTTCCAAACAGGTGTGCCAGAATGATAGCAGGGCCTCATTTAAAAGGGAATGCTGGACACCAATTTGGGGTGGTGGCTGCGACCAAGCATGGGGAGAAAAATAAATAACCTGATTTCCCTAATCTTAGTCACTGCAGAGGGATGAATGTGATTCAGTCAGACTGATTACAGTATGGTGACAGTACTGAGGAAGATAGAAGCATCCTGTTTCCAATGTATTTGTAGAAAACGGAGTAAGCTGAGCCTTGAAAACCTTTGTACATTTTATTTGTAGAGCTGAAGTACATGTGTCTTGGGAGGAGGTCCATTTAATAAAAACCTGTGTTAGAATTGAAAGAAGCCACACTTCAACCTTCTTGAAGCGGATGCCCTCCTGATGCATTGGATTACGATACCCACAGTACCCAACCACCATAGAGACACTAGGGATTGTGAGAGTTGTGTTCCCATTCACTTAGAGCAGTGGTCCCCAACCTTGGGCCTCCAGATGTTCTTGGACTTCAGCTGCCAGAAATCCTGGCCAGCAGAGGTGGTAGTGAAGGCTTCTGGGAATTGCAGTCCAAGAACATCTGGAGGCCCAAGGTTGGGGACCACTGACTTAGAGGATACAAGGTTGGAGAGTCTACCTCCATACTCTTTTAACATTTTTGCAGGAGAAATTACCGATTTTCCTTATTATTCCCACCCCAGTGTTTTACTATCCCTCTTTGCCTATGGCTGAGCATATGATTTGTATAGAAAATATTAGTCACTCTCATTCATCCTTATTTGTTTTGATGTTGTGGCAGCAAATAACCAAACCTATTTGGATGCATAGTATTCTGACTATCACATCCAGTATTGCTCTAGTACGTGGCCCTGACTGGCACAGATCAACACCATAGGGATGCACCATGTTGTGTGGGCACCAAAATCACATGTTGGATAGTGGTTGTGAATTTTAATGGCCAGGTATGGAAAAAGAAAGACATACTTAAATGGGGAGAGTGGTTGCTTCCTCAAATCAATACAATGAAACTGAAAAACAGACTTGGAAAATGTTTGGCTCATCTCAGTTGTGTATAGCATCACCTTTTGCGGATACTGCCCTTGGTTACTACAGCAGAAGAATCACACTTTAAGACAAGGCATTGCATTTTCTCTGATCATTCAGAATTAATGCTGCCTTTTCTAATACATATTTATTCTGGCTAAAAATACCTGTAATTTGAGGATCATCCATGAATTGAATTTGATATAGCAATTTACTCAACCATTTACTTATTAGACTGTAAATCTGGTGAATGTGTATTTTGCACTTTGAGTCAGAAACAGCAACACAACACATATTTATGAAGCACTTTGCATAAAACGAAACAGTCAGCAGTTACAGTAAACATGAAAGCTACTTTACTTGACCTTAGCTCCATATAAAAGAGTCACCCCAACTGCTTCAAAGAATGATGGCTTGAACATAATTCAAGACAGATATGCTTTTAAAAATGGTGAAACATTCTGGATAAATTAAAAAAATGCTGATACATTCTGTTTAGTGATTAGCCAGTGTGGTATAGTGATGGACTGGAACTCAGATGACCTTGGTTCAAATCCCCACTCAGCCATGGGAACTCATGGGGAGGGAATGGAATTGATAGAATTACTCATTTGCCTTGAAAGCCCTATTGGGGTCCCTATAAATCAGTGCTAGCTAAATAACACACACACACAGTAAATTGTAGTAACTTGCGGACATGCACATTGGAAACACACATATATCTTAAGTATCTTTATTTTTCCCTTGAAGTAAACGTCCAGTAATAGTAACTAAAGTAACTAACAATTTTGTGCTCCTTGACAACACCCAAAATTGGCTGCCTGAAATGACCCAGCCTTAAGGCATTAATTTCTTTACCAACATACCAAATGGGTCCCTAGGGCGGCAGTCTTCTCCACTATCTTGCATGTTACTATACTACTCAGATTAATGAGCCTTGATATAAAAGAATTATTGGTAATTAGTTTTTTAGCACAAGAAGTAAAGGGAGTGGTGCACGTTTTCCAGAGGAATGCTAAACTCTCTTACCATTGCTTTAGCAGAAAGTATGCAGGTGTTTCAGAGCTTGATCCAGAAACAATTAGTGCAGTCTTATTGTTTTTAAATTTAGACTATGGCTTACTCAGTGAACTTTTCCCTTCAGCTAATTAATTAAGGGGCACACTAGATATGGGAAATCCATGTGGACTGTAAGGGATTAATATCTTCTCTCTTCTCAATTCTCTAACATCTCATCTGATGAAGAGATGATAATCTTAAAAACTTCCCACTTTCTCTGCTTTTCTTGGTTGGCATAATCAATGTGTCACCCCAGTATGAATTTTGAAATTTGTTCCCTGCCAACATGGCTGTTCCTGCTTTTGTTTATTATGTTGTGGACCTCAGATTTAGCTATTTAGCAGTGGGACCCAACATTGGAGAGGTTTATACCACTAGAAACTGGAAAGGTATTCAGCACAATGGGTAAAACGACCCAATTTTTCTGCTATTAACTTCCTTTACTTAATCCTGTATCTAGAATTATTTCCATCACTGACAATACAAAGGCTACCTGGTGGCTCTCTGTTTTCTACTGACTAGAGAGCCTGTGAACTCAGTCAGAATCAATACAGCTCATAATTCACTGCTGGGACTCATACTGTATAAGATGGAGAACCAAACACTGTGTGTGTGTTTAGTCGTTTAGTCGTGTCCGACTCTTCGTGACCCCATGGACCAGAGCACGCCAGGCCCTCCTGTCCTCCACTGCCTCCCGGAGTTGTGTCAGGTTCATGTTGGTTGCTTCGCAGACACTGTCCAGCCATCTCATCCTCGGTCGTCCCCTTCTCCTCTTGCCATCACACTTTCCCAACATCAGGGTCTTTTCCAGGGAGTCTTTTCTTCTCATTAGATGGCCAAAGTACTGGAGCCTCAGCTTCAGGATCTGTCCTTCCAGTGAGCACTCAGGGTTGATTTCCTTTAGAACTGATAGGTTTGTTCTCCTTGCAGTCCAGGGGATTCTCAAGAGCCTCCTCCAGCACCACAATTCAAAGGCATCAATTCTTCGGCGGTCTGCTTTCTTTATGGTCCAGCTCTCACTTCCATACATCATGACAGGAAAAACCATAGCTTTGACTATTCGGACTTTTGTTGGCAAGGTGATGTCTCTGCTTTTCAAGATGCTGTCCAGATTTGTCATCGCTTTCCTCCCAAGAAGAAGGCGCCTTTTAATTTCAGGGCTGCTGTCTCCATCTGCAGTGATCATGGAGCCCAGGAAGATAAAATTTGACACTGCCTCCATATCTTCCCCTTCTATTTCCCAGGAGGTGATGGGACCAGTGGCCATGATCTTAGTTTTTTTGATGTTGAGTTTCAGACCGTTTTTTGCACTCTCCTCTTTCACTCTCATTACAAGGTTCTTTAATTCCTCCTCACTTTCTGCCATCAGAGTGGTATCATCTGCATATCGGAGGTTGTTGATATTTCTTCCGGCAATCTTAATTCCGGCTTGGGTTTCTTCCAGTCCAGCCTTCCGCATGATGTATTCTGCATATAAGTTAAATAAGCTGGGGGACAATATACAGCCTTGCCGTACTCCTTTCCCAATTTTGAACCACTCAGTTGTTCCATGACCAGTTCTAACTGTTGCTTCCTGTCCCACATATAGGTTTCTCAGGAGACAGATAAAGTGGTCAGGCACTCCCATTTCTTTAAGAACTTGCCATAGTTTGCTGTGGTCCACACAGTCAAAGGCTTTCGCATAGTCAATGAAGCAGAAGTAGATATTTTTCTGGAACTCTCTGGCTTTCTCCATAATCCAGCGCAAGTTAGCAATTTGGTCTCGAGTTCCTCTGCCTCTTCGGAATCCAGCTTGTACTTCTGGGAGTTCTCGGTCCACATACTGCTGAAGCCTATCTTGTAGGATTTTGAGCATAACCTTGCTAGTGTGCGAAATGAGTGCAATTGTACGGTAGTTGGAGCATTCTTTGGCACTGCCTTTCCCAGTGCCTTTTTGTTGTTGTTGTTGCCCTAATAAAAGTATCACCCCAATATGGGTGTTGTTGGCTGGTGTTTTTTTCTTTTTCTTTTTGGTATTTTTAAAAACTTGGAGCTCATTCTGAATAAATATTGAGATCGTTTTTTAAATGGATCAGATATGTTAATGGTAGCACAAAATAATTAACAGTTCAGTGAGTTCAAAACTCCAGTTCAGTTAAAATTGTATTATCCTATCTGAAAGAAATAGGAAACAACAGAGTTCTGGCTTACACGGAGAGGCCCAAGTGGATAGAGCAACCTACCCACTGCTTCCATCTGTTCCACTCCTATATTCAACACATTTTGAAAGTGACAGTGGAGGGTGTGGGGCTAGCACATGCTCTCCTTGATGTATGCAGTTTCCATGTGTTTACCAAATTACTTGAATAAGGCAGCCATTTAGATATAGGCCACATTGTGTTGGTAGTTTCACTTTGAGTACTTCCACTTAGTAGGAATTACTTACATGTTGACCTACCATTCAGCAATTGATTCCATGTTCCTCCTCTGTAGTTCAAAGCAGCAATAGGATAGTGGCAAATTGGACTTGAGTATGAGTGGACATGTATCAATCTGTGGCATACAGCCAAATTGTGATTCTTTTCTTAAAAAAGAAATCATTTCTCAGTATCTGCATTTTTCAGCATGATTGGCAGGTAGAGAAGGGCATGAACCACTGGAAAACCAGTGGTTCATGACGGTTCATGGCTAACCACAAACCATGAGCCACCACAGACACTCGGAAAAACGAACCAGTTTATAGTTTGTTTTTTCCAGTTCATGCCTGGGTAGGCCCTACCTCCTCCTGCCACTTCTGCCACCACAGGCACATGATCAGAGGAAATGCCCAGTGTCATCGTCCAGCTCTGCTGCCCCTGAGAATGGCACCCAAAGCTGTGACAGCAGGAGCAGCTAGATGGAGGCGACAGAGGCAGTGGGAAAGGTGCAGGCAGATATCCTGTTTTGAGGAAACAAACCAAATGCCAGAGGGAAAAATGTTCAGCACTTCATTTGGCTTTGGTGAAATGCAATTTATTTATTTATTTGTTTATTTGATTTATATCCTGCCCATCTAGACCAAAGTCTAACCTGGGCAGCAATTCCCCATGAATTGTATGGAAGTGAGAGCTGGACCATAAAGAAGACTGACCGCTGAAGAATTGATGCTTTTGAATTGTGGTGCTAGAGGAGACTCTTGAGAGTCCCCTGGACTGCAAGGAGAATAAACCTATCCATTCTGAAGGAACTCAACCCTGAGTGCTCACTGGAAGAACAGATCCTGAAGCTGAGGCTCCAATACTTTGGCCATCTCTTGAGAAGGGAAGACTCCCTGGAAAAGACCCTGAAGCTGGGAAAGTGTGTAGGCAAGAGGAGAAGGGGACAACAGAGGAGGAGATGTTTGGAAGCTACCAACATGAATTTTACCAGATTCCGGGGGGCAGTGGAAGACAGAAGGGCCTGGTGTACTCTGGTCCATGGGGTCACGAAGAGTTGGACGTGACTTAACAACTAAACAACAATGACAAAAAACAGGGAAGAAAAAGATTTATAAGAAACCTATATTCCACAACCTAAACATATCCTATGGTTTCTGAATAAGAATGGGGAACAACATAGGATTATATGGATGGTGGTCTACCTCACCTTTCCATGCTTGTGTTGTGATAGCATGGAATTGTAGCTAATGTAAGTGTCAGCAACAGTTGACAATGTGTGGTAGAAAATGTGTGTTAGAGGGCCAACAGTTTCACTATTAGATTGGCTTAATAACTCAAGGGGATCTAAGTTTAATACTCACTGTATTATTTGTGTCAGGTGGATGTAGCAGCTTATACCTCATCCTAAGTAAAAAAGCAGCAGATGATAAAATCAGAATATTAGCAATGTGGGGAGGAACCATTCCTTAAAAAGCTCCATTAGCCCACAGGATCATTGAACTGAACTTGTGATTGCGCCATAATCACAAAGTAATTTCTGTAACCTTCTGTAGGCTTCTTTGACCCTGCACTCGGCAACACTCAATTTTTAAACCCCAAATAATTGGCCATTAAAGAGTACTTTAGATGACTTACCATCCTAATGGGGAAAAAATGAATTGGCATTGCATTGAAATGGCAAGATAATGTCAGAATGAAAGAGGAAGATAAAGAATGCTGTCAGTGATAACATATGAGTCCTCAAATAGCATCAACTGATAATGGTAACAAATATTTACTCTTTGTGAGCAGAGCGGCTGCTCATTTTAACAATTGCAGCATGACTTGTTTATTCGAGATGATGGGATCTATGATTTTTGAATACAAAGATGCTAATTTGGACTTTCTCCTATTACAAACGACAATCTGGTTCAATATGTTTGGAAATGTGGGCTATTTTGTTTCCTTGAAAACATACCCAAGTGTTGCCATAATCAATCTGTTACAATCTCAAAGAATCAACAATTCAGCACATGAACTTGTCACAATCTTGCGGTCACGGCAACTATAATACATCACTTGAGTGATGCCTGTGATGTTTGTGGGCTGGAAGGAAATAGGTTTTCGTACTGAAGGATGTGTTCAAATATAGAATGATATACTTTTCACCTTGGAGAACAAAGGAAGGGCAGAATACTTTAAACATCTTTTCGTTTCTCTTTTTTTCTTTTTACATATAGAAACTTGGTTTAACCTTTGCATTTCAGTTCTACAAGCCATTTGCATTAGCCCAAGCTAATAGGGCTTACCTCCTTCCAATCAATACAAAATCAAGCAGCATAATTGTTAGAACATTGGAAAATCAACAAGCACAATAGAATTGTGTTAAGTGATGTGTGTTTGTAACAGCAGCAAATACATTTTCTGTCCTTGGGTTACAAGGGGGGAAATTAAGGAATATTGAAGGAAATCGATTGTATTCCGGGTGTCTGGAGAAGTGGACTGTGATCCATGAATGCTCACATGGGGAAAAGATCTGTGAATCTTTAAGGTACCACCATACTCCGATTTTTTCCCCACATTTATTTTTAAGGAAAATAATGTGACCTTGTTAATTGAACAGAAGGCCTTGAATGCAGTTGTGGTGCACTTGTCTACAAAAACAAAGCCAGGAGTATTCTGATCTAAACATATTGTTTTTCAATGTATGTTTCCAGCTCATTCAGACTGTCAGTGCAGTGGATAAAGATAATTCCCCAGAAGGCCACCAGTTTTACTTCTACTTGACTGAGGAGGCTACAAACAGCTCAGGATTTGCAGTCGAAGATAATCAAAGTAGGTATCACACATTAAATATTTTCCAGTGGACAAGTATCTTCTTTGTTTCCTTAATAATTAGTCACACTACCGATACATAATAAAATCCAAAGTTTTCTTTAGACATAAAATAATTTTAACTGAAGCTATTGCACTGTGGGCTCATTGTGAGGAGATAAATCTAAGTGGAAAGACAGTAATGCTGGGAAAAGTTGAAGGCAGTGTGAAAAGACTTTAGTGAAGCCGTGACTCTGGGTTTGCAAGACTTGAGCAGGGCTGTTAACAATACAACATTTTTGGGAGCACTCCCAAAGCCAACTACACCAGAGCACAGAGTGCTGTCCTCTGAAGATGCCGGCCACAGAGAGTGGCGAAACGTTAGGAAGAACAACCTTCAGAACACAGCCAAAGGGCCCGAAAACCCCACAACAATCACAGACAGATTATCCCTAAGGGAAAATGGCCTTCAAGGAGATTCCATATAATTTTGCATGTGTTTGTGTGTGTGGAATTTAAGTGTTAAGAATGGCTGTTTGGTATGACAAGTAAACAGAATGTCCATGTTCAAAGGCATTGTATCTCTGAAGACAAGAGGCTGAAAACAAAGCAGCATGGCTGGCATCTTACATTCATGGCTTGCTTGTAGACCTTCCAGATGTACCTGGAATAATTATCAAAAACTGGTGCTGGACTTCGACTGAACCTTTAGGAGGGCACTACCTTTGCCCACTCCTATAGGAACATTGGCAGATTCTTATTTCTATATCTGCTTTATGGATCTGCTGTGGTGGTACTCTGAAATAAAAATAAATAAAAATAAAAATAGAAAAAAATCTAAAAAGCCATTTTATGTGCCAATAATTGCTCTCTAAATATGGCAGATTTATCAGGAAAAATTTGTCCATTATCGTTTGGTAGGTTTTATTAGTAATGGAAAGGAAAAGCAGATTTTAAATAAAACAAAGACTGGATGTTAATAAAAGCTTGTGCTTTATTTAGTTCCACTAAAGCAAAGTTAAAGATAGAGGCATATAGTTCACAATTACTCAAAGTTGCTTCTTGTTCCTCATTACACTGTCTTCATCAATATACTGATGACATCATATGAATGACTTTTCTGTGCTGTGGTGTTATTCAGCAATTGTATTGATCCCAAAGTCTGGGAAAGAATCGTATAGGGGGACACCAATCGAAAGTAATCTGAAGGGAAAACCTAAGTTCAAGAGCTGATGAAATTGCAGGAAAGACAACCACTTAAAGGCAGCCTTCTGAGACTTCGAAGAAGAGCTTTTTCAAATTCAACTAAACTATACATTGCTCATATTGACTTTGCTAATTATATGAATGTTCTGGCTAGGTGAATAAATCAATACCACTAACTTTTAGAAAGTTCACTGTATTCTGAATAAGGAGATACTTCATTCAGACTTACATCACCTGGCCCATAATAATAGGTAGTTTTAAGGAACAACTACAGTACCTCTCAGTTTCAGATTCCTGGAGCTACTTGCCGTGATTCTGCGCATTGAGTATAAACCAACAGAGTGGCTGGTGTGTTTCTTCCAGGTAATGAACAAGTCTTTAGGGGTCTTAGACAGCCTTTTGCTTACACACGCACACACACACACACACACACACACACACACACAGAGAGAGAGAGAGAGAGAGAGAGAGAGAGAGAGAGAGAGAGAGAGAGAGAGAGAGAGCTACCTTTAACATTTATCCAAACTGACCGTCAAAAATTTATTTTCTTCACTGCATCTGCAGTCCCCACCGTAGGGTCAGTTGATCTGCAGAGACAATAGTCATTACACAGAAGCAGATTTACAAACTTCTCGCTCCCACCCATCTTCAGTCCCCTAAGGTAAAGGTAATGGTTCCCCTTGAAAAATGTCCAGTCATGTCCAACTCTGGGGGGCAGGTGCTCATCCCTGTTTCCAAGCCATAGAGCCAGTATTTATCCGTAGACAGTTTTTGTGATCACGTGGCCAGTGCAACTAGACACGGAACACCATTACCTTCCCACTGTGGTGGTACCTATTTATCTACTCGCATTTTTATATGCTTTTGAATTGTTAGGTTGGCAGGAGCTGGGATTTGAACTGCGTGGATTTGAACCGCTGATCTTATAACCTTGCCATCTCAGTCCCCCAAACATTACACCATTTCTCCTCTGTAGAACTCTGTAGAGTTCTGTAGAACTTCCATGATTGCTAGATTTGGAACACCATTGTTATTCTAATAAAAGTGTCACACAACCCTGAATTAAGAAGAGATTATTCCGTGACAATAACAATGCCACCCAGGTGTTTGGATTTGGAAGAGCCATGAAAGAGTTGCCTGTCCTTATTCTTGGAATGGACATTAACTTATAAGTTAGACACATTAGATACAATTGGAATTAGATCTGAGAACATATGAATAGGATTATTCCCATAAACTAACTGAAAACAAAAACAAAAATAACAAAGAAATCCACCATTGTAACTAGACAGTGCTGTAATATTTAACATGACTCAATTGAAACTGTTACATACAAATATCATTTCTCTCTGTGTGTATGTATGTCTATATCTACACACATAAACACAGGCACATAAACACACACAGGGAGAGATTTTAAGACACATTCAATTAGAATATATTCTTTTCTATAACAAAAGAGTTCTTTCTGTATTTGGAAAGCCCCCACATGTGACACTCTCTGTTTTGTTGTTTCAGATAACACAGCCAGAATTGTTACCACAAGAAGTGGGTTCCGTGCCCGAGACCAATTTGTCTTTCCCTTGAGAATTCTTATTGCTGACAACGGAACTCCACCCCTCACTAGCACCAACACTTTAACCGTCACTGTGTGTGACTGTGATGAAGAAGTTCACATCCAGTCTTGTCGATATGGAGCAATGCTATTTTCAATGGGTATCAGTGTACAAGCTTTAGTTGCTGTTGTGGCTTGTGCGCTAATAATATTAGGTAAGGTCTGTTCATTTTCTGCAATATAAATAATCACTTCAGCCTTTTTGAGGACTAAAACAGGATCCTTTGCTTGGTTGACTGCAACAGTATGCTTTGGGCTCAGGTGGTCAACCACAGAAGGAAGTGGACGGAAGCTGACTTCTCATACAAAGCTTCCCCAAATTGTGATTCCCCCTCATTTCTTTCAGTCTGTAGCCAAAAGACCATCCCCCTCATCATTGTCTCATAACTCAGAGAAAATTTTCAGTTGATCTGGGATTGGATAGGAAAAGAAGAGAATGACAGCAGGAAATTCAGTTTTTACCTGCCTCTTTCAACATACACATATCTGGAATCCGTTCTGTACATAATATATAACCCATTTCCCATAGAAAGATAGAGTTAGTTAGGCATCCTTCAGTCTCGAAAAACTATGGTAATGTGCTCTGTATGGAGGACTTGGAACAGTGTCTAGTGTGGCTGAAAAGGTTGATTCGAGAGTGGCCATCCCTTCCACACTTAAGACAAATTCAATCTGTCCCCTGTCCAGCTCCCTGATTTTGCTGCTTTTGTGACTTCCTTTTTGCCTCAGCCTGCTGGACAAGTGTCTCTTCAAATTGGGAGAGGCCGTGATGCAATGCCTGCCTCCAGGCTGAACGCTCAGATGTCAGGTTTTCCCATCTGTTGAGGTCCATTCCTAAGGCCTTCAGATCCCGCTTGCAGATGTCCTTGTATCACAGCTGTGGTCTCCCTTTGGGGCGATTTCTCTGCACTAATTCTCCATACAGGAGATCCTTTGGAGAAAAATAATACAATTATTATTATGGAGAAAGATAATACAAGCATAATATAGATCAAGACAGAGACATAGGAGTAGGTCAGAAATTGGCAGCTCATGAAGGTCTGGGGGCAAGTTGTTTATCCCTAGGATTCACTGCAAGACTGCACCAGAATCCAAAACAACAACAACAGCAGCAACCCAAGAGAGTAGAAATCAGAAGTGCTTTTGTTTTGGGGAATGGGGGTAGGTTATTGAAAAATTGTTCCCACTAGAGTGGGAAATGACCTTTCTGTGAAGGGGAATATGTCTGGGGTTATCAGGTAGGTACCTAAGCATCATAAGCTGAGACCTGAAGCAGTACTTTGATCGTGTGCATATTCTTTTTTTCTTGTGTACAAATGACCTCGATTGCATTCATGTAGTTGTAATTCACATACCACTTTGCTTCCTACAATGATGTTACTGACCCATCACATTTGTGTACCATCCTATTCACACATTGTGTCAGCAAGCAAATGTCATCACCTTTCACCTCTGCCCTACAGCAACATTTTGCATAGGTGCCAGTGAAAGATTGTAAGAGTTTGTGAAGTTAATACATTCTACTAGTAAAATTCTATTAGTAAATTCTAATTTTTGTGTTGTGTTCTAGCACTTATTATATTTTCCTCTTATCACTTCTTTGTTCACCAGTGTTTCTTCTGGCAATTGTGGCCTTAAAGCAGCAAACAAAACCTCCCCTATTTCATGAGAAAGGAGAAGCATTTAGAGAGAACATTGTGAAGTATGACGATGAAGGAGGTGGAGAGCAAGACACAGAAGCCTTCGATATTTCAGCACTGAGGAACCAAACTGTTCTGAGGGAACACAAGCCTCGAAGAAATATCACTACACAGATCCAGAGCCTTTACAGGCAATCTCTGCAAGTTGGCCCTGAGAGTGCTATATTCCGGGAATTCATTTCACAAAAGCTAGAAGAAGCAAACTCTGATCCTAACGTGCCCCCTTATGATTCCCTTAAGACTTATGCCTTTGAAGGTACAGGGTCACTAGCTGGGTCTCTCAGTTCACTAGGATCAAATTCAACTGATCCAGATGGAAGTTATGATCATTACCTTCTTGAACTGGGCCTCAACTTCAAACAAGCAGGAAGCATTCACCACTCTGCAAAGAAGGTGAAGTTTTAAGAATCATCAATGTGCAGATAATGGAAAAGGCCTTGGACCCATGACTAGGGCAACAGTTTCGAAAGAACAGAGCTCTTATTGAATGAAAGTGAAAAAGCTGAACATGTGGGAGTTTAATTGCAATGGCAGGCTATTTTGATATCTGGCACAATATTACTAAATCTTATTATTTAAAATGTAACTCTAGCCTATGTCTGTCAGAAGTGTAATGCCAGTAGTGCAACAATATGTACAAATCATACTGAAATTAGAGCTGTGCATATTAGGAAGCGATGACCCACTGCCATTTTGCAAAGGCACCATTTTCCGTGTTTGTTTATTTAATGTATAGGGTTTTTTTAGTTCAAAAAGATGTCCAGATTACTGGAGCTAGATTATTGGTAGTTGATGATAAACAAAAGAAAGAAATTAATTTTCTGATACATACTCAAGGGATGAGAAAAGGTTTCCTGTATGTTCAGCACAGTTCAAGCCTTTCAACTTTTTCAAGTTTAATAATCAGAATTAGAGATGGGGATGAATATAAAAACAGATTGGCTTTTTCGACAAAAATAGCTGATTTGTTAAATGTTCATCCCTTCATATTCGTGGCTTCCAGAGACCTCCAGAATACAAAGGGGTGAATATTTACCCATTTGTATTCATCCTTCGTATTACCAAAAAAATAAAATAAAATAGTTTTTTTTTTAAAAAAAAAAAAAGTCTGCCTACCGGCTGCTGATCAACTGATCAGTGGCCGATAAGCAGCCACCCACCCCCATAGGCAGCCACCCTCACAGACTACCCCACCTCTTCCTCTCCCTACCTTAGCCCCCACCCCTACCAACACTCCCTTACCTTAATCACTGTTGCTGAGGTCTCTATCAGGCCTCCCAGCCACGGCATGTAAAAAAGGGAGATTGGCTGCCCTTTGCAAAGAAGGCAGTTGCTGCTTCATTTAGGGCAGGTAAGTTGCAGCTGCCCTCTTTGCAAAGGGCAGCCTGAATTCTCTTATGGCAGGCAGTGGTGTGGTGGCAGTGGGGTTGGGGGTGGTCACAGTGGGAGTGCGGGAATATTTTTTTAATAACCCCCCCCACGAATCGACAAATAACTTCGTTATTCATCACTTCATGGGGGCAACTTTGTGAGTTGTCAACTTTTGATTATTCACAAAGAGGGACAACTCACCCATATCTAATCAGAATCATATATAACTATGTTTCATGACATAGATTGAGTTGTATGGTATTCTAGTTTATGTTACAGTTGGATTGAAAAACCTGCAAAACCCTTTTCCAAGTTACATTTACGGTAACTTGGGGGAAAAAAGCAAAATGTATGTTATGTGACAGGCCAGTCTAGACAAATCAGTTATGAAACCCTTACTCTTTTCTGTTATTTGACTTTTCCACCTGAATTTTTTTATTCAGATTATTTGAGCTTGGACTTTATGGCTTTAAATATATTTCAGAATCAAACTTACTGATATTCAGAAATGAAGTTAAAATGAATGACTAAGATTCAATACTGTATTAGTGTACTTTGTTGGCATAGTGGGACATTGCTTAATCTCTCCAGCAATCCTACAGACTGTGATCTTCCACGGGAATGTGATTTTTTTATATGTAATGTCATCATACAGGAGCCCAAAACTATTCTACTCATTCTGCCAGATGGTGAGTATTTTATGGCACTCATGATAAGTGTGACAAACCCAGACCTACTGGGATATGCCACAGTTTCACTAAGCTGCCACCAACCATTCCCTGTAAAGAGTCACACAGACCAGGGATGGATTTTTAACAAATAAAGGAATAAGGTTTATTTAAACAACACACAGGGAAAATAAAATGATCAAGTGAATAAGATACAGTAACGTGGCTTAGTCTCAATCATACATACACCAGTTTGGTTCACTCAGAACACTCTTAAATAAAGCACAGACCCTGAACCTATCAGTTCTGGCTAACCATACAGACACCTGAACCTATCAGGTTGGTACTGACTGACACACAGTAGTACCCTGTCTGACACACAGACTCCCACACCAGCTTCTTCTCTCAGCTTCTCCTCAGCTTCTAAACTTCTCCACACACGCTCCACATATATATACAGTACAGCCCCTCCTCCTGATGTCCCGCCTTCCACTCCCCATAGGATGGAACTTTCCCTCCAAACCCATGACAGACAGGTAACATCAGTGCTGTATGTAACACCTCCCCTCTTTATAAGTTGTTTTGTATGGGGAAAGCTAAGGTGCTTTTCACCAAAAAACAACCTGGTTAAAACACACAACACCAGTTATACATACAATATCATACTTACTTATACTTACACTCCAAGCTAAACATTTACCATTTACAATACATCAAGTTACCTTTATTCATACAAACCAATCATGTTTAATAAACAAGTACATTTAACCTTTGGTCACCAAAATATATACATAGTCCATGTTTCTTTCGCCGTCTTCATTCTTCGGGTCTTCTTGACAAGGCGTCAGCAACACAGTTCACTGACCTTCTGACCACCTTCACTTCAAAGTCATAGTCTTGCAGGTTTAAAGCCCACCTCATAAGTTTACTATTGTGGGTTTTCATTGTCTTTAACCATTGCAGTGGTGAATGGTCAGTGCACAGAATAAAATGTCTTCCCCAGATGTAAGGCTTGGACTTCTGGATCGCGTAGACTATGGCCAGGCACTCCTTTTCCATGGTTGCCAAATGTCTCTCACCTTTCTGGAGTTTCCTACTCAGGTAGGACACTGGATGCTGGTCACCATTCTCATCCTCCTGGCAAAGAACTGCTCCTACCCCGCTGTTAGACGCATCGGTGTAGATGATGAACTCCCGGTCGAAGTCTGGAGCACGCAGCACTGGATAATTGATGAGCGCCTCCTTCAACCTCCGGAACGCCTCCTCACAGTCGCTGGTCCACGGGATGCGGTCATCAGTCTTCTTCCTCGTCAGATCGGTCAGCGGAGCCGCAATCTCGCTAAACCTCGGGATGAACTTTCTGTAGTAGCCCACCAACCCAAGAAATGATTTGACTTTTTTCTTGGTGTTGGGTCTAGGCCAATCACGAACGGCTTCTATTTTGGCCTCTAGGGGTTTTATCACTCCTCCCCCTACCATGTGACCCAAGTATTTTATTTCTGGGCTACCCAGCTGCAGTTTGTTCTCTTTGCAGAGCCTAGGCCAAAGCACTTCCTCCCCTGGGTTAAAGTGCCTCTCCCTGGCTTTCTGACCATACCAGGTTTTCTTTCTGACCTTCTGAGCTGGCAGGTTTTCTGCTGCTAGCCCTAGGTTACTCTTCAGGTCATTCCTTAAAGAGTCTATATATGTCACAACATCTTGTGGGCCATCCTGGGTGATCTGCGCCCAATTTTGTTTGATCAAATCAAGGGGACCTTTCACCCTTCTCCCAAACAAAAGTTCAAACGGACTGAACCCGGTACTGGCTTGTGGCACTGATCGATAAGCAAACAAAAGGGATTGCAGCTTCTGGTCCCAATTGTTTGGATTCTCTGCCAAGTAAGCCCTAATCATGCGCATCAAAGTCCCATTGAACTTCTCCGTTAACCCGTTACTTTCAGGGTGATAGGCAGTGGTTTCCTTGTGTTTAATTCCACAGATTTGCCATAAGCGTTTCATGAGCTTCGATGTGAACGATGCGCCCAAATCTGTGATTATTTCTGAGGCAAATCCCATCCTGGACATATACCCCACCAAGGCATCTGCCACTGTGTTAGTTTCAATGTTAGTCAAGGGTATGGCTTCAGGGTACCTCGTGGCATGGTCCACAATGGTGAGAATGAACCTGTTCCCCCTCTTTGTGGCCTTGGGCAAAGGTCCCACAATATCCACCCCTATGCATTTGAACGGAGTGTCAATCACAGGCAAAGGGCACAACTTTGCTTTGGTCCTGTCGCGGCTATTCCCCTGCCTTTGACACACATCACATTGTTTACAGAACTCTTTGATCTGCTTCCCTATTTCAGGCCAGTAAAAATTCTGTGTGATTCTCTGCTGTGTTTTGTTCACCCCTAGGTGTGCAGCAAACATGTCAGAGTGCCCCCTTTGTAAGATCATGGGGCGATACTTTTCAGGTACCACTAGCTGACTTCTGATCCCGTCTCCCCCTTTTGAGATATTCCTCAGGGTCTCTCTATATAAGATTCCCTTTTTCTCTCGAAATCTCACTGGGGTTTCAGGTGTTAGCTGGGCATCTGTCACCTGTTCAAAACACTTTCGGAGAGTGGCGTCTGCCTTTTGCTCTTGGCCAAATCGGCTGTCTGTGGTTAAGGTTTCCACCACAGTTTCTGAACTCCCTTCACCTGCTTCCGTCTCGGGCTCTCCAGTACCCCCCTGAACTGTTCCCGTGGTGGCTTGTGAACGTGTAATCACTAGCACCCGTTTCACATGTTCAGCCAGGTCATTTCCCACGAGCACGGCTGCTGGCAGAGTCGATGAAATCGCTAGCCGCCAAACTCCCCTCCAGCCTTGAAAGTTCATAGGTACCTCAGCTACTGGCAGCGAGATCACCTGTCCCTCAATCCCTGCCACCTTTATGCTCTCATTCGGGATTATATACTCCCTAGGAATAATATCTGGATGGCCCAGGGTCACCTTGGAACAAGTGTCCCTCAGCCCCCGATACTGATGGTCAAGTATTCCTACGTCCACCCCTGCTGTTTCAAACAACTGTGAATCTGTTCTCACAAGTAAGCAGCGCTTGACCTCTACAAGAGGACCATTTTCCCCAGCCTGATCAGCAGATGTAACTGTTCCAGATTGAGTAGCCATGGCAACAGGCTCCCTCAGTGGCAAGGAGCTTTGCTCTTTCTGGACACAGAACACAGCTTTTGGCTTGGTTCCACTCGAATCATGAGGCACTATTCCTTTTAGCTGCTTTAATTTCTCACACTCTGAGATTAGATGGCCCTTTCCCTGACAGAAATAACATTTTCTGCTGTACTTGGAGTCTTTCTCATCTGTTTTTGGTTTTCCCTCCAAAATCTGAGGTCTTGGTTTCATGTCTGAGGGCTTCCCTTCACCATGGGCCCCTCCCACTTGCTGGTTTTTTCCTGGTCCCTGAGAGTACTTGCTGTAGGTTTCTTTAGGTTTCCCTATCGATTTCCCCTCATCACCTAAGGGCGTTCTGATTTGATAAATAAAATCTGCGATCTCGGCTGCTTCTGCCACAGATTTCGGTTTCCTTTCCCTCACCTGGAACTTCAGTTCCCCATGCAGGACTGAATAGAACTGTTCCAGCACTATCAAGTCTTTGAGCTGCTGAAAGGTCTCTGTCCCCTCCTGAGATAGCCATTTCTCTAGCAGCCTCACCAATTGGGCCCCCACTTGGGTAAAAGTCTGCTCTGGTTTCTTGGTGAGTGACCTGAATCTCTGCCTCAGCTGTTCCGCATTTATCCCATGTCTGGCAAACACCAGTTTTTTAAACTCTGCAAAATCTTTCATCAGTTCCTCTGGCATCTCTGCATAGACTTCTGCCAGGCTGCCACTGATTAAAGATCGCATGATGGTCATCTTCTCAGTTTCCCTTACTGAGAAGTCCACAAACGCTCTTTCCACTAAGGAAAAGAACACCTCAGGGCAATCTCCCTTGTGGTACACAGGGAATTTCTTCAGGTCAGCTTTAGACAATTGGCCTCCCTCAGAATCCCTATTGTTATTATTGTTCTGATTCATCAGTTCTAATTTTCTTAACTCAAACGCCATTCTTTCTTTTTCCAGAGCAATTTTCTCTCTCTCCCTCTCCCTTCTTTCTTCTCTTTCCATTTTCTCTATTTCAAATTGCCTTTGTTTCTCTCTTTCCCTTTGCTCCATTTCAAATTGCCTTTCCCTTTCCTCCCTTCTTTCTCTCTCTAATCTTTCCTCCATCTCAAATTGCCTCATCCTCAGTTCATGCTGTTGGGCTATGAGCATTTTCCTGAGTTCTGGGTTCTGTTCTCCCGTGCTGTCATCCTGCACTGAGCCAAATTCATCCTCAGAACCTTGGTCTACCTGGGGGTCTTTCACTTCACCCATTTCTGCCATTTGGCTTCGAGTCAAGGGCATAATCCCCCCCCCCCAGAACAGGCTGCTTTCAAAAGTCAAGCCTCAAAATAAAGCGACCACTTTTTTTTTGCCTCAGAACCAGCTTTCTATAGATTGCTGCTGTTCTTCAGCACTAACTTGCAACTGTAGCCAGCCAGAGTCCACCCCCCTCTGCTAGGCCTCTCAGCAGGCAGACTAGATCACTGCTACTTTACACAGTTTTGCCTCAGCTTTTTCCCGCCAAAACAGGTTGCCTCAGAGCTCCCTAATCTAGTCTCCCCAGTTGGCACGTTCTTCCACTAGCGCACCTCCCCGTGAGGTACGCCTAGAAGATTACCTACGTGCCCTCAGATTGTCCCTGACTAGACCCCCCTTGCTCTGGGCACACTTGCCAAGGCTTTGCTGGACCACTGGACAACTGGACCAGTCGTATCCCACACGCTGGACACCAATCAATGTGACAAACCCAGACCTACTGGGATATGCCACAGTTTCACTAAGCTGCCACCAACCATTCCCTGTAAAGAGTCACACAGACCAGGGATGGATTTTTAACAAATAAAGGAATAAGGTTTATTTAAATGACACACAGGGAAAATAAAATGATCAAGTGAATAAGATACAGTAACGTGGCTTAGTCTCAATCATACATACACCAGTTTGGTTCACTCAGAACACTCTTAAATAAAGCACAGACCCTGAACCTATCAGTTCTGGCTAACCATACAGACACCTGAACCTATCAGGTTGGTACTGACTGACACACAGTAGTACCCTGTCTGACACACAGACTCCCACACCAGCTTCTTCTCTCAGCTTCTCCTCAGCTTCTAAACTTCTCCACACACGCTCCACATATATATACAGTACAGCCCCTCCTCCTGATGTCCCGCCTTCCACTCCCCATAGGATGGAACTTTCCCTCCAAACCCATGACAGGCAGGTAACATCAGTGCTGTATGTAACAATAAGTGAGGAGAATGAGAACATGAATGATTTTATTTTATTTTTATTTTTTTTTTGCACATATCAAGCAAAATTGTGTGGCTCACACCATAATGTAAATAATACAAATTGTACAAATTGGGTTTGGCAGCTTCTTTTCTACATAGACTTTTAACAATTAAATGTAGTGCTGCATTGAAATGTTCTTGCAGGAGAAGTTTGACCATTCTCATTCAATTTGAGAGAGAAAAAATCCCCTTCCAAAAGAGTTTTCAAATTGAGCCATTGGGAACAATGCCATATCATTTAAAAAAATATTACAATCAGTTGCAGATTTTTGAAATGGCACCATCAGGGCTGCCAAAAGGGGGGGGCAATATAAGAGGCGGGGTATAAATTTAATAAATAAATAAATAAATACATATTGATATTTAGAATTTTGCTTTAAACTTATACCTGTTATATAATACCACTAGGTTCAAAACCTTTGAACACCTTGTAATGTTATGGCAAACTGAAAAACATAACCATAAGACATTCTAAAGTGTCCAAAGAATGAGACGGAAAAATGCAATCTTCTTTCATGAGGAACAAGAAGACAAATTAGGGCCGCAGTTCCATTCTACCTGACGCCCACTACAGGACTTACAGTGGGAGAGCTATATCAAAAATATTTCCACTAGAGATAACATGTGTCTGCATCAGCCCTCTCAGTACTATGAGCTTTGGACTATCTGAAGTACTAAAAACTGCAATCACTGAGCCAAAATTCCTCAAATGATTTTTTTTTCTGACAGAAATTTTGAATCTGTATTTTTCCCCCACATCAGATGAAGCCAGATTGCAGAATTATTTAAAAATAATATTTTCCATGTTTTTAAGGGCTGCTTTCTTATCACTGCCATCACAACATCATATCGCTAAACATAAGTTACTGTGAAGTTACCAAAATAATGATCAAGTTTCCAACAGACTTGCAGAGATACTGGGGAAAAATAATTTGGGAAGAGAGATGAAAGCTGTGCAGCAGCTATTCCTAAGGGTCAGTCTCACCACTAAGAAATTGTTGAAAAAAATTCTCCTTCACATCAGTCCCACTGATGTATCTATGCTCAGAGATAGAGTGGAGAATGTCAAAAGGCAATTTCTTCACAGTTGCAATTAAATGCATTATGATGATTATTCATTAAAGTGCTTCAACAAATCAAGACAGACTTCATTGCCAAGAATGTAGGCTTCAGTGCACATTCTTTTGGGCTCTCCTACAGCATTATTTAGAAATCTTTTTAGATTCTGAGGAGACTGCAATCTAAAAGCTAATCCTGATTCTACAAACTCCAACACCCCGGGATCCTGCCCAATGTAATGTATCTATATTGAAAAAGGAATTTAAATTATAGCCAACATTTAGGCATAATTATGGGTTATTGTTTTTAAAATTAATCTATTTAGATAAATGTTAAAACTCCAAATTAGTTTTCACAGTATGAGAACCTGAAAAAGAGTAAAAACAGAGGATGTTCATGTATGAATCAATACTCATCTTGAATATGGTAATCAACTGTGTTGCATAAAACCAAATGCCATTCACATCTTGGGATTTTTCCCTTTTATTAAGAGCTTAAAAGATGACTGATTTCTCATCACAGATTTTAGGTTTTTTTATTATGGAATATAAAATTAGCTGCCACACTCAATTTTATTGTCATAGTATTAGAGATCTTTAAAATGCTAAGCTGGTGGACATAAAACTTTATGTATAACATTAGATAATATGATAGTAAAGCACTTAATGATAATCCAGCTCTTCAGAAAATGATCCTACTCCATTTCATGTCTCAGGAATTGAGTCCAACTTCCAAATTAAATTCTCTTCCTGTATTTTTGTTTGCACAGTCTACAGCCAATATAAAATTGGCAAATGCTCTGTCACTTTATTTCCTGGGCTGATCAACACAAAGTGTAGTGATCTAAAAGCCGCTGAATTTATTCACAGGGCATGCATTCAACAGAGAGTCCTGCCTCTTATTTATCTGCCACGTTTCTAATAGGTGTTTATTTTACAGTCTTAGTGACATGTAATGAACTGAAACATTACAATACCTGTGAAACTTGACATATGATAAGGAAACCGTCAGTTAACTCTTTTCTTCAAAAAAAAAAATGCCAGGAAATCTCAAGTGAAGCAAAAGCAGAATAGCAAAAGTAAAATGAGTTGCAAGCATTAGAGTTAAAACAATTACCTGCTTGTTAGACAAAAAACACATTGTAAGATAAGTGGAAAGGGTCCAGAAAAGGAATGTCACTCCGCCATTTCAGCTATACTTAGAAATGGAAAAGGTTATATTGGTAATGGTAAACTAATGCAATGCCTTATCCTAAAACAAAATAAACCCGTATCAACAACAACTCTGACAGTTGTTTATGCACAATGTTCACACTTTCCCTTGAAAACCTCCATGAAAAGGAATTCTCAGTCCTTTTGCTACCTGGTGCCTCAGGGACAAACTAGACCTCATTTCTGTAGTTATTCTACTGGGACCTTTGAGCCCACTGAAGGAGACAAACAGCATGAAAAGTAAAGAAGGATTATGCCCCTCTTACAAAATATTGTTTTTCTAAACTGTTTCTGCAGGAAACAAGACATACTAGCCATTGCGCCTTTGTACTTGCCTTTCTCTGATTGATAACTCTTGGAGGGATAAGGGCCATGGTAGATTCGGGGAAGTGTTTATTTTTGGGTTGTTGTGGGTTTTTCAGGCTCTTTGGCCATGTTCTGAAGGTTGTTCTTCCTAACATTTTGCCAGTCTCTGTGGCCGGCATCTTCAGAGGACAGCACTCTGAAGATGCCGGCCACAGAAATTGGCAAAACGTTAGGAAGAATAACCTTCAGAACATGGCCAAAGAGCCCGAAAAACCCACAACAACCATTAGATCCCAGCCGTGAAAGCCTTTGTGAATATATGCTTTTTTTCTGTTAATTTCTGTTCCACATATTTATGTCATCAATGAAATCCACTGTTGCTATAGCATACAGTGATAAGAGAGATCTAATCAAAATTCTCCTAAGCGATACTGTAATTTGATGCCTATAGCATAGCAGTTAAGAGTGGTGGATTCAGCCATAGGGATTATCCATATATTTTATTTGCTCCTGTTTCAGTTGTCCATTGATTTGGATTAGTCAAAAAGATCTATTCAGTGTTATTAGAGACTCAAATCAATCCCTTCTACTTTTCTTCAATTTTAGGATTATTAACCCTTGGGTACTGAATTTTTAAATTGAGTATTTCCAGATCAATTTAATTTGATTCTTGCCTGCCCCAGCTCTTCCTTCCTGTCAAACAATTGTGGTCCTGTTATGATGTGTACTATTAAATCTACCTCTAACATCACCTTTGATGTCAGCTGTGGGAGTCTTCTACTCAGCACAAAATAGGACTTTCTCTGGCAGGGTGGGGAAGTGGGCGTTTTCTCCCCAGCGCAGCTGCCTCTGATCTTCTGCTTCATGCTTTACAGGATCAATATAACAATATAACTGTAATTTTATTTGAAAATGAGCTAATGATTCTAAGGTCTCCTTCAAGCTCTGCAAATGTTTCTTCATGTTAGGAAAAAAAATAGCATTCCCTTCTTCACAGACTTGGAATTTCTACAAAAAAAGTAGGCAACATCAAGGGAAAGAAACATACAAGGTGTAAAAACAGAGCAAAGAATGATGTGGAGGGATCAAATGAAAGGGAACGAGGGAATGAAATTAGAGGAGGAATGTCATGAGTTCAGCTAAAGAAGATCTGGAATCTGAGGGGTAAATTAAAACTGAGGAAAATGCTGGGCAATTAGAAGCACAGACAGCTGAATCACCACCAGATTTTCCTCCCCCAGTAGCCAGGGTTAGGGCTAAGCTTCAGCAAAGACTCATGACTCAAAGGGCAGAGGATCACATTAATGCTTCCCATAGGAACCTCAGGCCGACAGGCCCTGTGTTTTAGCAGGATGAAGTGTTTAGATGACTGCTGCTGCTATAAAATCTGCACCCAGAGGGTTGGAAGTTTGTGGAAGCAACAAGTCAACACTCTGGCTCATATCCATGCTCCTGCTTATCTTGGACCTTTTTTCCTGGACCCTTGGCTTTGGACTCTGACTTCTGGCTTTCGTTTGTTTTTTGGCTTTTGCATTTTGGTATCTGCTTTGCATTTTCTGGACTTCTGATACTGGACTGGCTTCTTGGACTTTTGCCTGTTGAAACCCCCTGGGAATGTTACAAGGAAGGAGAAGGAAGGGGGGTGACACATTATGGTGTAGGCACTTCTTTTGATTATATTGAAGCAAAACTGGAGGTTTGGTGTGAGTAAATTTGGATTAATGGGGAAAGAATACTGTAATTCCAAAGCACATCAATGCAAGCCAACAGCTTGTCTGCAGAGTAGCAGGCCACTCTGAACCCTCTGTCAACTCAGGCCTCCCAGAGTGCCCACTACTCTTCTTCAAACTGCTGCCACCAACCTATCCTTAATACTCAAAAAGGACAAGTGTTTCTTTCAAACAAAACATTGTTTATTGATTTAACAAAATAAAAAGAATGAATCACAGGTAGTAAATCAAGTTGTAAATCAAGTTTCTCATTTAATGGACCTCACGCAGACTTTTCCCTCACTGACTATCTCTCACAAATCTCTCTCTCTCTCAAACAATTTATCTCATCACTCAAACCCCAAAACTCCCTCTCACACATCACACACACCCCTTATATAATCCAGCTCCTCCCCCTTCTGCACCACCCTCCGTCCTCTCATTGGCTGATGTTCCCCTGCCCAGCTGTGAAGGACAGGTGAGAGCAGAGCTGTTATGTTACAATACGTCCCCCCGTAACAGGTTGTTTCATGGGGGAAAGCTAAAGTGCTTTCCTCTCATGAACAACGAGGAGCAATACAACAATACATTTATTCTAATAACACTATTACATTTAATAAACATTTGCATAAACATTAAGTAAACCTCTTACCTGCATGTTATTCCACTACATTCATTAACATTTTCAAAGTTCATTCATGCATATGCTTAATAATAGACTACAACAAAAAAATTACTTACATCCAATTTCTTATGCTTACATAACAAATAACATATATCAGTGGGTACATGTACAACAAACTTTTATTACTATCACCATTCTAAGAGTCCATTCTTTTCTTCTTCAGTCTTCTGGTCTTCTAGAGAGGGCATCTGCAGCACAGTTCTGAGTCCCTTTAATTACTCGAACCTCAAAATCAAAGTCCTGCAGGATCAAAGCCCATCTCAACAGCTTGCTGTTGTTGGCTTTGATAGTCCTTAACCACAATAGTGGGGAATGGTCAGTACACAAGACAAAATGTCTTCCCCAAATGTATGGCTTAAGCTTCTGCAGTGCATACACAATAGCAAGACACTCTTTTTCGATGGTGGACAGATGTCTCTCGCCTCCCTGCAGCTTTTTACTCAGGTATGCCACTGGATGAAGATCTCCGCTGTCGTCGCTCTGGCACAGCACGGCTCCTAACCCGGAGCTGGATGCATCGGTAAAGATGGTAAACTCATGCTGGAAATCAGGAGCTCTCAAGACTGGGTTGGTTATCAACGCCTCCTTCAGCTTCCCGAATGCCTCCTCGCAGCTGCTGGTCCACTGGATACTATATGCACTCTTCTTGCGTGTTAAGTCAGTAACACTACAAGGAGTAACAGCTGGTGGGGGTGCATCTCCAGTATCAATTTTGTGCACCACTCCCTTGGCTAACCCAGGTTTGCTAGAGAAAACCTGTTGGCACTTTGTAACCAAGGCCCTCAATTCACTCTGCTGCTCATGGGAAAGTAAAGGGCTGATTCTGACATCTTCAGGGTTATATCTTGTTTTCCCCCTTCCTTCCCAATAGGGTAAGTCATGTTTCTCATTGTCAGCTTTCTTCATGGCAAACAACACTCTGTTCTCTTCCCTATAATATGGTTTGATCATATTAACATGAACCACTCTCCTGCCTGGTTCCCCATCTTCCTTAATGACATAATTAAGGTCGTTCATTTTGGCAATAATTCTAAATGGTCCTGCCCAATTTAGTTGTAATTTGTTCCCTTTGAGAGGTCTTAACACAAGCACCTCATGTCCAGGATTAAAACTTCTTTCTCTGGCTTTCCTGTCATACCAGACTTTTTGCTTATTTTTCTGTCTTGTAAATTCTCAGCAGCCAGCTCTAAATTTCTTTTTAGAGTGTTCATCAGGTTGTCTAAATATGCTATTACGTTCTCAGGATCAGACCTTTGTCTAAGTAAGTCAAGGGGTCCTCTCACTTTTCTCCCAAACAGCAATTCAAAAGGACTAAACCCTGTACTGTATTGGGGTACAGACCTATATGCACATAACAGAAGTTGTATTCTCTGATCCCAATTGTAAGGATTCTCAGCAGAATAGGCCCTAATCATGCGCATCAGGGTACCATTGAATTTCTCTGTAAGGCCGTTAGTTTGTGGGTGATATGGGGAAGTATTTAGACGTTTGATCCCACATATTTGCCACAGTCTCTGCATGAGCTTTGAGGTAAAAGATGTTCCTAAGTCAGTTACTATTTCTGACGCGAAGCCCATTTGACTCATATAACTCAGCAAGGCATCAGCCACAGTATGAGTCTCAATATTCCTCAGAGGAATGGCCTCTGGGTATCGTGTGGCATGGTCCACAATGGTCAGAATAAATCTGTTCCCCCTTTGGGTGACTCTAGGCAATGGTCCTATAATATCCATGCCAATGCGTTGGAATGGGATAGAAATTACTGGTAAAGGGCATAGCTTTGTTTTGGTTTTATCATTAGTATTACCCTGTCTTTGACAAACATCCCAACTCTGACAGAAATTTTTAATTTGCCTTCCCATCTCAGGCCAGTAGAAATTTTGTGATATTCTTTGCTTGGTTTTATTAATGCCTAGATGAGCGGAAAATACACCTGAGTGTCCCCTTTCTAATATTTGCTGGCGATATTTCAAAGGAACCACTAACTGTTTTTGAAGATTGTCCCGCCCTTTCTTGGGGTTCCTTAGAGACTCTCAGTACAATAAGCCCTGTTCAAGGTGGAACCTTTCAGGTCTTTCAGGGGTTAACTTTACTTCAGAAACGTTCTCAAAGCATTGTTTCAGTGTGGAATCTGCTTTCTGTTCCTGACTGAACGTATTGCTTTGGGGAATATTAAGTTGAAATATCTCAGCTGAGTTAATACTGTCAGGCATTCCCTTCCTCTGACTTGCACTCCCTTCCTCGGCTGCCCCTGCTTTAACTTGTTGGGAACGTGTTAAAAACTAAAACCCTCTTTACATGCTCAGAGAGGTCATTTCCAATTAAAACTGCTGCTGGAACCTGTGAAGAAATTCCAATTCTCCAAGGTCCTTCCCATCCCTGGTACCTAATAGGTATCTCAGCCACAGGCAAAATGACAGCTTCTTCGCCAATTCCCTTCACAAACATGTTTTCCCCTTTTAAGATGTATTTCTGAGGGACTATATCAGGGTGACATAGGGTGACTTGTGAACATGAGTCTCTCAGAGCCATGTATTTATTATCAAAGATATAAATATTGTCCCCAGCCGTTTGTAATAACTCTTGGTGTGTTTTAATCAAAAAGCAATGTCTAACTTCTGCCAAAGGAAAATCAGGTTCAATATTATCAGCTTGTGTAGAGAGCTCAGCTTGTGTTGCCATAGCGACTGACACCTCCCTTGGTGGGTTAACCTGTTCCTGCTGCACACATTATACAGCTTTAGGCTTACTTAAATTCCCTTTTTGAGGTCCAAATTCTCTATTTTTACCACACTGGGATGTAATATCACCCTTTTCATTACACCGAAAACAAGTCCTAACATTCCATTGATCATTCCCAGCACCCTTAACTCCTTTTCCCTCCAAATTTTGGTTTCTGGCTTGGTTCTGATCTGAAGGCCTGCCCACAAAATGGCCCCCGACCTTCTGCTGGTTCTTAAATTGTCCCCTGGGATACTTATTTGTGTCCTCCCAAACCTTTCTCAAAATTTTTCCCTCAGAAGAGCTGGGTTTCCTAATCTGGGAAATAAAATCAGCAACCTCCCCTGCCTCTTGTAAATTTCTGGGTTTCTTGTCCCTGACTAAATATTTCAGTTCTCCAGGTAAGAGAGAATAAAACTGCTCAAGACCAATAAGGTTTTTAAGATCTTGTACTGTCTCAACTTTCTCCTGTTGAATCCATTTATCCAGGTACCTGGTCAAATTTGCCCCAGACTGAGAATAAGACTCATCAGGTTTCTTGGTCGGAGCCCTGAATTTCTGTCTCAGATGTTCTGAATTTATGCCATACCGGGCAAAACTAACTTTTTGTATTCCTCATAATTTTTAATTAATTCTATAGGCATCTCCGCATATATCTCAGCCAGGCCTCCACTAATTTGGGATCTCAACACTATCATTCTTTCAGATTCCCTCACACAAAAGTCTTCACACGCTCTCTCAAACATCACCAGAAATGATTCAGGATCATCTCCTTTTCTAAAGACTGGTAATCTTTTCCGGTCTGCCTTTGACAACTGTCTCCCCTCAGAGTCATCTCTGCCATTGTTGTTATTGTTATTATTGGCCTCAGCTTCCAGTTCTAGTCTCCTGAGTTCAAATGCCATTTTCTCCTTTTCCAGGGCAGTTTTCTCCCTCTCCATCTCTAAGGCCCATTTTTCTTTCTCCATTTCTAAGGCCATTTGTCTTTCCTCAGCTTTGGCCTTCATTTCCAGCTCCAATTTCCATTTTCTCAACTCTATAGGGCCTTCCCTTGAGGTTTCTCTCTCCTGATCTGAGGTAAAACCTTCCTCAAAATCCCCATTTTCATTATCTGACCCAGCTGCCATTACACAAGGCACTTGCTCAGCTTTCTTTCCCCTAGTTAAAGGTATTCTCCTTTCTTCAGGCTTATAATTCAATTATCAAGCCTTGATTTTAAAAGTCCACTTTTTTTCTGTCAGTGAGTGTCTGTGTTACAACTTAGCTTCCAGCACTCATCCACTGGCAAGCTAGCTACAATGTCTAGGCCCCTGACCCCAGCTAGGCCTTATACCACAGACAGAGCTTCTTTTCCCTGCCTCAGGCAACAAAACAACTTGAATTACCAGCTTCCCCTATCCCAGGTTTAGCTGACTTGAGTCCCCTCAGCTTATCTGCCCTTGGCTCCGCTTTGTCCCCTCAGAGTTCTCCCTTGAACTCAGGACAAGCTAGCCAACCTGCCACAGATTCTGCTTTGGGCAACTCACTCCCCAGAAATGGTTGCCACAGAGCCAGATTCCCTATCTCCATCCCCAATCTGAGTTTCAGAGCCCCCCCTACTAGATTTTCTCCCCTTTAGACAAGTCCTAGGAGGTTACCCACTCATCCACTCAGACTTCCCTGACTAAAGATCTGCTCTGGGCACCTTTCCAGTCCAAGGCTATACTGGACCATACGTAACCCACACGCTGGACACCAATTTATGTAGCGGGCCACTCTGAAGCCTCTGTCAACTCAGGCCTCCCAGAGTGCTCACTACTCTTCTTCAAACTGCTGCCACCAACCTATCCTTAATACTCAAAAAGGACAAGTGTTTCTTTCAAACAAAACATTGTTTATTGATTTAACAAAATAAAAAGAATGAATCACAGGTAGTAAATCAAGTTGTAAATCAAGTTTCTCATTTAATGGACCTCACACAGACTTTTCACTCACTGACTATCTCTCACAAATCTCTCTCTCTCTCTCAAACAATTTATCTCATCACCCAAACTCCAAAAATTCCTCTCACACATCACACACACCCCTTATATAATCCAGCTCCTCCCCCTTCTGCACCACCCTCCGTCCTCTCATTGGCTGATGTTCCCCTGCTCAGCTGTGATGGACAGGTGAGAGCAGAGCTGTTATGTTACAGTAAATGTTCTCCTTGACAATTTGTCCAGTCTTGTCTGACTCTAGGGGGTGGCACTCATCTCTCTTTCCAACTCACAGAGCTAGTGTTTGTCTGAAGAAATATTTTGTGGTCACATTGCCAGTGCGACTAGACACGGAACACTGTTACCTTCCCACCATGGTGGTACCTATTTATCTACTTGTATTTTGCATGCTTTTGAACTGCTAGGTTGGTGGGAGCTGAGACAAGGAACGGGGGCTCACTCCATTGCATGGATTCAATCTTACGAATGCGAGCCTATAGTCTTTGTTAAATCATCAAAAAGCATTCAAATGAATCACATTTTTTTTTCAGGCTGACCCATTTCAGGAGGATAACATGAAATAAAGATAAAAACAAAACAGAAATAAAAATATAAAGAAGTCAAAAACGTTGTGATACCCCCTGCAGCTATTTGCACTCTACATGTATAGAGGCGCTCCATAATTCTGCATGACCAAGAAACCTAATCACATTTTTGAGCAGAGGTATTACTTTTCAGCCCCTTCATGGATTGCTGCCTTGTCGTGGCGAAGGGGCTTGAGTAACTCAGAAAAGCTATGAGCTATGCCGTGCAGGGACACCCAAGACGGAAAGGACATAGTGGAGAGTTCCGACTAAATGCAGTCCACCTGGAGTAGGAAATGGCAAGCCACTCCAGTATCTTTGCCAAGAATGCCCCATGATCAGAAACAAAAGGCTAAAAGATATGACGCTGGAAGATGGGCCCCTCAGGTCGGAAGGCGTCCAACATGCTACTGAGGAAGAGTGGAGGACAAGTACAAGTAGCTCCAGAGCTAATGAAGTGGCTGGGCCAAAGCCGAAAGGACGCTCAGCTGTGGATGCGCCTGGAAGTGAAAGGAAAATCCAATGCTGCAAAGAAAAATACTGCATAGGAACCTGGAATGTAAGATCTGTGAATCTTGGGAAGCTGGAGGTGGTCAAACAGGAGATGGCAAGAATACACATTGACATCCTGGGCATCAGTGAACTAAACTGGACAGGAATGGGCGAATTCAGCTCAGATGGTTATCATATCTACTATTGTGGGCAAGAATCCCGTAGAAGGAATGGAGTGGCCCTCATAGTCAACAAAAGAGTGGGAAAAGCTGTAATGGGATACAATCTCAAAAATGATAGAATGATGTCAATACGAATCCAAGGCAGACCTTTCAACATCACAATAATCCAAATTTATGCACCAACCAGCATTGCTGAGGAGACTGAAATTGAACAGTTTTATGAAGATTTACAACACCTTCTAGAACTGACACCAAAGAAAGATGTTCTCATTCTAGGGGACTGGAATGCTAAAGTAGGGAGCCAAGAGATAAAAGGAACAACAGGGAAGTTTGGCCTTGGAGTTCAGAACGAAGCAGGACAAAGGCTAATAGAGTTTTGTCAAGAGAATAAGCTGGTCATCACAAACACTCTTTTCCAACAACACAAGAGGCGACTCTATACATGGAAATCACCAGATGGGCAATATCGAAATCAGATTGATTATATTCTCTGCAGCCAAAGATGGAGAAGCTCTATACAGTCAGCAAAAACAAGACCTGGAGCTGACTGCAGCTCTGATCATCAGCTTCTCATAGCAAAATTCAAGGTTAGACTGAAGAGAGTAGGAAAAACCACTGGGCCACTCAGGTATAATCTAAACCAAATCCCCTATGAGTACACAGTGGAAGTAAAGAACAGATTTAAGGAACTAGATTTGGTGGACAGAGTGCCTGAAGAACTTTGGATAGAGGCTCGTAACATTGTCCAGGAGGCAGCAACGAAAACCATCCCAAAGAAAAGGAAATGCAAGAAAGCAAAGTGGCTGTCCAACGAGGCCTTAGAAATAGCAGAGAGGAGAAGGGAAGCAAAATGCAAGGGAGATAGGGAAAGTTACAGAAACCTGAATGCAGACTTCCAAAGAATAGCAAGGAGAGACAAGAGGGCCTTCTTAAATGAACAATGCAAAGAAATAGAGGAAAATAACAGAAAAGGAAAAACCAGAGATCTGTTCAGGAAAATTGGAGATATTAAAGGAACCTTTTGTGCAAAGATGGACATGATAAAGGACAAAAATGGTAGGGACCTAACAGAAGCAGAAGACGTCAAGAAGAGGTGGCAAGAATACACAGAGGAATTATATCAGAAAGATTTGGATATCCCGGACAACCCAGACAATGTAGTTGCTGACCTTGAGCCAGACATCCTGGAGAGTGAAGTCAAGTGGGCCTTAGAAAGCCTGGCTAACATAAAGGCCAGTGGAGGTGATGGCATTCCAGTTGAACTATTTAAAATCTTGAAAGATGATGCTGGTAAGGTGCTATATTCAATATGCCAGCAAGTTTGGAAAACTCAACAGTGGCCAGAGGATTGGAAAAGATCAGTCTACATCCCAATCCCAAAGAAAGGCAGTGCCAAAGAATGCTCCAACTACCGCACAATTGCACTCATTTCACATGCTAGCAAGGTTATGCTCAAAATCCTCCAAGGTAGGCTTCAGCAATATGTGGACTGAGAACTCCCAGAAGTACAAGCTGGATTCCGAAGAGGCAGAGGCACTCGAGACCAAATTGCTAACTTGCACTGGATTATGGAGAAAGCCAGAGAGTTCCAGAAAAATATCTACTTCTGCTTCATTGATTATGCAAAAGCCTTTGACTGTGTGGACCACAACAAACTATGGCAAGTTCTTAAAGAAATGGGAGTGCCTGACCATCTTATCTATCTACTGAGAAACCTATATGTGGAACAGGAAGCAACAGTTAGAACTGGACATGGAACAACTGATTGGTTCAAAATTGGGAAAGGAGTACGGCAAGGCTGTATATTGTCCCCCAGCCTATTCAACTTATATGCAGAATACATCATGCAGAAGGCTGGACTGGAGGAATCCCAAGCTGGAATTAAGATTGCCGGAAGAAATATCAACAACCTCCGATATGCAGATGATATCACTCTGATGGCAGAAAGTGAGGAGGAATTAAAGAACATTGTAATGAGGGTGAAAGAGGAGAGTGCAAAAAACGGTCTGAAACTCAACATCAAAAAAACTAAGATCATGGCCACTGGTCCCATCACCTCCTGGGAAATAGAAGGGGAAGATATGGAGGCAGTGACAGATTTTATTTTCCTGGGCCCCATGATCACTGCAGATGGAGACAGCAGCCATGAAATTAAAAGACGCCTGCTTCTTGGGAGGAAAGCGATGACAAATCTTGACAGCATCTTAAAAAGCAGAGACATCACCTTGCCAAAAAAAGTCCAAATACTCAAAGCTATGGTTTTTCCTGTCGTGATGTATGGAAGTGAGAGCTGGACCATAAAGAAAGCAGACCGCCGAAGAACTGATGCCTTTGAATTGTGGTGCTGGAGGAGACTCTTGAGAATCCCCTGGACTGCAAGGAGAACAAACCTATCAATTCTAAAGGAAATCAACCCTGAGTGCTCACTTGAAGGACAGATCCTGAAGCTGAGGCTCCAGTACTTTGGCCATCTAATGAGAAGAAAAGACTCCCTGGAAAAGACCCTGATGTTGGGAAAGTGTGATGGCAAGAGGAGAAGGGGACGACCGAGGATGAGATGGCTGGACAGTGTCTGCGAAGCAACCAACATGAATTTGACACAACTCCAGGAGGCAGTAGAAGATAGGAGGGCCTGGCATGCTCTGGTCCATGGGGTCACGAAGAGTCGGACACGACTAAACGACTAAATGATGAATTACTTTTCAGAGATGGTACAGATAAAATAATTTGTCAAGTTTTCTTCTGCATAGAGGGACAAACTGTAGACTTATTCCTTTGTGAACTGTATATCAGGTTGAATCTAAACTCCAGTTTGCTAGGTTATTTATTTATTCGTTCATTCGATTTATACCCCGCCCCCCCTAGACAGCGTCTACTCGGGGCGGCTAACAAAATCATAAAATATCATTAAATAACAATAAAAACATCACAATAAAGAATAAACAACATTCATAATCGTAAAAATATTTGAACAATAATATAGCGTGATCAAGATGGGGAATAAAAACAGAAAGATAGAATTCAGGAATTGACAGGAGGGAAAGCCTGCCAGAAGAGCCAAGTTTTTAAATGGCTCTTAAAAACACCCAGTGAGGGAGCCAGGCGGATCTCTGATGGAAGGCCGTTCCATAGTCGAGGGGCCACTGCCGAGAAGGCCCGGTTTCTTGTTCTTTTTTTCTGGGCCTCTCTTGGCGTTAGGCCCCTCAACTGACCCTCCCGGCTTTGCCGAGTAATTCGGGTAGATCTGGGTGGGAGAAGGTGATGTGCCAAATAGCATTCTGGCTTCATGAACAGAGGAAACCACATGGAGCCAAATTTTTAAACTATTTGCCCTAGCCCGAAATTCCATACTAAATTTTCCTAATTTATTATTTATTTATTAGATTTATATGCCACCCATTTAGAACGTGTCTATTCTGGAAAACTTCATCTATCATCTTATTCATAATGTTTTAGGGACCCAATAAGAGTGTCACTAAAACTCAGACTTTGTTTTCAGCTGTATTCAATATGCATGCCTTCATTTCTTCTGATGATCAATTTTAAAAGTAAATAAGAAATAAAAAATTAAAAAAATATATTTTTCCTCAAAATAGCTTTTTTTAAATGCATTTTGATATTTCATCAAGCCAAAACACAAAGCATAACATTTAGAGTGGGCCATCATGGGTAGAGTGTCAAATTATCAGACTAGGACTTGGGTTCAATGCAGTCCATAGGAACTTAACTGGACAATAGCAAACCACTACTTGAACATACACAACTTGAAAATCATGTCAAGGTCACCATAAGTCTCACATACTAAGGTCAGCACATAAAAAGTTAATCCATTATTATTTGTTAACAACAGTGATCAACAGACAAAGAAAACCATTTACAGCCTATTTTCATTTGGTTTTATAGCAATGTAATTCCTATTTTAATTCTATACTGGAATTAGTAATGCTCAACATACATACTGTGGAACTAGGACATACTGTAGCTCAGTGGAAGACTTCATGCTTTGCTTTTGTGAAGAATCCCTCAACAGCCTGCTCTTGCGCAGGTGTAAGAGGGCTATTTCAGGTTGACCTTCTCACCCAATACCTGTCCACTGACCTCTAACCATTTCACCCTAAGAGCTCCAGAGACAAATTTGTCCATCAACATGCATACATTTAGGTGAAAAAAAAAGCCCAACCCCACAGTGTATAAAAATGCATGGAAATATCTTAGTACACCAATGTATCCATTTGAAAAAGGCACACAAATGCTTAAACCTGCCCTAGAAGCCCTTCACCTTCATTTAAATAAGAGTTACATTCCCTTTTCCCTATTCTACTATGAAAAGTATTTCCTTCTTTGTGCCATGAGCCTCTGATGGGAAACTGTGCTTGTACCAGCAACTGAGACATAATTATGGGATGTATGTGCGGTTGAACACATCCCAATGTTAAATGTATATATTAAAGCATTGGCATTTAGAGCTAAGTGTGTAGAAAAATAAAATGTGAGTATTTAAGGCTTGGTTCACATTTAATTCTAAACATAGAGCATGGACTTCTAGCTTCTGCGATCCAGAGTTGGCACTTGATCCTTAACTATCTGTTTCTTGGTAAACATGAGACATTTTCTTCACAAATATGGAGCATATCTTTCAATACACTGTTTGCACATGTTCCTCACTTTCCCTAGATTTTTTGTGTGACACCAGTCAAGCTATACTCCATATTTATGAAGGAGCAGATAGTTCTTCAAGACGTCAGAAGATCAATCTCACTGAAGAAGTCAGAGACCAGTACCTCTGGTGGCTTTTGAACGTTCATAAAAAGTGCTAGCTGACTAGTGCTTGATATGCGGTTAATGCAAATATAACACTGAAATCAAGCAAGATCAAGGCAAATATAGCCAAATTCTCATAGTAAATAAGAGAGTAACATGATACACTATTTTCTTGAGGATTATGCTTACTCTGTTTGCCAAGGGTACTGGAAAATAGCTGAAAGATCTTAAATAAAGTAGATGATAAGCTTCAATATATCAAATAAAGGAAAATGTTCCCTGGGGCAAAACAGGATTCAGATTGTTTATAACACCTACGGTAATGATCTGGAAGAGAAGATAGACAGCATTTTAATGGCATTTGCCAGTGATAAAACCAGGATATGTTGCAACACCAGAGAGAGCGCAGACATGATACAAAATTAAATGCAGAAGATAATCTGGAAATATTGGCAAGGAGATACAGAAGAAGGATATTCTCGGAGACATGTAAATTGACATGTGGAAGGAGCATGAAGTTAAATAGGACGAAGTGAGCATTTTGCTGGTTTTCTGAAAAATACAACATTTCAACAAAAATGGAAGAGATTTTCATACTCTTGCCTGCTGATTGTATCTGTAGGCAGGTTGTAAACAGACACAGAGGGGACCTTGAATTGTTGGGGTGGGTGGTCAAGTCAGGCCACAACCCTCCCCCTATTGTCTCAGCATCCATACTATAAGTGTGCCCCACTGTGGTGCTGGCTGGATCCACTGCTGAAATTCAGACACACATATCCCAGTTTGACGCTGAATGGAGTACAAGGTCTGTACAGATGGATGGAAGAATGTAAAGAGTGCAAAGTAGAAAAACCCAACCTGAGCTTGAGGAAGGCAACACATTCTTTTTCTCACCCTGTCAGCTTCAGGGGAGAGGGAGATCAGGAAGTTATATATGTGAGGAAAATGTAGAAGCCTTTTTAAGGACTGATAAAGCTTATGTGAAAGTAAAATAGTAAAGTAGAGGAAACATTCGGCCTACAGCAGGAAATTGGTCTTTGCAAATTCTGAATTAAAATAATGGATCTGCATAGCCAAAATAAATGTGCAGATGTGGAACTTAGTGATCCACTAGTATAGAAATGATAAAAATAATCTGGTACTTAGTAGGTCTGAAAATTAGGTAAATATATGCTGCAGGGTCAGAAGACCAAGCAGTCGTAAGATCGAATCCACGCGATGGAGTGAGCTCCCGTCGCTTGTCCCAGCTCCCGCCAACCTAGCGGTTCAAAAGCATTCAAATGCAAGTAGATCAATAGGGACCACCTCGGTGGGAAGGTAACAGTGTTCCGTGTCTAAGTCGCACTGGCCATGTGACCACGGGAGATTGTCTTCGGACAAAACGCTGGCTCTATGGCTTGGAAACGGGGATGAGCACCGCCCCCTAGAGTCGAACACGGCTGGACAAAAATTGTCAAGGGGAACCTTTACCTTTAACTTTTTATAACTTCAGATGAACAACGCATGACATATTGCATCATGTCATGATTTATTTAACAAAAAATAAAGCCAAGATGGAGAAGCCATTCATCTAATTCTTTACCAGCTTGTCCTGCGCTTGACACATCTGGTTTAAGATTAGATTTCCCAGCAATTATGGTAGAACTGAAATGAACTTCATCCCCTTGTAATTCCCCTCTATAAATTCTTATGTATAATATTCTCAGAAATGTTGTTGCAGCTCTTTGCACTTTCCTCTTCGGATAAAAGATATGTCAAGGCTGCTTCCACAGCTTTCTTCCTTTCCTATCTCCAGGATCATTCTGTGCCAGATCCTGTCACATGGGATAATAATTCTTCTTCTTCTTCATCGTCATCTTCTGCTGCTGCTGCTGCTTCTGCTTCTTCAGCAAAATAATGTATGCATTGGTGAATGAATTTTTCAAAGACATCCATTAATGGATGCATTCCCCCAGTGATGGTAGTGTATTTCTGTGCATTTCAAGAATGTACCTATTGAGATTTGCACAATTTTTGAATATGAACATGTTGTGAACATTCTGCCTGAAAATCCAAATCTTCACTATGGTACACTGAGGAAGAAAAAGGTGGCTGTGATAATAGTGGCAGGCCTCACAGGACTGTTTGTTTTTTTAAATCTTCTCCCACCCCACCCAGAAACCTCCCAGACTGCTTTTTCATTCCACCTGATTGACCATGGCAGATTAGATAGGGAATGCAGTCACCACTCTCTAAGGATATGGTAAAGAGAAGTGGTTTTGCATGGGACCCTTCAAAGTGTCTTACTTTCCCCCTATTTTCTGCTTGGAGATTAGTGAATAAATCAAATATTACAGATCATTATAAGTCTCTGTTGATCCCTCTTTCCTTTTTTTTATTTTTTTTTATTTTAGTAAAAAAAATACAAAATACACCTACTACTACAGAAAAGAAAAACTATAAAATACAAAGCAAAACAGTGCACCCATCACCCTCAGGACTAGCATTACGCTTCATTCCATCCATTTTCCTTCCAAAATTTCATTGTTTCTTTACTCGGTGTAAACCCCCTCCCTCTCCGAAATACATGTTCTAAAAATACATTCCATATTTTCTCTCTTTCGAAAGGTAATCAACCCTAGTTGAAATAAGTATTAGAATATCATTGGATGTAAGGAACACTAATAAGCAGGGGCCTCTGCCCCGCCTCAATCCACTGATCATCAGACAAGGTGATTTCCCATTAAGTGACACATAACAGCATTTATATGTGACTGATTTGAGTTGGAAATCCCATCCTTTTTGCTGGGTTTTTGCACTGAAAGGAAAGTAGCAAAAAAACCACAAAACTACAAAAGGGCAGTGTTCATTATTATCTTCTCTCTTTAATCTTTGAACTGCAGAGCTGGAAGGGAACATGATCATACATTAATGTTACTTACAATACTTCCTTTTTATGGGAAACCTCTACTGAAGTGAATGGCTTCTGTGACATTAAATGTTGGGGGAGGGGGACGGGCAAGGGCAAGGGAACTGTAGGACTATAATCAGCTTCATAATGCTGGGAAAAGGTGAAGGTGGCATAAAAAACAAGACCAAATATGAGATTGAGTTACTCCATACAGAAAACCACAGTTTTGAGTTTGCAAGAGCTGAGCATGACTCTTGAGGACAAGACATTTTGGACATCCCTAGTTCATAAGTGACATCATTCATAAGTCAGAGACAACTTGATAGCACAGAACAATACCATGCTGTCCGGACAAAAGGGAATTGGCTTATTGCTTTTGATAGGATAAAAGTTGCTGCCCCTCCTACAGTTGGAAATGTACACTCTCCTGTAGGCATCACAGTAGAGGTTGCACAGCCAAGCACGGAATCCAGAGTTCATTTGGTTATTATAGTCAGCACAGTTCATCATATGGACTGACAGATAAAGATGAAATAAGTTAATTGGCCATGTACTTAAATATGGAATACCGCTATCTCCATTCTAGTATAGTTTTCACCAACCTGTGAGATTAGTGTAAAGCAAATGCACTGAGCTTTGAACTGAAAAAAGAAAAGAAAAAGAAAATAAAGTGAGAATTGCTGTTCTTGCAGTAATTTTAGTTGCTGACAAGAATAGTTCTGCCATCTATTTAAGGACATTAGGAATGAGTGCTTAGTGAGAATTACCTCACAAGCAGCTTTCACTAAGTACATGATTATATAGATCCTTTCATGCCCTCGTATTAGGTTAAATTCTGATTACTGTGTTCCTTTCCTTTCTTTTTAGCTTAAAATGGTTTTTGTGGGTCCAGGCCTCAGCATGTAAAGCACAGAAGTGCTACAGCGGAGGCTTCTTTGCAGATCAGAGAGCTTATTCAAGGAAATCCTGATATCCAGTCACAGCTTCCTATTGTGATTAACTTTTCAGTGGATGTCAGATAGGTTATTTCATAAAGGGCTTTAATAAACTTATGTCTGTTAGAGGAACACTTCAGCTGAAAAGATTGTGATTCCCGGATTTTCTCTCATTATGCATTCATGTTTCTCTCAACTCCAAAGACTTTGCCATCTAAAAATACTGTAAAACGTCTATTTTCTGCATTTTAGCCACAGCTGAATCTTACAGCTATCCCAGGTCACCATTTGTCAACTGCTCTCACCATTGCATTTCTTACTGCTACCGATGGCTAGATCCAACAACAGTCCATGTTTTTTGATAGGTGTCAGACTGGTAAGGTGTTGTGTTGATGCGTTCTGTGTTTGCTGCTCTTTCCTCCACTTTTTGTGAAGGAACCATTTAAAAATGAATCAGTGGAGTGTCCTACAGACTTCAAATGTTTATGCCAAATAAAACACATTAATCTCCACAGGGCCAGCAGATTTTTGTTGCAACAAACACGGTTGATACCTTGGAAATATCCTTATATGGTAAAGCATATAATCAACAACATTGTGAGGCCAAAGTGGCAGTCTATAGCCATTTAACTAGGAATAAGTCCTATTAACAAGGCTGTGATGTAAAAAATGGGTTTGGTCCAGATTTAAGGGTGTGCAAATGGGTCTGCTGACATACACTTCCCTGACCCCTTATTCTAAAACTAATCCTGCCAGCTCCCTGAAAGTACCACATAGAGGGTCAAGGCAACCTCCTGATGGGCGAAGAATGTTCTCACCATAGATGGAAGAACCTTCTGCAAAGTCAGACAAAAGGAATTTCTGCTACTGTTCTCTCATGACAAGCCAAATATATCTTTAAAAAAACTGGCATCACAACAAGAGATTACATGGATAAGGCACTTACGATAGACCTGAATTCATTATTTTATCAGTAAAGAAGGTTAAGGGATCAATTCAAGGCACTAGTGGCTTTCAGAAATTGAAGTATAGTGTAAGGACATGCAGTCTACAAAATCAATCGTATAGATGAGCTCTCCTAGGTTCCGTTGGTTCAATAATGACCCTTCTCAGTGGCAGCTTGCAGACCCCAGAACTTCCTACTATGAAGGGGGCTAGCTAGGTCCCCTTTCCATGAATGTCTGCAGGCAGAATCCTTTCTTATTCCAGCAGACCTTTGGCAAATAATCTGGGTTGTTTTTTGAAGGGGAGATTGATCAGTGGTAGTGTTTGCATTTTACTCCTCAGTTTTAATTGTGTTTCTAACTTGCTGTTTATATATTTAATGGGTTTCTCCTATTTTATTTTAGCACCCTTGAGTTCGATCTGTTGACAGAAAGGGATAATACAAATGGAATAATTATCTGCAACTCATCATGCCTTAATGACGCTACAGCATATGTAGAGTGCATACAGACTAAAGAGGACATAATATATATATTTTGCTAGGCTTAGCATGTATTTTGGGAATTCCCAATCCAGCCAGATAAATCCATACAGTAGTCTTTTAGAACAGTGAACAATATAATGAGTCAAATCTGCAGGAGAAGCAGGTAAATGTTGTGCTTGATTCAAGTCAAGCAAAGTTATAAGAGGTGGGTTGAGTGCACTGAGACCAATTACCCATGAACAATCTTAGCTACATTACGCTCTCAGGACCAAACAGTAGGTCCACATTTCTTGTCTCTCTGTAAAGAACAGTAGGAAATTCATTTTGAGTACTGAGATTGGAAACCCAGGCATTTACAAGGTTAAAAAGTGTATAGAATGCAAGTCTTTCAAGCTGACTTTACCCATTAGTTACACTGACTGCTCAGATGTACCTTAAATGGGCTATACATAATAGAATACTTTGGTTTCCATGATTTCCATAGCATAAAAGTAAATCAAACGTCTTATGCAGGAGGTGGTTTAGAACCAATCTGAATGTCACAATGCAGATGACTAAAGCACGCTGGATTTTCCAGAACAATCTGTTTTCCCCAGTTCCTTTAACTCATTTAATGGGACCAAAAGCCTTGCTCTGGGGGATGCCGTGATTTCAGCGGGAAAGAAGCATGCAAAAATACGTTGATTTGAATTACATGCTTCCCAAGTTACTGCTTTTGTACAACAAATGGAAAGCAAAATGCATTTTTCAATGCCTACTTATTTTTAAAACAGTGGTATATCCCAATAAAAATACAGTAAACCTTTCACTGAGGAGGACTAAAGTTAAAAACATGTTGCTTTTCAGAGAGTCCAACTGAATGAGCCATCTGGTACAATTTGTGGAGTTCCTGCTTGACCCCCAAGAGTTATGCCATCTTTGCTGGATAATGAGTTCATAGAATTTGACAAGGCACCTTAGTTGTGTGTGACTATTGACTGATCCACTGGAGGTAGTGCCTAATGTGGAACTTTGCAGTAAAAACATGAGGGTAAATTAAAAACATGTTGTTCTAATAAACTCATGTGGTACCATAAAAAAAAGCATACAAAGATACATAAACCCCGGGTACATATTAGTCAGATGTCACCTGGTGATACAAAAGACCAGACACATTTTGATGTATAGTCATGGTGGTCCCTTCAAGAGAACTATATTAACAGTGTTCTTACGCATATGGGAGGCTTATGTTGCACCTTCCATTCCAAGGCTTACAAGCTGGAAGTTCTTAATGCCTTAATTCCATACTATGTGGTAGATCCTGGTGGTGAGTATTCTTAAGTTTGTAACTAGGGCTTACTGTCAAGGAATCCTGTTTTACATTTACACTGTACTGCTTTATTATAGGCCTCTGAAGAAGATAATGCATCAGAATGCACTTGGCCTGTTTTAACACCAAGTGATATCTGATTAATATGTATCTGTTGGTTAGATAGATAGATAGATAGATAGATAGATAGATAGATAGATAGATAGATAGATAGATAGATAGATAGATAGATAGATAGATAGATAGATAGATAGATAGATAGATAGATAGATAGATAGATAGATAGATAGATAGATAGATAGATAGATAGATAGATAATATGCTTTTTATGAAACCATGTGCTACTATTGAAAATATATGTCTTCTTTACATGAGCTATGTTTTTACTGATGTTTTATGTTTCATAAAACCTAAGTCTTAAACTAGTTTTGTGTTTTTATGCTAGTTGCGACCAACTTCAAGATTCCAGTGTGAAATGTACAATTCCTAGAGGGCTTCAGAGGCAGAAACATGACTTCTTGTTCTCCCCTGACCTCACACGCATGCTGAGTGATCTTGAAGTCTGCAAAAATGGCCCTGGTAAGGTACATGTAGCCCATGGGCAGCATTGTCCCAGTCTTTCCTCCCTCAACTTGTTTTAGGGGCTGTGGCAGCTTTTTTCAAAACCAGAAGCGTACAGAGAAGACTTCCTCCCACCCTCATACACAAATATTTTCCAAACAGAAAACAAAATGGATGACAGTTCTTTTCCTTCATATTGTTCTCTCTCTCTCTCTCTCTCTCTCTCTCTCTCCTCTCTCTCTCTCTCTCTCTCTCTCTCACACACACACACACACACACACACACATTGCTACAGTTCCAAGGGGGACTAAAAATGGTCTTGGAGAGACGATAAAACTGTGCCATGAGCTACTCCCATGTGGCTTCTTTTCCTGGCATTACCTTGGTGGGATGTGGAGAAGCCACACAAATACTATGAGAAAGAGATCATAAATATAAGCAATAAGCAAAGCTGAAAATATTAGTAGCTGAAGGCTGTGAAAATTAACAGACTAGGCATTGCCTTTTAAAAAGCTAGAAATGCACACATTCTCTATCTCTAAGCATCCTCCTAAAGACAGAAAAATACATTTTTTTTAAAAAAAATACAATTAATTGAAGTAATGAGCCTAGAGTTCCCATAATGAATCAGAGAAAAACTGGGTTCTTAATGCTTCACATGACCTGAGGTAGGGTGGGTGGGTAGAGAGAAGGGGAGAGGGGATAATTGCTGTGCACTTACCTGCAGAGATACCTATGGATGCTACCTCGATGTAACAGAATGGCAGATAATAATAGACACTTAGGGAATGTTATAGTCTAGTTCCAGCTTCACTAAAATCATAACATATTAGGACTCTGACATCTTGGCAAAGGCATGCAGAGTGTTGGTGGGAATGTGCTTGTACAAATGTGGCAGCAACAAGGTAAGTAGATCAACGAAGGTGGCCCACGTGCCATAATTTATTCCCCTTCCTTCCCTGCTTAGCCATGAAGTCTATAAACCTGCATAAAGTCCATTAGCAGCCTTTTTATTGCAGCATAAAATTTAAAAATCAAGTGAAGTGAGCCTGAGAAAAAAAGGGTAATAAAAGAGTAGTAGTTGCAGGATGAATACAAACTTTGACTATTAAAAAAAAAACTCAGATGAAAAATAACATTCCCTGACATAGCCTGAAATAAATAAATGGCTGATGACAGATAGAGTTACTGACTGCATGACTTTAAATATCCAAGTGGTGACTTTGACTTAGAATAGAGTTTTGCATTGTGTATAAAAATAGGACTTTGAATTAGATTTCATTTTTTGCTAGACAGTTGTTATATTATGAATAAATGGATAATGGGTGGGTAAATTGAGATGAGAAGAAGTGGAAGAAGCCCTGCCTTTCTATGAGTAATTATTCTTAAATGAATTAAATGAACACTTAAATATCATCAAGAGTAAAAAATGTTATTGGTATTTTATCCTGAGAGCAAATACTTTGCTGTTATCTTTTGTACTATTGGAAAATACTTTGGGTTCTTCCTAGCATTATTACCATTTCTTGTTTCTTTTGGAATTCAGATGTTGTGCACTAGTAACAGAAATGCTTTTCGAACACAAGGGATAAGACTTGTTTGCAAATTACTTTCCCTTCTTGCTTCTTGGGGTATATGAGTACATGATTGTGTTTCACCTCATGGTTAGTGAACTGTGCCTGTGTGAAGATCTTACAAGCAGTTTATTATCTGGCAGCAAAGGCAGATGGAATGGCTCAGCTCCAGTCGTCAGCTGTTGACCTGACAAGCATCCCCCCAAGGATTTGACCAATGCAGAGCAGACGCACAGCAGGTGTTCATTGCCTTCATTCCTGAACAGCAGCCTTCTTCCTGACTGAACTGCAAGCTGGTTCTGAAACTCAAGGGAGTTTTTAAAACACCCCAAAGGGCTTGCAGTCCATAGTGGTTCATGAAACATCTCAGTGGAAGGGAACAAGCTTCTGTCAGCTAGTTGTGAAGCAAAGGAGGGAGGTGACTTGATGCCTCCCGCAAGGGAGTTGAGAAAGAAAGGGGGAGGATTCTTGGCTGGTTAACTCAGGATTGGGATGGGATGATGTTTGCTCCGTTGTTGGCAGGGCCTGGCTTGGGTTGTTTAAAGGCCAGGCTCACTGGCAGCACAATGAAGCAACCTGGACATTCTGAAAGCCCTAAGACCATTCTTATGCTCCAGGTTACACTGCCAATGGAGGAAAGAAGTGGAACAGGTGTGCAAATAGTGCAGCAAAACTTGTGGAACTCATATGATGGATGAGTCTTTTTGTTTTGCTTTAGACTGCAAAATGTCATGGACTGGCACTAGGGTGTCCATATGACAGCCCTGTTTTTGAAGGCATCTTGTGTTTGAAGGGCTTCAGTATAAAACTGATCTAAAGGCAAAGAATTTTAAAAGGAAATCAATGACCTTGAAGTTGACAATCAACATTAGGAACCTGGAAGCAGGCTCAGCAATAAGACACATTGTCTGATCAAAGCCTTCCCTTCTCATGCAAGACACACTAGACAATTCTGCTTAAATTATACAAATAATCATTTCTAATTATGTATCTGTACTCCTAAATTGACACATGCAGCTTAATCGAAATCAATGTCACCTTTTACCTTCCTTTCTGGTGATGCATATCCTCCTTTTTGCTGATATGTAGGTGGCCAGCACACATCCCACCTGGTTTACCAGGCCAAGCTTGCATCTTAACTCAAGGTTCTTGATCCTGCATCTGACACTTTATGTACTACAACACTCTGACTATTGGGTGATAGCCTCCTTAGACTAGCAACATCTCAAAAACAGGCTAGCTGTTAAGTCCTGCAAACCCTTAATCAGGCTGGGCTTTGCAGAGCTGGTAGCAGGGTGAGGGAAATGGGCTCCAAAAATCATGTTGGTCAGAAACGGAGACTAGGCTATTATGAATGATGAATGCATGAAGCTAAGTAGATGTTTGTGTATAGTAGATGCTTGATTGGTAAACTTAGCTAATGGGACTTCTGTTGTTTTTAAAATACAGTGGTGGGGGAGGAGTGATCATTCTCTAAAAAAAGAAGCAACCTATACACACTCATGTAACCGCTAGTACATAGTAGGAAGATAGTATGTCCATTCTCTGGGAACTTCACATTTGAACTCAGTGTGAGAAGTGAACATTCTGAACAGCCTATTCAGACCATTCCCCTGAAATAACGGATTGATGCCTACCAAGATCTGCCTCTGCTTGCAATGACAGGTAGACAGTTCTGGCAGCTGCCCATCCTCCCACACTGGAATTTTGTAACATATCTAATTCTTTCCATCCAATTTATGGAGAAACTTGTAAATATGACTCAATTCCTACATGAAAAAAAAAGGAATAAGATGAAATCCATAATTATCTTCACAGCAAATTCAATACATACAGCTATTTCCAGTGTGGCGAGGACCACAAGAGGTGAGAGGATTCAAAGTATGGTGCTTCTGCAGGTCAGCCTTTTTCCTTTTCTTCTCCAAATTCAACTTAAAACAAAACAAAGCACTCAGATCATTCTACATGTGAACATTGCTCTGTTTTTGTGGCAACAAACACAGAGCAGGTGGTGACTTTGAGACAATCAGAAGCAGTTTCCTAGGAGTATATTTCTATCAAGCTTAACTGCTTTCAATTACAATTCTCTCAGCAGCCTAACCATTCAATGCTTCCATCAGCCTGAAAAGAGTAGTGTTTTATTCATGATAGGATGCTGATTTTCTGGACTTTCTGACAAAATCCAGGGAACTGGCATTTATTGATGGCTTCCATAGAGGTCCTTCTGGGTCAAGATGTTAGAAGCAGGTTTGCTTTCTCTCCCCATCACTTTTTGTCAGGGCTAGATTATTACTGAGTTTCAGTACAGAAATCAATACACTAATAACAAACCCAGTACATTGGCCATCATAGTTACACAGCCAAAATAAGGCTATTGACCAATAAGGAAGAAGCAGCATGCTCAGAGAACTTAAGGGTTTGCTGAAGAAAAGAAGAAGATTTAGGGGTAGTGGTGCCAGTGTAAATGGACAATCAAATACCCAGCACTTGAATGGAAGACATTACAGCTAACATATTTGTCTGTAATACATCCCTTCCCCACTTTTTCTTGAGCAAAGAGAGGATAATGTTTGATTTTTGAAAAGTAATGCAGTGATGAGAAACATCAGTATTATTTTTCAAAATATAAGACAGTGTGGGTGGTAGCCAATATGGTGTACTGGATGCAGTAACAGGCTGGGCCTCTGCAGATCTGGGTTTGAATCCCAGCTCAGCCATGGAAACTCACTGGAGTGGCAGTGGTGGGGGAACTGGTAAAATCTCTCATTTACCTCATTTACGTCATGGAGAGGAGAAGACACGAAACCGGGCCTTCTCGGCGGTGGCTCCTCGCCTCTGGAACAATCTCCCTCCGGCGATTCACGCGGCCCCCACGCTGGGCACCTTTAAAACCCAATTAAAAACATGGCTGTTTATTCAGGCCTTCCCTCCAGCCAACTCTTGATTTTTTTTCTTACTTTTCCTTTTTATCTTTACTGCTGTTCTTGTTTGATTATTATGTATTTGTCTATGTTTTATTATTTGATTTTATATTTGGAAGCCGCCTAGAGTGGTCCGGTGGGCCAGATAGGCGGGGTATAAATTAAATAAATAAATAAATAAATAAATAAATAAATAAATAAATAAATAAATAAATATTTCAGTTTCCTTGAAAGCCCTATTAGGGTCGCAATAAGTCAGTTCCAACACATAACAACAAGACAATGTGGGGAAAGAATGGCCCTCTAGATGCTGATATATTGCAGTTCCCAGTACCTTTTGCATTTCAAAAGCCGGCACTCTGAGAATTAGGCTTTGCTGCCTAAGGCTGATGGGAGCTGCAGTCAAAGAAACATCTATATAGTCATCACTTGGGACAAGGGGATCCTTTAATAGCCACCCATACAAAGGCTCATAAAAAAACTTTTCTAGATCAAAACGGATCTCTAGAAAATCTGTGGGGGAAGGAATAGGGAATTTTAAATAAAAGATAAAAGGGTATGACCAACGAGGTAATCAGCCTTATACATGAAGAGCTGCACCAACAGTCTTGATCCTCTACATTTTTCTATGCAGGTTTTAAAATGCAAAATGTTGATATGTCTGTCGCTGTCCATCACTGATTAGACTCCAGAAAACAAATTACAAAGAGATCTGATGGAGTAGATACTTTGCTCTCTTAATGCAAATATGTGCAGTAAATGAATGCATACTGAAATGTCTCAGTTTCCACCAACGGTTCCTCCTGCTTAAGGTTCAGGTCAATCAGACTGGTGCTGAGCTCTTACAAAGGAAATGTCTCAAGACATGCTGTATGTACAGTGTATCATAAATATATGGTAGCTTGGAAGTATATCTTTTGTGTCACTGAATGTATATAGTCATGTTTGATTCACAGTCCTGAAAGTCCATAAAGATGAAGTTCTAGACCCCTTGACGTCAGAAAGAGGGATCTAAGTAGTTATATATATATATATATATATAAACCAGCAACACCCTGATAATTCATTTAATGCCAAAGCTAATGAGAGAAAACAATCTGATTGGACACTGACTCATATTTAAAGCCATGTTGCAGATGTAATGAAAAGACCTATCTTAACCCTCACAACATTCCTCACACTTTCTAGTAAGTGCTGGATGGTAATTTGTACCCTGAAAAGGAAAGTGCATTTCAAAAGCTGGCACTCTGAGAATGGCAAAGTATCTCCAAACACTGATAAAGTGGCTATTTTATTTCGATGTGACTACCAAGTGACCTCAAAATGATGAATAATAATCACTCAAGTTTTCAAACTGATCTATAATCATCCTGGACTGTGCTCCCCTATTTCCTTTCCCATTACATAACTTAGATCGAAACATTTACAGAACTCTTGCTGATTACTCATTGAGTTAAAAAAAGAAAGAAAGAAAGACAAAAAATTACAGGGTTTGTATCAGCATAGTGACAGTTGAAAAGACTGCTGGAAAACCATTATTTCTAAAATACTGTAATCATCACGGCTCATCATAGTTCATATTAATCTTTAATGTCTTTCTGTTTATTATACTTTCTATCTGAGTTTGTGCTTCAAACATTATTAGTTAAAACCTCAAAGCACCAATTTCTTCTTCATAATTCCTCATTTGTCTCTAACATTGTCATGTTTTTGTCTCTATCAAGTATCTATACATACATGCCAGTTCTCCTGTACAGCTTCCATTTCACTCACCCCCACCTCTGATTATACCAGCATGTCTTCCCTTCAGGAAAAGAGAGGAAAAACCCAAGAAAACATAGATCATGTTTACTAGGATTATCAGGCCTCAAGACATCATTAGCTGAAGTACCACAGAATTTATATTCCTCACCAGGTCTTCTGGCAGGGAGACAAAGCTCAGGAGGAGCTTCATGTGTAAGGTGACTTGTAGGATTCAGCATGTGGTACCACAGAATGAAGCAATAGTCCAGGTGCAGGTACCTATCAGGCCATCTTCACAACCCTCTTAACTCAACTCCTGGCATTTTGGCACATTGGTGTTGCTCCCACTTGAGCCATTTGGAGCAAGGCAGAAAGTATATTATTCATAAGCCTCCCTGTTGTGCAAACCCTGGTAGCAGCAACTCAAAGCCTGGAAAGAAATCCCATCTGCTTCCATGCCCCACTTCCGTAGCCTCTTGTTTTATGAGGAGAGCTAGAACATCCAAATCTCAATGTATTTTTTTTAAAGCAATTTAAGAGTTTTGAATTTCTGGCTAAAATCCCCTAGCTGCATAGCAGAAGTGCAGAGATTCACAGAGCAGAGTTAGCTTCCAGATTCGTCTACCCCCTTTTACTCATCAACTGACACTTGGAGTCTCAATAACTCACTCTAAGACATTAGCTGGAGAAAGAATAAAAAATATTTTCTTTACTTACAGTTCTGAACAGTTCAAACAGCACAAGGACATGGCTACCTGCAGCAACAGGCTTGAACAGGCTCACTGCTTCCAACAAACAAAGGGAGGAGGGAAGCAGAGCAGAATGGCAGGGATCTCTTTGAATTCAGAGGCAGGGAAGGAACAACTGGTCAGTGCTGGACAGATTGACAGTCACCCTAACACAGAAAGTTCCCTCCTAGATACTCTCACTAAAGGCAGCAGGTGAGGTTGTAGAAACTCCAACACAAATACTGTAACCTCCTGCAAAATGCTGGAGCACTATCAATCTAGGCTAGGGTTTCTCTGGCCCTAGCTAAACAAAAATGGAAAGATGGGATTTTTTATTGTTGACTTTTCTAGGGTTATTCAACCCATGAAGAATATAATTAAAAGTGAATCAGGAATATCCTACAGGAAGATACTTACAATATTCAGCTGATGGTCACACTTTTCCCATTGTTCCAAACAGGTTCTGTGGGACACTAGCTAAAGAAGCTTAGAAAGGCCATTTTCTATGGAGGAGGAAATCCCAACTTACTACCTCAAGGTGATACATAAATGCAAGTCAACAACTATATGTTGGTGTTTTCATACCAATACAATGGTTCTCTGCCAACCCAACATTGATATGTTGCCAGCATAAATCCATTATGCTGGTGTACCTTTGTGTCCCAGAAGGAAAGGGGTCCTGGCAGATGATGATTCTGCTTCATCTAGCTGGCACAATTTATTGTACTGTCAGATTAGAGAACTGATACTTGACACACAACATACCCAGAAGTCCTACAGAAACTTATAGACCTCCTGTTACAACACAGAAGCCTGTGTTCATCAGGCCTGTATCAAAGTATACATCTATTCACTTTTGCAATACCTCCAGGCAACATCAGCTTGCCTAATTCTACAAGCTTTATCTACATTGCTTCTATGTTCCATACTAGAGACAGGGATTTTCATATTCATATTTGTATATGACTATCCTTGACACAGCTGGACCTAACAAGGGTCCAACCCACAGGACCAGACCATCTGCTCACATGTTTTCTATAACACCGATCCCATTTGTCCTGCCAATGGCGCCCGAAGCTTCACTCTCTTCCTGCTCAGCTGGCCACTCCAGGAAAGGGGCAGGAGGTTGAGTCTCCCCACATGGCTGCTGAATGGCCAGCTGAGCAGGATGAGAGTGGTACTCCAGGTGACCATTGGCAGGACAATTGAGTAGAATGTCTGGTCCCAGGGACCAGACCCTTGTTAGGTCCAGCTGCATCTGGGAATATTTGTATTCATATATGAATACGAATATCTCCATCTCTATTCCATATGTATAAAATATTTCAGAACTGTAAAATCCAAAAGTCCTAGTAATTAAGAAATCTGTAGGCACAGATATTTAAAATCTTTCCCTGCAACATATAAAAGAATACAAGTGTTAAAACATAAGTTATAGGCAGAATTTAAGTCATGTTTGAATATAAAATAAAGGAGGATATCCTTAAGAATAATAATAAAAAAAGAACAATGAGAATATTTCAGTTAAATTCTAAAAATGCAAGAAAGCCTAATAAAGCACATTTAAAAATCAGGGAATATGCATCTTAAAATATTAAAGTTCTTAAAGTAAAAGTATCTAAAATGCTTTACTTAGCCTCTAATCATATTAAGAATATACACATGCTCACCCAACCATTTACCAGTTAAAAGTTATGGAGGAAAAGTTAAAGTTATGTTTCTGAGTTGCTTCTATGTCCAGCTGCTCTGCCATATGATTGTTTTTGCTAGCTGAACACAGAGGCAACTCACAGACATCATGAATTTTCCTCCATCTATTTTAACTGGTAAATGGCTGAATGAGGCCCGCTAGCCTTCCCCCTCTTCGTATGGGGGATGAATAAAATAGGGCAATATTCATCCCTTCAAATTTGTTGGGGTCTCTGGAACCCACAAATATGAAGAGATGCATATTTAACAAATCAGTGATTTCTGACAAAAATCACGATCCATTTTTTATTTGTCCCCACATCTTCTATTATTATTATTATTATTATTATTATTATTATTATTATTATTATTATTATTATTATTATTATTATTATTATTATTATTATTGTTGTTGTTGTTGTTGTTGTTGTTGTTGTTGTTGTTGTTGTTCTTGTTGTTCTTGTTGTTCTTGTTCTTGTTCTTGTTCTTGTTCTTGTTCTTGTTCTTGTTCTTGTTCTTGTTGTTCTTGTTCTTGTTCTTGTTCTTGTTCTTGTTGTTCTTGTTGTTCTTGTTGTTCTTGTTGTACTTGTTGTACTTGTTGTACTTGCCATCTTTGTGACTCTAACCTGATCTATTATCCTGAAATCTGCAAATTTCCATCTTACTGATCATGTTTTTGTTATGACTATCAATTTTGCAAGTTTTAGAGCCATTCTGTGATGCTAAGTTTCTGGAGGAATAGGATATTATAATAATAAGAGGTTAGGACATTCAAGTCTTGTAAACTCAAAATGCTATAATCATCAATAGAGTGTGCTATTGGATTCACAATCTCCAATGTATAAGAAACAATTTCGTTAAAAGATAAACAATTATTCAGCTCCCTATTGCACTATTATAAACTTCAGTTTACTTCAGTTCACTTCCATGCTAACCTGGCAGACATGAGCAAAATTCTTCAAAGCAGTGTTGTCACTGAGTTTGTTCTCAGGCTGGCTGATTGTTTTGAAAAGAACTATAATTAATGTGAACTATTCTCAAGCTGTACTTTTAAAACGTACTTTCATTTTTACGGCAACATTTTTATATCCCTTTTAATCATTCTTGAAATCTTTATAAACTCTAAGTTTCAAATGTCATCAGAACTGCATTTTCATAATTCTTCATTCCCCTCTCTTCTGAATGTTTTGTAAAACCATTGCAGTTGGGTCTCAGCACTCAGGAACCCTAAAATGAAAATTAAAATGGAGGGTTCATTTGTGTGCACTCCTTGGTGTCTTGAAGCCCTGCCATCACCAGTTGGCATCCCAAGGTTCTGCGGCCAGAGACAAACATAGCTATTTATTTCAGATGATGTCAAACCATCAATGTTTCAAAGCAAGAAATCCAGGAACACTAAACCCCTCCGGCCATTGCTACAATCTGTCAATTATAAAATTTAATCCAGAAGTGCTTCTGTGTGCCAGTCTGGCTTTTTGTTGCAAAACAAGTGTGAGATGCAATAATAACAGTAAGGCAAATGTGGGTGAGACTGCCAGCTACCAATGGCCATTTTAGAGGAGTGTGTATCTGCCTCTATTCAGAGCATGATATTCCATAATACAATACCATTCCAGTCAGGGCCAAGCATGTGCAATAGAATTTTATGATTGTTTTAATTAATCAGCTAAATGAAAATGGATACTTCTGCCCATCAGCAATAACATACTGCAAAATTCAGTATTTTTCCATTGCATTTGAGGGAATAGATTTTGATATTTGAACGTTCACAATGAAAATGGTTTTTTAGCCTTTAAGATACCACAAGTTTCAGTTCTCTCTCTCTCTCCCTCCCTCTCTCTCTCCCTCCCTCCCTCCCCCCCCCCTCTCTCATTTCCTGTTCTAATTTTGTCTGCATACAAGGGCCTCTCTGCAAGGCGTGGAGCTCCTGTGGCAGGGCTTTTTTGCCCGCCTGATCATACCGAGACAATGCAGCATGGCTGCATCATATCAGGCGAGGAAGCTGTGCTCAAGTGAGCCTTGAAGAAGGATGCCCAGGTCTTCCTTGCCCCCCTCTTTCCTCCTGGAACATTGGGATCACACTGCTTCGGGTCCTGGCAGTTTTGATTTTGACCGTGTGGACCATGCAACACCCTTTCTGGCTTGGATCAGGGCTTTGCATCGGCACAGACCTCTGGTTAGGAGTTGTGGTTGGGGTGGCTTTGTGAGAGCCTCTACAGGCTCCATCTGATTTATTGTGTTTTTATTGCTGTTGTTGATATTATAAATAAATAAATAAATAAATAAATAAATAAATAAATAAATAAATACATACATACATACATACATACATACATACATACATACATACATACATACATACATACATACATACATAAGCATAACAAATATTGTAGAGGTAATTTCATTAGGGCTTCAGGGTAGGATTTAGTGGAGCTGGGGGCCACCACCACACCCCCCCCCGGGCTTACCCTAGTCTAATATTTGGGATCTCATTAGGGCCTGCTGGGCCAAAGCAAGCAAAAAAGAGTGAGAGAAGGAGGGTTTCTATATGTAGTTTTGTTTATATAGAGATATAATTATATATATTATTGTATAAATATGCAGGGTAGGTAAGTTAGTATTCATCCTGAAATAGTATAAGCTTAAATACTTATTAAGCAATAAGTGAAATTAGTTGGGGATTTTATTTGGTGTAGGAGGTGTGCAAAAGACCCCCCACCCTGTTGGGGGTGTTAAAGGCGTAAAGAATAGGTTTCTAGAGGCATGTACTTCAGATATAGATATAGAACAAGAGAGAGAGAGAGAGAGAGAGAGAGAGAGAGAGAGAGAGAATTTCAACAGTAGTTATTTGAGTGGATTTAGGATCTCATAGACCAAAACTGATTATGGGTCCTATGGATGGAGCAAGCGGGGGGAAGGGTAAATAGTCCGCTAAGTGTAAAGCCCCTACACGTTCACCCCCTGTAATTTCTTCTACAGTTGATGAAGACTTGCCAGACTTTAGGTCTTTGTGGGAGAAACCTAGTCAGCTGAAAAGGGAAAGGGCTCAAGCTAGAGCAGGGGGGAGCTCTTCTGCAGTGAGGAGGTCATGCAGAGAGTCCAAGCCCCATATGACTGCAGAATTAAAGAGCATGGCGGACATTATGTTATCTCGTATTGCCATTTCAGAGGGAGAACACTCCAGTCCTTCAGGTTCCTCTTCAGCTGCTGTTACTCCAGTACACCAAAGACAGGAGTCTACAACGTCAGCTCAGCCACGTGACCCAGTCATCATCTGCAGGTGCACAGACCCAAGACGAGGAGGCAGATGAGGAACACAGTGTTGGCCAGCCCACACAGAGTGAGGGGAGTCTGGTTCAGGTTCCATCAAGGTCTTCTGTAGGTACCCAATGAGGTCAGAGTATCGCTGCACCAGGCACAACACAATTGGCAGGGGCTTGGCTGTGGGGCACTGGGAGCCAGGCAGTGCCAGTCCCTTCAGCCTCGCTTTTGCCTACAGTACATGAAGGCACAGGCAAGTACATCCCACTCAGTGGCAGGCCAGGTGGTTCAACCCTGCTTGGTCTGCTGGGATTTTATATCCTGACGAGACTTGTAGCTGAAAGCAGTGCAGATTCAAACACCTGTGTTCCAATTGTGGAGGTTCTCACACATTGGCAACATATTTCAAAGGTAGGCAAGGAGAGAGAGAAGACAATGGGGGGAGGAGAGACTTTGGAGTCTAAAACACATTTTAAACCCACACATTTTACACCAACACATTTTAAAAACAAACACCTTTTAAAACAAGAGAGGTCACAGTACACAAACCCTAAGAGCCACAGAATAATAATTTTAAAAAACCATTCTAGCAGGGACTAAAAAATGCTACAACTACACACTGCAAGACCCATCAGAGCACAGAAACATAACCCCTCCAGCCCAAACCCATGCAGAAAAAAACCCTGTACCTACAGTACTAACCCAGAACAGGCAGTCTCTCTGTTTTAAAAAAGAAAGTCAAAAACAAAAATCCAAAAAAAAAAATCAAAAAAAAAAAAATCAAAAAAGGCCAAAAAAAAACACACAAAAACCAGTACAGTACAGTACAGTACAGTACAGTACATTACCAGGCAGTACCAGGCAATACCAGGCAGTCCAAAGTCTCTCTCTGATCCCACACTCTCTAACCGCTGGGGCAAAAGAGCTACAGAGAAGCAGCCTCTTCACTGAACAACAGTTAACTGAAAGCAGTTCAAATTCACTACTTTCCCCACCATTTTTCCCCATTCATAGCTCGAAGCGGCAGTTGCAAGCCGAAGCAAAATTTTGCAGCCGGAGCTGATTGTAAATTGAATTGGTTGTAAGTTGGGATGTTTGTAAGTCAAGGCACCACTGTAAAGGGTTCGCAATCGACTTGCATATTAGGTGGGGTAGAGAGCGAGGCAGCACAGATGATACTCAGACCCTGATATCGACAGAGATATTGGCCAAGCTTGGTAGTACATGGGAGTTGGTCTGCCAGGACCAATTTGAAGTGTTCTTGTTCAGAGGCGCTACACTTATTGTGTTTTTTGGGGGCGCTAAGGATCAGCGAGTTAGTGCCCTCATCGAAACATGACACATCACTATCCCCTTTGCAGAGGAAGGATGTGGTGGTTGCCGAGCATCAGGTTACCATTCACTTGAGAAAGTCAAAAACAGACCAATTAGGCAAGGGACAGATGCTATTCTTAGGTTGATGTTCCAAAGTTGAGATCTGTCCAGTAAAGGCTACACAGGAGTATCTGCGACTTAGAGGCAAGGAAGGAGGAAGTTTTTTGAGCCATGAGGATAAGTCACACTTAACAAAATACCGATTTTGGAAAGTTACTTCCAAGCCTTATGCAAGGCTGGGATACAAGGTTGACGTTTTGAAATACATTCATTTAGGACTGGTGCTGCATCTACAGCAGCCGGCCTTGGATATGTGATCAATGATAATAAGAAAGTGGGCAGATGGTCTTCACAGAAATACCGTGCATATGTTTGCCCTTTACCACAGTTTTAGGCTGCTGTGTTGTTCCTAATTTATTGTTATCGTTGCAGGTCCAGAGAAGCCCTTGGCCTGAGTTCAAGTTCTGCTGATCAGTTGTAGTTATGTTTTTTGGGCTGCCAGATACACTGGTCAGACCAGCTGGGTCGCACTCTGGGCTTTGGTGAAGTGGCAGCAGTTGAATGGAGGGGACAGAGAGGCATGCTCTGGGACAGATTAATGGAATTGGTGTCCCAGAGTTCTCCGGAGGTGCCCCCTGGCATTCTGTTGATCCACGTGGGAGGCAACGACCTAGCCCATGGGTTGGGCAAGTCGCTGATCCTCAAAGCTTTTGCCGCATGGTGCCCCAAAACGTGCATTGTCTGGTCAGCGATTATTCCATGGTTGGTGTGGAAAGGAGCTCTTGACCCCAGGCATCTTGATTGAGCCCAGAAGGGAGTCAACAGATCCTCAGGTGACAGTTTCTCGTCAGGAGCTGTATAGAGAGGATGGAGTACATCTCTCAGATATGTTTCTATCAGATTTACAAGGGGGTCTTAGGGCTGAAATTTTCAACATGGTGGGGGGCATGGGGCATGACAAGTAGTCCCTATGCCGTGGCAGGTAGTGCTAAAGGGAAGGGTTAGCTGAGTTCCAAATAAGGCACCCCCTCCTCTCAGTATGGCAGTAGCAGAAATTTTAGCTGAGAGGAGGGAAGCTGGGGACCGCAGGGGATGCTGAGCATTTTGGTTTTGGAGGCCAGCACGGACTGGACCTGGGGTAACACAGCTAGTGGAAACATGGAGGCATGCTGTATGGTGGGGCAGCACACCTTCGCTATAGGAACTTGATGGGCGGTCTGGACCAGAATGATCAAAGGTGACAGGTTACAGACCAGGTTTTGTGCACTACGGTTTGGCCCCCTTGTAAAAGAGAAAGTCTAAGTTATAAACAAGTTAATAAAGTTGTGGCCCTAGTTATCCCATATACCTGTGTCTGTATTGTTATCCCAGTCTGGGCAGGCAAATATGGTTAGCTTTCTGGAAATAGACTTTTTTTATCTGTCCCTCCATCTGTCCATCCTTCTGTCTGTCCACCCATCCTGATCATGATACTATTCCCCTCTTTTAAAGAGGAAAAATGTGAAAAGATCTGAACGTTGGATTTCAAGTATCTAAAGGCAATATTTTAATCCCTGTACACTAAGCTAGTTGAAGTTAATGAAACATACTACTGACTCCCTGATACTATATACACAGAAATAATCAGAGCCAAAATCTGTTAACAATTATGTATCAGTTATTGACTTCATTTTAGATTTTACCTGTGTACATTTAAGGAAATAACAAGTTTGGCAGGAAGCGCAAGCACCATAGGCCAGACTGAAGACAGACGATTATTTTGTGCTCAGTATTTCTGTCTTCTTTTTATTCAGCTATACTTTTGCTTTTGCAATTTCTTTTTCAAGTTCCATCAATAGTCCCTTCAAATCATTGCTATTTTCTGCCCTCTATGATGTCTCATCACAGATTCTTCCCTAAAACACCAATCTTGTGAAACCTTCAGAACAACCACTTCTTCAACTGAAATTATGTTTTGCCTTGTTTACTCATTCATCTGTGTTCCTCTCCCTTTCCTGTGTTATTCCTGGTGCCATTTTCTGTGCCATTGTCCACGCAACCATCTTTCCAATCATATAAACTGACATAGGTGTCATTCTTTGATAGTGAAGGGAAGGGGGAAAAAGTTACTATAGGAAATAAAGTCCATAATGTTCCTGAGACTCTTTCTCCCTCTGACTTCCTTATCTTTCAGTATTGTAATGTGGAGCATGGATATCTGATCTGTGATAAATCCACCCTTCCATCATGTCATATGCTTCCAGTGGAAGTAAGTATTGATAGGTTTTAATTTCATTTAGTTTCAACATAGCAAATGATGGTTTTAAGCATTCCACATAGACTTAATTAAGTTCAATGGAAAGTTCCCCATATTTGAGGCTATGAACGACTGATCCATATTAATAATCTAGGCAGTTTACTAACCTTTACATATACATAAAATGCTAAAACCATTGTATTTATGGTGCTAAGAGCAGGCAATGAATATGGTAGTGCGGCATTTGCGCTTTGGCTGTTTTGCTTATGATGGAGAAATCAAGCTTACTTCATTTTTCCTTTGTTTTTCATGAAATGAAAATCCATAATTCCCTAATTTTTTTTTCTCTGCACATGGGTGAACTGTACTATAAACAGGAATGCATAATATTTCATAAGCCAATAATGCTATTTCTCCAGGCAAATGTACAAGTAGAAAGGCACATCTATTTAAAAAGAAAATAGCCACACTCATTGCAATTTGGAATTATAGTCCAATTTTATTCCTGTCAGAGTTTGGGAAATGTTAATATTTTTAATAAGAACATGTAACATATGTCTGTCCTGATGGCAATGCTGTTGTTTTCTACCATATCCGATATATGTCACCTTCAGCTACAATACTGTTTTTAAATACCATTTTTTGTTGATCAGAATTAATGAGTTGATGATGTCCAGCTAGACTGGGCAAGTAATAACCTTCTATTGATAAGAATAAATGATTAACCTACACAGTGCAATTGATATCACACTTTGAGGTGATACATATGTTTCCCTCTGTGAATACAAGCAGTTTAACACACTGAGAGAAAAGACAAAGATTTATTCATGTCGTCAAGCAATTTACTCTTTAAACTGACACAGAATCTCTGTTGCTTAGGAATCTGCATTGCCTTCCTATAACCTTCTGGTTATCAAGATACAGAAAGACAGAAGTCTGTTGTGCAAAATAAAATCTAAAAAAGTTGATGCAGTCTTTTAGTCTATTAGACCAAAAGAAGCAACATTCATAGGAAGAACTGTGCTAAGAGACCTTGATTTGTGCCACCCTTTTAGAAAGAGTTGTTTCTCTTCCTTTGTTTCCTTGCCTATTGCTTTTCTGCTATGAATTGTCTATCTTCCTATGGTTTTTCTTCTTTGACTGGCAAATACCATAGAGTGTCGGATAATGTCACACTTAGGCAGTATGTTCTAGTCATTTTCAAAGACTGTATCAAAATTATATGGAAGCCACTTTAAAGGGAACTTTTTTCTCTTAGGCGCCCTGAACCTCATATGAAATCAAGTAGGAGCAGGACCTGTTCATGATAGGCAGGGAAGATGGTGAATGCTTTGCAGGGGCTTTTAAGCACCTTTTAAGGACAAACAACAACAAGCAGGAGCCAGGTTAACTTGTGGATCCAGATTCTGAAAATCAGAATGGTTAGCAAAGCCGCCCCGAGTAGACATGGTCTAGAGGGGCGGGGTAAAAATCAAATAAATAAATAAAATAAAATAAATAAAGCACACATACACCTTAGCAAAGAAAGCACATACATTTTTATTCTAAGAAAATGAGAAAGCTAGTGTTTATTACAGAAATATGTTAACTTGCAAAGAGATGTTCAGCCTGTTGCAACAGAGACTTTTGCTTTATATGAAATGAGAAATGTCTGATATTTAAGCTGGATTCCAAAAAGGAAGAGACACTCAAGATCATATTGCAAATATCTAAATATCTGCTGGCTGCTAGAGGGCATCTAAAAATTTCAGAAGAAAATCGGTCTGTGCTTTACAAACTACAGCAAAGCCTTTGACTATGTGGATCATGAGAAACTATAGGTTGTTCTAAAAGAAATCATGTGCTTCAGTCCTTGATTGTTCTAATTTGTGACATGTATTGTGGGAAAGAAGCTACCATTGGGACAGAATATGGAGATACAGAGTGGTTTCTTATAGGCAGTGGTGTACTTTATCTTCATATCTGTTCAATCTGTACACAGAAGATATACAGAAAGCTAGACTAGAGTCATGTGAATGAAGAGTAAAAACTGGTATGAGAAACATCTATTATTTTAAGATAGGCAGAGGATGGTGTCTTAGTCGCAGAAAGCAGAAATTACTTGAAACAACTTTTAGTGAAAATGAAAGACGAAAGTGCTGAAGTATGGCTATATTACAAAGACCGAAATCATGAGTACAGAAGAATTACAGAATTTTAATGTTGACAATGAAGAAATTGAAATAATTAGAGATTTTGTATACCTTGGTTCAGTAATCAATCCAAGGGAGACTGCAACTAAGCAATCGGAAGAAGGCTGTGACTTGGAAGGGCAGCAATGAAGGAATTAGAAAATATCTAGTGTAATACTGTGTCACTGGAGAGCAAGGCCAAGATCATCTGCACTATTCTATTCTCAATCAGCATGTATGGGTGTGAATGTTGTATAGTAAAGAAAGTTAACAGGAAAAAAATGATCCATTTGGAATATGGAGCTGGAGGAAAGCTTTGCAGATACCCTGGATTGCCAGAATGAGGAACATGGGGGGCCTAGATCAAATCAAGCCTGAACTATCTCTGGAGGCAAAAATGATGTAACCAAGGCTGCCCTACTTTGAGCACTTCAAGAGAGGACAAGATTCTCTGGAAATAATGCTGGAAACGGTGGAAGATAGCAGGAAAAAAAGGAAGACGAAATACAAGATGGATTGACTCCTTAAAGCAGGGGTGTCCAACCTTTCACCTTCCCTGGGCCACATTAGAAGATGAAAATTTGGTTTGGGCCGCACATACATTTAGTTCGGGCCACATGGGGGAGCAGCTCTAGCCTTCCTCCGCAGCCCCGCTCCAAGAGCACTTACCAGCAGCTGCGACCTTAGACAGCAGAGGCTGCCAGCTTCGACTCCGGCGGCTTTATGAGGCCAGGAAGGGGTCTGCCTATTGATAGGGATGGTGCAATGCAGTCACGCAGCCCCCCTGTCCCCTCCCCTCCCCTCCCACTCCTTCCTTCCTCCCCTCTCTCCCCCTCTACTGTTGTGACATGCCCCGGCCACATTCCGGCCGCAAGCGCCGACAGTGTAACTTGAAACTTTTGAATTTCTTTAAAAATAAAAAATTGCACTGGGCCACATTACGAGCTGACCTGGGCCTCATGCGGCCCTCGGGCTGCAGGTTGGACAAGCCTGCCCTAAAGTATGTTGCATGCTTGATTCCATAAGCTCTAAGGACAATACACTTTTGAGATCTCTCATTCATAGGGTCACCATAAGTCAGAGACATTTTGGTGGCATGTAACAACAACAATAGGAAAAATACTAGTGAATAGTTTAGTGATGTAGGTATCTGGCTGCAGAGCCAGAGGTTGGGAGTTTGATACCTCACTGTGACTGCTTTATACGGGCTGGACTTGATAATTCATAGGGTCCCTTCCAGCGCTGCAGTTTTAAGTTTATTATAATAGGAATCCTAATTATAGTGAACTAAGGTGGATCTGCAGGGAGCCATTGTGACCTTTCCCTTCCCCATAACAAAGGAAGGTGTCTCCTCTGTCCTGTCTTAGAGAGGGTCATGAGAAAAATGAGGGAAGGCAAAAAATTCTCTGTTGCGAGCCCCATGTGACTTTTCTCATGTTGATAGTATAAGAAAACATTTTTTTCATCCTGAGGCAGCTGGAGGGTAGATAACAGTTTTGGAATGGTTTCCCTCAAAATAGATAATATAAACATTTAATAACCATTCAAGTCAATATTATTTGATTGTCTTCCAGTTACTTAATTTTATCCTCCCAGGGACGAATTGTCTTCCTCACCAGGAATATTATCCTTTTTTTTTTCTGATTGAAGTATTAATGGAGTTGTTTATTCAAGAATTATTTAAACCAGTAATAAATCTTGAGTATACATAAATTATGCATCTTTGGATTTCTCAGCCATTTTCTCCAGGCAGGCTGAAGAAAAGAATGTAATAATAAATAAGGCTAGATCTCAAAAACATTTAGAAATGACATTGAAATAAATATGAATATTACAGATAATAGGTGCCAACGAAATGTTAATGGCAAAATTGAACTCACAATTTTAGGATTGTTATTAGACTTGGATATTTGGATGCTTTTATTATGTCAGAGGTCTAATTGTTTTGATATTTAAGAAGCTGCAAATATTAGAAATGCAATTTGAGAAGTACTTTTTGTAGGTAATGTACTTTTCAGTGTCAGGATATAGATTAATAGTGGGAAAAGAAATAATAAATCAATGATAACCAAAGGGTAGAAATATAGCAAGTTAATATTTTTCCCTTATGCTTCAAGAAAAAGAAAAAGAAAACAATAAAAGCTAAAACAATATATTTGACTTCATTTGTGAGTCTTTTCCATTAGGCTTTTTCTGAATTCTCAGTATTGAATTAATCCAGATTGCCCAAGGGATACTGAACATAAATTCCATTGTGGTTTTTTTTGTTTATTTTTGTCAAATTTTACCTACATAACCTAATATTTTAAAAGTGTTTAAAAAGGCCAAGAATGGTATTTTTAATTTGATATTATTGTTCCAAGTACAGTAAATAAATGAATAAGTAAGGCTATATTTTACAAAATAAAACATAAATGTAAGTTTGTACATCTGGGGAAAAATAGAAATACAGAGATTGTCAGAACATTTTAAAAGGCATTCTTGTAAATAAGGTTTTCAGCCATTACACAAATATTGAAGCTTTTATAAGGATATTAGTTTTACATAATATCTCAGAGCTCTACTGCTGTGTCTTAATTATAAATGAAATATAATTTCTCATAAAGAAGATACAGTACAGTATGTTTTTAAAATTGTGTTTAGTTATAAAGATAAGCCCATGTAAACTTTCCCCCTCTCTTTCAAGGATGTTAAAACAAACAAATCGTGCTATTACTCTGAGCTTGGGTGACTTATCACAGGCAGTTCTTCTGTGATTTGCCACTGGAAATATGGAGAACTTCAAAAGTTACTGTTTTTATGTAACATCCAGAACCCCCTGTACAAGTAATTGCACAGTAATTATATCACACTGTGCAAACAACACTAAATGTTGTATCCATATCATAATTGAGTAGCAAATTTTGGCAAAGTGGCTTCTAAGTTTCCGTTTCAAAATTAGCTACCTCAGAATAAGGATGAAATGAATACTCGTTCATGTTCTTATTCTGCATAAAAATAGGCGTCACAAAAATGGAGACACCCCTTAGAAAAATGCTGAACATCTGGAAGATTTTTCACTCTTGCAGAAAAGCAAAACTAGCATTTTTTTTCCTCAGCTATGGTAGCATCAGTGAATAAACTGTTTTTAAAATCTAAAATTACATTTAAAATTGCAATTGAACTACATTTTAAAAATTAGCATTTTGCATTTCAAAATTGTGTTTTGTGCAAAATACAGTTTAAACACAAATAAAACTTTTGAAAGAGAGAAAAAAATCACACCTGAAGGGAAGGGAGTGCAAAATGCTCAAGATGGAGATAACTTTTGCAGTTCAGAGATATTTAGGGCATGTAAAGAAGAAATGTGGTGGTGGTGGGAGCAGTACTCACTGAAAATAGCTTGATAAACCATACAGAAATGAAATACATCTCTTGAGGCAACACAGATAATTAAACTGTCTTACCTATGACAGCTTCACAATTTGTATTATTACTGCCATGCCAAAATATACATTGCTCCCAATTACTTTGATAATGAGAGTCCCTATGATTTTATTGTAGACCAATATCCTTCCTTGAATACCTGGGGCCAAGATTTCTGAAGAACAGGCCCCTCCCACACAAAGCTGGGTGGTTATTAAGATCTTTATCAACAAAGAAGCAAGGGCCTTTAGACTTTAGGCATACAGGCATGGTGTTAAACACTACAGAAGAAGCCAAGAGTTTTTATGTATTGGTTTTCATACTGTGCCTCTGGAGGCATTTTTGAGTAAAAATGGGGGAGAAATTTGTTTTAGTTCTTTTCCCTAAATTTTGTTTTAGTTCTTTTTCCCAAATTCCCAAATTTGCAAAATTCTTCATATTCAGAAGGGAAAGTATTTAAGACAATGGAGGAAACAAATTAAATATGAGAAAAGCACAATACTGTATAGATTTATCCTTCCAGGCTAAAGGCTTACAAACTTTAAAGCCTCTCTTTGAATCCCAATGTATTCAAGTATGTAAGGACTTAAGTGGGACTGCCACCTCTCTCATATATTTTGTATTGGGAACATCTGTAAATCTTATTTCAATTCACACTTAGAGAAAACTCCAGAATTCCCATGGATATGGGACAGAAAGAACTCAAATTTTAAAATATTTAAGTGCAGGAGAAAGTGAAACTGGTCAGTTTTCCCAGCCTTATTTCTGAAGCACCTAGGCTCTTTCATTACTGGAAACATGTGCATAGTCCAATTCAGTGGTCACTCAGAGAGTGTCTCAGAGTCATAGGAACATAAGACTGATTCTTATCTTTTTTTCCTACAATATAAGGAATTTCGATATCAGGAAAGAACAAGACTAGAGGGATGGGGGAATGTTGTGGACACAGTGCAAAGAATCCTGTATCCATATGAAGTCTTGGAAGCAAAGCCCTTTCAATCCCTGGTCCAAAACGTCTCCAGTTCTTGCATACAGTCTAAGAAATTCCTCCCTTATTGGTCACAGTGAAAGCAATTAGCCTAAGAGAGAGACTGAGACTTAAGCAAGAGTGAATGTGTCCCTCTTCTTCCTTCCCTTCTGCCTTGCTGGCAACAACTTAGAAGGCCCTGGATTTCTTTCCTCTCTGGAGAGCACTTGAGTCTTGCTCTGCAAGACTCTTGCTTTTTGGTGGGCAATATATCATCTGATGCTTGTTGTGGGTTTTTTGGGCTCTTTGGCCGTGTTCTGAAGTTTGTTCTTCCTAACGTTTCGCCAGTCTCTGTGGCCGGCATCTTCAGAGGACAGCACTCCTCTGAAGATGCCGGCCACAGAGACTGGTGAAACGTTAGGAAGAACAACCTTCAGAACACGGCCAAAGAGCCCAAAAAACCCACAACAACCATTAGATCCAGGCCGTGAAAGCTTTCGCGAATACAATGTATCATCTGATTTTCACCTTGAAAAAGTATCTCAGAAAACCCAAATGCCTGTTGTTTTATTTTATTTTATTTGTAAAGGATTTTTGTGTTTGTGTCTATATAGAAAACATTTCTGCATTTTTTCACTTGGGAGAATTTCAGAGGGCTCAGCATGATCCACAAAATGTCAGTAACATCAGATTGTTACCAAGTGGCTTTGCTTTTAGAAGTCTCCTTAACATAGTCAAGATCATTTAACTTCTAGAAGCTGACAAAAAGTGTATGCCTCATCTTTCTTTCTCCCATAATTATAATTGATTTTTATGCTCTAGAACACTTTTACTTTTTAAGTATAATCTACAGAGGCTTGTTAAGAAAACATAAAACCTAATGTCATCAATGTTTCTTTCTTTCCTGTCAAAGCATAAAGTTCAAAGCTCTTGAGGTAATTGTAATGAGAGACATTGATGGTCATATTGAAAATGTCAGCAAGATTGTTGATATCTGTTATAAAACTGCAGAATAAAATCAGAATTTAATTGAATAAGCAAAAAAAGAGAGAGGGATCTTGAAATATATTGGTGCATGCTTTTGTAATTTATCATAATCTAGTCACCATTTCTATAAAGGTATCAACTTGATATCTCCTAGGATTGTAGAGTTTTAATCTGAGCCATGATAATAAGGAAATGGCATTCTAAGGCCTGTTCTTAGAAAAAGAGTAAAACTGTGTCACTTTAAAGTACAACAAGTAGCTTACATTAATGATCCCGCAGATGGAGGATGTAAAGAATATAGGCCTCATTCTGTTCCCTCTTAATCAGATCCACGCCTAACCTAGTACATCCAAATCAGAACTCCATTCATTTGGTGTACTTTTGGTGATATTTCAGTCCAGTATTAATCCACACCAGTACATCTGAATTATCAAATATTGGGGCAAGGAGACCTTTCAAATGGAAAAACTCAAATGGCTTTAGTTTGGGGGTGACAATGGTAGTTACACAGTGCCATCAAAATTATTTATAGGAGAATTATTTGCCCACTTCCAGGCCATAATACACACCCAAACCCAAATGAAGAGGCAGCTATTATGAACTTTCCCATCAGTGTAGTGGAATGGCTGCATCAAGATTAAAACAGAAACAAATGGTGGGGTGAGGCACACAGTGATAGCCTGAAATGTTGTTTTGATCTAAATATTCAAAGCTCATTTGATAGCACAGGCATTTATCTGCATAAACATTCCCTCTAATTTTCCAGAAAGCTCAGCTGGTCCTCACCCCCCCCCCCCCACACACACAGGATCCCAGCCATAACCGGAAGCAAATGGGTGGCAACACTGGCTCAGCTGCGTGGCCCTGATGCAGTACTGCATGGCCACTTGACTGAGCAACTTAGAGGGAACATCGATCTGCATCCATGCATCCATGTATTACACACATGGTCCTAATAGTGTACTGAATCTTTAAACTGAAGGAAAACTCAATAATATAGTGGAGGCCATGCGCTATGCAAGGAGCAACATAAGTACCTGCTATGTCACATAGCATTGAAGCTAAGCCAAATGCTGCAGCAGATTTGTGGAAGCTTGATGATCTCACTCAAAGACTCTACCCAGTGGCTGAACAAGTATGTAGGAGTGGCAGTCTTTGAGGGTGCCACTCCACACTTTGCTCTGCCCTGTGACTACCATGAATCTGCACATCTACTTGATGTGTCAGCATCTGGCCAAATCTGATGTACAGCTTTATAAATAAGGGTTTTAGCCTGGTTATGTGCCCAGTGATAGTGTCCATGTGCCAATTCTTTATTCCTGAGTTACTTAAGGAATAAAGAGATCATGGATTAGGAAGTTATAAAGGTTTGCAGTCCAAAAGCAGATGATTACAGCATAACGGACCATTTTAGCAGATGTGAAAAAAAGGGAATACATCTTGATAAATAAGACAGCAATAGGCAAAATCTGTACACATGGATAATATATGATTGTAGATTCAATGACAGAGAAGTGCTTAAATCAATCTTGAGCTGACCAGTGTCAGTAAACTGTAATAGGGACTTCCACAGGAAACAAACAGCTTCATTAACTACAAGGACTAAATAAGCAGAAATTGTACTCATGGGCTGTGCCTAGTGATTTCATTTCAAGATACCTTGTCTTGATATGGACATCAGGAGGCATGGTAGAAATTGAAAGTGAAGGGAGCATTGCCTTACATGAGCACCTTTGATTCTTAATTTGAACGTTCAGAAAACATCAGCAGAGCAGTGGGAGAGCAGACATCTCTTTTTCCCTGTGGCTAAATGGTTACAAGGGTGGCTGCAGTATTGGTACAGTTTGCATGCCACATATAATAAGGCATACATTCTTACCTGGGAACATACCTTAAATGTGATGTAACTTAACTTCCCCAAAAATACAGGGAGGACAGGACTGTAAGATTCTAATCCAACTGTTAGTTTGCTGAACTAAACTGAACAGTCTATTATTATTAATAGTCTATTACTTTGAGGTTGGACCAGTGAACTGCATATTGCAAAGTTTGGTCAGTGAAAACATACACAACAAGAATTGTGGTACAAACCAGCTCTGCATGGGAACCTTAGGTTTTTAACCTTATTGTGTATTTCCAAATGGCCAATTTACTTGCTTCATATGATCTCAAAGAGCGACTGATTGCATGTTCAGACAGTGCCTCAAATAAATGCACAGTGCCCCCACTGCCCAGCCTTATAAAGCCATCACAGCAATTTGAAAATCAATTTGATATTTGACAGGGAGCCAGTGTAGCTCCTTCATGATACTTGCAACATGCTGAGGTCCACTCAGTGTGAGCAAAATTCTGACAGCAGCATTTTATTTCATAATTTCAAGTTGGTGAAGTCTTTTCTTTTCTTTTCTTTCTTTCTCCCCCAACCCTACCCTCCTCAGAATGGACACAAATTGGTTATAATAATAGTGTAACCTTGAGGTGAATGCTGAAGAGCTGGGCTGTCATTTCAAAGGGAGAGTTGCTAGCTTTGGTTGACCCCTAACTTGATGATATCCCTTTGTCCCTTGACATCCACATAGATATTCTATTACACAGTGGAGATTGTGTGCACTTCCACAATGCATTTCCCCAATCAGTATGGTTTTTTTTTTCCAATTTGATGGTAAAATTTTACCTTAGAGGTTAAAATCTGAATTTCATCACTGAAATTTGGCAATTTGGTTTTCTCTACTTGTTCAAATGAATGGCATCTGGTCCCATACATTATTTGTTTATTTGAAATTATACAGCATCTTTCTGCCTTTAGAAAGATCCTAGAAGTAGCTTTCTGATAAACTAAACTAAACTAGTTCAACCAATACAATAAAATTAAGAGTGTTAAAATCAAGAAAAATAATAGAGCAGTTCATTTTTCTTTTAATGTGCAAATGAACATGGGAAGAAATTGAGGACAGACAAAAGATTTTGGGAAATAATAAAGCATCCGTTTCATGTATGAGACATTAAAAGGAAGGAATTAACCTCTTATCACTCAAAAAAGAAAGGTTCGCATAAGTGAAATATATATATAATATGAGGAACTGCACCTTAGTATTAACAACCCCTGATGAGACACACATGGTCTGCCTGTCTGTCTGTCTGTCTAGATAGCTAGCTATCAGTTTCATTTACAATAATTTAAAATATAAAATAAAGCTACAGTGGTGCCCCGCATAGCGGCGATAATCTGTTCCAAAAAAATCGTCGCTATACATATTCGTTGCTATGCGGGGCAAAAAAGCCCATAGGAATGCATTAAAACTTGTTTAATGCATTCCTATGGGCAAAAAACTCACCTTAATGTGAAGATCCTCCATGCGGCCGCCATTTTTGCTGCCCGGTAAGCGAGGAAAGGGCGCGAAAACACAGTGGGCGGCCATTTTAATTACCCGGTGGCCATTTTGGAACCGCCGATCAGCTGTTAAAAAAACATCGCTATGCGAAAATTGGTAAGCAAAACGCTTACCGATCATTGCAAAGTGATTTTTGGCCATTAGAAACATCGCAATGCGGTTTGCAATCGCTTAAAACACATTGCTATGCGGATTTGTCATTAACCGAGGCACCACTGTACTAAGAACAGGGCTCAAATTGTTACACAAGTGCACAAGACACAAACTGGAACAGAAATAACTTGTCAGCTTACTTACGGTTCTAGTAACAAACAGGGGTTTTATCAGGGGGTAAAAGATTGTAAATGAGATAACTGAAAAAACGTTGACCCTGAGCAGGGGGTTGGACTTGATGGCCTTGTAGGCCGCTTCCAACTTCACTTTTCTATGATTTTATGATGTATTATAGATACATGGGCAGCATGAATAAATTAAGTTTCCCTTCCATATTTTCCTATAAGCCTTCCTCTCCTGTCATAGTAACATGGTCCAAAATTAGATTGCAAATTAAATTATTCCTTTAGCAAATCCTGCTGAACTAGCTGCTCTCACCTTTTGGTCTCTGTGCTACATACTAATAGCTTTTCAATGCTAGTGTTAATTTAGGTGAAAAGGATCTCTCTCTGATGACTGTTGGTGTCAATCTATCGTATTACTTTGGCACATACTTTTACAAAAGGTAAGCTGGTAATTATAGTTGAGTAACTACTGTGTAGAATTTTGACTTCAGCATAACCTAGCCTAGATTGTGGAAGTCTGGGGATTGCTGCATTGTAAGGAGTTTAATCACAAGGCTCTCAGTAACATGAGAGCTTAAGATGAAGAAGAAATGCTGTTTTCGCCTTCTGCTTTTAAATGTGTATGCTCTAAATTTACTCTAAGTGTGTCTGCTTTAATTTATACAGTATGTTTAAAATTGCAAAATTTGATATAAACTAGCAGGGAGAGCATAAAGCACAGGCCAGGCCAGCAAATAACAGTAATATGCAAGATGTGGGATCACATGTTTTGTCCGACTTCATTTTATATCTGCATGTTCCAAGTGAGTCAGAATAATATCTTTAGGTATATAGTTGGTGTACATAAGGCAACTCAGAGTCATTATGAACCTCAGAGTTCCTGATCATATGGAAAAACAGTATGCAGACTGACCCTAGGAATGGGGGGAAATTTGTTTCAGTTTATTTTCCGATATTAATTTATCACATTTATTCATACAAGGGAAAACAAAAACAAAACCCATCCTCCACTTCGGTTAAAGAATCCATCTGCTTAAAAAACAAATCAAAAAGTAGAGCCGATTCTTGACATTTTCCCCCCCATTGATTGAATGAGGTTTGAATGGATAACAAACACTATAAATGTCAAAGTGGCTACTATAACCCTAGCTAACAGATTCAAGAGAAAGTGTGTCTGGCAGGATACAGTCTGATTACGTGTTGGGAGAAGGCAGACTCACAGAGAGAATCCATCTGTTTCGTGGCACATGCCAGGTTCCTCAGTATGGTGTTGAGAAGATGCTTTTATAGAAGAGACAACGGGGGAAAGAAATGCAATACTATTTGTGAGCACTGGGCATCCCACAAGCTTTTGTGTTGGTGCATGGGGCTTGCATGAACCTACAGAAGAATGATTATTAGGATCTATTTCACTTAAAGGGTATTTCCTAGGGCAATATTACTTCAGTGAATATATAAATCTGACCAAAGCAATTTTTATATTTCATATTTTACTAAAAATCCTTTCTATTAATTTTTTTTAAAAACCAACAACATCAATTCCCTTTCCCTTCTCCTCACATTCACTTTCTATTTATGCCTTCTCCCCTCCAGTGTATCATTTAATATAGTCAGTATAAAATATAAATTATTATAGACATTGCTCTGTCTGATCCATGTATTTACTGTTCCTTCTGAAACTGACCATATGTGGCATACATTTGGGTCTCTCTTGGAATAATGGAAAGGCTTCAAGGGATGCCCTTTCTGCCTTTTCAAGAGGCTGGCATGGCTGTTTGAAATGTGAAGTTCTGATGGCTTTGATAAAAGTGCCTGAGATAATTGTTAGAAAAGAGTTATTACCATAGAAGTTGACTTTCGTGGGAAGACTGGTAACTCATCCAGTGGAAGACATACAGCAGGAGCAGCCCTCTCAACCGCTGCCACCACCACCATCATCATTTCCCTAAGAAACCATGTTGTCAAAATGTGCTGGTATATTACCACTAGCAACAGAGCAGCTTTTCTTTAATAATGTTGCAGAAAAATAAACTGTTTTAAAACCTGTAATCACTTTTAAAACAAGGCCTGTGAGAAGTGCACACATTCTTTTTAAGTTGATTAATGTTCCCAGGAGTCTCCAGAAGTGCTGAATACTTCAACTTCACGCTCCTGGGGGCACCTGGTTTTAAAGTGGAACTGCAATGTAAATCCAGTTGATAGTCCCAGCTGGGATAGATCCATGGATTCAATTGCTGATCAGCGAGTCAATGATTCCATAAATCCCATTGATTTTACTATAAGCTATGGTTTTTCCTGTAGTGATGTATGGAAGTGAGAGCTGGACCATAAAGAAAGCTGACCGCCGAAGAATTGATATTTTTGAATTGTGATGCTGATGGAGGCTCTTGAGAGTCCCCTGGACTGCAAGGAGAACAAACCTATCCATTCTAAAGGAAATCTACCCTGAGTGCTCACTGGAAGGACAGATCCTGAAGCTGAGGCTCCAGTACTTTGGCCATCTCATGAGAAGAGAAGATTCCTTGGAAAAGACCTTGATGTTGGGAAAGTGTGAAGGCAAGAGGAGAAGGGGCAACAGAGGACAAGATGGTTGGACAGCGTCATCGAAGTTACCAACATTAATCTGACTCAACTCCAGGAGGCAGTGGAAGATAGGAGGGCCTGGCGTGCTCTCTGGTCCATGGGGTCACGAAGAGTCAGACACAACTAAACGACTAAATGATGACGAAGGACTACCAGCTATATTTGAATGGTGGAGGGGATTGCCTTCAGCCTGATTTTAGCTCTGTGATAGCAACAAGGGGTGTAGCAGTTTACCCTCAGATTCTCTCACTCCCAGAGGTAGCTTTTCCACTCACAGATGCACAGGCTGATGACTCCATATTATGTATAGTGCTTGGAGCTTAGTATAACTGACAGGCATACCCAAACACTCCCCCCCCCCAAAAAAAAATTGCTAACATTACCTTCATGAACTAAATGTGAATTGAAAGCTGCAAGTAGGATAGCAAGAAAGTGCACCTATTGTCTCTTTTTCTTCCCCCTCACCTGCTGAGATGCCTGAACCATGGGATGCCTCACCAGCTAACAAGGCGTCACAGGGGGCAATGAGGTATGAGCAGTTTTCTCTGTTACAAAGTTGGGTGTTTGATGCACTTTGTGTATGTCGCTGCCTTTTCAGCTCCTAACAAGTTCATGTCAGTACTAATGCAAGAACCTCTTGTCCCAACATCAAAACTTTGAAGTGCTTTGAGTAGCTCTGCTTGTATGCTTTTAAGTCTGAATCAAGAAGTGTGCTTTTCTTTTCTGTGCCGAGAAGTTCCGTATGGGTTTTCTTTTAAAACCTCCCAAACCAAAGTGTTCTCAAATGATAAGACCAAGCTCCAGAACTTGGAGATAAACAGAAGGGGGAAAAATAAGGGATACAGTACTGCTCTGTTTCAGTTTTATTCCATTTTGGTGGCTATGCTGCCTCTCTAAAAGATAGATAGCTTTTTTCATCAAGACTTAAACTGAAACCTCCGCCTCCTCCTTTCAAAGGAAAAGTTTGAAAGACTGAAAGTATGTATTTAAAATATGCTTCAGAACGCCTGGATAAATATATACACTGAGGAGAAGAATGTGTTAGAAGAATCCAATACGCTGGTTCTTAACCTTTGTTACTCAGATGTTTTTGGACTGCAACTCCCAGAAGCTTGCACCATCAGCTCTGCTGGCTGAGGTTTCTGGGAGTTGCAGTTCAAAAACACCTGAGTAACAAAGGTTAAGAACCACTGATCAAATAAACTCATGGCATTGTTGGTATTAGGGCTTAAACACCGTTAAGAATGCTAGCTGGAAAGCCCCAGACCAGGTTCTGGAAAAAGATAAGGCTACATATGAATTGCTACATTATTTGCAGCCTTTAGAACAGGAGTGGGCAAGCGAGGCCCACCAGGTGTTATTGTATTTCAGCTGCCATAATAACTCAGCATTGATTAGGCCCACAAGGGTACATGAGAGTTGCTGGTGGTTAAATTCACTTGGGTTTGTTTTTGTTTTATTTTAGGAAGTTTGCAAGACACCTTGAGTGCTACGTTGTAATGGAAAGGTAAAGTGTGGATTTCATAAACAACAACAACAACATGTGAAGAGGCACAGTTACCCACCCTGCTTCAGAGGCTAAATAACGAGTCATTCAAGGCTTGTTCAAGATATACATGGGATTTTCATTTCTAGATAATCAGCACAGATAATTTATAAGCTGCTTCATCCAAAACTACTCAGGATAGGGCACAATATAATCAGAATGTCATAGATTATAATAAATCCCACAGGAGCACAAACAGTACAAAGCAACTAGTGATGGACATGAATCTGTTTGGCTAAAAAAATGAACCATCTGGTTCATTTTTTAGCCAAACAGGTGTTCAGCACTTCCCAGCCCTGCCTACACCAGAGGATGCCCACTCAGGGGCATCACTCAGAGTAGGCGGGGCAAGGAAGCTGAAGCGCTACCTCTGAGTGGGCACCTGTTGGAGGAGGGGGGGCCTGGAAATCACTGAACACTTGCTCAGATGAAAAACAAACTGGCATGAACCATTGAATTGGCAGTTCGTGCCCATCTCTAATTAGGACCGTGGAGATGCAGAGTCAAATCTCTACTTAGCCATGAACACTGGGTCACCTAATCTCTCAACTTGACTTATTTTACCAAGTGGTAGTGAAGATAAAATGGAGGATGAGGATGTTGTGCCCTTGGCTCCTTAGAGGAAGAATGGGATATAAATGTGACAGATAAATCAAACTACATATGGTGAACTCTCATTCCTTTCAACACATCCTTTATAGCCTCTCTCTCTCTCTCTCTCTCTCTCTCTCTGTTTCTCTCTTCATCCTATGCTTCAGCTAAATCATGCATTTTATGTGTGCAGGTAGTTATATAGCAGATATCACATCAAATTGAGTTTGAGTTAACCGTCTACCATACTCTGCACTTGGCCTATTTATAGAACTGTTCCTTGTTAAAGATTTTCCTTTCCAGACATCTGCATATGAGACCTGCTACAACATGTTTCCTAGCTAGAAATGGTCAGAAGCTGAAAACAGGTCCTACAGTGGTTTAAGCATCAGTGACATAATTTTAAAGAAATCTGGCATACATTTATCTCTGGCCATATGACAATTACTACTGAACCAATTGATCGTGACCTTTTTACATGTAATCTAATTGGCAAAATACACATTTTCTTCCTTTCAACTCATGTTGTCAAATCCTAACAACGAGTGAAGCTAAGGCAAAATGAATCCATTTTTCATACCTAGAACTCAACAGAGTTGGGAATGGAGTAATACAATGTCTTTTAAGGTATGACATGGGCCTGCCTGCTTGGCAACAGCTTAACTCTGTCCTTTCCTTAGTATTACTAATATTACTATTAGGTCAACGCAGAGATAGCCTTATACTTCTGCTTGCATGAGAGGAAAAAAAAGGCATCTGTTGACAGAAGTCAAGATATAAATGTGCCCAAGTTGTTTCGGTACATAAGACAGATAATCCTTGAAATAAAAATTGAAAGATTAGTAATACATACTAATAATGTATTTCCCTTTCATGTCATCACGAGCTAGCTACCTGAGAAACCTTTCTCTTTCTGGCTAATGGTAGAATCCACCCTGGAATCAGGAGACAGATGGCAAATTTTCTCCTTATCAGTAAATAATTAAGGATTCTAGTCCTCAAGATGATGTAGGTCAGATTATTATGTAGAGAGTTCACCTCATGATGTAAATCTGTTGGGAGAGATCTCTACAGCACTGCAAGCTGCTGTCAGAACCATTTATGCCATGCTGGAGACATGTGTAGGCACCTGACCATAGCTTCTTTCCATTCTCTTGCAGTAGTATATGGAAGATATTTTAGCATCAGTAGGTACTCAGGAGAATGGGGGCATAGAAATATTTGGAGGCAGTATGTTCTTCACAGCTGTTCTGTTGATCTATCTTGATTACAAATGCAGAGGCTTTAGTCCTCCCATCACAATCAACCTTAGGCATGACTAGATGCCTGTAATTATTGACGATATAGTTTAATATGTTACTTCAGTGCAATAGATTGTCCTGTTGACCTGCTCTTTGTTCCATACAGATGGCAGGGAATGTTGCAAAACTTTTGATTATGCCCACATTAAGTTGAAGAGCACAGTAGACATAAGACAATTTGTTTTTCAACCACAAAATCATGTCTCGTTCCTGTCTAATTCCCTGGATGGTGGGGTGAAGGAATAATAATATTTTTTTTAAAATAATATCTATTGGGATACTTCTTTTCTGCTTCAAGGTGTGAACTATTACATGCATATTTGTCTTATGGGGGGAATATATTAAAATATAAGATGTAAACAATATAAACTATATAATCTAAAATAAACCGAGATCAGAAAAGCAGTGAGATCTTTTAAAACATGACATGGGCTTCCTTAACTTCTGTCTGAAGATTTTCACTTGTGGTGAAGAAATAATTAGAAGCAGTTTTTAAAAAGCCACCCTAAGCTAAGTATCAGCAGCTCAAATGTGCGTGCTGCCTAAGAGATGAAATAAAAAAAACTCCTATTTGTTCCAACTGCCATTATTTAACAAGATGTTGAAAGAAAAGCTAATTCACCCCCTGATTTTTACCCTATTCTTTCTTCCAAATTCTGAATGCATTGAGAAATTTGAGTTGGTTTTTATTTAGATCCAATAAAGACAGACAGAAAATGGCTAACAGAGTGCAATGAACAATAAATTGGTTTTGGATGAAACCTGCTTTTCTTATTAACAATATGCCCTACTAGAAATCGTTAAGGTGAGTGAACAATGGAATTTAATAAAAAGACATCATTTAGGCTAGACATGCAAAGTCCTTTTCAAAGTTAGGCAGACATGTATAAAAGAAAATTGTGAGGTTTCAGTGCTTTGAGTAAAGTCAATTATACTACACTACATTGCCCCTTTACCCTGAAATAATGATGCAAGACAAGTATTATGGGATAAACATGGGCCACACTTTATGAAATAATTATCCTTGCCCTCTGTAAAATGGGGGTCCTGTCATAATGCAGGATCAGGTTTAAGCACAGAGGTCTCAACGGACCCCTTACAAAACAAATGGGTGAGTCCCTAGTCCCAAGTTCTTCTGATTGTGAAGATAGCGAGAACCCCTCAGGCCCAAATTTGACCAATCCCAGACCTCAAGCCACCTTCTGTTTGTTGACTGTTGGTCCGGGTGTGGCCCCAGCACATCTTTCCCCCAAGCACTCTAATTGCACAATCCACAGCGCTGGGAGGCCAGATGAGCTATACATTACCTGTGATTGCGATGGAACTCACTGAAACCTTTTCTATCTGCACTACCCACCACAGCATGGAGACTAGTGATGCTAAGTCCCATGCCCACCATCCAGCTTCATAAGCTGTAAAAGCAGACCCCCCCCCGATGTCTTTAAGAAAAACATCTGAGCCTCTATCTGAGAGGTGGACACTATCACTCTGAAAGAGCTCAGGCCTCTCCACACGGATCTCCTGGTTACCAATCACTGATCCAAGGCCATTTCAAACAGCTCTGCATACTTCCCTGTTAACACGTCTCCACGCCATGTTAAACCACCGGACACATTTTGCTGTCATCCGCATCCCATGGTCTACATGCCATGATTGTAGACCATAAAATGCTCATAGCAGGGCACCCCACCCTCAGCCATCTTAGGTTGCATATTACATATATGATCAAAGCCTTTCCTCCATGACTGGCTAAATTGTTACCAACCAAATGTATTAGCAACACATTTGAGGGATGCAGACCAAATGCAGCAACTCTGCCAAAATTGAACCCATTGGATTCCTCGGATCCCCTTCCAGGTTGTCTGGGCTCATGCTCCAAGACCCATGCACTAATGCTATAACACATTCTGAGTGTGAGGTGAGACTGTTTATTATGTATACCACTGACTGCTTATAGCACCAGCAACGCACTACTGAATTAGCCCATTTGTGAGTCGACAGCCATAGGCAGCCGACAGCTGTCGACTATGGGGAAAATTCCAGAAATGTCCGATCCTTAATAAATCCCAGCTGGTGCTGTTCCTCGGGCCAACGCTCGGCATACCTTTTGCCCTTAAAATGGATCCCAAAACGTAGGTAACCAGCTGCATCCATCTGGACCTCGAACTCAGCCTTAAGAATCATCTCAGACCTCCAAAAGGAAATTCCGTTAAACTCAGCTAGAAACTGGCTCCAAACTTTTAGATCCTGTCTCATAGTCTGTGTGACTCTCATCCCATGAAAGGATGATGAAGACCTTTCATTGCATTGCATAACCTGTGCCAGAACACATGACCTGACGCCACCACCCTGCATGCAAAGTTCGGATACCCAACTATTTCCTTCAGTTCTTTCAGCAACACCTTCCTTTTTGTAATGTCAAGGCAATACTAGCCTTAAGGTCACTTAGTTTACCTTCCGGCAATCTGGGCGTCTGCTGCTTAGTGTCTAACTCTATGCCCAAGAATGTAAGTAACGCAGCCAGTCTCTACATCTTTTCTTCAGCTAAGGGGGAGACCCCATTCCCTTGTTTTGCATCATATTTCGCTAGCTTTGCCCTTGTGCCGCACTTCCAGATGATACATACTGCCTCGTCAAAAGAAGTGTAATGCACGGTGCACAACTCCTGAGTGATGGCGTCATTCACCGACTCTCCCTGGGGGTATAACAAGTGATAGATGAGCCGAAACTCACCTTGGTTCTTTTTGGGCACCACACCCAGTGGCAAAACCCTCAGATTCTTCGAGGGGGGGGGGTATTTGAAAAAGGTCCCAACACTCTGCCTTTCTTAACCTTTTTCTCAACATCTTCCCTTTATTGATTTCAGGTTGTGCGTGAAAAACACCTTATGCTCTCCCACTGCCAGTATCCTAAAACCACACTGAAAACTCTCTAAAAGGTATTCAGCATCTTCCCACTTAGAGTATTCATCCAGCTCTGTCTCCAACACAAAAACCTTAATTGGTCTGGGACCCATTGGACTTCCTGCTATCACCAGGGTCTTTGCTGCCTCTTTGAGCTCTGGCCTTAAAACAGGATGAGATGGGATGTTGACCTCCACACAAAGTGCATTCATGTCTGAAACAACATGCTTTCTGCGTGCATGTGCCTCTCTCATTGTAGTCCCAGCAGAGCAGGCAGGGTTGTTCCACCCAGCCCGTGCCTACATGGGGGTTCTGATTTTGACCACCCTTATGTATAAGGCATCCACTATTGAACCCGTCACCTAAATTTGGCCTAGTAGGCGTCATAGACTATAACCAAAGCCCTGGTAAAGGCTCATCCCATCTTAAATTTGGATGAATTGCACTTCTCAAATGAAATGATTCATTGTAGATCAGCCATGCTTGCCCAGCAAAGTCTACATATGCCCTGTATATCACATCAAGGTACTGGAATGACAGAGCCCTCCAGGGCTGTGCTCTCACTACCACCCCAGCATAAATCAGGAAACCAGGAAGCCAATTAGCCCATGTCTTTTCTGGTCTGCATCTCCTACGCCTCTCCTTATCTCTTTCATCCTCCTTATGAAGTTCCTTCTTTTCTACATTTCTATTCAAAAGGTCAACATACTCTTCCCTTCATATTTTTTTCCTTAGTTGCTGGGGTGAGGGGATCACCCAAATACATAGCATGGTCCCTGAATGACAATGTCTTCAAAGGGACCGAGCTATACCCAATATCAGGTACTGATGATAAGGCCAAACCCCTACACCTGCTATTGAACTCATCGGCACTAGAAATGTGACCTATGGGTATGGAGTGACCCATTTTCTAAACTGAGTACTGAGCAAAGCCGTGTTTGATGCCCTGAAACCCCTGCGTGTCATATGGATTATAAAATGGTGAACTAGCTTGTCCACTGCTAGGCCATGGCCCTGCAGGCAATATTGGAAGGGTGTCTGGTGCAACCACCAGCTCACCTGCTTTTGTAGACATTGACACCTCATGCTCTTCCCTGCCCCTCTGGGAACCAGGCTCCACTTCGTCCGTTGCCTCCTGCCAGCTCCGGATTGCTGCCAACAAACTGGCTGTCTCTGGGGCCCGTGAATCTCACTCTTGATCCTCGCTCTGAGGCCATGTTCTTACCACAAACACATCTGGCTCCCTCCTGGATGACCCAGACAGCTGCTGCTGCATGGTGACCTGCTGATCTGCTGGCAGAAGCAGTGCCGAATCATGCTCAGCCCAGCCAGCTGTTGACCTGCTGCTGCTTCTGTGACTCCCTTCTGCCAAGTTCTTGCTGCTGCTACAGCTGACTCAAAGACCTCCTACATCGGCATCCCTTGTTCCTCCCCCTCGCTCTGGCACTGAAGTGTCACTACAGAGGCATCAGATTCTCTTCTGGACAGCTCCCACAGCCTGCTGGTCAGCCTCTAAAGCATCAAAACAAGATATTAAAGTTTCTGCCATGACCTTAAGCTTAGCTTTCCTATGGCTCTTTTCCTCTCTTGCCTAACAATGTGGTTGCGGCTCACTGTGCTGGCACCCTTTGTGCCGCTCTTTCAGCGCTGAAAGCCGAAATCCTGTCCTGTACCTGTTGACAAATAAACCAGGTCTCCTCATCAGAGGATGACTGAGGAGGTGAAACTTGAGACACTGTTTGCTTCTTGGTAAGCTGTTTACCCTTCTTATTAACTTGATCCATCTTGAAAGCCATTGTAACCATACAAAATAAGACCTATTGTGGGTCTGACCTACCTAAGTGGTTTATTAGAACTACCTATACTTGCTGTGAGCTTAAAAATATCAATTAGCTATATTATATGACTCAAGTAAGTGTCAGTCAAAATATTAATTAGTTATGTAATAATGTAGAGAATTCTGTGAAAGTCCTTTTACCAAGCCTCCTCACCGGTTACCAGGGCTCAACCAAGCTCCTATTCTATTCCCTTCCTTGAAGGTCTTAAGCCTTCCAGTTTTTCCTATATTATCTTATGTAATGTACTATCTTAACATATTATTACCTTATATTAACCTTAATAATAATTTTAATTTTAATTAATTAATTTAATTTAATATTTTTATAAATTTAATTCATATTTATTTATTTATTTATTTATTTATTTATTTATTTATTTATTTATTTATTTATTTATTTATTTATTTATTTATTTATTTATGTATTTATGTATTTATGTATTTATTTATTCAGTATTATTTTATTTTATTCATATAGAAGCCTGCCGGGTTAATTTGCCCCACCCTTAATGGGTGGAACCCAACTCCTATTCACCCTACTCCTGATATGAATTTAGTCAATTATTTATAAATAGCAATATTTAATTACACTGTTCAATTAATAAATTGAAATGTATTTACAAATTTGGCACTTTTCAACTAATCCTACGGGCCTGGAGGGCTGTGCGCCCGCTCGTGGAGCAAATTCCTTAGTTCCCACCCGTACACGCTGCCTTTTAACAATAATACTTACATCATTATTTTCTTTCTACACACACACACACACACACACACACACACACACACACACACACACACACACACACACACACACACACACACACACACACACACACACACACACACACACACACACACACACACCCCAAATTTTAAATTCTACTAATCCTTAACAAAATTTAATTGCCAAGCCTGGTCCAAGCTACCCCCAGCAGCTCTAGACTCTTAAAGGGCGTCCAGGGCCCTGCTTATCCCTACCAAAACGGGGCGCCTCACCACCAAATGCGATCTCCGCTCCTGCCTTTTATAAATAACAGAGTCAAAGAAAATTGGGTTCTTTTGTTAAAAACAGCTCCTCAACTCTGGAGCTGAAAACCCAGACATTCAAACTGTAGGGGGGGGTGCCAATGCAACTCCCCGCCCTCCAGCAAGCGAGATCACCCAGGCTTGAAACCGGAACTATGCATTTCGATTCAACCCAAGCAGCGTAGCTCCCTCTTAATCTGCTGCCAGCAAGGAAGAGGATGGAGGAAGGCAGGAACACTGATTATCTAGCTCACTCCTTCCCCCCTCTCCTCCAGGGATGCTCTTGTGAGACTCTAAATTTCTCACATTATTCTGGGAAGGCGGCAAAGAGGACCCGCACTGCTAAAGGTAAGCTCAACAGCTGATCCAGCAAAATGTTCTACAACAGTGGTTCCCAGCCTTAAGTCCCCAGGAGTTCTTCAACTATAATTCCCAGCAGATCCCCTATTTATCATAGATGTTGCAAAGACACATGTATTCAAATATAATTGATTATTTATTATTTTGTTGTTAAATCACATAAGTATAATTCATAGATGTTTTATTATGTTGCTCTCATTGCTTGGGTATTAAACAAGTTTCTTTATGGGCATCACTTTTCATATTAATAACTGTTAATCCCTGGAACCCTACCAGTTGACTGTCTATTTATTATACTTCTATCTTTTAACTATTCTTTAATCCATAAACCAACTATACCATTCAACTTTCCCTTCTCTCTCATAAAACTCTCAAAACCTCCTCTCTCATTCACTCTCCGTCTCCCAACTGCCTCTAACTGTCCTTCTGACTCCGCCCTCCTGTCCTCCCCTAGGCTCTAGCTCTAGAGCTCCACATGACGGACAGGTGGAATTTGGGGCATTCTGCCACAGTAAGAGATTTTAAGGAGTGGCTTTTCCCATTCCTCTCCCCCAGTGAGTTTCCATGGCCAAGTGGGAGTTTGAACCCTGTTCAGCAGAGTCCTAGTGTGTCACTACACCACACTGGGAATCCAGCCAATGAATGAGATCACTATACATATATTTTGCATCTGTGTGTGCTCCTCAGACCAGCAACAAAATATGCAGATAAATGTTAAAAATATAATATGAAAATGGAAAAGAACCAGACTTCCCATTTCAGGATCTTCTCTATGTTACCTTGAGCACGTGTCCTTAACCATTCTCCATCCTTGTAGTCTTTCATGGGCAAAAGCAGAGGCTTGTGAAACGTTAATTAATTTTTAGTGTGCATTTTAATCTGGTACATTTATTTTAAGCTGAAAATGTGGGAGGGATGAAAACATGAACAAGTCTGTACAGTACAAGCCTACATCCATCATTAAGAGTAAGAAAATGGCACTTGAAGTGGCAATGAATTGTTGTCCATTAGATGATCATTTATTCTCTACTCTGTGTAGTGTACAATGGAGAAGGCAGTGTCATCACCAGGCAATTTGCTTAGAAGAACATTCAGTTTGTGCTCTGGAGAATGGCTCCAAATGACATGTTGGGGGCCACCCATTACATTTGCTTTGATTATGGTCTTTCAGTGTCATCGCATTATCTAAAGTCTATGAAATGACAAAGCACCCATTAAAACAATTGAATTGTAAAAACCATCAGCAGCTATTTTGACAGCTTGTGCAATGGTAAAATAAAAATCACATTGGTTATCTGCCATTTTCAAGCCTAGTAATAATAGACGTGCAATTATACAGGTCAAGGGATTTTTTTTCTTTTGTTTTTATCTTATAAGCATGCAGATTTTGCAAGTGTAGACCTACAGCTCAACTAAGTTCCCCTATATTACTCATGCCTGTGGAACACACATTCCTCTTATCATTAAAATTATGGATGTCAACTGGTATCCTGACCTGCATTGTGCCCAGAAAAGGATACACAAATTGATACATGGCCTATCCAGTGCCCTTTTAAGTGACACTCCAACCCAGTCCTTGTCTGGATCCATGGTGGTATTTATACACTTCCAAATCTCAGTGAAAAATAAATCTTGGAAATAAGCAAAGAGGTGTGACTTGGGGTTGGGCCTGCACAACCACATCAATTTCAGATATGAGAAACGCCTTAACTAGGAACACCAGAAGCTTTAACGTCTGCCCATAGACACTTTTCTGGATACATCCCCAAGTACAGCAGGCAGTGGTAACAGCACCCCCACACAAACAAGTAAAAAAGAAGAAGGTGAAAATGTCCTGCTTCCTGACAGATTGGCTCCCAAAGGTGGGATTTGAGCAGATAAAAGTACCTAGCAAGCCTAGACAAAGAGAAATAGTACCAAGAATAGTCCAGAGGGCTTCAAGTAGAACCTACTCCAAAATCAGAGGTAAAGTCGAAAGGCATTCTGAAGTCAAACTAGTCTAAAGGTGCATCAAAGGCAAGCAAGGAGAATCTGTGCCGCAGTCCAGCAGTTCAAGGGTTGTACCCTGTTAGTAGGCATCCTTCAGTCTCGAGAGACTATGGTAATGTGCTCTGAATAGAGGTCTTGGAACAGCATCTAGTGTGGCTGAGAAGGCCAATATGAGAGTGACAATTCCTTCCAGAAGTAGGGTCTAGGTACAAGAGAGGTTAAGTCTGGAGGATTCAACTATTGTCTCAAGTAGCCAGCACTCTTCAGCTGAGGGTTCTTACAAATGGGCTTTGGGAGTCTGAGTTCTGAATTTAGATGCAAGCCCTTGGCCTGCAGAGTAAGGGGTTCAGCTGTAGAGTTTGGCTTATTGGTCTCCCTGGGAGAAAGAGCTTTTCTCCAAGGACACCACCTACTCCTGAAGAAGCTCTTTCTACTGAAGAGTCTCACAGCCTGGCACTTTGCCTGGTAGCTTCCCTACAGGCTTGTATTTTCAGCCTGTGCTGCTCCTGTGGGCTAGGAGGGGGTCCAGCCACTTCCTGGGACTCAGCCCTGAGCCCCAGCCAGCTGTAGGCTTGGCCTCCTGGCTTTTTAAGATATTTTGCAGGGATTACCAGCTCCCTTTCAATATCTGCTTCTCACTGGAGAATATCTCTGTTGGGCGCATATTAAGAATGTGGAGAGAAAGAGAGGTTTGCGTGCACTCATCCTGACCTAGCCACTCAAAACTCATAAAAGAAGAAGGTAGGCATTCATTTACAACAGTGGTCCCCAACATTGGGCCTCCAGATGTTCTTGGACTAGAACTCCCAGGAGCCTTCACCACTGCCTTTGCTAGTCAGGATTTCTGGGAGTTGAAGTCCAAGAACATCTGAAGGCCCAAGGTTGAGGACCACTGATTTACAGTCACAGCCACACATTAATCCTAACAGTGGAAAAATCAATGTGGTAAACTGGATAAGAAAGGAAAAAACAGAATATTCTAGAAGAGAAATTCTAGCTAGCACTGATGACACAAGTCTTTCATTTTTGCCCTGTAGCTACAGGAAATGATTGGCAGAGTGGCTTCAAGGGAGATATATACAGTAACACCTGACAATATTCTAAACCCTCCATAGTTCTCCGGTGGATGAACTCTTCAGGAGAGGTTCTAGGTCAGTGGTGTCCAACCTTGGCCCTCCAGATGTTCTTGGACTTCAACTCCCAGAAATCCTGGCCAGCAGAGGTGGTGGTGAAGGCTTCTGGGAGTTGAAGTCCAAGAACATCTGGAGGGCCAAGGTTGGACACCACTGTTCTAGGTTTTATCGGTGGAGAGAGGGTGGTCAGTTGTCACTCTGTTCCACCCTTGGCGCCACCTAAGCCTTTCTGAATGTGATTGTGCATCACTTCCAGTTTTCCTTTTCTCATTTGGAATCATGGCATATTTTGGTCAAAGTAACCCATGAATTCCAGATTCAATACAAAGGATCCATGTGGAGGGCTGCTCTGCCCAGTGAACTGCCATTAGCTACTTTTCCTGCACACTGGATGCCACCCAAATTGCAAGAATATGATGGATATAGCCTATTTTCACACATCTGTCAGAAGACGGTGTACATCCCTACTTAAAATGATGCTAAATGTGTCCCATTCACAGTCTTCTTACATCTGAACCACTTGCTTCCAAATTGATGCCCTCCCTTGCTGCTCTTTGAGTCAGAAATATGAGAGCCAATTCAAAGAACAAACTCAGTCACAATGGAATGCACAATCGTTCTGTTTTCCATTTCAAAAAGCCAGGGAAATGAGCGGTGTTCCTTACTAATTTGCTGATTTCTTTGTAGAAAACCATCACTTGAAATTTCATAGATGTTATGCTGCATTAAGGTGCCCATAAATATCAAACAGCAAATGATAGGTGTGTCCCCCCCCCCCCCATTATGCCATCCAGGAACATACTGAAACCCCTGTCTGTGCCCCTTCCCCAATTATTTGTACAAAGAAAGGTATTTGAAGGTTGTTGTCCTCCTTCCTTTCTTCCACTTCTGCTTTTTAAGCAGTGTCCATGCAAAGCCTGAAAAAGTTACTTTTTTTGTAATACAACCCTGAGGATCTGAACATGCTGCCTCTGGGAGTTCAAGTCCCAAAAAGTAACTTTTTGAGATCAGGGAAATTGCCACATATTCATGATTTGTAGAAGACAGTCTCCAAACTTACTCCTTTCATCCAAGCTGCTATCTCTGCAGTGTGAAATAGGTGTGTTGTGGGGAGTGACCCACAAGCCCAATGCAGTTGTTTCATGTTTTGTGCTCCCTGCACTAAGGAAAGGTAATATGATTCTCTCAGAATGGCCAAGGACACGAGACCATTATGCTGCTAGACACCTCAAGTTCCATCATTCTTCCCAAGGGCAGTCTCTGTGTTGTATTTCTTTTACCCATTCTTCTTCCTCTCTCTCTTTCTCTTTCTCTCTGTCTCATGCAATACATATGAATCACAAATATACTATCCTAGTTGATGCAGAACCAAGCACCAAATCCATGGCCTGAGATTCAAGGTTGCATTTGCTTAAAACTTTGAGGTGACCCCTGTCCCAGTTGAGAAAAATTGAGGTGATCCATAGGACAATAAAGGAATGTATTGGTGAAAATCCAGTAATTTCAACTTGAGGAAAGGCTGAGCTGAAAATCTATATCTTTATATGCTTAGGATCAAATCTTAGTTGAAGCAAGTTCTAAATAAGAACTAATAAATATCTTCTTTTTCTTTTGCATTTCCCTACAAAGTTCTTACTTTTCAAAACGCTATTGATAAGTTATGATTCTCTGAGTAAGTTTTCTGTACTGACGGCCAACCATTACTGCTGCTATAGAAACACAATGAACAAGTAATATTATGGCTGAAAATCTTACCATAATTAATGTTGCATTATAAAGAAAATGCTATAAAAGCACTTAGCAAAGGCTGCCCATATTGCCAAGGAAAATCCATCATGGTTAATGCAGTAAAATTACTAGGGATGGAATTAATCATGCTTTGAAAGATATACTATGGTGATAACAAACATGGTTTAAATATACTGGGAATCAGTACTACTCGATATAACTTCTCAGAGAAACTATGAATGAAAATACAGTGATGATTATAGTCAGCATGTAGCCAAAGCTTAGACATACCCTGTTACAAGTGATTACTTGTAAGAAATTACTTTTGGGACAACAAATAATGCATCGTTTGTTGTAGTTACAAGAAGATGTATGACCACTTGTAATTACAACTAATTAATTAAAGTTGTTGCAGTACTAATTTTAGATGTAACAAGTAATATCTTAATTACTTAGGTGTGAGGGGTAACAGCTGCCTACTTTCAAAAGCACATTTTAAGGATTTTTAGAGACTTTATAATATAAATCTTTCAGGTTCTATACAATTATTTTATTAATCCTAACTAGCAAGCAATCTTTTTTTCTTTTGTATTAAATTTGAAATATCAGAGGGGTTTTTTTCCTGCCCAGAAATAGGAAAGAACATTTCCCTGTATTTATTTTTTCTGGCCTGTTTGTAATGCAGTGCTTGTCAATAAGAAACAATGCAATGAATAATCTGTGTGATTGGAGCAATGCTAAAAATAAGGGTGACATGGCTGCTGAGAAGTAAGAGGTAATGCAACAAATTTTGTAAAATACAACTTTCCAAGCTCTGGAGCAAGCTGAAAGGATCAGAATTGTTAAAAAAAAAACCATACTGATTCACTGCAATTTAGAGACAGCTCAGTTTTACTCAGATATATGTCTCCATGTGGAAATCCAAATAATGGTAACTCCCACTGAAAATATTTTTGAATTGACAAATATTGATGACTTTTTCATTTGCAGGCATAGCAGATACTACAAGCAGGTAGGAGAAAGGATTATATGATTTGTATCATGGCCCCACCAGAAGACTTCTCCAGTGAGGTCTGAGCATTCGGAATCCCCGCAGAGGAGCTGGCTGGCTGTGCAAACCTAGAGCTCCATTCCTTACAGAGGCAGCATAGTCACATTAGGAAGAGAAGAAAAGGCTGAAACTCTCCCCTATCTGTGACAACAATACCAAATGAAGGCATATCATTTGTGCAAGCTTGTCAGGAGAAAGACCTCCCATGAAGGCAAGGTGTTTCTTCTAGGGTGGAATTCTTCTCCAAGAGAAAATAGCTGCTCAAATGCCTACAGATGAACTCCAGGAGTGGTAGAAGCAGCCCAGAAATATAATCAACAGACCTAGGACAATGGGACTGGTGGAAACAACGTGTGTGAAGAACACATGATTTGGTAGAGGTAGTTGTTGTGCTAGCATATCAGGTAAAACAAAGAAAAAGAAAAAATAGAGAAGATGGAAAATTTTGTGGCACTTTAAAGACTAACTACTATATTGTGTCAACTTTCCCCACATCCTTTGGCTTTGCTTTTGAGTGGACTGATGGCTCCTGATCGATCTTGAAATGTGTTTCATACAGGTTTTGGACTATCCTTTTCTGGTTACTCCTTGAAATTGACCTGTTTGGGATTCTCAGTTGTTACTAAGGTGGACTTATTGTCTGAACAAGAGAAGACCTTGCCTGAAATTTCAGAGTGAGGAGCTCCCTCTACTCAGACCAAAGGCCACTTATAATTGCTGGTTGACCCTCTATTAGACAATCCTTATCTGATTTATCTGCTCACCGTTTGGACTTAGGTTGTTCACTCCAACAGGCATGGAGCTGTCGTGATAGGGACACTTTGCCCGCCCACCCGGAGATTGGTGTCACAGCATGATGACACCGCTCTCAGGAAGGGGAGGAGGGACAGAACCTTTAAGGCACAGTATCCTTGTTTTCCGGCCTCTTCTCCAATCGACAGAGCAAGAAGGAAGCTGCGCTGCTCTGTCTGAGTGGTTTTGATTTCCCTCCATGTGGCTAGTTTAGGGAGCCTAAGGAGCCTGAAGTTTTGAGTTGTGCAATGGCACAGCCTGCAGTTTGGGCTTTTGGGGGCTGATTGAGGGAAAGGGGAAGGAGTGGGATCTTTTCCCAAGCACAGAAAAAAAGTGTAGAGATAAATAAATACAATTTATTATAATTATCATATAATTAGATAGAGTGAAAGGAAGTGGAAAGGGGCAAATTTGAGCAGTTGCCATACATACATACATACATACATACATACATACATACATACATACATACATACATACATACATACATACATACATACATACATACATACATACATACATACATACTCTGGGGCACACTGCCCTCTGCCACCAAGGGTGAAGACAAACAAACTAATAACAATTAGACAGGAGGAAAGATCAAGTTGAGGATGACATCAACAGTGCTTTATAACAGTAAACACATGCTGAATAGAAAACAGCACGATTCAGAAATAGAAACTCACCCTGCTTTAGAATCCAGATGTAAGGCTACACTGGATTTGTTAGGCCCCCTTGTAGGTGGGGGATTTAGTTTAAACTGTTAATAAAGTTGTGGCCCAAGTTTTAATCCAACAATCTGTGTTGTCTCTTTATTTCTGAGCTGGGTGGGCAAAGCTTGACTTTTGCTTTACCTTCTGGCACTACTTGTAGGTTTCCCTCATCTAGTGTTTTGTCTTTTAGGGTTTTTTAAAATGTCCATAAGAACCTCAAATGTTTTAAGATTGAAATACTGGGATGGAACCTGCCTACCAAGAATAGAAGACATTTTTAATAATTTTTAATGGATATTGTGAATGATATTTGTTTTACTTTCTCTCAGAACTGGATGGAATATTCACAAATAGTCCTTATATTGTGATCATGTCTGCCATTTCAGCATAATATATGCAGATATTTTTGTGCAAGGGAAGTACAACTTGATGGGTTTCAAAAAAGAATATGCTTATCTTCATTGCTCTTGTTTGTGGATATGGTATGAAAAAATGTATATATCTTGAAGATTGTGCTGGTCAATAAGCCTGCAAAACTTTAGGTGGCACAAAATCATGGTTTTGTAGAAAGATTGTGTTTCTCCTCCTTATGAGAGGAGAGAGATTAGCTTTGATTTACAACCCTCTTACATTATTGTTGGTTTGTTTTTAAATCATGAAAATGGTATCTAGCAGAGAGGTTCCAGTGTAAGAAACTTGCAACATTTCATAAGGCTAAGAGACCAGGGAGCAAAGATGCATGAAGCAAAATTTAAAACTTTGTTTTCTGATGAACTAGCACAAAATTCACAAAAAAAAATGCTGCAGGATGGGTTGGATGATAGATGTGGGTCACACAGTGGCAGAGGCAGAAGGACTTGAACATCTGGTATTTTTAATCCAGGTACTTAATGCTATACTCTCAGGTACCATAAACTCCGCTGAGCACGTTTAATATTCCTGATCTTGAAAGAGAGACCTAGCAGAGATTGCTAAACATATTGTAGCTTTTGGGAGGCACAGTGTTTGTGTTTCTGTGGCCCTCATATAGGAAATTTTTGAATTTGATCCTATGCAGAAGAGTCACATGCAAATTTAGACAACTCTGTTTGTATCCAGGTTTGAGATTCATCTGAACTGAATGCAGATATTTATCTAAAACCAAACTGTTGAGAAAGAGGATGGAATCCTTGTTAGTGGCCTGTTCTGTCACTCCTTGGGATATGCCAACTTCAAAATATCTAGTTCCCTAGTAGTCTCTGGGAGAAACCATGATGAACTTCAGGAATCTGAAAAGAGCTTGGAGAAAGACAGCAGTCCAAGAAAAGAAGAAAGCACGGGAGAAGAACAGTTGGAGCAGATGGGAAGAAACAGATGGATGGAGTTCAGGGGAACAGGCAAGATGAAGGACATGAAAGTGAAAGACATTGGAGGGTGAAGAGGGAAGCCCTACAGTTAAAGACTCTGCAAGTGAGATAAACTTAGAACCCAAAAAGATAAGGGAGGAGGAGGAAGGTATCTGGGAAGACACTGTAGAAATCCAGGGTGAGGTTGTTCTCCTCTTGGAAGTGGAGTCCAAGGAGACTTTGGAGAGGACATAGTTACTTGAATAAACTCCAGAGGTTCAAAGGAGAAGGCTTGTAACTAAGACCCCCTCAATACTTACTTTACCAGGGAAGCCACCAAGAAAAGCTACAAATCTGTACTCAGTGTGGGTAAATAAGCCATTGCTGTTGCAATACCCCCACCTAAACTTCCACTGGAAGAGATACCAGTAGGACAGAGAAACACTGAAACTCGGCCTATGGTTGAAACTAAAGTACAGTGGTGCCTCGCATAGCGAGCACCCCGTTTAGTGACGAATCTGCATAGCGATGTGGATTTTGCGATAGCAAAAGTGATCACATTGCAATGGTTTTAATGGCTAAAAATCACATTGCGGTGATCGGTAAGTGTTTTGCTTACCGATTTTCGCATTGCAATGTTTAGAAAACAGCTGATCGGTGGTTCCAAAATGGCCACTGGAAAAAATGGCCACCTGCAGCTTTTTTACGCCCTTTCCTCGCTTACCGGGCAGCGAAAATGGCAGCCGGATGGAGGATTTCCGCATAGCGGTGAGTTTTTTACCCATAGGAACGCATTAAACGGGGTTTAATGCGTTCCTATGGGGTTTTTTGTTCCGTATAGCGACGATTCCGGATAGCGACGATTTTCCTGGAACAGATTATGGTCGCTATGCGGGGCACCACTGTATTTCTAATATTGGGACACAGAGAGAAGTTAGTAGATACTTACCGTGTTTCCCCAAAAATAAGGCAGGGTCTTATATTAATTTTTGCTCCAAAAATGCATTAGGGCTTATTTTCAGGGGTTGTTTTATTTTACAGTCATGTCATCTTCTAGTTGCTGCACAATGATGCACAATGGTTGGAGGGTGGGGTTTCATGTAACTGGGGCTTATTTTGGGGGTAGGGCTTATATTATGAGCATCCTGAAAAACATACTAGGGCTTATTTTCAGGTAAGGTCTTATTTTCGGAGAAACAGGGTAGTACCAGTTTAAAGAAAGTCCAAATTGCTACTTTTGACAATGTACCTGTTCATTCAATAATCATTGTTCATTTGCATGCACCCAAGTCTCATCTCATAGTAATGGATGAAAGGAATCTTCATGGCACACTCATAGGTGGGGGGAATCATACAAACCAACAAGCCTTTAAGCCTCAAGTTCCACTGAACGGTTGGTAAAAGGAACCATAGATGTAGAGGAAGGTGGGAAAAGGAGGCATCATACATTGATACTTTGTTGCTACACATTCCACATGTGACCTCTGTAAATGTATATGGTTGTTTATATTTATATCATACCAAACAGCATATATACTGTACATCCTGAACAACATGACATGGGATTATAGAACCAATATCAAGATCTCATTAATTGGGGATTGGTCCTGGGAAATAATAGAGAATGTGCATGTCCTGACAATGTGCTCTTTGCCACTCCTATTTTGATAGAACTGATCTGTAAGAGTTTAGTGAACTCTTCTTTCTTTCTTTCTTTCTTTCTTTCTTTCTTTCTTTCTTTCTTTCTTTCTTTCTTTCTTTCTTTCTTTCTTTCTTTCTTTCTTTCTTTCTTTCTTTCTTTCTTTCTTTTGGGTACAAGAACCACTGGCATATGTATGATAGGCTGATAGCTTCTAAGAATGGCTTCAGAGTGTGCCTGTTCTAGAAAATGAAACTAGTCTTTTAGGCTCCCCATGGTTTAAACCAGAGTGGCACAAATACAGAAGGAGCTCTTGGCAGTTTTATTTGTTGAAGGCAATGTTCCAACAGTGTGTCTATAAGTGATTGGAAGCAATCTACTGAACCAATGGGAATTGTCATCAAGATTACAAAGAATTTCATTACATCTATAGAAATGTGTCCATCAGAGTAACAATACACAATAAGCAAAGATATGTCCATACCTGACATATTTGGAAGGGCAACCAAGGTATTCTACCCTCAGAGTTAGAGAACTTATCAGCAGATAGTCTGATTTATGATGCCTTCGTCTCAGCAGGCATGTGCTCAAAAAGCTGCAGCAATATACCACTAACTAGAATAGGCAATACTTTGGTCTGGGTTTTTATTAAAACTTTCCAAAAATCTATGAATTCCATAAATTAGATCTTTAGAATTTGCAAGAAGCAGTCCTCTGAATTTGAGTCAATTTCTTCAAAGATTCTTTCTCTCACACATCTAAACCTAAAAATCTGCCTTTTCCTCTGATATGTTTTTAGCTTTAAGTGCTTACTGAACTACTACCATGGGAGTGAGTTTCACAATTCAGGTGCCACTAGTCTTCATACCTATTAAAAACCAAAATTGAATCCTTAGAGAAAGTTGTTGAAAAAAAGAGAAAGTCTGAAAATGCTAAGCCATTCTCAAATTATGTCAGAGAACAGAATTAATTACAAGTAAGTTTGTTATATGCAACGAGTAATTAGATTTTTTTTAGTTATATGAATGCTTAGGAGTTGCTTAGGTGTAATCAGTAGTATCTACTCACTTTCAAAAGTTCCATTTAAATGGAATGTAAACTAATTTTGGAGGTATATTGATATGAATTAGGGCTTTTTCTTATCAGAGCCAAGTGGCAAGGGAATTATTCGTTGATTTTTTTTTCCTTTTCTGAATTTCTACATCGTACAATATCAGAACTAGCCACTGACTGGATTCAGGAGTTTTTCTCTGCAATTTTTTCCCCAGAAAGTGGTAACAACAAGAGAATGTGCTGATGATGATGTGCAGCACAAATGTTTGTCTACACGATTGGAACAGCTACAATTATAAGTAGAGATGGGGACGACTCACCATTTTGGCTAGTTGTCCCACTTTGTGAGTGAAGCATGAAGTTGCCCCCATGAAGTGATGAATAATGAAGTTATTTGTCGATTTGTGGGGTGTATATTGAAATAAAACCAACTCTTCCGCCCCCCTCAACCCCCCAGCCCCACCCACACCATTCTGCCTACCAGCCACCGATCAATTGATAGGCGGTGGGTAGGCAGCCACCCAACCCCACAGCCTACCCCACCCCTTCCTCTCCCTACCTTAGCCCCCACCCCCACCAACACCCCCTTGCTATTAAATAAACCCATCATTCTGCTACCGGCCGCTGATCACCTGATTGGTGGCCGATACGCATCCACCCCCCACACAGCCACTGAACCCCACAGTTTATCTCCCATTACATTCCTTTACTACCTTAGAAAAAAAAAACCACTGAGACCCCCTTCCTATTTTTTTTAAAAAACAACATTCTGCCTATTGGCTGCTGGTTAGCTGATTGGTGGCAGATAGGCAGCCACCCCCGCACAGCCACCCAACACCACAGCCTACCCCTCACCCCTTCCTCTCCCTATCTTAGCCTCCACCCCACCCCACCAACACCCTCCTACCCTAATCACCGCTGCCGAGGTCTCCTTCTGGCCTCCCAGCCATGGCATGTAAAAAGACTAAGGGAATCCAGGTTGCCCTTTGCAAAGATGGTAGCTGCAGCTTCCCTATCCTAAATGAAGCAGCAGCTGCCATCTTTGCAAAGGACAGTCAGTTGATCGGCGGCCGGTAGGCAGAATGGGTTGTTGTGAAATTTTTTTAGGTAATACTAAGGACGAAAATGGGTAAGTATCCATCCCTTCTTATTTGTGGGGGTCTCTGAAACCCACAAATATGAAGGGATGAATATTTAACAAATCAGCTGTTTTCATTGAAAAAGCTGATTCATTTTTATATTTGTCCCCATCTCTAATTATAGAATTAATGTGGCTGTTGAGACATTGGCATTTCCTTTTTAAATGCAAAGTTCTGAATTCTCAGTACTGATGGGTTTGAATGAAGTTGCTGGTTAATTCAGATATGAACCAAAAAGAATTTATGGCTGTAAAGGTGAAACTGAGGCTCTCTTGATTCTGCCAGTGCTGGTTGGAGGTGATAAATCCTGGCTAGAGATGAGCATGAATCAGAAAAATGATGATTCATTTTGATCTATGATTTGTCAAGGTTGATGAATCACAAATACAAATTTATGCTTTTTTTCTGATGAACCAATGAATCATTCATCAATTCATTTTTATTTAAAAACGCTATAAAATGGCCTCCAAGCACCTAGAGACACCAAAATCACAGTGAAGTTTTCTATGACACTCCTCTACAATCCCTCCAGGTTTGGTGAAGATTGGATTTCAGACTTCTACATTACACAACCACAAAGTGGGTCTCCCCTGGAAAGTGCCCTTTAGCAGTTGGCTTGAGGAAACCCATCTTCACCAAACTTGGAAGAATTGTACAGTAGAGTCATGGGAAGCTTCTCTGTCATTTTGATATCTCTAGGTTCCTGGGGGAAAACTTTCCTGGGGGGGCTCTTTGTGGATGTATAATATGGACATCTGAAACCCAGTCTTCACCAAACATGGAGGGAATGTAGAGGAGAGTCAGAGGAAGCTTTCCTGCAATTCCGGTGTCTCTGGGTCCACAGGGGGCCATTTTATAGCCCAACCAATAAAAATTTGCTAAAAATTCATTTGTATTCGTCAGGGGCATTGGTTTGCATGAATGCAAATCAGTGAATTAGCAAGTTTTCAATGAATTTGCTGATTCATTTTTTAATCCATGCCCATTTCTAATCCTTGCTGACATAGGGTAATGCCTATATTAGCAACAGAGAGAAATCTAGTCTGGGTTGCTTGAGAATGGTTTGGAGTGGTGGAGCTTGATTAGGTCACTCCTTCTGTTCACATAGAAATCACTCCTGGAGCTTCTCTCATTATCAACCAGATGTTGGTGTTAGATCTCCATGTGGTTGCGACGTGTCCCACCCCTTCTCATTCCTTGTCTCCTGCTTTCTGTTTTGCAATAGCTGTCAGCCAGTTGGGAGAAAGCCTACAGTACTTCTGTTTGCTTGTGGCTGGTCTCTCAGATTCAGAGTAAAATTGTGATGCCAGCATGTAACATTTGTTCATTTTCAACATGCAATTATATCAGATAATGCAATAAGCGCATGAAAATTGACCCTTTTATTTTAAAAAAATCAAGTATTTTGTATGTAATTCAATGAAACAATGTCAGGATGTATGTCTTATCTCGGGCTTCAGAGGTCTGAGCTAAATGAGATGTCTCATGTGAAACCACAGCAGTCCTTCAGAAAGCCACTTTTCCTTTGATAGTCTTTTATTTCTTTGTCAATAGGAACAACAGCACATTCATATTCTATTTTTATCCCCCAAAGTTATAAAATATCCAGGAGCAGCAGGAAAGCATTGAATCAGGACAATGTCAACATATCTTGAATGGAGTGAGAAGGAACTGGGAGCAGGTTTTTTTCCTGTTACATACAGGAAAAGAAAAAGGAAATGCTTTAAAAAATAAGATTTATAGTGACCCTACAAATTAGTCAAATGTCCTCTAATCAACAACCGATCTCTTACATTGAATGTATCCTTTTAAGCTGTGGAGAGAAAAAATGTTCCAGTGCCCAAATTTGCATTCAGTTCTTCAAAAATACTCATATAGGAGAGTGGAATGCGCTTCTATGTCCATGATTCAAAACACCAGGAAAGGGCTCAAGACTGCAATATTGTTCCCAGACTGGTAACAGGAGAAAGGATGCCAAGCTTTTTATTGCAAAGGCCAGCATCAGTATTGATGGGAATAAAGGCTAAGGGAATCCAGGCTGCCCTTTGCAAAGATGGCATCTGCAGTTTCTCTACCCTAAATGAAGCTGCAGGCACCATCTTTGCAAAGGGCCAGTCTCACTTTTTACACGCTGTGGCTACAAAGGCCTGATGGAGACCTCAGCAGCAGCTATTAAGGTAAGGGGGTGTCAGTGGGAGGGGGGCTAAGGTAGGGAAAGTAAGAGGATGTGGGTTGGCTGTCTGTCTATGTGTGGGGGCTGGGTATCAGCTTCTGATTAGTTGATCAGCGGCCGGTAGGCAGAATGGGCTTCTGTGCCATGTGGTAAACTCTCCTGGGGGGGGGACCCAGTTTGGTGAATAACTTGGGTGTCCAATATCCAATCTTCACCAAAGTTGTCAGGCGTGTTGGGGAAAGACATAGGAAGCTCCATTGTGATTCTGGAGTATCTAAGTACCTGGGGGAGCTTTCCTGGGGTGCCCTATTTGTGATTACATAACTCAGGGGTTTTTATCCAATGTTTACCAAACATTCAGGAGTTGTGGGAAAGTATCATAGGAAGCTTCCCTGCAAATTGAGTGTTTCTAGGTGGTTGGGGGACAACATTATAGCTATTTAAATTGCAGATAATTGACGGATCGATTCATGAATTCGTCGAAGAATATTCGTATATGTTGATCTGTTAACCTTGATGAATAATGGATCAAAACAAATTGCCATTTTTTAAGTTTGTCCCCATCTCTAATCATAATCATTCCCACTGAAAAGACTCTTCTGGAGTTAATTTTTCCTTGATGACAAACATATGGAGGGACAAAAGGGAGCAGGTGTGAAATTGTCTTCACTAATACAGAAAGCTTTCGCAGTTTGGTGAATTTTCTGTTGGTATGTCAACCATTTCATAGTCTTTCCTTGGAAAAAAGCACACATAAAATGAGTATTTTCTTCAGGATGCTAATCATTCTAAGCTTAACGGTAATGATATTTAGTGCTTGTACAATGTTTTATAATTTTTCAGTCCCCTGAGCCAGTGTGCATAATCAGTCACCAGCATTTTTTGTGGAACTGCAATTAGCATACATAAATTTCTATATCCATATTATATGGGTTTTCAGAACACTGGAGGGCTTTTGTGCATTGGTGAAAAGGTATCATTATTATTATTACTATTGGGGGAAGGGAGCTATTTCTTCTGTTGCAGTAAAAACAAATAATAGTGCCATCTGAAAGAATAGTACTGGGCATTGTTATTGTCATTGTCATTGTCACCTACAATTTCTCCAAAGGGCTAAATAGCTAACTCTATCTTACACACACACAATTGTATAGCTAAGATAACTCTTTTTTTGAAAAATAAACTGAACAGCATGATACTACCTGGCAAGTTCCTGTCTAATTCTTTTCCTATTGGTTGCTTGTTATTTGGTTTTGGGGTTTTGTTTTGTTTTTGTTTTTGTTTCCATTTATAGCTGCTTTTCAAGCTTGTTTTGTCCCCACAAGGATTTCCAATACATATTTTCCCTCATAGTTATACTTCTGGAAGCCTATAAGGGAAAGAGGTTTTAACTGAAGTCCATTTTTAGCTATCTCCACTGAAAACCTCGCCCTCCATAGGTTGCTTTTAATTGAAACAAAAACCAAAGCAAGAAGCAAAAACACCAGCAACACTGTTGTATTGATTGATGGACTGATTGCATCTAATCTTTTTTTTCTGCCCTGAGGTTCTGTACATCATGTTTTAACACTTAATCTTCTCAGTAATACTGTGAGCTAGTTTAAGGTGATAAGAGATCATGAGTGCCATAAAGTCAACCAGTATGATTCATAGGAGAAACAGTAATTTGTACTTAGCAATTCTTAAGTTCAGCTCTCTATGCTCCATAGTTTTATTTTCGTTATGTGCTGTCAAATCATCTCTGACTTATGGCAACCTTATGAATGAGTGACCTCCAGAAAGTACTGTCATTCTGGAGGTCACTTACTGCCCTCCTCAGCTCTTGCAATCTCAAGCCTGTTGCTTCTTTTATGACAGTGGTTCCCACCCTTGGATCCCTAGGTGTTCTCACTACATTTCTCTTTGAAGACATAATCAAAGCTAAGTGTGCACTTTACCTTTTTAAAGTCCCCCACTCACTTATTTTTCTAGTGGTTGCTTTAGGAAGCTGATTAGAACTTTCCTAATGATGGATGGTGGGTGGTGGGAAGTAAAAGCAAAAATAAAACAGATTCAAACTCCTGCTTTGAATACCACTGGTGGTGTCTTTCTGTCCTCATTACCCCATTCACTCATTGACCTGGCCTTGCCATTTGTGTTTCGTCATTTGTAGGAACAGAGTGTTCACACAGAATAAGTATCATCACAAATTTGCACAAAGATCATGTTGGACAGTTACCAAAGGGGCACAAGGTGGAGCATCTTCAATGTGTGTGGCCTTTGTTTTGGTACAGAATAGGGCCCAGAGCAGGTTAGGGAACTATGCACAACCCTGATTATTGTTGTTGTTTATGTTTGTTTTTTGGCTGGTTTTAACAGTTGTTGTGTTTCTTGAAGGCATTACAGATTTAATAACAGATTGTGTAAAACTAAGAGCATGGGGTCATATATATGCCTGCTTGAACGTAAATGCCACTGAGTTCAGTGGGAATTATTCTAGGTAAATGAATACAGGATTGCAAAATCAATATCTAAATGGAGATGCTAGAACTCAAATTTGTCTAAGTCATGAGGATGTGTTCTTATGCCAGTTATTACTTGTCCAACTTTGTATGGCAAATACTGGAATGTTTTTAGTAGGAATATCAAAGAATTGTATAAATGTTTAAAAGCACTTGCTTTCTAAGTATTGCTTTACTCATCCTAAACTGGAGAAAGAAAAGAATTTATAAATTGTAGCTGGAGAACTCAATGTGATCCTATTGAGCTACTGTATGTGGAGAAATCCAGGGCTACTTGTAATACTAAGTTCAGTGTAGAAAATTCTGTTTTTCATGAGCAAGAATCTCACATAGGTGCTTGGATCATCTGCGTTACCCATTGCCTAAAATCTCAAAGCCAGAAAGGAGGTCTTCCTAATGTGTATCCCAATCTGCTATGTTAACATGTTCAGCTGTATTTACAAGGGAATCATTACATCCCTGATTCATTGGTGTGGATCATCTCACACAGCTGCGGAAGGTGGGATCATCAAGGCTTTGCACACTGTGGCTGCATAATTAAATCTATTTTGAGTTGTTGAAGTTTTGTCAGTATAAAAGATAAGGGAAATAGGCCATCTTTTATTTCACAGGTCTTTGAGTTTGAAGTTCTCTTCTCTCCCCTTTTTGTATTCTGGAATAGTCTTTCTTTTCTTTGGGTTCTGACTCAGCTTAGTTTACTAAATCTTTATGAAATATTAGAATTGCATGTGTGTGATTTTGGAAGAGTAAATTATTTATGGGCATCGAGTAAATAGATCACTCAATTAAAGTGCTGCATAACCCTTCCAGGTCACGGTTGTTGATATATCCCCTCCGTTTGTGGGATTTCTTTTTAATGGACATCTCTAAGTGCACAGATAACATAATGGGCTCAGGGATGAAACAGGACAGAATGTCTCCCAAAAGGGATGGTCAAGCCCAATCTGTATGCCCTTTATTTAAATATATAGCAAGTTGGAGCATTCTTCTACATCACTATTTATTAGCCAACAGTTATCATTCCAAGGTCTGAAAATTTAAAAACATAACAGCAACATTTTAAGGAAAAAAACTATTTAGTTCCAATTTCTCAAAAGATATTTTAAAAGTTCATTCAGTTACTTTTCTTTCAGAAAAGCATCTGCATGAGGCACAGCTTCATCTACTATATTCCTATCTTTGAAGTCTTTAGAAAATTACAAAACAAAATCCAAAATGTGCATGCTGGTAATACATATATTAGGACTTACTGCAATTCCATAATGGTGTGCAAGTTTTTGAGTTCACCTGAACTCTATTCATCTTGGTGTTAATAAACAATGTGTGTGTCCGTGCACGTGCATGCACGTGAGCAGGGGGGAAGGGGTTGAATAAAAAATTGGCAAAATATTTTAACTATGAGATATAGTACCATGAGTTCTGCATCTAAAATCAGCCATCAAAAATAAACTGGATGAGTCAGTGGCAGATGTGCAGATATCACTTTATATCACCTAATGATGGCTACGGAGATGGAGAGAAAAGGGTAACTATCTCTGAAAACACAAAATTGGCTGCAACTCAGAGGTCTGACGAGTTTAATTAGAATTTTAACAACGTAGTCATACCTTCATTGTCAGGAAAGAGGAATTAGCAACAAATAACTTGTTATCTAATGAGTTACTTCTAAGCTTTGCATATGGCAATGAGCTGTGAGCTAGAAATCTGCCATGTTTCTGTCTCAAAATAAGGTGGTAGATTGTGAATCTATTTCATTTTACACTTATTTCAACCAAAATTCAATAAAGCTCAGGTCCTCAAATTTAGTCTGATCTCTTTTGACTACACATAATAAGTAGAGATGGGGAAATATTTTAAAAATAGCAATTTGTTTTGATCCATTATTCGTCAAAGTTAACAGATCAATGAATATGAATATATGAATATTCTTCAACGAATTGATGAATTGATCTGTTGATTCATCTGCACTTTAAACAGCTATAACATTGGCCACCAACCACTCTGAGACACCCAATTTGCAGAGAAGCTTCCTCAGACACTTTTCCACAACCCCTTAAAATTTAGTGAATATTAGATCATCAAACCCTGAGTTATATAGTCACAAAGAAGACCCACAGGAAAGCTCCCCACAGGTATATAGAGACTCCAGAATCACAATGGAGCTTCTTATGTCTTTCCCCAACATGCCTGCAAACTTTGGTGAAGATTGAATATCAGACATCCAAGTTATACACCCACAAATTAGCCCCCCCCAGGAGAGTTTACCACATGGCACATAAGCCCATTCTGCCTACCGGCCACTGATCAGCTGATAAAAAGCTGATATGCAGCCACCCCACACCCACAGCCAGCCACCCCAACAGTGTACCCCCCTACTTTCTTTCCCTACCTTAGCCCCCACCCCACTCCCACTGACATCCCCTTACCTTAATAGCTGCTGCCGAGGTTTCCATCAGGCTTTTTTTTTAATACAAAGGATGAATAAGAACGGGTAAATATTCAACCCTTCGTATTCGTTGGGGTCTCTGGAACCCACAAATATGGATTGACGAATATTTAACGAATTGGCTATATTCATCGGAAAAAGCAATCCGTTTTTATATTTGTCCCCATCTCTAATAATAAGGCATGGTTTGCTATAGGCCACATGAAATATTGAGGTTTTGCTGCTATAGCTTCCACATGTTCTCAGAATAGTTGTGCCTTAACATAAAGTTTCTCAGTACCAGAATCAATAATAATAATAAAAGGGTGACATAACAAAGAAAGAGCAAGCATTGAAATATAAGTTAAATCAAACACAGAAATATCAAATTCATTTGAAATCCTTGAGAAAACGTCCACATTGTCTGTGCAAAAGAATGACATACTGGTAGAAGGCTGTTTATCTTGTTTTCCCTTTATTTTTTTTACCCAGATAGAAATTATTCCTCTGTAGTTATTGATCTGTTTTCTCTAATTTTTCATATGAAATTCACAATATTGAGACATTTTCTCTCCAAATAATCATTTCATTTCAGAGATTATTTCCATGGTGAAGGCTATAAATACTAGAGGTGTTCTGAGAACCTGCTACTCAATCCCAACAAACTCCAAGAGTTTCAGAGCTTTTTGTTAACACAAAATTCCAGGAGAGTTGTTGTTTAAATCCCTTGGTCAATTGACACACATTTTCATCTAGGTGCTATGCTAGGATTGAAAATAGTAACTCCCTCCTCCCTAGACTGTTGTTACAAACACTGCAGCCAGCTATTTTTCTGTCTTCACAAATCCCTTTCAGTTTGTTTTTGGAAAAACTGAGTCATTGTCTCCATAATGTTCCAGATTATGTAGTTCTCCTTCAGAAAAAGGCATTTCCCCCCTATATCTTGTTTTAGTGAAGGCCACATTTTTTTAAAAAAATATTTATTTATGTTTTTAATAAAACAACATCACCTTTTGGTATGGTAATGATGTGGCCTGCAGAAAGTCTGGGGATAGGAAATGGACTCCAATTCCTCCAGAGTTGCCCATCAGTTACACATTGTATATAGTCATTTTTGTAGTTCAGTCACTTTTGTTCTTATATTTCAACTATACATAAACTAAACAAGTGCAATAACCCTTAGAGTTGGACTACAACAGAGTAGATACATAGAAATCCATGGGGCTTAAATTTATCATGACTAAAATGTCACAGATTTCAGTGAGTCTATTACCAGTCATACTAGACTTAATCCAATGTGTATGTGTTTCAAACCTAGCATGTAGAGCACATACTGGTCAAAATTCTGTTGCTTAACACAGTAATTCACACTAGAGTAGACCCATTAAATCAATGGAATTTATGGAGGAATTCACTCACCAAATCCCCACTGATTCAATGGGCCTACTGTAGTGTGGCTTACTATGCTCAGCAACAGGATTTTGGCCACTAATGAGTACCTAGAAAGAAAGTGGTAAACCAAAAAAGTGTTATTATAGCAAAAGTACAGATGAGGTCAGTTTACTGTGAGATGACAGCACTGAAAGTGATAGTAGAATATAGATCTTATGGTTATATTTTTAGAGGAAAAAAACCATAGTCATTATCAAAGCTACACATGAAGCAAAAGCTTGTGTTTTCATCTATCCTCATTAAAATTCAATAGCAAGAGATACAAAGGTGATTTACTAGCTCGTATTCCTCCTTTTTACTAAGTAGAAATGTAAATATTGTATAATGAGGGCATTTGAAAAAAAAAGAAATTCAAAAGATTGATTTTTGCATCATCATCAGCAGTGTCTTAAATAGAAATTATATTCCCGAGAAAGCAAATGAAGTCATTTACATAGGCATTTGATATATTAACGTGTTACTGACACAACTTCCTAAATCAGGATCTGGTATCCCTGGATTGTTGTAATTTATTTCTGTGCTATGTTATGGCCAGAAAGCATCAGTCTGCATACAAGATGACCTACATACAAGGGCTAATAGGAAGAATTCAAATCATATTGTCAAGTATAACTTGCAATATATTTTAAACAACAATACCGAAATTATCATTTAAGTTTCATTTTAGCTTTCCAGACCCATAAGATAGATGTGATACTGCATTGTTATTTGAAATGTTGAAAATAATGCCAGGCACTTGACCCAAAAATGTTGGGACAAAATGTCTCCAAACATAATCTACAGCTTTTTGTCTCGGACATTGGTTTTCTTATTTGGTTTTAGACAGTGTGACATATTGGTATAAAAATTTCTCATACCATTTTTCAGCAAACCATGACATCACAAAGCAGGATTGATGTACTTTTGTTGTGAAGAAGTTGAGCCAATTCAAGGGAAGTCTTATAATTCTGAATGGCTTGGGTCCATGTAACCCAACTTCTAAACCTAGAAATAGTTAAAACTCTAATTTTAAACTTATTAATTCTCACTACCATAAGGTTACGGACGTGGTGGCACCGTGGGTTAAACCACAGAAGCTTCTGTGCTGTAAGGTCTGTACATATTCAGCTGTAAGATCGAATCCACATGATGGAGTGAGCGCCCGTTGCTTGTCCCAGCTCCTGCCAACCTAGCGGTTCGAAAACATGCAAATGCAAGTAGATAAATAGGTACCACCTCAATGGGAAGGTAACAGTGTTCCGTGTCTAAGTCGCACTGGCCATGTGACCACGGAAGATTGTCTTTGGACAAACGCTGGCTCTATGGCTTGGAAATGGGGATGAGCACCGCCCCCTAGAGTCAAACACGACTGGACAAAAATTGGCAAGGGGAACCTTTACCTTTACCTTACCATAAGGTTACCCTTTGTGTTCACACTTGTCAAAAAACAGCCATGACAATTGCTTTGTGTTTTGGTGAGAAGTGGTTAATGAATGAAAACAGGAGTTAGCTTCTCAAATTTTCTCTTGCTCTGTGTCACTTTGTGAATGGTATTGAGCCCAAGAAGGTATCCTATAGATAATCTTGACTGTATCCATTGGTGTTATGAATATCCCAGCTGCCCTTTGATATGTAAACCTTGGTGTCCTTTTCCCTGCTGGCAATGTGGACACACATTAAGCCATTTCCTGGCATTCTGAATTGTGTATGCATAAGCACAATATCCCACATTCATTAAGTAGAGAGATTTTTTTTTGTTTTGTTTTTTTGGAAGAGTTGAGTAAAATCCTGTGAGGGTGTGGAGACAACATGGCAAAATATCTCTTTCCATAGGACTGTCACTGTGGCACTTACTTTAAAGCAAGCCTGTTTTTGACTTTTCAAATAAAACCTGTCTTTTGACAGTTTCTGTGACCTTTCATTGTTCTCCAAACATCTCTTGTCTCTCCCACAAAGCTGCAACAATGTATCAACTTTGGCATGATCTTGGGGGTAACCCTGTAGTCACTGTTTTATCCTTTTGAAAGACCTTTTTAGAGGATCAATGTTTCAGCCCTGCAGCCTGGATTCCTTCCAAATTAAAAAAATGTGGGGCCAATCATTTCTTTCAAGATAAGCAAAATTGGTCTTTTCAATTTATTTGATCTTCTTTACATCATGTTTAAGGTTGCTTCTTTCTCCACATGGAGTAAAACAGGTTTGCTTTGAAAATAAATTATAACTTAAAAACCTTTTGCCCACACCTCCCAAAATTTGGCTCAGAGCAAAAGCAAATTGCCTACAACATCTATGCCAAATTTGGTGCTAGCCCAAAGTCACGTTTCATAGTTATATTTTTTTTTTGTTTGGGCTATTTTTAGAATTGCCTTGTAGAATATTGATTTACTCTGCCAGCACAACAGCACTGCAGTCTCATGCAGTGATAATTTAAACTTTACTGATGATGTTCAACAGGTTTCTGCCAAAAATGCTCTTCTCATTTCTTCTCACATACTGTTTTTCCATCTTCTGCCAGTAGTCTTTCATTCTGCTTGTACAATGGTAGTTTTTCTCACTGCTATGTGTGCAGCCATTTCCCTTTAGTGTTAGTCATTCTTTGTATTCCTTTACCTCTTAACAGCATGAATTGATGAGAGCACCACCTGAGCCCCAAGGTCATTCACCTTCCTGCCCAGAGCTTTGTAGTCAGATGTAATCTAATTCATAGCTTTGCTTAAACCTGTCATTTGGTCCCATGTGGATGAAGAAGATGAAGTAATCATCAGTATTGACAGTCTATCCTTCACATCTTAGATATGTGTATTTGGGATGACAGTATTTTTCTTATATTACCTGGATAAAGCCCCTGTATAGTTTTCAAAGAAAGTTAGTACAACAGTAAGTATGAAGAAGATTTTGTATGTGAGACAAAAAAAGAAGAAGAGAACTTCAGAGGAAAATTGTCTCATTCAGTTGTATTATTTTTAGAGTTACCACTCTGCATTCTAGTTTTATTGTTTAAGCAACTGGATATTTCCTCCTTGGACCTCCTTTGTTGAAATAATCCATTTGTGTTATCCCTTCTTGGAAATAATTGAAACTTTAAAATAGATTATTTAAGAGAGAAAATCTATTTCAAAAGAAACTTTTGCCTAATTTAAATCTGTTTGACTTTAGTAATGAGAGCAATAGATTAACTTAAAATATTAGAGAGACAACATTGGATATTGAATTTCTCTTAAAGTGCTAACGAACGGCTAGTGTTTGTTCCACTAGATCACCTCTTTTTAAAAATGCTCCATCCTTCAAAATAGCTGTAGAACCAAAGAAGAATTATATGTGGATGAACTGTTGACCCTCAGCAGAGGCTTGCACTTCAGCAAATTCTGCCTCTTATTCAAAAATTGCATGTTCTATATATATATTTGATGTTGAAGAATAGTTCCTTCATCTTTCTCAACCTTCTCCAGTTGTAGCCTTTATACATCTAGCTCAAAGAAACCATTTCCTTTCTTAAAATTGCTACCATCATTATCTGACGATTGGCTGATTTATCAAAACTATTATTTTTGGTTGGTTGACTGGCATGCTGTCACAATGAATGCCTGTAATTGCTTGTTGATTTACTTTAATGGGATGATGACATGTTGCAGTGAGTCCTTCAAAAAGGTTACCTTCTTTTGTATTGGCTCATTCTCTGAATAGTGGTCCACAGTGCATATTTGCCAGATATTTCAAGACTTACTGTTCATCTTCAAGAGTACTGCATCAAAATAAATTTAGGATTACACTAAAGAAACAAAAGAACAGTAGTTGGAATCAAAGGATAAAAGTAAGAAATAATGATCAATGAAAAACCACACATGGTAGTGGCAAATTTTCCTGCAAATACCAGAAAAAAATGAACCAGTCACAGCTTTACTTCCATCCTCTGTGAGTTTGCAAGTCAACATCTGTGGCTTGTTCCATGTTCTAAAAAGATGAAATATATAAGTCAAAGATCAGGCCTTATGTAAAGCAGCAACAAACCCAGAGAAGCATGTTAATGCAGTCACACCACCTCTAGTTCATATCTTTAAAGCACTGAAAATCTAAGAAAGAAGCATGTTTACAATGGACTGTGATGGAAGCTTCAAAGCAGAATTGCATCTCAATTTTATATGCAACAACTACTTAGTTGTTTCTCTGGACCAAATGCTTGAACATGGACTATTGGAACATTTTGGTTTAATTTTATAGACCTTTAAAGTTTATTTAATTTGCTGCTGCAGCTGCTATAAGAAGGAGTAATATGTATCTGCCTTTTCATAACATGAACAATGATATTTGAATGGAATACTTACCAATCATCATATGACCAGATGGGCCAGATGTAATCACTCACATTGATCATAAGGTGATGATTAATGATGGAAAAGTGATTGAAAATTCAACAACAAAACACATCTTTTGAACCTCTTCAGGCTCACTGTGAATAGAAACACAACTTACCTCAAGATCTGAAACACATCTGAGGCCTACAGGGTATTTGGACAAGTAAGGCATGCAATGAGGCATTGTACACTTAAATTTGAATTATTTGACATGTGAATTGTAAGAATGATTCCAAATTTAAAAAATACAAAGATGCTTCAGTCTTTGAGGGTCGATAAAATGCATAAAGGCACATTCTAGAAAAATGTAACATACTTCTATACATACATATATTCCAATGTAAGAATGAAGTCTAACAACTTGACAATGTGAGCCCTGCCAGCCCCAGCTTGGTTAGCAGGATGTCCCTTCTCCATCCTGTGATCCATATATTCCAAACCAGCAGGTTGAAACAGAACACGGTTCATTGAATTTAGGAGGGGGGTTAACAACCATTACTGTTCTTTAGTCCTTGTTCCCAGCACTCATTCAACATCTTTTTTTAACAGTCTCCTGCTCCCACCAATTCCACTCACTGGGAGGGAAAATGTCTGCCCAAAGAGTTCAGTTTTCATCACTGGACTCCCTATCAGGAAAGCATGTGAAACCCCAACCCAGGTCTCCCCTGTCTCCAGACAGCCCCTGACCATGAGGTACACCTGCAAAGTGGGCAAGTGCAGGAAGAACTTTCTTTTGGTGAGCCACTCATGCCCAGTTCTCAGGGTCCTTCTCTCCAGACCTCTTCTGCTGATGGCACTCTGGCTGTCTCCTCCTGCACCAACATCAGCCTTGTGTGGAGCCTCACTCTCCCACCTTCTGCACTCGCTTCCTTTCATGCTCTCTCCAATAAGATAGATGGACAAGGTGCCTGGAATTTTCATATTTTTCCCCTCCTTCTTAGGTAATCTCAACTGCACCAGAAGCTCTCTCCAGGGGTGTTCCTTGTAAATGTAGTTCCACTCCCTTGGGGGTTCCAGCTCTTCTTCTGGTGAAGATTCTGCCCAGAATGTTCCTAATCAATATTCTTTAGCATCTTTCCAGTCACCTTCCTTTGGGGTCTTCCTCCCTGGGCTCCCTAGGCACACCTTCTGTCTCTTACCTGGGATTGGTCCTTGATTCATTCCCTGCAAACTCCACCAGAGATCTTTTTTGTTCCTTCTTGGTATCACAGTCCAAGGTATCACAGGCAGCCTATCACCATGGATAAGGGCACCAGAACCTATCCACCACACAGGGTATTAAATCCAAAGACACTCACTGCACAGCTGGCCATGACCAAATGGAGGCAGGAGCACCAGGCTGGGAGCCAGGTCATAGGACCCAGAGCAAGGAGCCAGAACAAGACACCAAGATCAAGGAGACCAGCAGAAGCAAGCAGGGACCAAGGAAGGGGCAGGAACAGGAATAGGGGCAGGAACACTGGAGTCCTGACACAGAGATGTCAGAGGCAAGCAGAGGCAAGGGCCGGGGCCCTGAAACACAGGGACTCCAGAGCAGCAAGGCACAGCACGGTTGAAGACCTTTGTTGCTGAGGCAAGTTCTGTGAGGGAGAACCACTTCTTAAATAGGCCTTTCCTCCAGGTTTCCAGGTGAGCCTCAAGGAAGACCCTTGGAGAGAGCAGCTGCTACACAGGCCAGGGCCTGAGTCTGCAAACACAACACCATTCCTGCATCAGGTTGGCCTTGATCCTGCAGCTGCCAGGGTGGTGTGGCCTAGCTCGTGACACTTGGATTCCTCACCCTTCTCCAAGTCTGTTTGGGCCCCTGCCTTCTCTCTCCTTGGGGTCTCCTCCCATTCCTTCTCCCTGGCAACGGGACAGCCTTTATATCTGCCATATGCTGGGGTAGAGCAACTCTCCCCTCTCTCTTAATGGGCACCCTCCAATCCCCAAGGCTGATAGGACAACATAGGCCTCTGTTTGGGTTCTGCCTTCCCAGGAGGAACACATGGTGGTCCCTCCTCCTTTGTCTTCCCTCGTGAGAGGCCCCTTAGTAGACTCCATGGGAGACTCAGTGAGGTGCGTAGGCTTGCTGGCATGGACATTATTGTACCTGTTCTCCTCACAGACACTAAACAAGGTCAAGTAAAAACTGCAAATGGGATTTGGAGAAGGAGAATAAAATTGAGACTGAGAGATTTTCACATCCCTAGTGCTGATAGCATCTAGGTAAAGATTGCCAAACTGACATCAGTTAAATGCATCCATAATGGAATATGTAATAGTGATGGAAAATCTGTCAGTTTTGTTTGTGCCCAGGATCTGGACCGATAAATCTGTCAGTTGTTATTTCTTCTACATGCACTTTGTTTGAACTTGGCTAAAATTCAAAGTAGAGTTAGGCTTGCTTTACACCCATTGATTTCAACGGATTTAAGTATGCTTAACTTTGCTTTGGATTTAGGCCCCTTTAGTTCTTTCCATCTGGAATATAAAGACATTTGCAAACTTCTGTAAATCTTTTTCAAATTAAACTGATACTGCACACTCAATCTTACATCCCTAGTGTATAGATTAGATGCAACAATTAAGCTACCCAAATTAGGCTGAAACCTATTTTGTCCCATTTTTTAGACCCCCATTTCACTGTATGTCATTTTCACACCCCTCAATATCTAGAGAAAGGAAAATCTTCTTTACTGGCCATTCCACACTTGGCACACAGTTCAGAGACAAAAGCTATCACAAATTATATGTATTCCCTCACAAAGGGTTAGATATACGTCTGATTTCTAAAGCCCTAGGATGAATGTAGCCTGACATACTCCAGATTCACTGTGATTTATGTACATCTCCTATGGATCTTGTCTTCAGCAAGAAAAATATAGTCCCATGAAGAAAAATGCTGTGCATTTATGTACTCCTGACTCAGATGTGACATTGCACCATACATCCACATCCCTCTAAATTATGGAATATTTAAACTGACAGATCTGATGTGGTGACAGGCAGACAAGACCAGGGGCACCTTTCCCCCCACTGCAATAGGTCACCTTTCACTGAACCTCTCTGACAGCTGGTGCACAACATTCACTGCTAGTTCTTCCTTATAAAGTCCCAGCAATGTCATGATTTAAGTCCGTTTTCCTTTTTCAACTATATGTATTCAAAAAAAGATGATAGGGAACATTATCTCATTTCATTTCAATTTTTAAGTCAGAACTGGCTTAATGGCACGTGATTATTAATACATAGAAAACATATAGGTATGTAAGTAAAAATGATTTTGAATATACAAACCGGAATGAATATACAAACTGGAATGTTCTGACTGTTGCTTAAGAGCAAGAAGTTCCAAATAAGAGTTTAGATACAGACATTGTAAAATTACATCTTTATTATATAAGGCATGTCACATTGGCCAGAATCCTCTTGGATGCTGATGGAGCACAATAGGAAATATTACTGTTTGAAACATGGTAGCAGCTAGATAGACAATGATGTTTTGTACCAAACTGAATTACAGTACTTGTAAAATTAGAGACACAGAGGCAATTCCCCGCCCCACAAGATGCAGGTTAAAAATTTATATTTCTCTTGTGTCTAGTATCTATTTCTCAATAGACACTAGTGTTTGAGTTCTCTTTGAGGATTCCAGGCAGTTGCCACTTGGTGTGAGTCACTTTTTGTGGCCACAGTATATACATTGGGTGGTGAAGTACCCTTTGCACATCAGTTGGGGCCGCAATTTAGGCCATGGTGCTTGGGCCACATGTGGAATGGTAGGGGAGAGGAGGCATGATTGGGGACCAGCTGAAGGACCTGGTACCCCAGAGTATGAGCGAGGCTCCCCCTGAATTTTATTGTTTGTTCACCAGGGATGAAATGACTTGGCACAGAACAGACAGGTCACTAATATTATAGGTGATTGAGGTCTTGCAAGCCATACAGGACAAATTTCCAGCCGATAGTCTGATATGGTCAGGCATACCTCAAGATATGGTTTTGAAAGATTGATTGCAATCTTCAGTGCATTGACTGTGCAATACGTGGTGTGAATTGCGAAATAGCTGGGCATTAAAAGCTGGATTGGTAACACTCCTGGGACTGTGCAGCTTGGCCAAGGCCACACAGGCTGGCTGTTCTGCAATGCACAGTGAGGAACTGAACTCCCAGCCAGAAACCTAACTTACTGAGTATCCAGCAATACAAAGCTAGGTGGCATGGGACTATCCAATTTGATCTGCTATCTCAACCAAATATCAGTCCCAATCCCAGCAGGCACTTTTAGGGTATGAATGCCAGAGATTAATTCTAGTGTATGTGTCTAAAATTTAGCAAATGTAAGATTTGCATATTAGGCAAATTGCAATATTTTGCAACAATTTCTGGATTAACAGCAGAAAAGAAATCTACTCATCAACACAGCCTATGCACATTTAAAAATGGGTATTTCCACTTATCACAATGAGCAAACACTGCATCTTGGTTAGTTATTAATACAGAATTTTGGCACAGACACTTCTTGAGGCATTAGTTTGACTAATGTACTGGCAGGTTCCCAGGACAGCTACTATTATATTTACAATTCAAAGCATTAACATTGTAAAATAATTTTGTCAGCCTATTATAATACTAATATTTTAAGATCCTAACAGTACTATAGTGCTGTTTTTACTGATGTATTTTCATTTGAATATTTTAATTTCTACTAAACTCTTTTGGGTTTTGTTGTTCACAATTGTTCTTCTTCCATGAATTATGAACCTGGAGGATAGAGAAGTAGAAAGAGATGGCACAAGAGTAAGGATGCAATAAATAGTAACAAGCATTTTCATCCTCAATTATGCCTTTTTACGGGGGTGTTTCACTGTGATTAAAGGTAAAAGTTCCCCTTGACAATTTTTGTCCAGTCGTGTTCGACTCTATGGGGCGGTGCTCATCCCCAGTTCCAAGCCATAGAGCCAGCGGTTTTTTTGTCCGAAGACAATATTCCGTGGTCACATGGCCAGTGCGACTTAGACACGGAACGCTGTTACCTTCCCACCAAGGTGGTCCCTATTTATCTACTCGCATTTGCATGCTTTCGAACCGCTAGGTTGGTGGGAGCTGGGACAAGCGACGGGAGCTCACTCCGTTGCGTGGATTCGATCTTACGACTGCTGGTCTTCTGACCCTGAAGCACAGGCTTCTGCAGTTTAGCCCTCAGTGCCATCACGTCCCTTTCACTGTGATTGGGGGTGCATCAACACATTGCCACAATGAGAACCCCATTTTTAAAAATAAAAGAAAACCACTGTAAGATTTTTCTTTCTCCCTAAAATGAAAAGATTATCAGCAGCCCTGCAATTTTTCCCCTGCAAAATAACTTTGCATTTTGTGTAAAAACAACCTTACACAGTACACTTATTGTTTCATGGCTGTCAACACTGTTGCAACCAGAAAAAACATTTGGGTTTTTGCAAAGGACAGGGTACAAATAGAATTAAGTAGGATAAGTAAGTAAATAAGGCTCTTAAAGTGTTGAAACCATCAAGATATTCAAAGAAATACTGTTTCAAAACTGTACAGTATACTGTGAACATTTAAAAATGTCTGGTAGCCATGAAATGTCTTAATTGCCAATTTGTGGCTATTAGTTCCTCTTCAACCAAACCTGCTCATTCCTCCTTGCCATCTGCTATGTAACCCATGCTTAAAATAAACAAAAATGCTATTTTCTCAACCCCCAGCATCCTTTTCCCTAGGCTAAACAAGCCAAGTTCTTTTAATCTCGGCTCATAAGCTATACGGACCTATTAAAGTGTTAATGTTGCTATTGGAAGTTTGAATTATGCACTGGGAATGCTAATTAAACCAGCCAAATTATTTCATTTTCATGCACTTCAGGTGGGAAACAAAGTCACCTACAATATGTGACAATTAAACAAAAACCTAAGAAATGGGAAATCAATTGTGAAAAAAAATTAAACACATATATAACTATATGAAAAGCATTTTCCTTTGGATTTTACCATATCTTCATTAACAGGATTCCTGTGCTTTCACCGTTCCTTTGTGTAAATCATCCCCCCTTTTTCCACTACAAATGACCTTTGTTTAAATCATCCCCCCTTTTTCCACTACAAATGACCTTTGTTTAAATCATCCCCCCTTTTTCCACTACAAATGACCGCATGCAATGCAACATAAAATTAAAAAAATATATATAATCAAAATACAGTATAAACATGCTTCACAGTTATGTGGGTAAAATCCTAAAGTTTTATATCTCTGGGTGACATCAAGAGATTTCCTTCAACCAGAGCTGGTATGGAGCCAATGGGTGCCAATCAATGCCTGTTATATAAATCAGGAGGACTGATTGTATAAAGAGATTTGTTGCTAGGAAGATTATAGAAGCTTTTGGACAGAAAGGGATTGCTGGTGCCAGGCACAACTCAAGCAGCTGTGGGATTCCCAAGCAGTTCAAGCATACCTTCTAAAGAGCTCATCTCTCCATCATGGGTTGCACCCATGAACAAAGCCTTCTACTCACACAGTCTCATACAGTGGCACTCTGTGTTACTCCTCTCACTCAAAGATTCCCCGTGAATATCAAAGTCAGACACAAGACCGGAGCACATTTGATCACCTCCTCCTCTTTCTTTTTCCTCCTCTGGAGAGGAGAGGACATCTACCTGCAACCTTTGCTTCTCAGAAGGATGAGAATGGGTGATGTGGAGAACCAGTGGAAACTGCAGCACAGGATGCCTTTACATCAGTGCTACTTTTTCAAGCATTTTCAGGTGTCTTCAGTATGTTAAAGTAATATAAAACAGCTGATGTTCCAACTTGGAACCAGTTTGAGTTCCAACTTATTTCTGGAAGTAAATGCATACTTTAAGTTTAAATGACATTTAAACTGAGTTCCCCTCCTTTTACCTGAAAAATCAATCTAGTTAGCTGACACAGCTTATTTCTAACAGTTACTCCTGATCTTTGGAATTCTCCACCACTGCAAGCAAGCTTAAGGGAGCCTGGGTAGACTATGAAGTATGCAGAAATCTATTTCCAACACCTCCTAACACCTCCAACACCATATTTGTTGTCTGTCTCACTCTGCTGATGTTAGGGCCAGTCCTGATGTGAATTTTACTTCCTACAACTCAATTTTACCCCATCCCTCCCTCATCCAGACCAATATATTGTTCTCCCACATTTACAAATGTTTCAGATAAGAAGAGAGAAAATTGTAGACCCAGAGTAACTTCGTACTGTGTTTGTAAAGGAAAACTGAATTTAGGGTTGCTGAATTTTTTTCATTCTGATCGTGCTTCACTGCAGTTTCATATGGAGACCACACAAGCAACATATTTCATGGCTAGTTTAATTAGAACATCAGACATTTGTTTATATTCACATTTTGTTTTGCTGTACTCTGAATGAAGACCAGAGAAATTACAATACATATTTGTATAGCTGTAGAAGCTGAATATTCAGTATGGCTTGATTGGCTTTCCACAGAAACAAAAACATAAGCGGGCTCCCACAAGTCGCAAATGTCAATGTACTTCAGATATAATTATAGTAGATACTGAAATATGCAATTATATAACAAGTAATTAGTAGGCTATTACTGAGTAAAAACAAAAAGAAAAATACAAAAGAATACAAACTCTTAGCTTTTGGCTTGCTGTCATAATATAGGGAAAAGGAAAAGAAATTAAAAATGGTCAAATGAGCTCCGCAGTAGATGAGCATATAAAAACAGTGAAACAGAAAATATAACTGGATATCTTCATTTCATTTAAGTAATTGCTTATGTGAGGCTTAGAATTTCCACCTGTTCACCATTTTTATGCTTTGTTCATATGTTGAGGGCTGCAGTAACTAGAAGCCTACACTCTATTATCAATGGAATTAGATTATATTTGTTTTTCAAGGCTCTGTTTCGCTCAGAACGTTATCCAGTACACATTGATTTAGAAGTAATTTCCACAGACTTTAGTGGGGCTTATGTTTAGGCATACTGGAAATAGAATTACAGCCTAATAACCTTCCTGTTTAGTAGCAAGAACAAATTATTTCCGAAACACATGTATATTCCATTTATTGAATGACAATACACTTTTTTTCATTTTAACTTTTTCAAACCTGCAACACCAAAGTAGTGTACTGTTGATGAAGATTTAAATTGAAAGCCTTTTCTAAAATGCCTGCAAGCTATTAAAATCTCAGGAAAAAATAATTATTTTTGTGTGGTACTTAAATATCAACAAATTTGGTGTCTGATAAGGGAATGTTGTTTCACTGATTAGGCAACTGTTGAGAAGATCGTGTCAGAACAGTCTGGACCCTCACTTCTTCTTTCTTAGCATACTGGCAATTTCCTGTTTTCTTCCCATATAGTGCACTGCTGATGTCATCACTGCTGCCACTCTGAACTAGTCTGGTTGCTTTTCATGTGGGCAAACAGAGTGGTCGCAACCAGTTTGATTTCAGTGTTCTGACACTTCAAATAACAATAGAAGATTCTGAAGTGAGAGGGAGAAAACAGTACTAAATTTAAACCAAATCACATTTCTAGTAATTTCTAAGCTTGAATACAGCACTTTACTTAGATAAAACTGTAAAATTGTTTCATAACAGAAAGCTAATACAGTAGCTTTGAGCCTAGACATTATCTTACATTACACTCTTTTACTCCTGCACTCCAAGCTGGAATTTGATTTATCAGAGGTCTGTACATTATCAGCCACATAAGGGACGTGGTGGTGCTGCGGGTTAAACCACAGAAGCCTCTGTGCTGCAAAGTCGGAAGACCAGCAGTCATAAGATTGAATCCATGTGACGGAGTGAGCTCCCATCGCTTGTCCCAGCTCCTGCCAACCTAGCAGTTCGAAAGCATGCAAATGCGAGTAGATAAATGGGTACCACCATGGTGGGAAGGTAACGGCATTTCATGTCTGGTTGCACTGGCCACATGACCATGAAAATTGTCTTCACACAAATGCTGGCTCTACAGCTTGGAAACAGGGATGAGCACCATGCCCTAGAGTCAGACATGACTGGACTAAATGTCAAGGGGAGCTTTACCTTTACCTTTACCTTACGTTATCAGTAGTAAGAAGTTGTTAATACTACTACTACTAATAATAATAAATGGCTTGGGCCCTGGATACCTGAAGGCCCACCTCCTTCCATATGAGCCTACCCAGCAGTTAAGATCTAGCCAGGGGGCCTTTTGAAATAGCCATCCCTCAAGGAGGTAAGAGGGATGGCTTGTTGACAAAGGGCCTTTTTGGCAGCTGCCCCCAAACTATGGAATGCCCTCCCGACTGAGATTCGTCTGGCGCCGATGCTGATGACATTTCAGCACCAGGTCAAAATCTTCCTGTACCAGAAGGCTTTTAACTGAAATAATATCAACTGTGGGTCCTGATGGCAATTTTTAGAGTATCTATTTTAATTGTATTTTAATTGTTGTAAGCCGCCCAGAGACCTTTGGGTAGAGTGGGCAGCATATGGAATAAACAAACAAACAAACAAATAAATATCCTGACATGGACAATACATGCTACAGAGGTCACTGGTCAAAGAGAGCATGGGAAAATATTATAGGCATCTAAAATTTTTTTTGATGTTATATTACATTCATTTAAACACCTATAATACATTATGTGCCTTAGAACGTATTTCTTTTATTTCTATACTGAGTAGTAAGAAAGGAATGTGGGGAGAGAGAAGACACATGAGGAGAAGAAATGTCACTCTGGTGCCAAGTAGAACCAGCTAATGGAACTAACTAATGGATAAGCAGAGATGCCAGGAATGCTGATGAATGATAATTGATCTTCCATTGTTATGTCCTATGTAGAAAAAAAAACATACATTATTAGGTGGGCATAGATGTGCCTTGCTCGTAGCCTTTGTTGGAATGCACTGAGCAAATATTTTTTTCTGCTACTGGTGTTTTTTTTTCCTTGCAAATGTCTGTCTGTAACTAATAAATGTTGCAGGAGTCAGTGCCTTGAACCAAAACACAGAGTACTAATGTTTTTCCCCACAAGAATTAGTGAATCAGAAGCACTGAAGGATGTTGCGAGTTCATAGTCCAGGACTAAAAAGATGATTGTATGAGGAAATGTGTCTCTTAAGACCTGGGATGTTGGAGGAGCTAGGAGGAAGAGTTAGTGGAGACTTAGTAGAAAGGAGGAGGGTTTTTAGTCTTTTGGGTGCCCATATTGAGGAGAACATGAGCGTAAATTCCTCACAGGTACTGAAAAAGGTTTAACAGAGATTGCACTTTCTATGGATGCTTAGGAAGAATAACATCACTCAGAGATTGTTGGTCTCCTTTTATTGATGCTCAGTAGAAATTGTATTGTCATACTGCATGTGCACATGGTATGCAGGTTGTACAGTGGCCCAGAGAAAATAGCTCCAGGGGGTGATTAATACAGCACAAAAGATTGCTGGGTGCCTCCTCCCCACCTTGGCTTGGAGGAACTATGCAGGTCCTGGTGTCTTCAAAAAGTACAAAATATTATAAAGGACACCTCCCACCCTGGACACTCTTTGCTTGAATTGTCATTAGGAAGATGATATAGATCTATTAAAACAAGGACAAATAGATTTAAAAACAGTTTTTATCCAAGGGCGACGACTTTGCTAAAGAGAAAAGAGCATGTGAGCTAGAGATTCTCTTAAGGGTCATATTTGCAAGGTTCAGAATGGAATTGTTGTCATTTATAATGCTGTGTTCATTCAAAATGTTGATTTTGTTTTCATAAACAAATGGGTACAAGTATAAAGTACTAAAGAACATTAGGAAAAGGTTGGAAATTGGCAATTAAGGGCCATAGGGTAGAATAAAGCAAGGTGATCTTCCTTTCAGCTATAATACATTCAACATCATTTCAAACTTGATTTTAGGTTGTTTTTCTCTCTCTCTTTTATTAAATACCAAAAACAGGTCAGAAAAACAGGTAGTTCTGTTCCCTATAGTTGAATCTGGTTTCCATGGGAACTCTATTCACATGCCAAGTTTCAAAATATTCTCTGCTTTCCAGGTGACATTTTAGTAATTCCAAAGGTATTAATATTGCAGGTGGACAGAAGGATGTGCTGTGCAAGCCCATGCTTGTGAATAGAAGGTAACTAAGCCCAGGTGTGACTGTTAGCCCTTTTGACTCTGCACTGCAGAAAGCTCACCCATTGATTCTGAAGTGTGGCCACAAAGTTTCTTTCAATTCAACAAGTTTGTGGCATCCCTTCTATGAACCGTATGTGACTCCAGTGAAAAAGAAAATGAGCTTCAGCATAATACATAATAATTTGCTCATACACTTGAGGGATTGCCCTTACTTTCATGCATTACAAATTTGCAAGCAATTTCCCTGCTGCCGTTTGAGACTGTCTTACAAACTGCTGGCAACTAATTGAGATAGAAATGTGGCACCATATTTGAAATGCTTTCCTGAAATATAGTAACTGGTGGACCTTGCTGTCTTGATTAGTACATTAATTATAAAGCAGGTGTTAGTGGACTGCATTAATAGGCTTTGAGAAAGGTCAAGAAGGTTTCCACTGTCATCTCTTCCCCTCCGATTATTGAATATTTCAGACTCTTCCATTTGAATATGTCTGCAGAGAATAAGCGTCTTTCCTGAGTGGAAATCAGAACACACTTCTCGTCCTCCCATCTTTCATTAGCAATTGTCAGATAAAAGGTGAATGTGAAACAAAGGCGCACTGTAACTTGTCAAAAGGAAAACTGTTTAACAGAAAGAAAGAAAAATCAAAATCAAGAGTGAGCACTCGGGTGATTCTTGGCTCTCATGTTGAAATTCTAACAACATATGTTTATCTGTTCTGACTATGCATCTCTGAGGTGTGTGTGTGTGTTTTCCTTTTTAGTGCTGCAAAGGGAGCTGTCTGATGAGAAATCATTCAGGGGTGCATTATGAATGCATACATGCTCTTTGTGACCAAAACATGCTGTACTACTGAGTCTAAATAGATTTGTGGGTGGTGGTTGTTGTTGCTGTTGCTGTTGTTGTTGTTGTTTCCTGCCTAAGTCAAGATTCTGTTCCTTTAAGATACCTAGAATCAATTTATTATTCCATTCTTATTAATTTATGGGAATTTACATACTTTCATATATAGATGAAGAGAGAAAAGACAGATGAAGAAATAATCCCAGGGTGTTTACAGATGAATTTTATTTTAGAATATCTGTTTGACAAAAGTGGGGTGAAGCTAAAGAAGTAAGGTAGTCTGTTTCTACTTACTGATCTCAAACCCAAAGCTTGGAAAAGTTACTGGGTAGAGATTTTGGGAATCCTTTCCAAACTCTTCTCTTACCTAAAGTTTCAATGGTCTTCCCTCCAGTTGATTGCCATTTTCTTTATTTCAGTTTGGGATATTCAGGGTTTTATCAAATAAGTATTTGTGTTAGAAAAGCTCATTAGGGAGCCTGTACAATTTTTTTTGTATAGGCATAAATTTGGGTCCTTCAAGAAACGTACTGCCTGACCTTCGGTCACTCGCTCTCTGTGTGTGTGTTAGTCATGAGTTACAGAAAATTAATGAAATAAAATGTTCCAAATTAAAAGCATTTAGTTTTCAGAAATAGATTTTCAAGATTTTTTCCAATATTTTTACTGTGTTGTATAAAAAGAATATTCTTGGTATTCCAATAAAATGCTTTAAATTCCGCATTTATCCATATTAATTTATCAGACTGAGATATAATATTAAACTTATGTTGTATTTGATTAGCTATGTAATATAGCCTCAATAAAATCTTTACTTCCATCAATTTCCCCATTGCATTGAGTAGAAGAGTTGTATAAATTCTTAGGAAATTTGAAATAAAATGTAGAGAAAGAAAAAAAGTCATTACAAGAAAACTGGCTAGAAAAAGGTAGGGGATAAAGTACAAATGAAGTCTTAGGAATGGATAGTATATCTTGATTTAATCTTATACAATGAAGCAATGGATGAAAGTTTGTGTAAAAAGACATTGTAAACATAGAGAACTCACAGGATTTGAAGAAATGATACTACAAAAGAAAAATACAGATGAAAATATATAGGGATATTACATGTAACATTTATAAAATATTATTGGAAGCAGAGGACCAAGAAGATTTTCTTAAAACATAATGGGAATACAATTTGTGAAAAGAAATAAATGCCAAGGTTTGGAATAATATATGGGGTACAAAAATACTGACAAGGAAATGAATGAAATAACTAAGTTGAATTTAGAGAGGTATGTCCTAAAATAGCACTTTTATCAATATTTGATGGGGAGCAATGTAATTGGACAACTAAAGAATTAGTTTCAAACTTATTCACAGTGGCAGGATTAATGATAACTAGGAACAGGAAAATAAAGTGTGATTTTCAATTGAATGAATGATATAAAGAGGTTTGGAATACAGCTATTAATGATACGTTAGAAATATTAAAGTAAAGAAGGGATTGATAAATAAGAATATTTGTATAGATGTTTTGTGAGAATTTATTGATTTTGTATTAATCCAGGAGAAAGGGGGTGCACTTTTGCATGAGTCTATACAATTTTGGAAGGGAAGTGGGGTTCTATAAAGGGAGGAAAACTTATATTTCCAATGGTCCCAGTGGGTGGGGCAGAGCACATTTTGTATAATTGCTTTTGCTGTTTTGTGTTATTTGTTTTCTTTGTACATTTTTGGTTTATGTTTTACATAATAAAATTTAATACATTATTTTCTTTTTAAAAAGGTATGAAAAGTTAATAAATAAGAGGAATAGGTACAGTTTTCAGCCACGGAATCATGGAATATTGAAGTTGGAAGGGGCCTATAAGGCCATCAAGTCCAACCCACTGCTCAGTATAGGAATACAAATCAAAGAATATGTACCATGTGGTTGTCTAAATTTCTCTTGAATGCCTCCAGTGGTGGAGCATTCACCACCTCTTAATTCATTCCATTGCTTTCTGCTCTGTTGGAGCACTATATTTGAAGAACAGTCCATGGCTTGTTGTTGGTTTCCACTTCACTCTGCCATGTGGTAGGTTCAGGGGATGGTAGGAACCATGCGTTTGAGCAAAGATGCGGTGCCTTGTACCTGTAAATAGATGGGTAAACTGTAGAATCCAAACATACTGTATAATGTTAAATATATATATGGGTTTAACATTATACAGTATGTTTGGATTCTACAGTTTACCCATTTATTTACAGGTACAATATATATTTTACCTCCAGGGTGGAAGTCTGGGAAAGCAGATAGATGTTGATCACAGCCATTTCCAGAGGCCACAGGAGACTACCTTATTGTACAAATATGGAAGCATTTGGCTGTTTGGCTCATACTTGTTCAAAATCCACTGTTCTTTGTGTTATATATGAAGCAGAAATAATGGTGTTATTATAATAGTTTTAAAGAGTCCTGGCAATGGGGAATGTTTGATAATCTTTTCTTTTGTTGAGAAACAGACTAATGACAACTGGAAAACCTTCCGATATTAATCACAGGGGGTGGCAATTTGCAAACAGAATGGTCAAGGAATTACTCTTTACAAAGGCAAAAATGATGTGTTGCTTTCTTTACAGTCTAATCCCTTTCAGTGTCTCATTTAGGCTTGCTTAAATTTCTATTCCTCCCCAAGTGTCACTGAATTATTCCCTTGTGGAGCTGAGCTATGTCAGTCAGCTATGATGATGTTCTGTGTTTCCCAAATAAACCAGCATCCCACATTTGTTTAAATCCACCAAATCTCTCCACTCTTTTAAATGGGGCTATGCATCTTTGATATATAGGGCTTGTGTGCACCTGTGTAGGCAAATATAATCGCTGTAAACTGTTTGGTTTAGCCCAGTAGACGGGGAAAGCCTTAAGGAAGAGCTGTGGTTGTCAAGTTTCAGTGTTGGGCAAGAGAAAATGGGAGAGGACTGAGGAGTTTCTATTCCCATGGGAACAGGGATTAGGCCCTCATTACTTTGATTAAGCTAACAGAACATAAATATGAGTTCAGAGTGGGTTGCGAAACAGCAAGGGAGGGCAAATTCTTTGGGATGGTATTGAATATTTTTCTTTTGGTGTGACATACTTTTCTACTGAAAGTGAGGGACAGCCTGCTTTTTGAATTAAGAGACTTTACAGGACTTCTCTGCAGTTATTTCACTGGTTTATGGAACTCAGGGGGCTTATATTTATGTACAAGCTGGTTTATTCTGAGCTTCTATTACTTTTCGTGTTGCTTTTGTTCCCTACTGTAAAATGTTGCACCTTTGCAAAGTGCACTACATTTGCAATACTTAAAATAATAGCCCCATACAACCAAGAGAGAGCAGTATGAAAGCACTGTCTTGTCCTCATAGAAACACTGTGCATCCCTGATGGATAGATTTTGAAGCAGCTATATAGCAGCAATACATTTGGCACTATCACATGCCATATATTCTACTACTTCCATTACACAGATTTAGCAAGGTGTCTTTGGTACACCTCGGACCCCATTGCCTTGCTCAGGGAACATCTTTTCCTTCCAAGTGTCTGAATCAGGTCAATTACAGAACAGTGGCAAAGTCATTATGTGAGAGACGAGGGCACCTTTGGGAAACCAGCAGACATGAAAGTACATTAGTAGGAGAAGGTTCAATTAAATTGACAAAGGAGCAGCCCAAGTTTCCTGTCTTTCTGGAGGAGGAGAGCACTGAGGAGCCATGCAATTTTCTGTCAGGGACTTGAAGAAATAACCAGGCAAATATGTGCAGTCTCAGAGCCAATCTTTGGGAACCAGACAACATAAATTATCTTTGGAAAATGCTGATCAGAGAAAGAATTTTTGCTTCCAGCTTTCTACCCATAGCACCCTGGGATTCATTCCTGATGGTCCTTAGAAGAAGCCATTTAGGGAAGGTTTAAAAACAGTTTTGCGTTAAAACTGGTTTCTTACTATTTATTTTTGGAGGTGAAAAGGAAAAAAAAATGTGTAATATTGCAGTCATCCCCAATCAAGTGAGATCCACTGTAATTCTTGGGTGCACAGGAATGCATCTCTGACACTGTATCACTTGTGAAAATAGTCTTCCATATGCCTTTACTTTTAGGTAGGAGCACTCCAAATAAACATTGTAACTTTTGGATGGGTTCCCAAATCAGGACAATATTCGACCGAGTGACTATAGAAAGTATGTTCTGTGCCAGACTAGGAGAATTTTGGACAAGAACGTTTACAAGTCTGATTTCTGTTTAAAAGAACAACAAAAAAACACATTCCACCTGTGTGATCTTGTTTTGCTGCCATTTTATCATAGCAAATTTGGGTGTTTTTTTTTTTCAAATGCCTACCACTATTTCCTAAACAGGAAATGGTTCCTCCTATGTGTTTTTATTAAAAAATAAAGTTAATCCATCATTTATTTTATTTAATTTATTTATTTATTTATTGCATTTATATGCCGCCCATCTAGACATAGTCTTCTCTGGGCGGCTCACAACATACACATCATATCACTTACTAGATATAGGACCTTAATGATGATTCTTTTACATAGGCCCATTTTGATTTTTTTCAAAAACATACTGAATGAAGTACAGTATACTGTAGCAACTGCCCAAACTTCTTGCCACTACAGTATTTCAGGAAACTAATGAGTCTCTCCGAGGTGAATGAGGCTTTCCTCTGGGCAAAATGATAGATTAGGGCCTCATGCTTATCCCAGGAATGTCTGTGAACAAAAACATACACCCACAGGAGCATTTTCAAAATTCAGGCTAGCCTTTGCTATATAAAGCCTGATATCATTTTTCCCTACTGACAAAATATTGCAAGGTAATATTGGACTATTTCCTGGCAATCATAGTCACATAAACTATATCCCACAATTACAAACAAGTGGGTTTAAAAAAAAATAATTATGAAAACCATTAATAATTTTGCACCTGTGCATATAAATTGCCATATGTAATTTTATGCAGATTAGTATTATCTTTTGTTTCCCTTTTTCATTGTTGATGCCCTCCTTTTTTAATGTTGTATAATAGTACCACCCCTGCTTTCTCATTCACACCAATGATGTAATGACATTTCCAAGTGTTTTACACATGCATAAATATGGCTTCTTCCACAGCCCTGTTATTTATTATCCTAATATCTTAACCAGCAATTAAAATAAAGATCACTAGTTTGATGCAACAGGAACATCTTTTTCTGACCTCATACAAGCAGAGAGCTTCATGGTAAAGCTAGTGCCCAGCTAGAGGAATGGAGGAGAGATGAAGAAAGAGTTTGCTGGCACAGCACTTCTCAGTGGTTCATAAACCAAGGACAAACATCCAAATACAGCCATTTGGGGTCCAGCACTGCACTGACCTTGGCATACTGCCTTTCTCTGGAGAAAAATTGCAATGCTGTAGATGAAGCCAGAGAGGAAGGCAGCATGAAGAACTGGGGGGAGAGAAATTATTTGGAGACCATTTGAACTCCCAAGCAACTCTTCTTTCAAAGAGCTACATAGTCCTTGAACTAACAAACACTAATGGAGATAGCAGGGCACTCAGGCATTTGTGAATAGATAGCATCTAGAACAGAGTCTCAGTGATTACATCCAAAGTTAACGGTCCTGCCCTCATTGATCTGTGTGCCTGCAAGTGTTCAGAGAACTGAAAGTGATTCATCGACAGTTCAGAAGCAAAACATTAAGAAGAAGGAATCTGTCTTTCTGTTGATGTTGCAGGAACATATTTTCAAGGCTAATGTACTATCTAACAGAAAGACATTGGGGGCAATTTGAAATGTGTATCTAGACTTCTTGTTACTATTGGGAATTCATTTTAGTCATCAACAATGATAACAATAATTGAGAAAATTACACAACAATTTAATTTCTGGGTCCTGTGATTGCGGTTTGTAGGACCAACCTCAAACCCGCATGCTGGCAAAAGTGAGTGTTACATACAGCACTGATGTTACCTGTCTGTCATGGGTTGGAGGGAAAGTTCCATCCTATGGGGAGTGGAAGGCGGGACATCAGGAGGAGGGGCTGTACTGTATATATATGTGGAGTTTGTGTGGAGAAGTTAGAAGAGCTGAAGGAGAGCTGGAGGAGAGCTGAGAGAAGAAGCTGGTGTGGGAGTCTGTGTGTCAGACAGGGTACTACTGTGTGTCAGTCAGTACCAACCTGATAGGTTCAGGTGTCTGTATGGGTAGCCAGAACTGATAGGTTCAGGGTCTGTGCTTTATTTAAAGGTGTTCTGTGTGAACCAAACTGGTGTATGTATGATTGAGACTAAGCCACGTTACTGTATCTTATTCACTTGATCATTTTATTTTCCCTGTGTGTTATTTAAATAAACCCTATTCCTTTATTTGTTAAAAATCCATCCCTGGTCTGGGTGACTTCTTATAGGGAATGGTTGGTGGCAGCTTAGTGAAACTGTGGCATATCCCAGTAGGTCTGGGGTTGTCACATTGATTGGTGTCCAGCGTGTGGGATACGACTGGTCCAGTTGTCCAGTGGTCCAGCAAAGCCTTGGCAAGTGTGCCCAGAGCAAGGGGGGTCTAGTCAGGGACAATCTGAGAGCGCGTAGGTAATCTTCTAGGCTTACCTCACGGGGAGGTAGGCTAGTGGAAGAACGTGTGACCTCAGATTGGTGGGACTAGATTAGGGAGCTCTGAGGCAACCTGTTTTGGCGGGAAAAAGCTGAGGCAAAGTTGTGTGAAATAGCAGTGATCTAGCCTGTCTGCTGAGAGGCCTAGCAGAGGGGGGTAGACTCTGGCTGGCAACAGTTGCAAGTTAGTGCTGAAGAACAGCAGCAATCTATAGAAGGCTGGTTCCGAGGCAAAGGAAAAAAGTGGTCGCTTTATTTTGAGGCTTGACTTTTGAAAGCAGCCTGTTCGGGGGGGGGGGATTATGCCCTTGACTCGAAGCCAAATGGCAGAAATGGGTGAAGTGAGGGAACCCCAGGTGGACCAAGGTTCTGAGGATGAATTTGGCTCAGTGCAGGATGAGAGCACGGGAGAACAGAACCCAGAACTCAGGAAAATGCTCATAGCCCAACAGCATGAACTGAGGATGAAACAATTGGAAAGGGAGGCCAGAGAAAGAGCTGAAATCCGTCAGGCAGAGGCAGATGCCAAGAAAAGGGGAATGGCCATGAGGATAAAAGAGATGGAACTGAAACACCAAATTAGAATGGTACAATTAGAATTGGATTTCCTAAATAAGTTTATTAACAATTTATCAGTTGAAGAAATGTCAAAGAAAGAAAAGTATGAGGCTCAGGTCAGACAAAGTGAGCAAGATCTTGAAAAATATAATCAGCAAAAAGACATTAAATTAAAAGAAATCAGAGATAAGACTGAAGAAAAAGTAAAAGAGATAAAAGCTAGGGCTGAGGAAGAAATTTTACAGATCAGGGCTGAGTTTGAGGCTAAGCAAAAGGAGCTAGATTTGAGAATAAAAGAGAAGGAATTGCAGCTAGAAAAGAAACCAAAAGAAGGCACACAGGTTAAGGCACAACATCAAAACCTGAATTATTCTGAAGAAAACATGAGGGAAACATGGGACCCTAAGTACTCCAAAGGGTTAGTTCAGAGCCCGCCAAAAATGGGCGGCCATTTTGTTGATAAAACTTCTGGGCAGAGCCAGTCCAGGAACCAGATTTTGGAGGGAAAACCAAAACCAGAGGAGAAAGACTCCAAATACAGCAGAAAATGTTATTTCTGTCAAGGAAAGGGCCATCTAATCTCAGAGTGTGAGAAATTAAAGCAGCTAAAAGGAAATGTGCCTCATGATTTGAGTGGAACCAAGCCAAAAGCTGTGTTCTGTGTCCAGAAAGAGCAAAGCTCCTTGCCACTGAGGGAGCCTGTTGCCATGGCTACTCAATCTGGAACAGTTACATCTGCTGATCAGGCTAGGGAAAATGGTCCTCTTGGGGAGGTCAAGCGCTGCTTGCTAGTGAGAACAGATTCGCAGTTGTTTGAAACCGCAGGGGTGGACGTAGGAATACTTGACCATCAGTATAGGGGGCTGAGGGATACTTGTTCCCAGGTGACCCTGTGCCATCCAGATATTATTCCTAGGGAGCATATAATCCCGAATGAGAGCATGAAGGTGGCAGGGATTGAGGGACAGGTGATCTCGCTGCCAGTAGCTGAGGTACCTGTACGTTTTCAAGGCTGGAGGGGAGTTTGGCGGCTAGCGATTTCATCGACTCTGCCAGCAGCCGTGCTCGTGGGAAATGACCTGGCTGAACATGTGAAACGGGTGCTAGTGATTACACACTCACAAGCCACCACGGGGACAGTTCAGGGGGGTACTGGAGAGCCCGAGACGGAAGCAGAGGGTAGTTCCGAAGCTGTGGTGGAAACCTTAACCACAGACAGCCGATTTGGCCAAGAGCAAAAGGCAGACGCCACTCTCCAAAAGTGGTTTGAACAGGTGACAGACGCCCAGCTAACACCTGAAACCCCAGTGAGATTTCGAGAGAAAAAGGGGATTTTATATAGAGAGACCCTGAGGAATATCTCAAAAGGGGGAGATGGGATCAGAAGTCAGATAGTGGTACCTGAAAAGTATCGCCCCATGATCTTACAAAGGGGGCACTCTGACATGTTTGCTGCGCACTTAGGGGTGAACAAAACACAGCAGAGAATCACACAGAATTTTTACTGGCCTGAAATAGGGAAGCAGATCAAGGAGTTCTGTAAACAATGTGATGTGTGTCAGAGGCAGGGGAATAACCGTGACAGGACCAAAGCAAAGTTGTGCCCTTTGCCTGTGATTGACACTCCGTTCAAATGAATAGGGGTGGATATTGTGGGACCTTTGCCCAAGGCCACAAAGAGGGGGAACAGATTCATTCTCACCATTGTGGACCATGCCACGAGGTACCCTGAAGCCATTCCCTTGACTAACATTGAAACTAACACAGTGGCAGATGCCTTGGTGGGGTATATGTCCAGGATGGGATTTGCCTCAGAAATAATCACAGATTTGGGCGCATCGTTTACATCGAAGCTCATGAAACGGTTATGGCAAATCTGTGGAATTAAACACAAGGAAACCACTGCCTATCACCCTGAAAGTAACGGGTTAACGGAGAAGTTCAATGGGACTCTAATGCGCATGATTAGGGCTTACTTGGCAGAGAATCCAAACAATTGGGACCAGAAGCTGCAATCCCTTTTGTTTGCTTATCGATCAGTGCCACAAGCCAGTACCGGGTTCAGTCCGTTTGAACTCTTGTTTGGGAGAAGGGTGAAAGGTCCCCTTGATTTAATCAAACAAAATTGGGAGCAGATCACCCAGGATGACCCACAAGACGTGGTGACATATATAGACTCTTTAAGGAATGACCTAAAGAGAACCCTAGAGCTAGCAGCAGAGACCCTGCCAGCTCAAAAGGTCAGAAAGAAAGCTTGGGATGACCAGCAAGCCAGAGAGAGGCACTTTAATCCAGGGGAGGAAGTGCTTTGGCCTAGGCTCTGCAAAGAGAACAAACTGCAGCTGGGTAGCCCAGAAATAAAATACTTGGGTCACATAGTAGGGGGAGGAGTGATCAAACCCCTAGAGGCCAAGATAGAAGCAGTTCGTGATTGGCCTAGACCCAACACCAAGAAAAAAGTCAAATCATTTCTTGGGTTGGTGGGCTACTACAGAAAGTTCATCCCGAGGTTTAGCGAGATAGCGACTCCGCTGACCGATTTGACGAGGAAGAAGACTGATGACCGCATCCCGTGGACCAGCGACTGTGAGGAGGCGTTCCAGAGGTTGAAGGAGGCCCTCATCAACTATCCAGTGCTGCGTGCTCCAGACTTCGACCGGGAGTTCGTCATCTACACCGATGCGTCTAACAGCGGGGTAGGAGCAGTTCTTTGCCAGGAGGATGAGAATGGTGACCAGCATCCAGTGTCCTACCTGAGTAGGAAACTCCAGAAAGGTGAGAGACATTTGGCAACCGTGGAAAAGGAGTGCCTGGCCATAGTCTACGCGATCCAGAAGGCCAAGCCTTACATCTGGGGAAGACATTTTGTTCTGTGCACTGACCATTCACCACTGCAATGGTTAAAGACAATGAAAACCCACAATAGTAAACTTATGAGGTGGGCTTTAAACCTGCAGGACTATGACTTTGAAGTGAAGGTGGTCAGAGGGTCAGTGAACTGTGTTGCTGACGCCTTGTCAAGAAGACCTGAAGAATGAAGACGGCGAAAGAAACATGGACTATGTATATATTTTGGTGACCAAAGGTTAAATGTATCTGGTTATTAAACATGTTTGGTTTGTATGAATAAAGGTAACTTGATGTATTGTAAATGGTATATGTTTAAATGCCTAATTGATATGTTTATCCTAGAGTAAGTATGGTATTGTATGTATAACTGTTTTTGTATGTTTTGGATCCAGGTTGTTTTTTGGAGAAAAGCACCTTAGCTTTCCCCCTACAAAACAACTTATAAAGAGGGGAGGTGTTACATACAGCACTGATGTTACCTGTCTGTCATGGGTTGGAGGGAAAGTTCCATCCTATGGGGAGTGGAAGGCGGGACATCAGGAGGAGGGGCTGTACTGTATATATATGTGGAGTTTGTGTGGAGAAGTTAGAAGAGCTGAAGGAGAGCTGGAGGAGAGCTGAGAGAAGAAGCTGGTGTGGGAGTCTGTGTGTCAGACAGGGTACTACTGTGTGTCAGTCAGTACCAACCTGATAGGTTCAGGTGTCTGTATGGGTAGCCAGAACTGATAGGTTCAGGGTCTGTGCTTTATTTAAAGGTGTTCTGTGTGAACCAAACTGGTGTATGTATGATTGAGACTAAGCCACGTTACTGTATCTTATTCACTTGATCATTTTATTTTCCCTGTGTGTTATTTAAATAAACCCTATTCCTTTATTTGTTAAAAATCCATCCCTGGTCTGGGTGACTTCTTATAGGGAATGGTTGGTGGCAGCTTAGTGAAACTGTGGCATATCCCAGTAGGTCTGGGGTTGTCACAGTGAGCTCTCCACATCCCCAAGAGTAAGGGCAAGATTCCCAACCCACAGTTCACCTCTGGACTGGGGCACTAGAGGTGCTGATGCTGATCCCTTTTCGGAGGCCACATGTGTGAACATGGAGGGCTGGGGATTTAAGAAGGATAGTCAGGAGGATGGGGAGGGCTGTTGGGCAGATGCTGTAAATTGGGAGGTGATATTAACCCAGGAGGTGCTGCAACTGCTGGGAGGTGATACATCACCAGGACTCCAACACTAGGCATTGGGAAGAGTTCTTTGTGATACCAGAGGAAGCAGCCTGGGGGTGTCAAGCTGAGGTGAGACAGTGTGCAGCAAAGCGGCTGAAGAACCAGCTAAGGGTGAAACACTGGCAGAGAAAGCAGAAGGAGCAAATGGCCCCACAGCAACGGCTCCACAAGCAGCATATCCAGTTCTGGCCAGCCAGACCTCCTCCTCCTATCCCACCTCCCTCTGCATCTCATTACTCCGGTGAGCCAGCCATGTCTGTATAGACTTTGGACATGCCTACAAGGAAGAATACCACATGAATGGGGTGACTGCTTCCAGTGGTGACTACAGAGGAGTAGCCAGGGAAGTTGCCCAGGCTATGCTACTCCACAGATACCTGAGTGCCTGTATCCAACACCTTTGCCATGACGCTCCATGTTTGGCCCATCTGAGGTGTATTCTGGAGCTGGTAGAGGAGGCATGGCTGCACTCCTCCTAGTAACAGACTGCTGTTGACTGGTTCTGTTGATTTGGACTGTGTGGGAGTGCAGTTAACTACCTTGCACCCATAGACATTACTAAGTTTATTGTTGAGTCACATTGGCTTGCTAAACTTCAGTGTTGCTCCAGTAGAATGGCTTGTTCCTGCAAGCATTTGTCATGTCATGATGGGGATGGGTAGGTTTGCAGGGGCTCTTCACAGTATTACTTCAAGGTTCATGTACTACAGGTCAAACAAGTTCTCCATCATTTAAAATGATGGATGCAAAGTATTTTACTTTACCAATTATCAGCCAAGCTGTAGGACTTAACTTCCACATATTTGCTCATTTTCTTTCATAAAATATGCCTGTTTTAATTTATTCAGAGGTTGCACACATTGCACTGTAGAGGTTTAACTGTTCAGTTACTGCTTGAGAATTTCAATCAGTCTGCTGTTTTCTCACATCTTAGCCTGATGCTTTCCTGCATACTAGGAAATGAAATGTATGAAAAAGTTCACTTTTCTGTATTGGCATATGGGATGCCTTTCTTCAATCAGTGAAATGAAATAACAGCAGTAGAGAGGAGTAGCACAAGGTGATTTTTTAGTGTAGGCCTGGGGCCATAGAAGTGGCTACTATGATTAACAACAATTCCATCAGCTGTAGCCCTCATACACAGTGGTGAGAGGGATATTACTGTCAGGATTTGTTCCTTTAAGTGAACAAGAAGTTAAATTTAATATTGTAGTAAGAATGCAAAGTCATGCCTGTAATGTCAAGTCAATGGATGACTGATAGCATACAGATGGGACAAGCTTAGGTAATGCTTGTTAAACATGTTCACCTACAATGTCTGCAGTGATAGGCTGCTCTCACTATTTAAGCAAGTGAGTGAGAACAGCACTCTGTGAGTCTGGTGGTCATTGCTTTACTTGAATGTGAACATTATGTTGCTGAGATATCTATGCCAATGCATATATTGCCATGTATATATGTCTGACAAAGTCTAATATATTATGCTATAAGTATTATTAGAACACTCTCTGTGCATTTTCTTATATGTCCACATCTTTACTCTGCTCATTAAGAGAAAGATTTGAAGCTACCAGACAAGAGACTCTGTGTAACTTGTTATCTTGGGCTCCAAGGTTTGTTTTTCCCTAACAGAGTGCTCCTGGAAGCTTCATTATCCAAATTGGACTCCAAGCTTCAGGAGAAGCAATACACCATATCAAGCCTCTGGAGTTGGCCCCATGCCAACAATTACTGTGGTCCAAATAATTGTGGCAGGGTACAGCTATCCTTTCCTAGCAAGCTCTATACTACCTCTATCTTTCAAAAGCAGTGCCTTGCTGAAGTTCCTGCCACTCGGATACAAAACTGTGGTATCAGTCTAACATCCTGTTATTGCATTTTGCTTAAACATATGTTTTAATCAGAGATGGTTTACTTCTGAAGTGTCACGGGACCATTTTTTCATTTAGCCAACTCATTGATGGCTGTGATTATTCCCAAAGGAAGTTCAGAACTTAGTAGAATTTGTGTATGCGTGTGTGATATTTCATTAATTTCCTCCCAAATCCACTGAAGTTTAAATGAAGAGTTAAAAATTATAAAATAATTCTATTTCACTTTGAGAACCATCCACTTTAGATTTCTTTACTGAAGCAGAAACAAATAACAGGAACTACTTTGAATAACAATAAAAGATTGTCTGCTTAAATAACAAAGGCATAGTATCTAGTCTAAATAACAAAGGCTAACTTCTTTTTTTAAAGTCCCGTTAAGTCTTAAGTGCTGGGATAACACCTGAAATTAGAAGCAGTTCAAGTTTTTTTCTATTAGAGGATGGAAAGTGTTTTCCTATTAGAGGCAAATAATAGTTTCTCTTGGGATAAAACACTTGCAAAGGAGACATGAGAAATTCGACACTTTACCACTGAATATCAGTGGTTTTTTTCCCAAACAAAAACAGAAACCACTTCTGGATGACACCAGGGAGCTCAGAAAAAGAGATTTGACCACCCTGAGTTCACTTGGAAAAGAGGGGAAAGGGATTTGGGACTGGATAGGCATTTGTTCTAATGAAATAGGCCCCTTATGTTCATACATTTGAAAAAATCTACATACAACAAAATATAGATTAAGAATATAGATTTGGATTTTAAAAGCTGCATGGAATAGCCTATAACGTTTGCACTGCAACAATGGAAAATCCCTTCTGACATGTAGATTGGGGCAGCTTAAAGACCAGGCAGGTGTGTTCCCTGCTGACGTTTTTGTTGCATTTTGAATTGTGGTTATAGAAGCACAATATGCTATGTTCATGAACCAGATTTTTTTTAAATGAATTAGATTTGTCTTTTGGTTCTTATTTTTCTGTCGGTGGATTTTACATTTCACAAATCATAAGCCAAGCCCCATTTGTATATTTTGCTCTCCAGTGCCACTGGAATTGGAACTTTCCCCCCTGCCACTCATTCTGCAGTCTCCGTGGTACCGAAACAAGAGCTCTAGAAGATTACCAAGGCCCCCAGATCAGAATTTTAGAGTCGGTGGTCCACTGCAGGATGAGGGGAGGGTTGTTGATTCCAGCACAAGCTGATTAAATCTGGCAGAAGACCACCAGCAGACCCTGGCCATCATATCCAGATTTCAGTTTCTAAAGGCTGTAAGACTGCAATGCACACCAATAGTTAAAAGTAGATAATCAGGAAAATGTAAGAAGTTTGAAGGATATATCAATGATCTCTTGAATTTACACACTCAGCTCTGATGTGAGGTATAAATTATACATCTTTCCCGGTTTTACACATTTATAAATTATAAAATATCATAAATTATGATGTGGACATAATGATGTTGGAGCAAGGGACTAAAGAGAAGTGAATTAACATATCCCTGGAAAATTCAATTTAGAAGCCTGAGATTCCTTAATATTTCAGTCACATTTCATCCAACTCTGCATGCAGCATATTTTAATTAGTTTCTGTTCATATTTGGACAATTCAGGTGTGGTTTTTAAAGTACATGCAACATTAGGTTTCTTGTATTTACATGGAAATGGTTGGTTAATTATGAAAAACACATTGCAACATTGTTTAATTAGCAAAATGGCAATCAAATGCATTCATTTTCTGAAACCTCCCAGATTTTGATAATCAAAATTCATCAGTCAGTTCAAACTAGAGTAAAATCAGTGGCTGAAATCCTATTTCTTAGTGTAGTAAGTCTTACTAGAGTAGGCTCATTGAATCAGTGGGGATCTGTACGTTCCATTGATTATTATGGTTGTAATTTACTAAAGTTAAGTCGCAACTAGAGTAAACCCATATGAATCAATGGAACCTATGAGAGATACAACTAGAGTAAGCCTATTTGAATCAATGGAACTTACAAAGGATTTGACTCAGCAAATCCCCAACTAATGGACCTGTTCTAATGTGATTTACTGTGCTAAACAATAGGATTTCTGCCACTGAATCATTTGGACTTGCATCAGTATTGACATACGAGTATTCCATTGATTCAATAGGTCTACATAAGTGGAAATAAGAGTTGGATGTATTGCAGTATATTCCTTTCTTATTAGAATGCTCAACCCTCACACATTCATTTACAATTAATAACTACAAATTCATTCTCAATAATTTCCAATCCATTGTTTATCTGGACCACCTTTAAAATCTTGGTCCTTGGCATTTGCATAACTGCTTCTTTCATCAAAATGAATGGAAAAGTTAGCATTACAGTGTATCTTGAGGTTTGGTTCAGGAAAACTCAGTGTAATTCCTATCTACCTTATATGGCAAGCTTTCTTTTGTTGTACTCTTCTCATACAACTTAGTTCTGCCTCTACCTATGTCTCAAGATCTTCAGAAGAGGCTCTTCTCTCAGTTCTGCCACTCTCACAGGCACTTTTGGCAAGGATACAAGAGAGGGCTTTCTCAGTGGGTATGTTAGCTCAAGTTATGGAATGCCCTTGCTCCAGAGGCTATGTTAGCTCCTTGTACCTTGCCCTTCAGGAGACAGGCGACGACCTTCTTTTTTTAGGCAGGCTTTTAAGATTTGAATTGGGCAATGAAAAGCTGTTCCTGTAACTTTTGTGTGTGTTTTAATGAATGTTAAGGTGTTTTCAACAGTTTTAAACCAATTGTTTTGATATTATTATATTCTGATTTCTTTTTAGTGTAATAACTTGCACTTAATTGGCTTTTAAGAAGATAAATTTTGAATCATCTTGGGTCCCTTCACTGAGCAAAAAAGCAACTTAGAAATGAAATAAATAAATAAATGAAATATGTTAACCCACCCTCACCCCAACCTCAAACAATGTTTATAGGTCTAAATCAGCAAAGTCCAAACACTCATTTCCTACAATGGCAACCAACAACCAAAAGATAATGAAATATAAATCCAATAACAGCCACCTACTAAGATTTATATTGAATTAAGGGGAAATAATGAAGATTTGCAGCACATAATTTGATATGTTTACAAAACTGAGATGCTGCTTGGTATACGTGCAGAAGTGAGAGGCATCTGTGAATATGTAATTCTCTCATTACATATCCTTCCACGTTTTCATTCCGGTAATTGTGGAAAGTTCTGCAGTGAGCTTTCTGCCTACAGGGCATGGATGGAAAAGAATCTTGTTGTATTCAATGGTCCTGAAAAAAGCAGAGTGTTCACTCCTCCCAAAAACTTCTTGTGAGGAGAAAACCTGATTGCCTAGAATTCACACGCCTGTGAATTCTAGAGGGGATTTTGGAGAAAGCAAATGCACATATAATTATATGCCTCTTTTTAAATGAAGATGGTTAAAATGCAATACACACACAAATGTTTTTCTTGACAAGAAAAAGGTACAAATTAAGTAAAACGTGTAAAGAAATGTGAAGGAACATCAGTGCAGGAAGAGAAAAAGACAAGTTTTAAAAACTAGTATGAAACAGTGATAGGAGGAAAATGCCAGTGGGATTTAGAGAAATGCAGTTAAATGAAGATTCAGAGATTTTCTCATCTCCACTAAACGATAATATTGAAGCTCATCTGTTTAAGACACTGCAAGCTTTGACCTTTAACAGCCTAAAATTCTTTGAAGCAAAGTCTCACAGAGATCACAATCACTTTGGATTTATCTGGAATATTCATTCAACTTGCTCGGCAATTCTGCCATCCTCTGTCGCCATCAGGTATGAAAGACAGTTGTCTGATGTGGAGCCCATTGGTACTGACACCCATCAGATGGAACAACCAGCTTTGAGAGATATATCTTCAGTGTCACTATTTTTGTTACCCTGCTGGGAGATTCCTCCGCAGAAGACAAACCAGAACATCCTCCACCCACCCACCAACAGTGACAAAAATCCTGCCACCCCAGAACCCCAAAACAGAATAGGAATGTGGGGGACTAAACTCCCCACGACTACTTTGATGCCTTTGGTATATGAGCACCAGTCCAGTAGAAGCAATCCAGTCCACAGGACCTGAGTTCAGTTGAGTCAGGCTTTCAACAAAATTTTAAAAGAATAAAGGCATAATATCTCCTAAAAAATGGGTTTAAAAGGTAATCCAATGGAAGAAGAGGGGAGCCCGATCAACAAAGAAACAGCAAGCACAGGAAGCCCAGCAATTTTTAAACAAAACAACAACATTAAATCTGCAATAAACTGGAGGTCAGACAAAAAAACACGAGGCAAAAGAGAAAATGGAGGTTAGACCCCAAAAGCTCTAGTCTCGAGCACAGGCTGGCACTTGCCCCCTCTTTCCCTGGGGGGTCCACTGACTTGGAGTAAAACCCAGGGGTTCTCAGAGCCCTGAGAACTCCCCTGTTCCTGCTGCCCATTGCTCTGCCCATCTCAACAACAAGGGCTTTTCAGGCCCCAACTTAGGGAGATCAGGATCATACCTCTGACTTGGGCATTAGGAAGCTGTTTGCAGGCGGGAGTATAGAAAGGAGTCGGGTCTAGGATACAAGGGTACCCATATCCCTAGTATTGTAAAATTGACTGTTGATGGCTTGCTATCTATAGGGATGGGTACGAGGCAGCGTTATTTAGGGCGGCATCACTGTTAACATAAATTGATGCAATAAGGCTTCGTGAACTGGTATCTACAGGAAAGATGGACCTGACTAAGGTAGCACTACAGTGGCAGCATGCTAGGCGAGAGGATACTATGGTCAGGATGCACATTCACCGATCCAAGATGACCAGCGAGGTGGAGGTGGCGATCTTACTCCAGCACCAGGTTCTATAGTGGGGCAATGCCCAGTAAGAGCGGGAGGTGCATATTTCAAAGTCAGAGGGCATTGACAGGATTACTTCCTTGGGCACTAAGATGTTCTTCTTTAACAGAGTATCAGTCATGGAAGATTATAGACATGTCATTGCATTAGTTGGGGATTTCAGGGTTGAATGTTTGGTACATGTTCTAATAGAATGGGTGATGTTTTAACTGCAGCCACCCTAGTCTACCATCCCAAAGGTATTCAAAGGCTGGAAAGTGGTCATTCAATAACTTATCATGAATATGTTGGAACACTCCTTCATGTGTGGGCAGGCACCTGGTTCTTTTTGTCATTGCAGGTCTGGTAGCGATGGTGAGGTAGCTACATGTTATGGTGATTAGCAGCATGGCTTGCAAATTCCAATTGTGGTGTTAATACACTTGGGGGGTGATGATCGGGCCATTCCAGTTGAATGGCCTTGATATTGATACTACGTGACCTCAGACTCCTGAGGGCAAAGGACCCTGTTATGGGCATTATATGGTCCATGACCATCCCAAGGCTTGCATGGAGATCAGATTGCCAAGTTCAGTGAGTTAACACTGCGCGGAGGAGTGTAAACAGAAAAGGACGCAAAACTGGATGTAATGGCCATGAATCGGTGTGATTTGGCCTGAGCTCTTTTGGAATGCCCAGCACATTAACACTGCATGGAAGTGTTGATAGTGAAGTGTATCAAGCAGTGCTCAATGGCCTTGGATTGGTGAATGTTCACCAGATGGAGAGGCCTGATCTGTGCTGGTATGGCCAGTAGGTTAACACTGCATGGAAGAGTGTTAACGGTGAAGGGCATTGGGCACTGTACAGTCGTCTTGGATTGCTCAATCGTCACCATGAAAGGAGCATGGCATGACTGGAGTTATGTAGCACGATGGAGTGCACCTCTCAGACAGAGATTTGGAGTTATAGATTAAGAACATCCGGGAGGGGGGCTGCCTATGGAGACTCAGAGACTGGTTGGCAGGCATGGGACTTAGTGTTGCTAGTCCCTATGCTGTGGCAGGTAGTGCAAATAAACCAGGATTCGGTGAGTCCCCCTCACAACCACAGGCAATGTATAGCTCATCTGATCTCCCAGTGCTGCAGATTGTGCAGTTACATTGCTTGGAGGAGAAGATCTGCTGGGCCCGTTCCCGGACCAAACAGTCAACAATTTGCGCTGGCCGGGTTCTTGCTGTCTTCATGACTGCGAGAGCTTGGGACTTGGGACTCGCCTATAATTTGGTAGTCATGTCATGTATGTGCCAACATTTTAATACACGTGCTAAAAATTCTCTATAATATTCTCAAATGAAAAACAAGGGCCAAAATGTTTGGGTATTTGTATTGATGGCAGCTTTTGAATTAATTCTTTTATTCTTTCCCAGGCAATAGTTTTAGATTTTCAAAGTTTCTCCTGTTCCTCTTCCTCCTGTTCCTCCTCTCTCAGGCTCCAGATACTGTACTTGATCAGCTCCGTCCCCTTAGCATCACTTACTCAACACATAATCAGCTATATTAAAGTGTGCCATTAGCTTGAAGGCATATTGTGAAGTGAGCTGACAAATCACTTGTACCTGTAATATATTTGTTAATTGGTAAAATATGTCTCTGTCAATTGAGCTCATTCTAAACTGTTTTCAGTTCATTAACTGAAAATATTAAACTTTAACTTTCCTGCAAACTTAGATTTTTAATCTGCACTCATTTTAAGTGCAGAGATTCCCCCATAGTTTATGGAAGACAGACCTGTTGCAATGGCATGGAAATTGCCTTGACACTTGCTTTAAGATTTATTTTTTAAAAAAATAAATGTCGGCTACAATTACATTTTCAGGTAAGAAATTGAGACTGAAAACAATGGTCTCATTAGTCAGTTTCTGTCAACTTTGCCATCCACCGGGACAAGATACATTAGATATTATGAATGCACTTGCCATCGGTGATGACTGTTATCTGTGCTAATATATATTTTTCTCATGTGAGCCAAGATTTCCTCAGCATTTGGGTTTTATCATCACCCAAATTAAATTAGCAATTATCCCCAGTAAATTCTCACAGGCAATGTTTTCTCTTTCTTTTTTCCCACAGAATTGCTTGAAATATATATATAATTTCTACAGGTTGGGAAAAACTTATTGACAAGTATGTCACATGTATGCCTTGGAGGACACCATATTTGCATAGGAATAACCATGCCAATTATAGGTTTTCAGCTCATTACATCTACAAAACATTTACATTGTCAAAGGATTTCATGATTCTGTGCCTGCTTTCCTAACAAAGCTTACACTGGCCATTATTAGTTTGAGCCAGACTCAGGGAAAATATCAAACTCTATCATTGTCTCCAAGAAACTATAACTCAGAGAAGATGAGGTCGTATAAAATTGACAACAACTGTTCATTTAAGAAAACAAAATTGTTTGAAACTGAATAGTGCCTCATAGAGATTTCATCCAGACAAGATCTTCTAAAACTAAATCAAGACAGATTTTCAATGCAATTGGAAATGGGGGGGGGAGAGAATATTTCAAAATGTATTGCATCTTGTTGTCATCGTTTAGTCGTATAGTCGTGTCCGACTCTTCGTGACCCCATGGACCAGAGCACGCCAGGCCCTCCTATCTTCCATTGCCTCCCGGAGTTGTGTCAAATTCATGTTGGTTGCAGTTGGTACTGCACCTAGGTGTTGACAAATGTTCTTCATAGTGAGATGTGGATATCATTTTGTCAGTGTGCATGCAGATACATTGCCCTCCCACCCCAGAATAAAGAGGCAAGATGGGTTAAACCAGTGGTTCTTAACATGGGCAATAATGCCCCCCCAGGGGCGATTTCATTTTTCAGGGGGGCAGCGTGGGGGTGAAAGAACAAAAGGGGAGTGGTAGGGGGGCACTGGAGCAAGCCAAACCTGTGAAGGTGGCTGCAGCGACAGTGCTGGCAGTGGATCCGGTGCCACCACCGCCAGACAATCCAGCTTTTCTGCCTGCCACTTCTCGCCTTTCTCCCTTAGGGGAGCACCAAGTGTGGATTGGATGGAAGGAAAGGGTCTGTTGCTTGGTGAAGTGCTGCCTTGCACCTGGGTGGGGAGGGAGAGACGAGCCATGTTTGTCCATCCTGCCTTCTTGCCCACCTTCCCGCCTGTTTCAAGGGAAGTGTGGAGAGAAACGGGTCAGTTTGGGGTGGCGCGGCAGGATTTCTAGGGACGGGGCTGGCTCGGGTCATCCTGGGTGGGTGGAATTTGGCAGCTTTTCTGGCTTTTCTTGTTGTCCTGTTGTGGCTGGCTGGCTATCAGGGGGGAAGAAAGTTCGCCTGGCTGACTTTAAATGGCTTTGAGGGACATTGGACTTGAGATCTTCCCCTGTCTTCCATGTACATGGGTGTGATGTGCCTCTATGTGTAAATCCTCTGGGAGAGAAAGCTCTCAAGCTGAACTGAGAGCGCTGAGGGCAAAATCCACGGGGCTGTCATAGAGAGATTTAAGCAAGCGCACTGTGGAAAGTCAGCCGCTCCTCTTTCTCCTTGAACCCTGAGGATTCGTTCAGTGAAGGCGAAAAGGCAGCATGTCAGTGGCTTGAGTATAACAGTTTGCTTCAAGAAGGGGTGGCGGGGGGGGCGCTCCACAAGGTTTAGAGTACAACTCCCACAATCCCCTGCCCTTGGTTTACCTTCCACCCATTGCAATGGAAGCGAGGAAAGAAACGGGTCAGTTTGGGGTGGCGCGCCATCTCTCATTGAGCTATTCAGCAGTTCAGTTGTTTATTGTTCTGTTGGGTACTTGGAAAGTTGTTTTTAAGGTACAGTAATTCGTTATGGATGTTGTTGTAACCCTCCTCCCCCAAAGTAATTTGTGTGAGTAAATGTTGCAAAGAGTCTTATTTACTCATTACTTTCTGACTATTGTAAAACCCTTAGGACTGCAAAGTGATTGGCATAAAACTTGAAAATTCTTCTCAAAATCTTCTGGAAAGATAATGTGAAAATGTGCTGCCTTGTCGTGGTGAATGGCGCAGTGGTTAAAACGCTGTACTGCAGCTAAAACTGTGCTCACGACCTGGGGTTCAAATCCCAGGTAGCCGGCTCAAGGTTGACTCAGCCTTCCATCCTTCCGAGGTCGGTAAAATGAGTACCCAGCTTGCTGGGGGGGCAATGTGTAGCCTTTATAATTAAAAATTGTAAACCGCCCGGAGAGTGCTTGTAGCGCTATGGGGCGGTATATAAGTCCAATAAATAAATAAATAAATAAATAAGTAATTCAAAGAAGCTACAGTATGGACTATGCCGTGCAGGGACACACAAGACAGACAGGTCATAATGGAGAGTTCTGAATAAACACGATCCACCTGGAGCAGGCATTGCCAATGCCACTCCAATATCTTTGCCAAGAAAACCCCATGAACAGAAACAAAAGGCTAAAAGATATGACGCTGGAAGATGAGCCCCTCAGGTCGGAAGGCGTCCAACATGTTACTGAGGAAGAGTGGAGGACAAGTACAAGTAGCTCCAGAGCTAATGAAGTGGTTGGGCCAAACCTGAAAGGATGCTCAGCTGTGGATGTGCCTGGAAGTGAAAGGAAAGTCCGATGCTGCAAAGAAAAATATTGCATAGGAACCTTGAATGTAAGATCTATGAACCTTAGTAAACTGGATGTGGTCAAACAGGAGATGGCAAGAATAAACATCAACATCCTGGGTGTCAGTGAACTAAAGTGGACGGGAATGGGTGAATGCAGTTCAGATGATTATCATATCTACCATTGTGGGCAAGAATCCCATAGAAGAAATGGAGTACCCCTCACAGTTAGCAAAAGAGTGGGAAAAGCTGTAATGGGATATAATCTCAAAAATGATAGAATGATTTCAATACGAATCCAAGGCAGACCTTTCAACATCACAATAATCCAAGTTTATGCACCAACCACCTATGCTGAGGAGACTGAAATTGACCAATTCTATGAAGACTTACAACACCTTCTAGAACTGACACCAAAGAAAGATGTTCTTCTCATTCTAGGGGATTGGAATGCTAAAGTAGGGAGTCAAGAATTGATGCTTTGAATAGTGGTGCTGGAGGAGACTCTTGAGAATCCCCTGGACGGCAAGAACAAACCTATCCATGTTGAAGGAAATCAACTCAGAGTGCTCACTGGAAGGACAGATCTTGAAGCTGAGGCTCCAGTACTTTGGCCATCTCATGAGAAGAAAAGACTCCCTGGAAAAGACCCTGATGTTAGGAAAGTGTGAGGGCAGGAGGAGAAGGGGGCGACAGAAGATGAGATGGATGGACAGTGTCATCGAAGCTACCAACACGCATTCGCAAAGGCTTTCACGGCTGGGATCTAATGGTTGTTGTGGGTTTTTTGGGCTCTTTGGCCGTGTTCTGAAGGTTGTATCTTTTTAACCCTCTTTATAGTGTGCATGAATATATATTTTCCTCGAATCTTAATTTAATTTCAGAGTTTTTGTCTTGAACTTTTATTTCTTGTATTGTATTTTGTTTTTATGACCTTTTAATATTTTTTTTTGCGTCTTAAAATTCACTTGTAATTAAATCATTAAATGTTACTGTTTTTTTCGGGCATTTCATTTTCTTGCAATTGAAATTTATTTTCAGGGGGTCATTGGATTTAAGTGTCTTTCTTGAATGAATAAATAAATAAGTAAATAAATATCGCTGTGGGAAGGGGGGCAATGATAACTTCCTCAATGGCTCAAGGGGGCATTTCTTTCAAAAAGGTTAAGAACCACTGGGTTAAACTAAGGCCACAGTTCATTGAAAACATGTCAAGCCAGCATGTCCTTCCTCCTGGCACTGTAACCTCACAATCCACAGTGCCTCAAAGTCAGATGAGCTATCACCTCCATTGTATTCCATGGGCACTCACCGATTCTAGTTCCTTCCGCACTACCCACCACGGAATGGGCTAGCCTACCTATGCCCCATTCCCCCCAGCAAGCTGAACATTTCAGCATGCAGGCCCCTGTACAAAATGTTCAGGAAAATTTCCAAGCCTGACTCTGTTACAGAAACAAGCTTCCAATTGAAGCTCTGTCCCTCCTAATATTTAGAAAATGAATAAAGACAGAATTCTATTTAAGAATGTATCCCCAGATGTCGTTAATATTATTTTTTAAATTTAGGTATTTTCTGTTTTGCTAACTGTTCTAGTTGGTGGATTGCCATGTTGATTGTGTTGATATATTGGTCTGGAGCAGAGGGAGGGTTGGGGGGTTTCATGTTTTATTCTATAAACTGCCCGGAGTAGTAGATATTCACTAATGGCAATTCAAACCAAATAGATAAAAGTGGTGGAGGGGGAGGGAGCGGAGTCTGCCAGTACTTCCACACTCCTGACAAGAGCCAAGCAGGAGTTTATATCAGAAGAGTGTCTGCTGCTTACCTTAGGAATACATTCTAAAAGAAAATAGAAAACTTTGAAAAACAGAGGCATGGATGCATACAAGTGGATCAATAGATGGAGTTTTTGTATAAAATTGAAAGGAAAAAAAAATAAAAAGATGCTCTTACTTTTGCTTTTAGGTTCTTTTGTAGATTCCTGGAAGAGAGACTCTTAAACACAAAAGATTCATTTAAACAAAACAGGAAAACACTTGGTTCTTTGTATGTATTTTCTCCTTTCTTTAAACATTTCCTTCACCTGAATTGCCCAGGACAGTTTACTTCTCTTGCTGCAGCCATTTTATGCCTTCTTGCCTCATGCTGCTCTTGACCTTCATTCACCTTGCCTCACTGCTGCTACCATGAATTTTCTTGTTGCCTCAACAACCCCAGTCTGTCCCCTCCTCCTAACCCCTCACCCTCACCACCGTGTGCCTTCCTGCACTGCCAACTATGCTTTCTCCCTCCCCTCCCCTTGTCTTGCCTTCCCTTGCCATGAGCCTCCTAGTCTCACCAGCCCCACTCTCACCCTTACTTTTTCTTTTGCCTCATATAACTCTTTTTTCCACCAGCTCCACTTTCCCCTCCTTCTCCTTTTTCCTCTCCACCACCAAATAGGGAAGGGGAGAAGAATGAAATAAAATGACTCAAAATAGCACACACCCCATTTGTGGTAAACAAAGGGAGCAGTGCATAAAAGAAAAAAAAAAGGCAAACAAAGCATACACCCCCAAAGAAACCAAAATTCCATGTACATTCCTAATCAATAGCAACTGCAAAGAATAGAGATAGAGATATCCATATCTGAAATACCCCTGAAGTAGCTGGACTTAACGACACCAGACCGTCCACTTGTGCATCTTGCTGTGGAGCCAGTCCCACTCATCCTTCCATTGGTGCCAGAAGCTCTGCTCTCTTCCCACTTGGCTGGCCACTCCAGGCAGGGGGCGGGAGGACAAATCTCCCCACATGGCTGCTGATAGCCAGCTGAGCAGGAAGAGAGCGGAGCTCCAGGCACGATTGGAAGGACGAGTGGGACGGACACCACAGCAAGACACGTGAGTGGACAGTTCGGTTTCAAGGGCTGTACTTTCATTAGGTCCAGCTGCATCGGGGATATTCATATTCATATATGAATATCCCCATCTCTAGCAAAGAACTCAGTTCCTACAGATATTCAAAAGTGTAAGCTTGAGACCAGATAGAAACTTTATGACTCCTCATCAGCATGATGACAATGAAATATATTATGTGGAAAGAACTTCTGCAAGAGGTCTTAACATTTGTTAAATACTTTTCATATATCTAGGCCTCTACAGACATTCCTTATTTGCCTCTCACCTTAACTCTACACAATTATTTGTATTATGGAAATTCTTCAAACTCTCAGTTCCATTGGCATGGAAACTCAGGCAATATACACTGCTAATAAAGGTAACAATGCTATGTTTCTAAGAGTTCTCATCCCCAAGAGCACGTTCAGCAGAGATTTCATGACGCTGTTCCTAACCTGTCTTTCAGATCATTGCGGGTTTACCCTTGGTTGTACAAGGAAGATTCCACTAACGTCTTGTGTAATGAGAAAACCCCATTTAATTTCAAAGCAGAGCACTCACCAGAGCATTCTGCTTATGCTTTTTTAAATTTAGCCTTCTAACAAGGCAGTTCTTATTTATCCGCCCACATCCTGTTGCTTAGCATAGTGAATCATAGTAAAGTAGGTCCATTTGAATCAATTGAACTTACAGAGAAGTTGACTCACTAAATCCCGAGTGATTCAATGGGCCCATTGAATGATTCCATGGGAGTGTTGTTTATGCTAAACAACAGGATTTTGGCCATCGTCTACTTTCTCTGTAGCTGCTGTTTCTGAAGCTAGGTTTCCATAACAGTAATAGTAGCTCCAAATTCTTCACCATAAATAGTGCTTGAGAGCTGTTCTAATGCTTGCTTACCTCTTTGCTATAGGAAGCTGTCTTATACTAGGTTGGCAATAAGTCCATCTAGGCTAGTATTGTCTACTCCAACTAGCAGCAACAAGTGCTCACATTTACATACAGGAGTCATTCCTGTCCTGGGTATGGCAATGTGAAGATGCTGGACACTGAAATCAGAACCTCCTGTATGCAAGCATATGATCTACCATAGCCCTTCTCCCAAGCACCTTAACATGATCTGTTAGATGGAAACCTACAGGGATATGTTGCAATGGTGACCCAGTTCAACCATCCTACACCTCTTCTGAAGAACACCTTGTGAGAATGCATGAGGAGGAATCTGGTTTCCAGAATCCATAGCTTCATTCACACCAAATGATGACTACATGTCCAGCCTTGGCAACTTCATAACTTTCTTTGAAGGCTTTGTATATCTCTCTTCAAGGGCTATTCTCACTCTTGTGATGCTGAGTACTTTTGTTAGGACCATATGGATAGGAAAGAATTCTCTTGCACTCTGGACACATGCTGTTACTTCTTCTACTATATTTCATGTCAGTAATTTTCTGGTGCAGTAGTGCTGTTCAGGAAGACTGGGCACTCACTTCAGCTGATATCATTGTCAGTTTAAACCAAAGTAAGGGCTATTATGGCAGTTAAGCTGGTTTATGGCTGTCTGCCATACACCTTAATCCCAACTCCTTAACGTAATAAGAAGCCCCACCAAATGCACTGGAATCTACATGAAAATAATGACTGTTTAATTCTAAGTGAAGATTGATAGTATGTGGTGCCCAGTAGCTCTTTAAGACAAATATTTGTTTGAGTACCTATCAAGAAACAGGTTTAAAAATTGAACTCTCCAAAGCAATTTCCCTGCTAGGTTAATATGATAAATTCTTCTGAAAGGACCTTTATCGAAAGAAATTTATGGAACCTCGTGATTGAGGATGTGCACTTTGATAAATGTTTGGATTTGGAGCATCACTAAGCCTGATTTGACTTGAGTACTGAGAAGAAGAAGAAGAAGGGGCAAAGCTCAAAAGAAAGAATTGCATAGGTCAGATGTTTCAAAAATATTAAACTGCTCAATTGCCAACCCTTAAACTCAATTTAATTCTTGTTCTGGTGCCCAGAGAGAAGATCAAACATGCCAAGCAACACCCTGAACAGTGCCAAAAACACTATCAAAGCCCATAGCTGCTGCTTTTACAGAGCCATCCTTACTATTTAAGACAACACAATTAGGGCAATGAATATAATAATTCATGTCCATATGAGATTTAAAGCCTGAAAGTAGATTTGTTTTCTCAAAGCACTGCTTAAAAATAGCCTGCTATTTTTAGCTACTAGTTATGAACATTTGACTAGTGGAAGTTTGGGCTGCTTTAAAACTAGTTATTTTTGCAGGCTGCCTGCATAGACTTGAAAAAACTAGTAGGGGAGTTGATACCATCACTGTGAGAGGCTATAGGACAGGGCCAATAGGCTGTGTACATCTTGATATGTCAAAATTCTGTCCTCCACAAGATATAGTGATGATTACTTCTCATCACATCTTCAGCCTCTATAACAGTCCTGCTGCATGCTTAATTGGCTAATGAGTAATTCTAATGAGTGTTTCAATGATCACTACTGATTTAGAAGCTGGAGCTATCATTATAATGTGAATCAGCTTTAAAGGGGAATCACAGTAATATAATGTTAAGCAGACATTTCTTACCAGATAACAGATTCTTATCACATTATGTGTGTGAAGTGTCTTGCTTGTGCTCTAGATGTATGTATTACTGCCAGCAGGTTTGTCAGTGGTTAATGTCAATATTAATGTCTCTAATTTTGCTCTGAATGTCTTTGTAGGTGGACATGCCCCATGATCAATATCCTGCCCACAATAATTTGCTCAGGATATATACTTAAACCTCTAAGATTAGTCCTTGTGTATCTGAGAAAGTAGACTGTTTTCCACAAGATATAATAAATGTGTTAGCCTTCAATCAATGGTGCCACATGACTCTTGGATGTGTAGGATGTTCAAATTATGTACATAGCAATAATTGCATGGCATCATGTTGATTCTGGCTTGCTGCAACCTTTCCACATTTTCTTCTGGGACCATATAGCTTGCCCAAGGTTATAAAGGCTGGCTTTTCTTCCAAGAGGCACAGAGGGGAACTGATTTCTTGGTTCCATAGCCAGATACTGAGCTACCTAGCCAACTGGAAAAATTACATAGCGGGAAACTGATTCCAAAATATGGTGACCCTTTCCAGGGTTTTCTAAGCATGGAGTACCTAAAAATGGCCTGCCATTCTCTTCTTTTGGAGGTGCTCTTGTACAGAGCAGTTCACACAAAACTATACAGGCTGGTTCTTCTCCTGAAAAGAACAGTAGGGAATTGAACTCCCAGTATTTGCCTTTTCAGCCAGCTATCCAAGTCACTAAGCTATCTAGTCAGGACATAGTGATCCATTTGCATAGATATCACCATATCCTTGACTGATTTAATAGTGAGCTACATGTAGATAATTGCAAACCCACAATAGAAAGCATTTAGCCTTAGGTTACTGACCTAATTTGCCTGTTTGTTCCCCAAAAGTTTTCTTTCCATCCACTAATTGTAACACTGTTTACTTGGGAAAGCCACCTGGTGAGTAAATGTGGTTGAGAAAACACAAAAGAATTAAAGCCTCCATGAGTTTAAAGGAATCTTCAATTGATTGCTTTCTACTGAGTCATAAAACAGTTTATGTAAAATTAGGGTATCAGTAAATAAGAGGATGTGAACATGAAACTTGAACACAACTATTCCTTCTCTGTCTGACCAACAGAGAAGGCATAGTTAGCAAAGAATAAATGCTATTGTGCTGACATTATGTAGGGGCCTCACAAACATCTCTGTACACCTTGAAATAAATCCATGTTATTTCTAAATTCAATGGGAGTGGTAATCCAGTGAATTAACCATGCTAGTCTTTTGTAGGAAAAAGAACAAAGTATTCTGTGCTATCTCAAAGACTAAGAAATGTATTCTGGGATTACATCTGAAAAAAAAATGGAATTAGACACATTCTTTAAAAAAAATAGTTTACCAATCCGTGAAATAGATTTCACAGCTGGTGGATATAATACGTATGTAAACGGAAACATTTTGAGAACAAAGAAGAACATAAAAACATAACAAATGACATTGGTGTATAGAGACCTTAAAGTAGCACAATTCACTCAAAACATGCAGCAAATCATAGTAAAGTAGCACAGGCACAAAGGTAGTGATAACACCTGAAGTGAAACAATAGCTTTCAGTACTGAGATCACAACAGTATCAAAATTGTCAGTGGTTTCTGAATCAAAAGCTTAAGTCTGTGCTCTTCTTGTCAGTGCCATTTGAAATTCATTTATTCCAGTAAATGTTTCTTTACCTGAGCTGCTGATCAGTGTCTATTGGGCAGCAACAGTAGCTGAAGGTGACACTAACAGAGGAGGCAATGGTGGTGACACTCAAGGTAATTTTTATTAGCACTGCACAGAAGGTGGCAAAAGTAACCCCCCTGCTGAACCTTCCTTACCATGAAAACCCTATGATAAGACAATCCAAAATGAAACAAGAGATAGTAATTCCTGCACAAAAAAAGAAAATCTTAAATATACGATGGAAGAAACACTTAAGAGATCACTTCCAGAAGGTCCAAGAAATCATAAGGAAATCCATTGGGCATATGACACTGGAAGAGAGCTTTGCTGAAAGACAAACAAGTCGATCCTAGAGCTAATCAACCCTGAACAATCTTTGGAGGCAAAAATGATGAAACTGAGGTTGTTCTACTTTGAGCACATCATGAGAAGGCAAGATTCACTGAAAAAGACAATAATCCGGGGAAAAGTTGAAGGCAGCAGAAGAGGAAGATTAAATATAGATGAATTGGCTCCCTAAATGAAATTACAGGCTTAATTTTACAAGATATGAGCATGGCTGTTGAGGACAAGATAAGTTGGAGGTCTCTCATTGACAGGGTCACCACAAGTTGGAGGCAACGAGACAGCATGTAACAATAACAAAAATTGATACTTAGTGTTGACATGATCATAGACATCCAAATAAATTATATTGCACAGGGCAAATCATTCTTAGTACAAGGTTTCCAAGAACGAACTATGGTTTCTTAAGAATTGCTTTTTTTAGGTCTTCCATTGCCAAACATTCTGTTTCTCTGCCTGTCGGTAGTGTGTCTGAACATATGGAAGTCAATGCTTCTGCTATACTAAGGCACCAATATCTACCATTCCTTTCTTTTCAACTTAGCTTCTGCAGTCTTAGTCAATGATATCTGTTTAGGCATGATTTGGGACTACACAAAGGTGATCCAATACACTGAAAAGAAATAATTATTGGTGAATTTCCTCAGCAAAAAGTAAGGAACTAACATCAGTGCTGCCATTTGATTGCCTGGCCTGATCCTGGTTTCAATGTTGTCCCTGAGACACTGACTCTTTTTGTTATTGTTGTTCCATTAATTGTTCTTGTCTCACGTTCACTTATTTTTGACTATTTGATATGACAAAAGCAGATAACGAGAGTCATAGGGAGAATGTCTCCATATTTGGAGAGGGGACAATATTTGTAGCTGGAAATTACACTCCACCTTGCTGCACAATGAAAGTCTGTCAACAGAAGCATAAGACAATACAGAAGCATAAGACCTTTGTGTTTTATTTAAGTGTTTGTTTAGTAGTATGTCATGTCTGCATGCTCAGTAGACTTCTGTTTTTTAAAAATTGTTTTTGTCACGTTTCAAAATAAGAGGCTACAATATTACATTCCATTTTCATTTCGTTCAAATCTATCAAAGCAGATTAAATGCTACTGCAAGTAGCAAAACCAGAATGAAAGAATACAAATCCCTTTGATGATGTGTCATAGTGTCATGTGGCCACTCTGGATCAACATTAAAGCGCAGCCTATACCCCAACTTCCCAAAATATAACTCGATATATTCTTAATCGTAAGTACACAAATCCACAATTAGACAGAAGATCTCTTAGCAGCAATATGCCTAAGGAAAACATGAGCTGTAACACTGAACATAAGATTCTACAAGGCCATGTACTCAGGGAACTTTAATTCCAGTTTCAATACATTGAGATATATTACATCTACCATCTGCTGCCTTATAAGCATATAACAAAGTGGTCTCTTGATAAAGAGAACATCCACTGGCAATTAAGATTAGCATACTCTGATCTGGAGTGTTGTCCTATAGGGATATACCTCTTAGTTAGAAATCATTTGGAAGAAGGAACATGGCATGTTTTCATAATCAGAAAGGAGCTCATATATTAATTGTACTGCACCTAAGATGCCACAAGGCCTTCTGGAATGGGATGGTACTCTTCCAAGACCCTGGTTTACAATGATTCCAGGTAGTCTTGCCTTACAATGCTTTGGTTTTATTGGATATATTGCATGTTCATATGATGCCTTTAAGGCGTTTTTAGCTGAGATGGACCTTTCTGGACTGGGGTTGCTGTCAGTCAACTCAGTAACAGCCAATAGTTTACCTCAGACTCTTTTTCCTGCCTTTTTCCAGTCAGAGCTCAGTTAATGTTCTATCAGTATTAGTTATGGGGTCAGAAGTGAACAGCTAGAGTGAAGTGTTCTGTCAGCAATGCAATGGGTCAGTCAGTTAATAATGAAGTAAATTAAGCAGTTAAGCTCAGTAATGTAAAAGTTAACATTTCTACAAAAATATGATCTTTGTTTTTATAGAAGGTCTATGAGTAAACAGAAATATTTTATTCTTCTAATCTACCAGAGTCCCTGAGGTTAATGTATTGAAATAATTAGTGCCAGATGAGATAATCTATCAAATAAGGGGTGATCTCCTATTAAGGGAGACTGTAGTTCCATCTGCTCTGTAGGTTCCTGCTGGAACCATTTCTAACTGCTGCTTCATAAGAAGTTTATTATTTTTAAATTAAAGCCATAGAACACCCCAAACTCTGACCCCAAACAAAAAATAAACATATTTAACCTGTTGTTAAACACTCTTATTTTGTCTATTTCCCCTTTTATATAATTAAATATCACAGTAGAGGTCAGACAATTCCGTAAGTTGGCATTGTTCTGTGAAAAACAGCATTGTTTGCTTGGTAGGTTGTGTGAAAAGCAATTACAGTACTCATGCTTGGGTATCTTAAATATGGCTTAAACATGGCTACATGTGTTGTGGGAGGCACTCTTGAGCTATCCCACATCCAGTTATAAGTAGACAGTATAAGCAATCAAATACAGAAATAGTAACAAACTGAAATCTGCAAATCCAGAATCCATATCTTCAACAGAGTTTGTTTAACAAGACAATTGGCATACATTGAAAGCATGTGGAAGGGTGGTCCCAGCCATGCCATATGGCTTAATCTGCTTGCAGATGTGAGCTTCAGTCACTCCCTATTTGCCATCACTTATAGCAAAAATGTTTAGACTTAACGACTAAACAACAACATAGCAGAAATGCATCCTTTTAATTAGAGCATTTGGCAAGCACAGGGGAATGGTCTACCTGCACACCAATGCTAAAGAAAAGAGCTCCTTCACATCAGTATGCTAAGGCCTCTTCATGCAAAAGACCCCTGTATACAAGGACACCAGGAAATGCAAAGAGACTTTTCAAATACCAGCCAAATGCAGAAATAAACTTGAACATTTTCTGTCAGAGACACTGTTGGTAAGGAGTTTTGGCCATGGCTTACAGGAGCAGTAATCCCCATGGCCTTGTACCCTCTTTTTAAATTCTTTCAATTTAGGTCATCATTTAAGCTTCTCTTATAATGATTACCTAAATGAGCAGTGAGCTAGAGCATCTCTGGTTCAAAATTTTCAGATGACATCAGGCCAATCAAAATCCCAGTGCCTACCTTTGTCAACTATGAGGAAAAAAATAGTAATTTAGTCTACAACCAGATGTGGGGGGGACTAGAGCCTTGATCCAAATACTGTCTACAAGTTTCCCAGAAAGCTCTCCTTCAGTTCCCATAATCATTCAACTCAGAACTGCTCCAAAGTGAGTCCCCCCCCAAAGGGACAAATCAAACCAAGGGCACAAAGGTTTTGTTTTCATTTTAGAAACCAGAAGTGACCCATCACTTCCTAATTCTAAGGAAGGACCTTGGAGGAGTCAGAATTACATATATAGGGCAAGTTGCACCTCTTGCTATTTGTAGGGGTATGGTTTGCTCTTTGGAGGATGCAGTTTCATCAGAGTTCAAGGTCTGGAGAAGTCACAAAGGGCTGTGACTTCCTGCTCCCTGCAAATCCTCAGAAATTTCCCATTCTTGGCTTACAGGATGGTTTTTAAGACTGTTGAAATGTACAGTAGATCCTGACTTACAATGGTTTGATTTACTACTTTCTGCTTTTATAGCCACTCCTACACTACCCGATGGCTGCCACTAGCATCCAAAATTCAGTTTTATGACTTCTAAGCCTCATAGGTTTTGCGAACTCTAAACTTGTCATTTTCACAATGTCTTTACTAGCATACAAAACACAGCCTCTAACCTTTCATGGACTGCAGGACAGAGATCAAACAAGACAGTGGTGGGTGTATTGTATACTAAAGATAGAGGGAATCAAAATTCTGTGGCAAGGTTAGCTGAATGCCATGATCTGTGTAGCCTGGCAGAAGATGAACAGGAGGACAATGGAGAGTGTCAGAGAACTGTGTGTATGGAATTGAACATTGCAATTATTCAGGAACCAAACCCATATTTTAACATTGACTCTCCCCCAAGAGTAAAATAGTGTTTGACTTACAACATCTCTCTTTGTGACCATCAGGATGAGCAAGTTAAAATGTCAGTGATGTATATGAAGTGTTCAGAAGTCTGTGGAATTAAAAAATAACTAGGACCAAACTAAAAGTGTGATGTTAAATAGGTGATTCTCATCCATTAATCTAGGAACTTTTCTTTCTCCATTTTAGGAAAAAATTGAAGGTGCCTCAGGAGCAAACCTGTTGAGATTAGAAATGGACACAAACTAAAAAATGAAACAGAAATGCATTAAAAATTGCTGGTTCATTGGTTCGGCTTTGTCAAAACCAATGAACCTGAACCGATCTGAACCACAAACTTAAAAAAAAATCATTTAATGTACTTCCTGGATGTGGGGTTGCAAATGGGTGATCCAGCACCACATGGTGTTGGATCGGGGCCGTGGGGTGCTGGATTGCCCATTTGCAGCAATGGAGGAGGAGGCAGAAGCGGTGGCAGGACCAAGTAGGAAGATGATGGAACAGTGGGAAGGAGGTGGGGAGCAGGCTGTGGGGGTGAGGGGTTCAGTTTCCCCTTCCTCCAGGGATGAACCAATTTGTGATTTAATTTTTTTTTAAAGAAGTGTGGATGGTTCATGTTTTGTGGGTAGCCACAAATCATCATTTTTGTGGTTTGTGCTCATCTCTAGTTGAGATCATGATGCTTTGTAAGGGGCATACATATTTTCTTCCATCCTATATTCTTAATGTAAATAATTTCAGCCCTCAAAGTTTCAAATAGCTTTGGAGGAAAGGTTCCTTTGGCGAAGAGAAGCCTCTTTCTGAACGGCTGGGAGAAATTCGCTTATTTATATATGGTAACTTAGCAGTTACCGTATATAACAAAGTTCCAAATAGAGTAGTCCTAGATCAAGCTGGAATTTTTAGCACATATACATTACTGAAACAGCAACCTCTACTTTGGCTTGGGCATGTTGTGAGAATGGCTGATGGTTGGATTCCAAAGGATCTCCTGTATGGAGAATTAGTGAAGGGAAATTGCCCCAGAGGGAGACCACAGCTGCGATACTTGGATATCTGCAAGCGGGATCTGAAGGCCTTGGGAATGGATCTCAACAGATGGGAAACCTTGACATCTGAGTGTTCAGCCTGGAAGCAGGCAGTGTATCATGGCCTCTCCGAATTTGAAGAGACACTTGTTCAGCAGGCCGAAGCAAAGAGGCAGTCATGAAATCAGCAAAATCAAGGAGCTGGACAGGATACAGATTGTATTTGTCTTCAATGTGGAAGAGATTGTCACTCTCAAATTGGCCTTCTCAGCCACACTAGACGCTGTTCCAAGTCCTCCATACAGAACACATTACCATAGTCTCTCAAGATTGAAGAGTGCCTAATCTAAAAAAAAAACCACAAAATTTGGCAGTCCCAATCCTGATGGTGCATCTCAGGCATTATTATATAAATTTAAAAGACTAGACCAACGGTTCCCAGCCTTGGGTCTCCAGATGTTTTTGGACTAAGACTCCCAGACGCCTTCACCATAACTATGCTGGTCAGGATTTCTGGGAGCTTCACTTCAAGAACACCTGAAGATCCAAGCTTGGGAACCACTGGACTAGATCCATTAACTGCATATGGATGATGAATATCAGATACATTTCCTGAGCTTTTCTCATCACTAAAGTGGCACAGGGCTCAACCATCTATTCTTCCTGGAGCCCACTGCATAAGCATGGCCTGCGATCAAAGATCATTGTTTAAAGAAAGCTAAACAAGATGGAAGCCTGGTTTTAAAACAGCAGGCCTGTTTCCTACTTAAAATTTAATATATGCCTCCTGTACTTTCATGATAAAGGCTGCTTTTTGAACATCAGCACTCAAATAATTCCAGCTGGATGATGAATCCTAAGCTTGTCACCTCATAAAGAATGATCAAAGAAGAACTGCAGGCAGCTGACCAGTAAATTGGACTATTCTACTGGATAGCAATGAATCTGTGATGAATGGGTCCATTGTCAGCTTCTGTTTATTAAAAACAGTTTTTTATAGACAGCATGCCAATCATCCAAAATATGATTGCACATAGCAGTTAGATTGGCATATTAATGATCACAGGAGACTAATGTAAATGTCATGAACTATTGGGGAAGAATAAACTGAGCATTAATACTTCTTCTCCTCTATTCCCAGTGTGCATAGATAAAAATTTTATCACACCAAACAGCATGGCAGTTTGCATGAATTATTAAATCATATGCATACAAGAGGGTTAGTAATTAAACAGGAGGACTTACTGAGGATTATCATAACTGACAATGAGAAGAGCTTGCAAAGTCCAGCTATAAGTCAAGAGACTAACATGTAAGATTGCTTTTAATTTGTGTGACAATTTGTGAGTTATTAATTTATAACACTTTCAGATGTTGCCATAGGAGAGTTGAATGTGCAATTAGTCTTCCAGTGTGTATATGTCAAACCAGCATAACAAATGGTGAAGATATGGTGTTATTTATACACATGTATTTTCACTTTCAAAAAAGAATCAACTTCATGACAATCAGCTGTTTAGTGCAAATTCTCAGTTTTAAATGATGGCATCATCTGTTCCTGTGCATCATGATGTTTGACCAGCCTAGCATGCTGCCAGTTTCTCATTTTGGCCATACAACAGTCAATGTTAAAAAAAAGGCATATTATTTGATCATAGCAAGGATGACTTTGAATTACCAGGGTTCATTTCAGATCATAAAGCATGCAACATTTTAAATGATACAGAAGGTCTTGATTCAGCCAATCACTGGTTAAAGCTCTTAGAATGTACCAATGTGAAAAGCAAGCAGGCTGTATATTAGAGTATTTCTTCATTAGAAAAACTAGGGAAAAGGATCATGGATACAATTAGGATAATACTAAAATATGGATTCTACGGTAGGCGGGGTTACCCCAAGTCGAATAAATTGGTAGTTGTGAAAGGCAAAAAAGTATTGGCTGTTTTCTCTGTTGCTTTTGTATTTTTTTACTGCCAGAGAAAGGGAGAGGTTGTGGGAACTTTTTGTCCCAGAAGCCATGGGCATAGAATCGAGGAGGTGAGTTGCCATGTGCTGCTTTGCCTCGGGCAGCAAAATGTTGTGGGTGGGCCCTGATGTTTGAAGCACACTTTCAACCTGTGATTCTGAGAAATTGAGGGCTTTCCTTCTTTTGTGGCAACAGAGACTATCAGAAGTCAATTTCTCCAGTGAAGGGAAGACAGCAGCAAAGAATCAGAGTGAGCTTTAAACAAGAATGTTTTTTTTTTTCCTGGTAAAAAACAGGAGCAACCACAGCGAAAAGACAAATGCCAAGAGAGTACTCAGGAAGCACATTTGTGGCACAATTCTGAAATCTTTTCTATTTGCTTTTCACAATGAGATAATAGAAAAAGCATATAGCTTATTGTATCAATTAGCAAGCAATATTCAAACAATAATCTTATAAGGGTAGAAATCTATATGTGACCTACTTACGTTTTAACCTACTTAAGTTTCATAAACAAAGGGACAGTTACCTTTGAACTATGCATGTCTTCGCTGTTGCTTGACAAATATGAACAGGGAGTTTTAATAGTCAGGCCTTACAAACTGTCTCAAAATTATATTTCATAAGAAAAAAAATCTGGTGTACTGCTAACCTTAATATGACCTATTTATGGACCTCTTATGTAATTCAGTATGTACCCTTTATTCTTATGGCAGAGAATGGGATAGATCCACATGAAACCTGACAATTACAAAATATCATGTATCTATTCATTCTTCATGATGACAACAATTTGCACAGTTCAGAAGACTGTTCGTGCTACCTAAGGACAAATGGGGTAGCCATGTTTGTTCTTCACACTTGTCTCATATGACTATAAAGTGGAGGTGGGCTCCATTTTTTGGCCCAAGAAAAGATACATGGAGATGAAAAGACCAGAATCTCCTCCCACCACACACATACCATGAGCACCCACCTCAGATTTCATTTTTGTGAGCAATTTTCTCATAGATGAACTTTGATTCTAAAGTGAGGGAATACCATGAGTTCAGATGGAGGAGGGGAGGCTTACATTTGCTTCCCCAGCATACACCTGGAGTTGCGAGTAGAAGACATGGGTTACAAGTTCTCCCAAATGAGGTGAAAAAGTCCCAAGATTGTCAAATTGTTTATTTATACAATCTCAGATGATGCATGTTGACAACATATTCCAGTGTTTTTGTACATAAATATCATAGAATTCTAGAGCTGAAAGGGACCCTAAAGGCTGTTTAATTGAATCCTCTGCCTAAGCAGGAAGTATGGAAATGCTTATTTAAAGGGGGGGGCTAGAACATCAGAAAGTGAGGAGGAATAAACTCATTATTTGTAAGATGGTAGAAGCTTTCTTCTCCTTCCGCTTCTTAATTGCAGAAAACTTGGTAAATAGCAGAGAAATCAACAGAAAGTCATTTGCACCTGTTATCTGAAGAGTTCACTTTATCCCCTCAGGATTCTACTATCTCACCTGGCCATGTGTTTAGATATGGGTTCAGACCCTTTTGTTGTATACAGTGGTGCCTCGCAAGCTGATTTTAATTTGTTCCATGAAAATAGTTGTCTTGTGAAAAAATTATCTTGCGAGGTTCCCTATGCATCAGTCTAAAAAAAGTCTTGCGAGACACCATAGTGATCACAAAAACCAGTCATCTTGCGGGTTTTTCGGCGAGGCAATAGTCTAGTGAGACACCACTGTATATTGTACTTCTCACTCCCACTCCATGCATTAAGTGTGTGTGGGGGAGATAATATCCGTTTGTCACACTGATTGAGACTCCTAGTGTAGTAACACTTGTAATCCTATATCCACATACCTGGGAGTATGCCTTAATGAACTGAATGGGACCTACTATAGGGTTGTACTAATCATGAAAGGAGGAGGAGGAGGAGGAGGAGGAGGAGGAGAACCAATGGTATTTAATAGATAGTTAAGTTTTTGGTTAAACCTTCTATCTATTCTATAATATCCGTCAATGTTTTTACAATTTTGATTGATTATACCTGGTATGTTTTAATAATAATAATAAGGTGCTGTCAAGTCCATTCTGACTTGTGTGGCTTCCCATTCCCTACACACAAACTGGCTCGACTCACAGGAGGCACAAAGGGGAAGTGAACTCCTGTCTCTACAGCCAGATGCCTAAACCACTGAACCATCTAGCTGACTTATAATAGTTATGAAATAAACTTCATATATGAATCATAAACTAAGGCTTTGCCATCAACCATGTCAATATCTATGCTGACTTTTTTATTTGAAGTAAGTAATTTAGCTTTTTATTGCTTTATTTTAAGTCATGGTTGTAATTATTTTGCTGTTGCCAGTAACTGTATTTTATTTAGATTGGTTTTACAAATTCTAATATCTACATAAAAATATATATTTTAAAATAATGATAAATAGCTATTTTTCTTTTTTTCTTTCTTTTTGAAGGGTCATGATGTACTATATGTCCTTGTATGCCTCTAAATAAGGACTTACTGGCATTCCAAATACAATCAGCCTCATAAAAATACACCTGAATGTGCTGTAATGCAAACCAATAACATTTGATACAGGTATTTTCAGTACAAGAAGACATTAAAAGCAATCCTTGTGGGAAAGCCTTCTACAGTATTTGCTGACTTGTTCAGCAGGATCATTCTTGCTCATAGCTGTGCTTAGACGTTAGTCTCAAAATCATCTAAAATATTTCCACTAAATCAAACTGAGATGTGTTCCCTCAGTCTTCAGAAGATTACTATTGTCCAAAGTGGTGTTAAACTACTACAAGGGTGGGCAACTGCTGTACTGCAATTCACAGCATCCTTTATGATCAGTCATGCAGGCTTATTGCTGATGGGACTTGTGGCCCAAAAATGCCCTGAGGGCCACATGTTGCTTACTATTGTTCAACAGGCAGGCACAAAATTCACAAATACTATTTTCCCAACATTTAAAGCCCTGAAGGAAAAGGCCAAAGGCCCATCTAGTCTAACATTCCCACAGTGATCAACTAGGTACAAATGCACAAGCATGTAAATGTAAGGGTTGTTAAGAGTACCCTTGAGCAGGCCATAAAGTTCCAACCCCCCTTTTGCATAGTCTTTGCCTCTGCCACTCAAATATGGTATATGGGAGTTGTGTTATAGTTTAGTGACCAGGAAACCCAATCTTCCCTTCTAGTTGGTGACATGTATGTAAACTGAACAGCCAGCTAGAGGATTCTTTGCAGGTCTACATTCTTTTTGTAATGCCTCAGTTCTGTCTCTGCCATGAAGAATGGAGAAACCTTCATTCTAACATTTGTGTTTCATGGCAATACCATATTAGAATTCCATATATCAAATTCTTATAAGAAGAACTATCTGAAGTGCAAAAATGAAATGCAGTGGCCTACTGGGTAGTGTTAGAATGTCCTGTGGACAACAACTATAAAGTTTTCCCCTCCTTCCATATAGGTGTCCTGAGACTCTTTTCCTAGAGAGTACTCTAAAGCTTTTAGTAATTGTTTTGTTTGCTTTCTCTCCCCCTTTATTTATGTTTCCCTGCCTCAGGCATTCCCCTCAGCAGTCAATAAGTCACTTTCAGAGAAACCTTTCTACACCTTGTAAAAATAAAATCTCTAGATCGCCTGATAGGAAACAAAAGTAGAAGGGAAATCTCGACTTTCTGATGTTTCTCTGTTTTGTAACTTCATTCTTAATAGACCCCAAAGATGTCTGTGGTGATTCAACTTTGAAAAGAGCAAATAACACAGCAACTTGGCATAAAACGTGCTCCAGCCTAATAGAATCAGATTAAAGCTAAAGGCTGAATAGCATACTTGGATCACTTCTACAAAGAAATTTGCAAGCAGAAAATTAGTCAGGGTTATATTCCATATAATGAACTTATGTATAACTGTAGGTCTGTATAATTTGATTTATGATGCATTGCTCTTCAAAAGCAAGTCCCACTGAGTTCAATGGGCCATATTCCTGGTGTTGTGGACATGAGATAATGGGCAAAACCTAAAGCTGAATTTGCTTGTCTTCTTCAAAGCCCATAGAGCTAGAAACCTGGATGTAAGTTGAACATGATACAGATTAAAGCAGTTATTATTTTAGCCAAGGTAAGTTGCTGTTATAATTATCAACATTCTATTGTTTCTAAAAATGACACCTGCTTAGTTACCCTGAACATGGAATCCATGTTGTACTTCATAACCTCTACAGTTGTGCCAGATTTCAAACCTATCTTACTATCCTTGTTGGAGGTATGTCAGGCTAATACTTGACCAAACATAGCTCCCGGAAGTATTCCTGTAGCAATACAATAATACTCTCCTGCTTAATATGGCATTGCAGATCCAGGATGAAGTACCACATCTTTGCTGGCACAGGCATTCCATTCTCCCCATCTGGGCTTTGGCTGAAAGACCAAGTTAAAGTTTGTGTGCCTGGAAGCTTGGTTGTAAACAGGGACCATTTGTAACACTGTACAACACGATAATTGATCATTCATTGAATCAATTTACAAAAATGTTGGCCTAAACTCCTACCTTTTCTGGATTCATAGAGACTGACCCAAAGTGAGATAGCTTTAAGTCTGTTCTCAAACTGATAGTGTTTTGCTTTGGTTCAGCTACTCAAGTAAAAACAGCAGCTGCAATAGAAGCTAATTTTTCATTGTTGGCATCTCTTTTCCTTTACTCATTTGAAAGCCAAATACTTATTTCTCCTTGTTCAAAATATTGTTAGATAATCCCTGAGGGCAAGCAGTAACAGTGCATTAAACAATATATTTTAATCAATCTGAGAAAAAAATATTTTAATGATCTTATTTATCAGCTTTGACATATACCGTTCTTTTCAATTTTTTTTGAAACATGCAGCCAAATATTTGACAGGTATTATTTATTGTTTTCTGCTTCAGAGAAAGGTAACTGACCATTCTCTAGTTTGTTCAATCATTATGATACTCTGATACTCTGATAGCAAATAGTTTGTTTTGGGGGATTGACAGATGAAATATATATCCTATTAAAGTCATATTCTAATTGCATGAAGTACTTATGTCCAAGCAGTATGGAATAAAATGAAGTGTTACAAAGCTGACACTGATGTTCACTAGCTGTCAAGACTATATGAAACTTATATCTACTCATTCAGAACTTACGAATTAGCCTTGTAGCCACAAAACTGTATGTTTTAAACCTTTAATATATAATTGGAAACATGTAATTCTTTAAATGATCATCTTAGAAGCCACATGATTGGTCCCACATTTGTTTTATATATTAAAATGGAAAACTGGAATGTTTTGCAGTGTAAAGATGACATAGTGCAAATTTCTTGTAGCTTTTTGTAGTAAAAACATGGTCATAGTGATAGATAGCTTTCAACTGGATAGAACTTTTTTCAGTTTTTTTCATTTAATATCTTTGTTAAAGAGTAACAAAGATATTCAACTGTATAGAAAGATATTCAACTGTATAGTTCTGTTGTTTGGAAAAGAATAACATACTAGGGCTTGTCTACACAGGCTAATCAGAATAATCTGGAGTGGACTAACTAGAGTTGCTAGGGGTCACAGAGAGGTCCAGTATGCCATTTAGTGTGATCCTCATGTTCAAATATGCATCTCAAGCAATACCTTTTGTTTTGGCTCTTTCCACAGTCAATTCCTCAAATTATCAAGTGGCTTAAGAAGACAGCCACTTCAGGATATTGGTAAATTACATACAGTGGTGCCTCGCTTAACGAGCGCACTGTTTAATGACGAATCCGCATAGCGATGCATTTTTTACGATCGCTAATGCGATCACATTGCGATGTTTAGATAGGCTAAACATCGCATTGAGATGATCAGTAAGCGTTTTGCTTACCCATCTTCGCATTGCGATGTTTAGAAAACAGCTGATCGGTAGTTCCAAAATGGCTGCCGGGCGCAGAAAATGGCCGCCCACAGTGTTTTCACGCTCTGCCCTCGCTTACCGGGCAGCGAAAATGGCAGCCGGATGGGGGAATCTTCGCTTTCCCTTACTTTTGCCTTTTCCTTTCTTAGGAGCCATGCTACACACACAAATACTAAATGCACTAAACAGCCCCCACACAGCTGTGTTATGATGTTCTCCTCTCCGTGAGGGTCCATCTATCAGTGTATTGCAAACTGGTAGGTAAACAAAAGCTTAAATAATCACTTCCCATTTATTTTTTATTTTTTATTTTTATTCATTCATTCATTCATTCATTCATTCAAAACAGACAAGCATTCACAATAAATGGTATACACCTCTTAACATAAAGGCAACTATGCTCCCAGTCTTTCGTCAAATTGTGCTCTTAATTATTATCCATTTCATGATATTAGAACATCCAAATAAATGTGGTAGGCAGTTATCAAACCCCTTAAATTGCTGCCCCCAGTCAGGGGACAAAGCCCCAAAATTCACAAAGCGCCCCCCCCAACCGCAAGTATTTAATCACACTATCATTATGTTCTAAAAATATGAATAAACATATAACTAATATTAATATGTATTTAATTATTATTATTATTTTAAACACAGCAAGCCTGCTATGATGGGCTAGACAGAGGATCGTATCTGATCCCCAACTAAATTCCAAACCTCGGGGAGTGCCGATGCAACCCCCCAACGTTGCCTTTTCCAGTGTTGCTCCTGACACAGCTAATAATTCCTGCAGCATGATGCACCTGTGCTGTCAGGAAAGAATGCTTTGGAAAGAGGCTGCACACATGTGTCGCTTCCTGTCTCTCACGTTACCCCATGGGGAAGACAAGGAAGGCCTGCCATGTTGACTCATGCCAGCGGACCTGCCAAGCTCTCTATGTTTGTTCCATCTATCCTTTCCTCATATGGTGCCGAATCTTTATTTCTGGTTACAATTGCTGTAAATCTGGATACAATTGTAGTTTATTAATGCCTTCTTTCTTTTAGATGAAATCATTACAGTCCTTTCAGATCACAGAAGCTTAATTCTTTGTGATAAATTTGGAAGGGATTTTCTTTAACAATTCCTACAGCAGGGGTTTTTGAAGTTCTTCCCCTTTATATTGTTGTGAGAATTATGTCTTGAAAGAAGGCCAATACTTTCCTCTCTATGATATAGATGAGATTGTAGTGCTAGACACAGGCTTGAAACATTTTTCCTATGTTTGACATCTTAGCCTGAGCCTTATGCAAGGTTTGCTATGGGTGAAGTTGATTACAGTGCATTCTGTAGAAGAATAGATCTCATGAAAGTATTATACACAATTGAAATCTAGGATGCTATCAACTTCCACATGCTGTGGATTAAAATCATAGGTGGTAATGCAAAGCTAGAGATAACAGTAAGATCATTACAGCTTTGGTTAAAAATGTAGCTCAGAGTTAATATTTATCAGGCTTTAAAACACACAGTGGGTTGAGATTTAAAATAGCAGCTATTTGCTCCCTCTGATACTACAGGTTACTTTACGCCTCCAACATAATGCATAAAATAGTGATGATAATAACTGCAATTATTTAAAAATGAATAGGTAAAGGTAAAGGTTCCCCTTGAAATTGTCGTGTTCGACTCTGGGGGGCGGTGCTCATTCCCATTTCCAAGCCGTAGAGCCAGCGTTTGTCCGAATACAGTTTCCGTTGTCACGTGGCCAGCCTGACTAGGGAACGCCGTTTTACCTTCCCACCAAGGTGATACCTATTTATCTACTCACATTTACATGCTTTCGAACTGCTAGGTTGGTGAGGAGCTGGGACAAACCGACGGGAGCTCACTCCGTCACATGGATTCGATCTTATGACTGCTGGTCTTCTGACCCTGCAGCACACAAAAGCTTCTGCAGTTTCGCCCGCAGCGCCACCTAATATGTCTGCATCATATCAAAGATCAATATAATTGGAAAGAACTGAGAACATGTTGATGAAGTGTGTCTGCAGGATTTGGGGAGGGGAGAGGAGGAAAAGTCATCACCATATCTTAGGATGACTTGTGAGAGTAACATGTACCACTACCACACCATGTGTCTGATTGCATATGGGGAAAGGATAAGTAAATTTAAAATGCCATGCCCTTGCTGCTCTCTCCTATGGACATGGTGTTGCATGTTTATTTATCTGCATCTCAGCTTTTTGGAGATGAATGGGATGAGGGAAACACTTCTCTTAGATTGAGCCAGCATAAAAGGATGGATGCTGGGTTTCTCAGAGGTGAGGTAGTCATTTAGATCATGTCAAACCATCAGCTTTGTAAATAGATAATAATTGAAGGTCTTGGGTGTTATTTTTAATGTGCTAGTGTTGTGATGTAGCGAGTAGAGTGATGGAGTAAGATTCAGGAGGCCTCGGTTTAAATCCCTGCTCAGCATCCATGGATGCTCATGTGGGGGTGAAGAACTGGTAAAACCACTTTTTAAAATACCTCCCTTAACCTTGAAAGCCTTATTAGGATTGCTATAAGTCAGTTCTGACTTAATGGCACATAAGTGGTTAATATTGTCTGCCACCAAGCTTGTTGTTTTCTTTTTTTAAGATAGTCTAATGAGTGTCTTCTTGAGGATACGGGAAACCCTGCCCTCATGGAGAGACCCATTAATGATAGTCATGGCTGGAGATGGAGATATTCTTATTCATGGTTCCCTTGACATTTAGTCCAGTCGTGTCCACTCTAGGGCATGGTGCTCATCCCCATTTCCAAGCCATAGAGCCAGCATTTGTCCAAAGACAGTTTCTGTGGTCACGTGGCCAGCATGACTAGACATGAAACACCGTTACCTTCCCACCATGGTGGTACCTATTTATCTACTTGCATTTGCATGCTTTCGAACTGCTAGGTTGGCAGGAGCTGGTACAAGCGACAAGAGCTCACTCCGTTGTGTGGATTCGATCTTCTGACTGCTGGTCTTCTGACCTTGCAGCACAGAGGCTTCTGTGGTTTAACCCGCAGCGCCACCACATCCATTCTTATTTATAAGCAAATATAAATATTCCCATTCTAGCTGCATCTAATTTGGATCTGGCCCCCAGGATTGGTCCATCCACTCATGTGTCCCAGCACTGTGAAAGCCCCGTTCTTCCCACCAATTGCATCAGTAGTTCCGCTGCCTCCCTTCTTGGCTGGCCACTCCAGGCATGGGGTAGGAGGACGAGCCTCCCTGCATGGCTGCTGAGTAGCCAGCTGATCAGGGAAGCAGCAGAGCTACTGCTGCAATTGGAGGGAAGAGCAGGACCTTCAAGGCACTGGGACTTGTGAGTGCACGGTGCAGTCCTGGGGGCCAGACTCACATTAGGTGCAGCTTGGATGGGAATATTCATATTCATTTATGAATACAAATATCCCCATCTCTAGTCATGGCCCATTCTTTCATTACAAGCCTGGCTGCTTTTATGAGCCAAGGCAGGCAAGGATCTGGGAAGGTTGTAGTGGGCCTATAGCAATCAAGCACCTTGTCAACCTGAGCTGACATCACAGGCTGAAAATGTGTCAAAGTCACTGGGCATGGCAGCTCAGTGGATGTCTCAACTCAATGTACTGAAGAAGAATGGAGGCCAAGGTCCTGGTCCTGTATTCTTTTTGCACAGAATACAAGAATTTTGTGCAAAATCTCACTTCTGCAAATTTTCAGTGGGAAAAGTTCTGAATTGTGAAAAATACCTAAAAATACCTGTAATCCTATCTATCAAGGAAAAAACATGTAAATTTGTAGTTCACACTTTGAAGAGTGAAATTGGTAAAGGTGAACTCTATTGCCTACATGAGACTGATCTTTTCATAGGATCAGGCTGGCAGAATTGTGAGCTGTTGGGCTTCATGGATTATGCAAGTAAAAACTATATGCGATATACAGTGGTGCCTCGCTCAGTTTTACGGTGAAATCGCTTAGCGATGGACGTTTTGCCATCACCAGAGCAATCGCTTAGCAATGGCCCCTATGGTTAAAAATCGCTTTGCAATGATCGTGGGGACGCGATCATGGCAAAGTGCCCATTTTTAACAGCTGATTGGCAGTTCCAAAACAAAATGGCAACTGCTGTTTTGCCTCGCTTTAGAGGCACCCAAAATGCCCACCGCTATGGAGGATTTTCGCTTACAGGTAAGTTTTTAGCCCATAGGAATGAATTAAACGCGTTTTAATGTGTTCCTATGGACTTTTAAAAATCACTTAGCGATTAAATCGTTTAGCGACATTTTTCCTGCACGGATTAACGTCACTAAACAACGCACCACTGTACTGCATATATATTTTGCTAGACAGAGTTTTTCCCCAGATTATTAATATCACTAGAGAAACTGGCCTTGCATTTGCTTCAGACATCCAAAGTAATACATGTAGAGTTGCTGGTAACCCTTTTGTCTTCTGGAATTTGAAAAATGTTAAACGACATTGTTCCTGGAACATCTCTTGGCTGCTTTTCTAATGGTCAGCATACCCTTTGCTGTCAGAAAGACAAAGTGCTGCTTCTTTCCTGTAAAACCCACAGAAAACACTGGCATTAGCTGAGCTGTGGATCATGCTCAGATCATTTTCAGTGATCACCAGATAATGAGTATCATCTTCTATGTTTTAAAAGCTGCATTTAGCTTTATTTAATTTATTTAATTATTTATATTATTTATATTCTGTCTTTCAGAAACTGGAAAACAAGGTGATGAAGGGTATAAAAATAAAATAAAATGGTATAAATATAATGAAAATGATAATAGTAGGAACAAAAAACTCCAAGTACAGTTAAAAACTGTAAATATTAAAACACAATTAAATCAGTTTTAGATATTAAAATCACTATACTGTATAATAAAAAAAAAGTTAAAAGCCATTCTGGTGAAATAGCTGCAAAGTGTCATTAGAAAATTGCAGCAGTTCCTGAAAAGTTCTAACTCTTAACAATCAGTTACTTTTCAAAGGCCTGCCTAAACAAGAAGACTTTTGTGTGCTGTCAGAGGGATGTTAGATAAATGGATGACTGAAGCTCTCCAAGAAGGAAGTTCCATAATCTGGGAGTGGCTACTGGAAGGCCCTCTCTTGCATCCTCACCAAGCATGCCTTTGAAGATGGCAGGTGTGAGTCCTGGCAGCCCGCTTCCTGGGGCCCAGCAGCTGAGGAGTCTCAAGGCAATAATTTAATGGGTTACAGCTTGGTTTTGTAACTCCTGGTGGCTATTATGAAAGGCACAGAGTCAGTCCCAACTGCTCCTTTCTCCACATTCTCAGGGGGTTGAGTTTCCAGCACTAGCCCCTTGGATACAGCCTATCTGACTGGGGCCCCAATTAACCTCATTGAAGTCCCTGAAAGTCCAGGCACAGAGAAGTGGACAGAAAGTATGAGTCCTGATCCATAATGCAGTCTTTTAAGGGAGGGCTGGTAAAGGCATTGGTCCTCCCAGAGCTTATTTTATCACATCTGTTGCTGTGTGCATCTCTAGCACTGACAGGTGATATGGATGCAAGGCTGGGGTGGTGGCAGATCAGCTGGGGGCTCTGTTGCCGAAGCCTCAGGACCCCTTCCACAACTAAATGGGCTGAGCAGAAAAAGATGGCCTCCTTGTCCTCTATTTCACTTTATATCTCCACAGAAGCACAGTGTTCAACTGCCTCTCCCCACATCTCCCCTTCACCCAGTTCTGAGCCCTGCAACTCCAGCCCTCATATTTTCACTTCCAGCAGTCCTGCATCAAGTGGTGGTCCTTCCTCCATCTGCGCTGGTGCATCCACACCAGCTAGGGGCCTGTGGGACTCCCTTTCTCCCAGGCTTCCCTGGGCTTGTGAGGCAGGGCCAGACAACCTGCTTGGGGTACTCAACAAGCCCCCCACAAAGCAGGACAAAGAGAAGGGCCTTCCATGTAGATCTTAAAGCCTGACCATGAACATATTAGAGAATACAGTGGTCTATTGATTAGATAGGCGGGATATAAATATAAATAAAATAAAAAAAATAAACTCAACCTAAGATTTAAAGGTCATAACCAGTATTGTGCCAAGAACTAGATCAGTAAATAATGAAGCTCCCCCTATCTGTCTGTGATCAATCATTAGGCTGCAGTATTTCAAAGAATCCAGTCTTCAAAGATAGCCCCACATAAAGCACATCAAAGTGATCCAGATGGGATGTAAAAAAGACACTTGTTCACCATAGCCAGATAAGAAAGACATCTCTAGGAAGAGTCATAGTTGGAACAGCAGCTTTAACTGTACAAATGAATTCCTTGTTACCACCAAAATCTGGGTATCCAGCTCAATGCAAAATCCAGGAGTAAAACTGAAAAAGCAATGTGTTGTTTATATACTACACCATAGTACTTAAACATTTCTCTGGGAAGTTTACCAGTTAATTACGCAGGCTATGTATTCTCTCTCTGCCATGAGCAGGGCACTGAATTTAACCACTGCGCCACAAGGCTCCTACCCCCAGTACTGTGAACATCCACATTGTATCCCCAGATTATGAATTTGTATCTTCAGGGTGAATGCAATCCCATCCACTAGCTGTCATGCCGACTAGTCATACGCTCAAATCATATAATTCAATTAGTTGGATCATAAACTCCATGAGACATTGCAGGACATATATTGTGAGTTCTGGAAATAAGCTGCATTCAGTGGTCACAACAGTGGAAGTCAAATGGTGCAATCAAACTTTCCCTTTCCATCTTCCTATCTGAAGACTACTCAGAACAGCAGAACTACAGCCTATTCTGAGCAGCAGCAGGTACAGAGATTCTTCTAAGATTACTTGAAACCATATGGAAGGAAGGATCTTCCAACAGGGAAACTTCAGCAGTGTATTTTCTGGCATGAGACATGTCCACCTAATTTGGACCAGTCAGCCCACATCTGATAACCCTGTATGCCAAAGTCCCAGTGGCTCAGGAGGTTGTCTGAGCATTTGGATGGCATTTGGAGGTACACAGCTGACTGCAATGGGGAAGAAAGAACAGTCAGTTGTGTAAATTGATGTGCACTTGCACAACCCCTGGACACAATTAATTGAGTAGTGTTTGCTAACAATAGAACAGTGCTAAGTAAATGATTCATAAGATTATTTTCCTATTAATTTAATTCTTTGCCTTGCCTTGAAAATTGCTCATATACGCACGTGATTTCAGCCTATATGAGGGCTCAGGTAAAAGTCTCCTATGCTCTGAAGACAGAAACCATCATCTATGGCCAAAACATCAAATACATACACAACGGGGATGATTCTTGATTTCCTCCACATATTGTCTACCACACAAAAATAAATAAATTGATTAAATAAGTTAAGAACTACAGTATTTTTCCCTCTCTTGGTATTCTGAATGAGAAGGACAACCTTGCTTGTCATCAATTATGCTTCCATGCCAATATAAATGCCCACATCTAACCTACACTAAACCTCATCCATTGTACAGCAGGAGGAGGGGAAGATAAGAATCTGCACTATCTAATTGGTACAATGCTTCTTGAGATTTTGGGAAACAATTCTTTGAACAATTCTTTGTAGCACTCCTCAAAAATGTTTGATTTGATACTTATCTGAAAAAAGGTAGACTTCCTAAGTCAGTGCAGCCTACAAAAATAGCTTCAGAACTCACTCCCTTCCTCCCTTCGCATTTGTAGGTATGTGTAGTGTACAGGAGGAGGAGGAGTGTACAGTATTTCTCTCTTTCTATGAAACTCGGGGGACTGAGCAGAAATATGTATCAGAGGTACCCTATCACTGGAAGAAACTCTTAACTAATGTGAGCACCTGAGTATCACAGTGCAAGCTTCCCTCACCTTCTGGGCTTCTGCAGATTAGCTTGCTTTGTTTGGTGATTGATCTGGAAGATATAAGCATGGGATTCCTTTGAAGTTGACTTCACAGACTCAGGAAGACTGCCTCAATAACCTGTCTGCAACATTAATATGCTTTCTCTCTTCTAATTATGGGCTGTTGGGATCTTTCCCCACAATGGGCTACCATTAATGTCTGTTTCTAGCCATCAGATCAGACAGATGTCACACATGGTTATTTATACAATTGGCAAATGGATCCTGGCTTTCTCTCTCTCTCTCTCTCTCTCTTCTGAAATATCTGTAACTAATTTTATTCCATAGAACCAATACTAAGCTACTATGTGTTCCAGAATTTTCTAAAAGCATTATTATTTTCTTTTTAAATACGATAAAACGATCGAGTAATATGCGACAATGAGCTTTTGAATCAGTTAACATTTGGCAGAAAATGTGCTTGGTAAGCATAGCTGTTGGGAAAAGTTAAGACTGCACTTTCATTTGAAGCATTAGTATTCAGAGGCTTCCAAATTTCATGGGCTCTGATACAGCTCAGAGGAAAAAAAACACAAGAAAAAGAAGTACTCTGGGAAATTACTACATACATTGAAAATCTGTTTTGATCATTTTCAAACTGCATGGAATATCAAAATAAAATGAACAGACTAATATAAATTGGTTTGGCTCCATTGACTCCAGCAAGGCCAGTTTATATTCTTTGAGAACCAATAGGTGATAAGCTGACATCTTACCCTGAATGTGAATTGCCAATTGCTGCGGTTGAGTACATTTGCTTTTAAAATAGGATGGCCTAAGCATATACTTCCAAATGCAGAGATTAGTGGGGAATTAGAAAGCTCCATTTTCTGAACAATTACTATTACAGAATGTTGGTCTGTTCAAGACTTGCATGGAACCATCTGTCTAAAGCAGGATGGTGGCTTTGATTCAATACCATTTGCTTATAGCAGTGTTATCAATGGGATATACTTCAATGTGCGTTGATCTGAAAACTGAGGATCCCACTCTGGTCCAAACTCTTTGACAGAACAGGAGATGATTTACCAGATGTTTGTGTTCCTCCCATTCACTTTTCATTATACAAGAGCAGTCATTTGTGTGGTATCTTCTTAATTCATTTAATTTAATTTTATTTTTTACAGATTACCGGGTACCACCTGAACATGGACTTTGTTCGTTTGTCTACACAACCTGAGAATGAGCTTTGACTGCATGTGTTTTGTCTTCAGAAAGCTAAACATTCCATAACTTTGCGATGCCAAGGCAGTAACACAATTTCTTCCCATTTCCCCTTGCCCTCCCAGGTCCCGAAATGAAGACGCAAGACAGTGATATGGATTAAATACGGGCCACACTTTATTAAATCAATTCTGATTATAACAATCATTGTCCTCATAAATTGAGGGGGCCTGCGGTAGTGCAGAAAAAGAAATGGCGGGCATCCACGATACCCTTATCAGTCAATGGGCAAGTCCCAGGCCCCAGGTTGACAACAGCAGGAACCCGGCCGGCCTCTATTAAACACTCCAGACCTCGAGCCATCTTTATTTGATGACTGTTGGTCCGAAAGTGGCCCAGCGCATCTTCCCGCCGCTGGCCCTATAATTGCACGATCCGCAGAGCCAGGAGGTCGGATGCGCTGTTGGCTTACCATAATTATCAAAGGGACACACTGAGACAACCAGTTTTTTCCCCACACTACCCGCCAGTGTGACCGAGAATAACCTCCAATCAAATGGCAACAACCCTTCTCTAGTGTGGGATAGGTGAAAAATCCCTCCATCCAATAGCCAATCAGGATAGAGGCGACCATAAATCACACTAGAAAGAGGGTGGGCGGGCGGGTACTCAAATGAGAAGGAGGACGCTTCAGGGGCTAGCGTTCCCTTAAGAAAACGCTAGCCCCCTCCCTTTTTGTCACGTGGCCAGACCTGGCTTGCGTCCTCCGGAACTGGGCAAAGGGCAAAGCTGGTTCCACAGTTCAAGGATGTTGCAACATCCTTCCTGTGGCCGGAACCTTTTCTGAGTTTGTCAACATGCTGAGACAGACTAGCACAGCTGCCTCTTTGGAAACAGAAGGACACGTACATTTGGAAATTGTGCATGGACATTCTGTAGTGTATGTGTGATTGCCTGAAACTCATATATACAGCCTGAAAAATGAAGAATGTTTTTTCTAATGGCTGACATTCTGTTGCTATTATGCTTTTAAGCATATGACAAGGTCATTAAAGTTTAAAGAAACAACTCAATGACAAGGTTGCATATTGTGGCCTACAGGCAGCACTAGGTTTTATGTTAAAATAAAAATGGAAGTATAAACTTCCCTTTTTTAAAGAAAAATGACTGAATTTCTTTCCCAAATGCCTCATATGCAAAAGCTGCAATTACTTAGGCATAAAGGTGAGTAAAGGAAGATTATGGAACCACACTTGTCAGATCCAAACATCCCAATGAAGGTAATAGGTTTTCCTTGCCAGCTCTGTGGTGTAATTATAATGCTACCAAATGTACCTTACAGTTAAGGGCAAGACTGAAGAGAAGTATAAAGACGGGAGCAGCAGCGCTTCTTCCAGGAACTCCAGTGCTGGTGTGTGCTGGTGGATCCGTTTGCCTCTGACTGTGGGTCACAGAAATTAATCTAAGAGAAAAAAAAAATAAAGCATGCACTTTGCTTTCACACCCTCATCTGCCTACTTTGCCTGCTTGTTGCACTAGTTGCTTTGGATGGTGCAATTTTCATCTGAACCACTGTGTGCTCTGTCAGGGGATAATGGATGTGCATATCAATGGCAATGGGATGTCCCACCCACCCCCGACTTAGATACTTCCAGGCAAGATCTAAAACATAGTTTAAATTGTACACTTATGCAAGGAGGTCCACATAGAGACTTCTCTGCACAGATAGAAACCCTGAAGATACACCAGTATATATACCAGATCCATTGGCATCTGAGATTAGTATGTACAGTATAGCAAGTTTGAGCAGCCAGTGTGATCCTGCTCACCTGCCACCATATGCTTACTGTCATCTCAAGGAGGCTTCAGTAAAAAAGTCTCTCAATGACTGTCAAGGGAGAATCAGGCTAGAAGTTGTCAGGGATGTTTCTCAACAGTGGTCTCCCCATCAGAAACATGTCTTGCTTAAAGATGTTTATATCCACTTAGTCCTCCATCTGGTCACCATGATGCTAAGAGGGACAAGGATTTTTGCCACCTAATATTATTGCATTTGATATTTATGGTTACTGTTCCTTACTAGTTATTTTATTTTTAGATATTATGTTTCTTGCTTGCTGTTTATGTGAATTTTCAGTTGTGCCTAATGTGTACTTTGTATTATTGTGATTTATTTACTGTCCAGAGTAGTGGCTCTGTCACTGGTTGGGCGGGCTGGCTGGCTGGCTGGCTGGCTGGCTGGCTGGCTGGCTGGCTGGCTGGCTGGCTGGCTGGCTGGCTGGCTGGCTGGCTGGCTGGCTAAAGAAAGAAAGAAAGAAAGAAAGAAAGAAAGAAAGAAAGAAAGAAAGAAAGAAAGAAAGAAAGAAAGAAAGAAAGAAAGAAAGAAAGAAAGAAAGAAAGAAAGAAAGAAAGAAAGAAAGAAAGAAAGAAAGAAAGAAAGAAAGAAAGAAAGAAAGAAAGAAAGAAAGAAAGAAAGAAAGAAAGAAAGAAAGAAAGAAAGAAAGAAAGAAAGAAAGAAAGAAAGAAAGAAAGAAAGAAAGAAAGAAAGAAAGAAAGAAAGAAAGAAAGGTCCCCGAGAATCCTCCTACACCTCTTGTACCACAATGGCACTTTTTAAAATGTTTATAGTGCACTTCTAATGGTCACTAGTATGAGTATATAGGGTGAGTAGCAAACAATCAAAGCTAAAAGTGTTCCTGCGGGCCTGTGGTAGGAGCTTACATTTTCCATGCTCTGTTTTGCTGCTATTAAGCTTTTGAGCATAAAACAAGCCCATTACAATTTAAAGAAACAACTCAATGAAAAGGTTGCATGTTGTGGCCTATAGGCAGACACAAGGTTTTATGCTAAAATAAAAATGGAAGTGGTATGTTTCAGGGTTTTGCTTCCTTTACAGTCTATAACGTCTTTTTAGCACTTTGCAAAACCATTCTGTGAGCCCATTTAATGCTGGTAAATAAGTACCTGATCTAGTGTATTTTACTCATTCTTTTCCCCTCAAGGATAAGTGGAAATTCTGCACAAACAAACAAAAGGCTCTTTACCCCAAATGGTCTCTTCAGGCAAACCATATGCAATAAACAAATCCCAATATGTTTCAATCACTGCAGCAGCAGAAATGTGTGTCATGCTACCATTTCTCACATCCTGAAATAAGCATCATATAAACCAATGTGCATGCTCTGTCAATTCCCTTCCCCTCCATCTGGCTTGAGAAGCATGTGATATGGATGTGTCAGAACCTGATTATGACAACTAGTGCAATCTAGAATAGTCATGTTGATTTTATTGATCCATTTTTATGTAAGCAGATAAACAGGATATACAAGATTCCTAAAAATGCTTCTCTTTCTTTCTTTCTTTTTTTTTGAACATTGGTAGAAGCAAACAAACAAATGATTTCCAATTGCCTAAATGGAACAAACTTGCTGGGACAATTCGTATCCCCGCTGGGTTTTGTTTTAATCCAGCAAATGGTGGGTGGGTTAAAACTTTTTGCATAGTTAAAATGTTTACAATTGTTGAGGTGACAGCATTGTCCAGTGCCTACATTGTGGGTTTAGTTCTGCAACAAAATGTCCTTAGAAACAACACAACCTGGTGTTTGATGGTTAAGCATGTGAACAACAGGCAAAATACACAGCAGCCACATTAGACCAAGAGCTTGCATAAGCTACTTTTGTGGGCTATAACCCTTATACAGTAGTTCCCCTGCCAGCAATGTAATGAGCATGCAGGTTGATAAATTCTGGGACCTGTACTTCAAATAAGTAACATATAGAAGTTCTGGTTTCTCCTGGCACCACCTGTCCTTTTTGGACTATCTTTGCTCCTATGGAGACACGCCTTCTTCTTCTAAATAATGGCAGGATACTGTTGTTTGTGTATGCTGGCTTAACTACAACAACATTTGTACTGATGTTATGCCATCCCTATTTGTATGTTTTGTTGCCTAACAACTCACAAAACTGGCATGAGAGAAGGACTACAAGTAGGGATTCCTTACCTAGCAGCATCTCACTGCTGTGATTTACACTGTTGCACTTAGGTCCACATAGATAAGCAATAGGATTCTGGTCAGGATGGGCTATCAGCATCTCTTTTGTCCTGGGGAAGCCTTTGAACATCGGGGAGGAAATCTTTAATAGTAAGAAAATCATTGTTGGATCACCACTGCCAGAATCAAGCCTCCTGGCAATGATTGGAGAGGTTATTTATTTATTTATTTATTTATTTATTTATTTATTTATTTATTTATTTATTTATTTATTTATTTATTTTGCTGCTAAAGGCTTTTCCCTTCCTGAGGCTCTAAAGGGGGCAAAAGGGAGACCCAGAGAACCTTGAACCCTAAACGGTGGAGGGATAGGAAGCTTTTAATGAATTTAAATTAAATTCTTTTGGCACCTCGTCCAGCTTACACCAGCACAAAATGGGTTTGCCCACTGAATATTAAATATTAACTTAAGATGCAAGTAATAGTAAATGCCCTCAGATAGTGTTTGATGAATATACAGTGAACAACTGGAAAATTTGCAAAAGATGTGTGCTGTCAAGTCAATTATCCTTTTCCTGCATTTTCTGGGTACAGAGTACTTAGAAGAGGCCCTCTGGGACTGTGCAGTTTGACCAAGGCCACAAAGGCTGAGCCATCAATCAAAAGCTACAAACCTCTGGTTCAACACCTAGGTACCCCACTTAATGAAACAGCCAGCCAGTTAATAAAAGAACATTGTAAATGGCTTATTCATGTCTTCTGTTGTTTGTTTGTTCAACAGTTGTTTAATGGAAGCTGCATATGTCAACAACCTGTTTGCTAAGAGGTTCAGTCCAAACTGATAGTTTATATAGTTGGATCTTCCTGGACAAAGTGGGCACAAGACATTTTGTGGCCTACCCCCACACCCCAAAGATAGCACTCTCCTTATTCCAGGCACCTCAACAGTGGAAGCCACTGAATCTCACTTCAGCTTCAACAATGGGGTAAGATCTTGAACCACACTTGACAGCAGCAAGTTAGCTTAGAGGTGCCATGTGATCACAGATAAGACACACAAAACTGGGGATCACCTGAAGACTCAGGACTCATATAACTAGAAGATTGCTACCAGTAGAGCCTAGTGATTCCAGTGTCATAGGGTGGTGAATCCCCGTTGTGTTTTTATCCAGAACTTCAAAGAGCTACCCAATATGTCAACCCTATTTAAGGGAAAGGGTTGAGCAGCTTGGATAGCTTCTGTAAATTTCATAATAAAACACAGAGCTTATTTCACACTTCCTCAACATTGGAGTTACCAGCCTTCAGGTGATGCCGTCCTGACCCTACAGCGCTGCCTGGGGGCCGTACTGAAATGGATGCAGGAAAATGGGCTGAGGCTGAATCCGGACAAGACGGAGGTTCTGAGGGTGGGTGGCCCCGTGGTTGGTGGCTTGGGTGACTCTCTCACATTTGGGGGGGGTGACCTTGGCCACGAAGAGTGGAGTCCACAGCCTGGGGGTACATCTAGACCTGATACTCACCATGGAAACACAAGTGGCGTCGGTAGTCCGCACCGCCTTTTTCCACCTCTGGCGGATCGCCCAGCTGCGGCCCTATCTCAACACGGGGGCACTCACTACCTTGGTGCATGCGCTCGTAATCACAAGATTAGACCACTGTAATGTGCTTTATGTGGGGCTGCCTTTGAGGCTGATGCAGAAACTTAAGGTGGTGTGGAATGCGGCGGCCAGACTCCTCACTGGAGTGAGAAAATACAAACGTATTTCTCCAACTCTGGCTGCATTGCATTGGCTGCCCATTCGTTTCCACGTCGACTTCAAAGTCTTAATGCTTACTTACAAGGCCCTAAACGGTTTAGGACCTTGATATTTGGTGGAATGCTTGCTCCCACCAAGGTCTACCCGGATCACCCACGCGAGTCAGGAGGTGAGGCTGAGGAGCCTGATGCTGAGAGAGGCCCGGAAGGAAAAGACATGAAACCGGGCCTTCTCGGTGGTGGCTCCTCGCCTCTGGAACAACCTCCCTTCAGAGATTCATGCAGCCCCCTACGCTGGGAATCTTTAAAACCCAATTAAAAATATGGTTGTACATCCAGGCCTTCCCTCCAGTTAATACCTGATTTCTTTTCTATTCCTTCTTATTTTATTCTCATTCTATGTTATTGTAATTGTATCAAATGATTTTGTAATATTCTTGTGTTTTATTGTTTTATCCTATACTGGAAGCCACCTAGAGTGGTTGAGTAGACCAGATAGGCGGGGTATAAATCAAATAAATAAATAAATAAATAAATAAATAAATAAATAAATAAATAAATAAATAAATAAATAAATTCATAGATGGCAACACCTCCACCTTAGCATCTAGGTAGAATCAGCTCTGCTCTCAAATAAGCTGCATGCAGCACTACACTCAGCCTTAAGTCCTACTGATATTGATGGCGATTAAACACATATACCAGATAATAGTATTACAGCTTTGAAAACATATTACACAACTCATATAACCACTATGATGCAACATATCTCTGAGGCATTTTCCACCAACTTTGTTAGAAGCCAAGTTTTAAGTACAGTATTTATGAACTACTGATAGAAGCGATAAATTTCTACACCATGAATATTTTTGCAATATTCCTGACAGGTTCATCAACTTTTTCAAAATACATACAAGCCTTATTCTGTATTCATTGAAACTCATTTATGGTATATTCATGAATTTTTATATAAGTGCTAAGTACTACTGGAGATATGATTTGTGATCATGTTCTTAATTTTTTTCTGTTTTTAAATAATTACTATGCAGGCTTGCATTGATGTAGTTGTTGCACATACATTAAATCAGAACAACAAAATTGTACAGTGGGTTTTAGTGAAAGACTTGTTTAATGAATAAATATTAAAGTTCCATCAGGAAAGCTGGAAATTTTCATAAAGGGTCACACACTATGTTTAAAAAAAAACATAAAGAGCCACGTCCAATGAAAAAAATGTCAGCAGCATCACTCTTATATAGCCTCAATAAAACAAACCTTCCATGTAACAGTTTGTTGGTTCAAATACAAATTGTGCATTCTGCCTCATTGTTCCTATCTGAGTCTACAATCCAGTTCTTAGTCCCAACTAAAGTAGACCTATGAACACAACAGGAAGTTGATGAATTGACACTTAAATCATTTTCATTAATTCAACGGCTCTGTCTTATTAGAGACAAACACTGGATTTAGGCCTAAGCATTGAATTCTTATTTTGAAATTGCATTTTACATTACTCAAAAAGTTCAACATATTTTATCTTATCAGAGTTATTTACATAAGGTTTTAGGGCATTACTATTAATATTTAACAGTTATTGACCTGACTAGTCATTGACTATCTTTATGTCATGTCTGGATAGCTCAGCGATCAATTATTTGACTGCAGAGCCAGCAGTTGGGAGTTCAATTCTCCACTGCGCATCTCAGAAGAGCCAGCCTGTGTGATCTTGGGCAAGTGGTACAGTTCCAGGGCACCCCCAGAAGAAGAGAATGGTAAACCACTTCTGAGTACTTTCTACTTTGAAAACCCTGAAAAGGGTGGCTGTAAACCAGAATTTTATACCATCTTCTGGCTTTTTGGGCACATTGTAACTCAGTCTTTGAAGACTGTCGTAAACAACATTCTATGGTGCTTAGACACTTGTTGACTGAATAGTAGTGACATGGTAAAGGAACAGAAGGTCAATGTCTCTTCACTTGATAATTGTTTCCATGAATGCTTCTTTGAGAGTGAGGGTGGGTATGGGAAGAAGGGGAATCAATCCTTTCAGATGCCACACTGATAAAAATCTCTTCCTTTTTGCCTTCAAAGAGCAGAAGCTCTCTGGGAACCTAGAGTGTGAGATTAAAGCCGGTGCAGTGACAATGGTACTTTCTGTATTCTAATCTCATGCCCCTTGCAACTTCATCATGAATTGCTTCATTTATCAGGAACGTATTAGAGAGGGCCCAAAATATTACAGTGATAGATATTCACATTCCTTTAAAAAATAGCTTACTGTAATTGTAAAAATTACAGTCTTTGCTTCAAAACTTCTGGGAAAATGAGCCACAAGAAGCTCTAAAATCATCTGTCTATTCTCTTGTCTTTATAGTTCCCAATTATTACTGTTTTTTAAAAAAATCTCAGTGGTTTCCAAGCATTAGCAATCCTATTTTTCAAAATCATGTTAGGTGCTAAAGTTCTTTTAAAAAGTCCAATCTTTGCTCCTATTCTCCAGGATATTTATTTTCATAATGATTTACACTGTACTAAAAAAAAAGAAAGTGAGAAAGAAAAAGAAAGAAAGAAGAACTAAGTGTCTATACACTTAATTACATATAAAGAGAGCTTTTTACCACTGGCAAACAATTTTCAATTGCATTTATTTAAATTGTGCTTATAAATTATATAGAGATAATCACGGAGCAAACATCTCATCAAGTAATTTCCACTTGCATAAATGAAGAGCAAAACTCTCATCTATAAAACTACATGTCAGCAAAGCTGATTCATATCTTCTACCTTTAAAAAGGTAAAGGTTCTCCTTGACATTTTTAGTCCAGTCGTGTCCAACTCTAGGGGGTGGTGCTCATCCCATTTTCAAGCCATAGAGCCAGTGCTTGTCCGAAGACAGTGTCCATTGTCATGTGGCCAGCGTGACTAGGGAACACCATTTTACCTTCCCACTGAGGTGGTAGCTATTTATCTACTCGCATTTGCATGGTTTTGAACTGCTAGGCTGGCGAAGAGCTGGGACAAAGCGATGGTAGCTCACTCCATCACGTGTATTCGATCTTACGACTGCTGGTCTTCTGACCCTGCAGCACAGAGGCTTCTGTGGTTTAGCCCGCAGTGCCACCACGTCCCTATCTTCTACCTTTCTCCAGATCATTTACCTGTTTATTCCCACAGCAATCTTAAATTTCAAAAGATGAAGAAAATCTCAAGAAGTATGAGACAAATGTAACATTCTGCACAATTATTACATACCTTACTCAGAAATGTTTGATTTAAAAACTCAGATGGTGCAGTTTAAGTCCAATGCCAAAGCACTATAACACAGTATATAGAGAGGAGAGACAGATTTTCAATGATAATGTACCAGGAATGGAACACAAAAATGGTGTACCTCGGCCACAGGGTTGTCATAATAATTAATAATAATTTGCTCTCACAACATCATGTCCTCCTACATGCAGGATTCCCACATACAGGGAATATTGTACACTTTTTCACTCAGTTGAGATTTGGAGGTGCTCTCTTCAAGTATTTGTGGCCAATATGTTGCCTCCTTCCCATGACTGTCTCCCTTTTTCTTATACACATACACTAGTTCTACAGACAACACACTCTTGTTTTTATTCTTCCTCCCTAGTTATCTGTCACCAGGAGTAAATTTTAACCTTCCATATTAAGAAATAAATGGGTCCAAGAATCAAATCTCAGATAAAGAGAAGTGGGGATCAAGGGCTCCCAAAGCTATATCAAACTTAAGCCTGTAATTTAGCACTGCTGCCTTTATTCTGTCACAAAGGGAAAAGGCCTAATATTTTTGTACTATAGAGTAGCTCTACAACCCTGAAGACATTAAGAGGTATTCTCTATATGAAGAAAAGCTAATTATCTTTTCCCTTTTCTCCCCAAAACAATCCATTGTTCCCCTTCACTTCAAAAAGAATACTGGAAATGGGTCAGTACAGAAATAAAGATGACAGGCAAATTATCTGAGCAGGTTTTAATTCATTCCTTTATTTTAAAAAAGCAAGTTAAACTGAACACATACTGCAGGTGAACAATTATGAGTTAGAGATCTATGGGGATTATTCTTTAAATAATAAGACACCACAGTGATATATTATGACATTTTGCTCAAAGGACATAAATATCAATTAACAAAGTCATGAATTTGTTATACAGGGCTGTCACATCCAGTCTTCTAACAATGTTATTTTCTTACAGTAGACTGCATAGTATATAAAAATTATTACTGATATGAAAATGTACATATTTTCTATCTTATTATTGGTGCACAAAAGTACAGCAATAGATATTGTGCAAGAGAGCAAATCAATATTCCACAAGGCAGCTCAAAAAGATGGACACTCAAAACTAACAAACAAACAAAACATGAAATTTTGAAACTGGACCTCAGATCAGCACTAAATTTGGGATAGATGTTGCAGATTATCTGCTCTTGCTCTGTACAAATTTTGGGAAGTTTCAGGAAATGGTTTTCAAGTTACAAGTTTTTAAAAGTAAGACTTTTTTTCCCACTCAACCTCATGCAGACAGCGATGGTCTTTTTTTGCCTGCAGATTTAAAACTGATCAAATACATTGAAAAGGCCAAACTTGCTTAATGTGAAAGTAGTCCCAGCCTCTTTTTTTTAATTTGGAAAGAATCTGTGTATCGGGGCTGTTATACTGGCTCTGAAAAAAAGCCATTTCATGACTTTTTAATAGATTGGTTATCAGTGGGAACATTCTAAACATAAATATTGTTTCAGCTGGAGAGCCAGGAAGGAAGATCTGAAATTTTGATCCTGCCAGTCAAGATCAAATTAAACGACTGTCTGAAAAAGAACTTTTTAACCCCTACCTGTCCAAACAAATTTTAGAAAGAGTTTCTATTTCTGGTATAAAAAAATTAGATTTTTTTTTAAAAAATCAGAAAGTCATTCATTCAAGCTATGAAATCACTGTTTTTTTGTTTTGTTTTTGTTTTTTTGCTAGGGATGATCTTGTTCAATATTAGTAGAGCACTGGTGTCTGTTGTACCAATCTTATCACAATACAATTACAATAATTAATTAATTAATTAATTAATTAATTAATTAATTAATTAATTAATTAATTAATTAATTAATTAATTAATTAATTAATTAATTAATTAATTAATTAATTAAGGTAACTCCAGTTTCCAGGCCTTTTTAAAGATTCACTCCAAACATTGAGCTGCTGCTGGAATGGGTGAGGCCAGAAAAATTAAGTGTGGTGTTGGCTGGGGAAATTTACCTTTCCTGGCAATCTCCCAACACTCTAGTCTAACCTGATTCAACAGAGCTTGCAGGGAATTACAAAAAACATCAAGTATTTACGCTTTGACTATCATGCCAACCCTGCAAGGTAGAACTGTCACCAAATCCACAAAACATAGGCTACCAGTTGCTTGGTCAAGGCATGGCCTGGTTTTAAGTATCACAAACTCTCTTTACCCAAAATTGCAGAGAATTAAATGGGGAGGGTTTTTGACATTTTGTTCAAGATTTTGAACAAGGCAAAAGGCAAAGGTTTCAAAAGGTTTCAAAAAGAGCATCTAATGTATTCTGGAGAAAATGTTCAATACCATTCTAAAGGAGGAGCAACATAGAGCAAACACGCAAGAAAATAACAGAGCTAAATAGACTACCTAGTATTTACACATTAGCATACTTTCAACTTAGTATCAGATCATGCACAGGATGCATCCTGAATAGAGATGGGGATATTTGTATTCATCCTGTCAGTGGTGCCCAGAGCTCCACTGTCTTCATGCTTGACTGACAGGCAGGGGGCGGGATGGCGAGCAAGAGGACAACAGAGCTCTGGACGCCATTGGCAGGATGAGTGGGACCATCAATGATTAGATGTCTAGGGCAGTAGTTCCCAACCTAGAGTCCCCAGATGTTCTTGGAGTAAACTTCCCAGAAGCCTTCACCATTAGCTGTGTTAGCCAGGATTTCTGGGAATTGTAATCCAAGAATATCTGGCAACCCAAGGTTGGGAATCACTGTCCCAGACTTTTTAAGATGGGAAAAGTCAAACCTCCTCAATGGAGACAAGAACAGTTTCTGTCCTCTTCTTTCATCATACCTGAATTTATTCTCCAATTAACACAGTGCCAGGAAACAAGCTGATGTGACCTCATAGTGTTAGCCCAACAGCTAAATCACAGGTGGTGCTTCCATTCCCTTGTGAGCAAAAGCTGCCTCACTCCTTTCTCCCAGACAGCCATTCCTAGCCTTAATTTTCCAGAAAGTTTCCCCAATCCATGTTCCCCCAATTTCTCAGTCTCTTCATAGTTTCTTTATCCTCTCTTTCAGAAACGTGAAAGTATTGTATTTCTGAGGTTCTCTGTTGTAAAGCCACAAAATAATCTGAAAGCAAAAGAAAGAAATATACTTTCCTTTCATAGGAAATAAACTATTCAGGGAACTAGAAGACATGCAAACACAGGACTAGTAACTGGGGTGACTATGGGTGGGGATGATAAGAAAAAGAACCGATATGGCAAAATAATCTTAGTAAAGTTTGCATAGCTTCTTTCTAAGGTTCTTTGTTGTCATAACCATTCTATTAATTTATTCCAACACCTTGCATATCCTGTCTTTAACAATTGCTAATGGCAAGGAACAGGAAGGGTCATTGTGCTTCCAGAAAATACTGGTGCTGTAGAACAGAGTACATTTATTTATAGTTTTCTGTCTTGACTTATCTGGTGTATTGTATTTTTTTCAAGTGCTAATGAAATTGCGACCTTATTTAAGTCTGAAGTATTTTCATAAGTGAAAGGATTCTTGCTGTGCTCAAAGAGCAAAAGACAATAATAACAAGCAACACATCAGACTGCTTCTGTTTTATTGACAAAAACATGTTTCTGCCAATTTTCAGACATATCATGTGTCTATTTTTCAGTGTCTTTTTGTCAAATCTGACTGTATGGTCTTTGGAATGAAAGAAACAGATAGGCAATATGTTCATTGCCTTTAAAAACTTCCTTCTTGTCATTGTGGAGGACTCAGTTAATTATAGTCCACTAATGGAATAAAACTTTAAATGATGGTTGGGTATCATGCCCCTAACTGGGCACACATAAGCTGCATGCTCTATGTCCCTGGGAATATATTCTACTACTCTGTTGCATTTTATCATTCCAGTATTCCCTTCTTTCCCAAACAATTAAAGGAACAAGCTGCTTCCATGAATGTGGCTTTAAAACCTACAGATACATGAAAAGAGTATTATCCTGAACTCTGAAATGGGTATTGTATTGCCCATGGAGGTACTCTGCTATTATTATGACCTGATGCTTACTCAGTTTAAGATGTTTCTCCAGATTGCTAGTCTAAAATACCACAATTATATCATGACCAAGGTTTTGATAAAAAAGAGAGACCAGCAACAAGAAGCTTACTGTTTCCAAGCTGCGTTGCCCTGCTCACCATAATGGAATCTTGAAAATATGCTGTTTGGGGACAGTACTAGAAGTGCATTGGTGCAGAGAGACAGTGTAATGCCATTTGAGAGTGTATATAGGGCTTGAATGTAGACTAAGAATTCATCCCCAAATGAGAGACATGGAATGAAGTAGCCTAGGATGCCCAGGTGAGAACGGTGTGAAAGGCTGCTGTAAGTGAGACCTATGGGTACTGTACAGAAGTTTAAGGACAGTCTCATGCTGTCTTCGAGCACAATGACAATCTACGAGGTCTTGTAACTAGTATCCCTATATTTTTGGGGGATATGTTTTTTTTTTCTTTTGCCTATTTAGTTTTAGCTTTCTGGATTAGGCACTGTGTGCAATATTATATTAGTTGAATTACTGGCTGAAGTCACACCAGAGTAAGGCCACTGAATCAGCGAGGATTCGTGAATAAATTATTTCATTGATTCAAATAGCCTGACTCTAATTTAGAACTGTAAATTGTAGTTAGAGTAAGTGCATTTGAATAAATGGATTTGACTCATTAAATCATCACTGATTCAGTGAGCCTACCCTGGTGTGATTTATTATGCTAAGCAACAGGGGTTTTGTCACTACATACCACAGAAAATACCTGGAGTTTCCCAGGTTTGAAATTCATTGGTTCCACCCAACCCATTCCAGTGTTCTCTCGCTCTCTACTTCTTCCCCAATTTTTCTCCTCTCTGGTCTTTTTTTCTCTGCACACCCCAATCCTCATGTTAGGACTCCCCCATTGTTAAAAACCCACGGGTTCCACTCCCAACACAGTGCCCTCTCTTTTTTCCCCAATCCCACTTTTTTCCTGCTCAATTTTCTCAGCCCCCCCCCCCCCCTTGGCCGGTGTTCTCTCAGCCCATAGCCAAGTTTGCCAATTTTTTTTTTTTTTGGACTTATATACCGCCCCATAGCGCTACAAGCACTCTCCGGGCGGTTTACAATTTTAATTATACAGGCTACACATTGCCCCCCCCAGCAAGCTGGGTACTCATTTTACCGACCTCGGAAGGATGGAAGGCTGAGTCAACCTTGAGCCGGCTACCTGGGATTTGAACCCCAGGTCGTGAGCACAGTTTTAGCTGCAGTACAGCGTTTTAACCACTGTGTTGAAATGGGTATGTGATGGTATATTCAATTCCTTCTTTCCATGGTTAAAGTGTCCCCTACACAGACAACTTCAGACTTCTTTGCCTGGGAAACCCATTCATTCTCTCCTACCTCAGCAGTCTATCTCTCTTGTTCCCCCACCCAACTTCTTTCTACACTGGGCTCTTTAATCCCTCATTCAGCCCAGTCCTACTGCCTGTTAAAACAAATGATTTAACACTTCCTCTGCATTTATTATGTCGCTCTCTGTTTACTCCCATCTCCAAATCCCTTATTCTGTACTAGTTGCTTCCTCTTTTCTACTCTGATACTTAGCCATCTGAACTATCTCAACATTTAGAAAAAATGTGGACAGAATTAGGATTGGCTATTTGCTCCCCAAGCCCCGAAAATGAAGACGCGAGACAACCATTATTGGATTTAAATATGGGCCACACTTTATTAACCAAATTAAATTGCTTGATTAAACCAATACCAAACTTGAGGGGGCCTGCGGTAGTGCGGGGAAATAACGCCAAATCCTTCCTTATAAGTCAATGGGCGAGTCCCAGACCCCAGGTTCCCGCTGTCCCACGACAGGAGGAACCTATAAGGCCTTCACTAACCCCCCGGACCTCCAGCCATCGCATTTGATAACCTTTTGGTCCGTAAGGGGTCAAGCGTCTCAGTCACCTTCGGCCCTGTGACCGCACGATCCTCAGTGCCGTCAGGACTGGAGCACTGTTTATTTTATGTAAATTACCAAAGGGAGACACCGTGACAATCAGTTATTCCCGCACTACCCGCCCGTGTGACCGATAACAAACCTTACCAAAAACTCCCCTTAAACAACCCTATTCCAGTGTGGGATAGGCGAAAAATCCCCCCTTCCAACTGCCAATCAGGAAGAAGGTCAAAAATTCCTATCCGGCCCCAAAAATAGGCGACCCGAAAGCACACTAGAAATCGGGCGGGCGGGAGGGTGTCAAAAGCGAAAGGGCCCCGACTGAGCTACGCAGCTCCCTTAAATTGCCTGAGGTCCCGCTCAAACCTCGCGAGACCCAGGCTGCCTGCGTCCTCGTCGGGGCTGAGGGAGCAAACAACGCGCGGGGCTCCATGGCGCGCACGCGCCACTCGCGCGCGCTGGCTATTGCTCCCCAAGCCCCGAAAATGAAGACGCGAGACAACCATTATTGGATTTAAATATGGGCCACACTTTATTAACCAAATTAAATTGCTTGATTAAACCAATACCAAACTTGAGGGGGCCTGCGGTAGTGCGGGGAAATAACGCCAAATCCTTCCTTATAAGTCAATGGGCGAGTCCCAGACCCCAGGTTCCCGCTGTCCCACGACAGGAGGAACCTATAAGGCCTTCACTAACCCCCCGGACCTCCAGCCATCGCATTTGATAACCTTTTGGTCCGTAAGGGGTCAAGCGTCTCAGTCACCTTCGGCCCTGTGACCGCACGATCCTCAGTGCCGTCAGGACTGGAGCACTGTTTATTTTATGTAAATTACCAAAGGGAGACACCGTGACAATCAGTTATTCCCGCACTACCCGCCAACACATGAGGACTAGCCTTGTCTATGTCCCATGTACCCACTAGGAACACCGAGTTCCACAAGCAGGCCCCCTCTGATATCCTCCAAAAAGATGTCCAGACCTGCATCAGACAGGTGTACACCATCCTTACGAAAATGTTCCAAATTGGATATTTGGATTCTGTGATGATCAATCACAGACCCGAGGCCGCATTTGCTGACACCTCTACAAATTTCCTTATTGACCCGGCGACTAGCCTTATAAACCTTAAACATATCACGCGCCCCACGCCAAATTAATCGCGGTATGATTGATGACCAAACTATCCGCATGGCTGGGTATAGTGCGTGCAGTCTGCACAGGTCCCTTAAAATATCCAATATCAAAGCCTTTCCAGGCAATCGGGGCAGATCATTGCCCCCAAGATGCACCACCAAGATGTCTGGAGGTGTATTACCAAAAGCGGCCACTCTTCCGAATTGGACCCATTGCATGCCACGCATGCCCTTCCAACGAATGGATGCACGGGCGCCAAGCCCTAAATCGCTTCCCCAACTGGTAGACGCAGCATATCGTGCTGCCCAAAATACATAAATATGGCCAACAATCAAGACGTTCTTCCGGACCTCCAGCATCTCTCCATCTGAAAAACAAAAATGACATCTGCCTACACGTTAGGTAGTTGCCTGATGTATTTCTTAAAGCATTTAGAAGACCAACGACCCAATCTCTTAATTTTTCCAGCATCGTAACCCAATGCGGCTGCCGTGGACGCAGCACCTATTCTAAATGAATGTGTACAAAACCTCATATTCCTGATCCCTATGGTTTTCAACGCCATGTCAGTTAACGACCAAAATTGGTACTTAGTGAGGGGAGTGCCGTCCTTGTGCTGATCCCTTTTGTAACCCTCGCCTTGTGAAACGGCCGACGCAATCCTGACATGGCGCTGCAAAGCCGCCGTACGAAAGCTCTCCCCGGGGCTATCACTTTACAAGCAAAGTTCAAATGGCCAACTACCTCCTGCAACTCCTTCAGGGTTATCTTCTTTTTCTGCCGCAAACCGGCAATCACCTTCCTAATATTTAACAGTTTATCCTGGGGCAGCCTAGAAGTCTGCTGAACTGTGTCCACCTCTATCCCCAAAAACGTCAATCGAGTAGCTGGCCCTTCCGTCTTTTCTTCTGCCAATGGTAAACCCAACTCGCCCGCCAATTCCCTAAACGTGTCCAACAACCTTTGACATCCCCCGGAGTTCGCCCTACCACAAAACAGGAAATCGTCCAGATAATGAGCTGTGTCCTTACATCCAGCCCTCTGCCTAATCCACCATTCAATAAACGTGCTGAACTTTTCAAAGGTTGAACATGAAACAGAACACCCCATAGGAAGGGCTCTATCTATATAATATTGGCCCTGAAATTGAAATCCCAACAAACTAAAATCCTCCGGATGCACTGGAAGAATCCGAAAAGCAGATTTCATGTCCGCCTTAGCAAGTTCAGCACCCACTCCACAGTCTCTAACCATTCTTACCGCCTCGTCAAATGACGTATAGCGGACTGAGCATAACTCCCCTGGGATAGCATCATTTACCGACTCCCCCTCTGGGAAGGATAAATGGTGTATCAACCTAAATTCACCCGGAGCCTTCTTGGGCACGATCCCCAATGGCGACACCCTCAAATTAACTAAGGGTGGCTCCTGAAACGGCCCCAGCACCCTACCTTCCTTGACCTCCTTACCAATTTTTTCCCTCGCTACTGCCTCCAAACCTTGCAAAGACTTCAGGTTTCGTGCCATAAATGCCTTCCTAACACCCGCTGCGGGAATCCTAAAACCAAACTTAAAACCCAAATACAAGTACCTTGCATCCTCCTTATTGGGATATGCCGCCAAACCCTCCTGTAACACTTCAATTCTGATTGGCGTGGGACCCCTTTCCCGGAGTTCCACCCCCTCCATCGGGTTTCCTCTGCACTCCCCCTGTCTTGTTCTGTCGTAGACCCCCTGCTTTAAAACAGTTACTTCGTGGGTGCCTTCCTCCACATCCGATACACTCATGGCGAAACCTACACTGGGCTTTATTACAGGATCCCTTATTATTGAATTCAAAGCAAGGCAGGCGGGGTTGAACCGCCTGTCCCGCCCCTTGGCGGGCACCGGCACCACTCGAATACTTTAGATTCAAATGCCCACAATCAAATCTATTGCCCAGGTTTGTTTTAGCCGGCGACATATGCTGCAACCAGAGTCCTGGGTGTATCTCATCCCAACGTAACTCAGGTCTAATCGCACTTCGCATTCTGAAAGCTTCATCGTAACGCAACCATGCCTGGCCCTCAAACTCAGCCTTTGCTCTACGCATAATATCAAAATATTGAAACAAGGCCGATGCCTTCCAAGGCTGCATTTTTACCAACACACCTGCGTATATGGTGAAACCCGTAACCCAATTGGTCCAATTCCTGTCCGGCCTTTTACGCCTATGCTTCTCCTTTAACTTCTCATCATCCTTATCGATTTCCTTGACTTCAAATTCCCGGTTAAGCAATTCATAAAAATAAATGAAATCGCCTCTCCAAATCTTCTCCTTAACCGCTGACGTCAAATGATCTCCCAGTGGCGTACTGTAATCCGAGTACGGCATAGATGTCATTGGGACCGTGTTGTACCCTGTATTCGGCACCGATGGGTGCTGTTGTAGCACAGCCCTCTTACCTTCATCTGCCGGTGTATTATGTAAAGGGGACTGCATAGGCATACCCCATCCAAACCATTGCGGCCCCATAGGGGGCCAGAAACTGCCCGGCCATGGCGCGCCTGGTGTTATATATGTGTTAGGTGCTGCGCCTGCCTGTAGTGCGCCTCCCATCCATGGCCATTGTGTAGCCTGACTAATCGTCTTGTGTGAGGCCTCATACTCACCCGCCACTCTTGTTGACTCACCTGAAGCAGCGACGGCCCCTCTCCCGCTGTAGGGAAGCTCCTCATAAGGGTCCTGTTCGTAAGACGTTCCTTCTCCTGGATCCAGACCGCCTGGTACCTCGGACCTTCGTTCTCGCCTGCCCGCCCGGACAGGCGCTGTTTCAAAATCCTGCTCCATTTCCAGCACGTCAGGACTCCGCCCCTGCTCAGGATCAATTGCATCGAAACGCCTCATTAGATCCATGGTCATAGCTCTTATTTCAGCCCTACGGCGTCCCCTTGACTCCCTAACAGAACGGCGTGGTGTAACCTCATTGCCCCCAGAAACCTGCCCCTCAGAATTCCTGGCCTCCAAACTCGCCATTTTTGCTTGCAATTCTTTCAGCATCGCCCATGATTCCTCATCAGACGACGACTGAGGCGGGGACAATTGAGGAACAGCTCGTTTCTTAGCCCTACTCTTTCCTTTTTTAATGCCACCCCCCTTTTTCGGCGGCATTGTGAACGTTCTCCCAGGCCAGACCCCAATCGGCCTTTCCCACTCTCTCTGTATATTAGCTACTTCTCCTTCCTCTTTTTTTTTTTGAATACCCTCTTCAGATACTTATTTATTCCTTTAATAACTCCTTCCTTCTTATTTATTTTTCACCCTTTACCTATTACCTATTCTAACAATTCGCTCCTCTCTCTTTTTTTTTTTTTTTGAAAATGAAACCTACACCCAAAATGGCCGCCGCGAACCCACCATGCGGCGCTCCCAAGGGCAACAAAATGGCCTCCCAGAGAAAACCCACTGCCCTTCCCAAAAGCGAAACCAGGACACACTACACGTTCTCCAGAAAGAACCGAACCAGTTAACTTGTGTAATCGTGCCCACGCGTCGTGACCAGGCCACTTCCTAAGTCACTACTATAATGTTAATCGGCCACCCCACACAACACAGTTCGCGCTTCCTGAAATCGCGCGAGGGTGGGTGGGTGGGCAAGGGACGGGGCGACAAGGCTCCCCCCTAACCTTTATATCCGACTTGGGCCAAGCCGTGCCCCCCAGTCACCCCCAAACACCACCCTTACACCGTGTGGGAGTGGACCCCGGCCCACAGCCTCCGGGCCTCGCTCCCTGTTTCCCTGCGGCCGCTAGCACCGCCGCCAAACCAGCGGGGACAAAACCGCCGATCAGCTGATAGGCGGGAGGTCGAGCCGCGCCGTCCCCCTAAGGGGAGAATCGGCTGCCCCGCGGCTTCCTAGGGACTGTCCGCCTCCAGTCCAAAACGCCCTGTCTGCCCTCTATGATCGGCTTCCCCCCGCAACCCTACCGGTAACGGAGGGGAGGCCAGCCGATCCACCTCGCAACCAAATGGTGGGCGGGGGCCACCCCCGACACGCGCTCCCCGTCGCCCCGCCGCTCTTCTACCCCCTCACAGCCGCACCCCCACACTCACACACCCCCTCACTCACACACCCATACACACTCCTAAACACCCCTTCGCCCTCAGGGAGGGAGCTCAAAAGCCACCACTCCCCCAAACCCAAGCTCCAGCGACGCTCTCTCCCGTCCACTGTCAAAAGCGAAAGGGCCCCGACTGAGCTACGCAGCTCCCTTAAATTGCCTGAGGTCCCGCTCAAACCTCGCGAGACCCAGGCTGCCTGCGTCCTCGTCGGGGCTGAGGGAGCAAACAACGCGCGGGGCTCCATGGCGCGCACGCGCCACTCGCGCGCGCTGGCTAATCCTTCCATGGGGAATTATTATCATTTTTGATCTGAAATGGAAATGAGAGTGAGGTAAAAATGCCAGTGAGAAGCTGAAAAATATATTGAGAATATTAGTCACTACAGGGGTAGTGGCAATGTTTCAACTGAACCCACACTGGAACTGCCTGCTCCATGAGTTTTTTGTTTGTTTGTGTGTTTGTTCTGTTTTATGACCCTGTCTCTTATTGCCTTTCATTATTACTGGGATAGCACTGGACCCCCTCCCCCAATCTCAAGCTCTCTCTCTCACTCACTCTCTTTCTCTTTCTTGTCTTGCAAGCATCTGTTTTTCTGATAGTTCTTAGCCTAGTGGCTATACAGTTCATGCTCTAATGCAGTTCATTTCAAACAGTATTTTTGGTATTGCTTTTAGTATACGGGAAGCTGACTTAAGTACTCTCATATGTCAGAAAAGTGGAATATACAGTAAATCCTGTAACCAAATGTCCTTTTTTGCTTGTTGAGAAAACATGCACAGAAGTCATACTTGTGTTTCTTGTTTTTATTGTGCTGTGGGCAATCTTGAAACAAAATTACATTTTGTCTAGTAGTTCAGCATATATATTTCTGATAGACAGATAGATATAAGAAGAGGAAATGTATGATGCACATTCTACTTAGAATCACTTCCAGAAATAACTCCATAAACAAAAGGAGAGAAAGCAACAGAAAGAAAGATCTAGAAAACTCAACAAAACTCAGCATTTTTATGGACACTGTCTACACAGTCCTTTCCATTTGTTGACAAGGTGTTCAAATGTTTTCATAATAAAATGAGCATTGTTGTTAGCCCCTAATGTTCTTCCCTATTTTAGATGATGAACTGTTTGTGCAATACTTGAGAGAGATGCAGAAGGAGGAGGAAGAAGTAATGTGGAACAGAAAGATGTAGGAGGTGACTCAACCAAAGCAGACCAAAGTTTGGAAGATGGGGACATAGTGATCTGGATGAAAGTTGTAGTTATTATAGTATATCGATCTTAAGGCAATTGATCTTTAGGGAGACATCTGACCACAAAATCAACTTCTTACTGAAATCAGTTCGATATAAACAGCGCCTAGATCATGATCCATGATGCCATTAAACCATTTCAGTGTGTTTGATTCAGATTTAGCCATAGTTAGAGAACACAAACTGAAAGCACTGAGTTACTACACAGTCAAACTAACTTTAATCCTATTTATTTCAATGGAATTCTGTCTGAACTAAAACAATCCAATTTGATGTTTTCAGTCTGAAGACACAGAGTAGCTGTTCTTGGAAGAAAAAAAAGTCAATTGGACTAAAATTGGCTTACTCCTATATAGAGGGAGAGAAGAACTCATAACTTGGAGCAGAGAGAATACCTTAGCAATATTACAAGGAAGAGAAAGAGCAAGAGTTGTGTTTTTTTTAAGCTTTCCACTCCCTCTTCTTTAACGGAAAGAAGTGTTTTTAACATGAGAGGTGGAGATTCAGACACCCTACTGGCTTTTGAAATTCACCATGCAAGAGATCTGCAGGCCTCACTTCCTAAGTTACAAAAAGATATAGGAACAGAAATACAAGCTAACAATGCTTTCATCACTTTGAATACATGAGCAGGCCCTCATGTGTTTGTTCTCAACGCAAGGTGGGTTTTGACAGTCAGGATGCAAAGAAGACCCACATGCAATGGAATTTGTAAGCTCTTCTGTTTTTATTTGTGTTGCTGTACAAGGCACAATAGCCTCAGAAATTGCACTCTACTTACATTAAGGGGTTATCACCTTCCTTCGTCCCCCAAGGTACTGAAAGTGTTTTGAGTATTTAGAAAAACCAGGCTGGGAAATAGTGCTATCCATAGTTACCATCCATGTCTGTTTCTAATTAATACCTACCATAGCAGGGACAATGTTTTCAATCCATAGCATATTCAGGGAAGGTTTTACATGTGACAGCTTGCTAAGTACTACTTGAGAAGGATTTTCAGTGGAATTGAAATTGGGGACAGAAGGGTTAACTTTCCTTCCCTTCCAAACCTAATGAAAATCAGGAAGGGGCATGCTCTATATTACATCTTTGAAACCCATGAAGTATGGTTGACAAAATAAAAATCACATCTAATAGCCTTGAGATCCTTTACCCCCTCTTTCTCTTGTATTCTGCTGTCTCTGTCAACATTCCCCACCCCACCCCAGCTTGGAGAGATGGGACAAATTACAGCTATCGTTGATGGGAAGAATAGCAACCATCAAAATGTATGTTCTACCTAAAATTTTATTTTTATTTCAGACAATTCAACAGTCATTTTTTTCAAGAACTTAACAAGATAATCATGAGATTTGTGTGGCAAGGTAAAAAACCAATAATTAAAATCAAAACAATGCAAGATGCCAAACAAGGAGTAGGTTTTGGTCTCCCTGATTCGTTATTATGTATTAGTGCCTGTGTATTAGTCTGGATAAATAATGGATAACTTTAGATAATGATAGACTACTCAAGTTGGAAAGACATGAATTAAAGTTAGGTTGGCATGCTTTTCTATGGTACAAAAAAGACAAAGAGCAGAAAAGTTTCAACTCGCATATGATAAGAAGAGCCCTACTAGGGACTTGGAAAAAGGTCATCCAGCAGATTTATCAAAAAACATCAGGCTGGGTATCACCCACAGAGGCCTTTACACAGCCTAACCTCATGATAGAAGCAAAACTTTTAAGATATAAGGATCTGTTAAAAAATTATTATGAGTTAAGGTCCAAAGAAGAGTTAGAAAGACAAAGCATATACAGTGGTGCCCCGCATAGTGACGATAATCCGTGCAGCCAAAATCATCACTGTACGGATTCGTCGCAATGCGAAATAAAAAAGCCCATAGGAATGCATTAAAACCCATTTAATGCATTCCTATGAGCAAAAAACTCACCTTTATGCGAAAATCTTCCATACGGCGGCCATTTTTGCTGCCCGGTAAGCGAGGAATCCGGGCCAATACACAGTGGGCGGCCATTCTGCCATCTTCTCCACTCCAGCCCCTCCCCTCCCCGCCTCACAGCTGATCGGCGCTGATCTTAGAAGCTTCCCCAGACTTGCCCAGCAGGTAAACGGGCAGTGGAAATGCACTGGGCAAGCCTCTGAAAGCGGCGCTTTGCCAGGGTGGGTGGGGGTGGGGGTGTGATAGGGGCAGGCCTGCCATCTCCCCACCCCCCAGAGCCCCCCATCGTGCCGTGTGGAGTCTAGGTATAGAAAAGACAAAATAGAGGGCTTTTACACAGAACAAAGGATATTCGATAAACTTCTGCTGGGCTCAAATGATAAAAGTAATTAAGAAAATGTATGATTATTTGCATGAAACTAAAATGCAACATGAGATGAGAAAAGAATGTATGATTAGGTGGGCACAGGTAAGGTAAAGGTAAAGATTCCCCTTGATATTTAGTCCAGTCATATCCGACTCTAGGGCACGGTGCTCATCCTCGTTTCCAAGCCTTAGACTGTTTCCATGGTCATGTGGCCAGTGTGACTAGACATGGAATGCCGTTACCTTCCCACCGATGTGGTACCTATTTATCTACTCGCATTTTTACATGCTTTAGAACTGCTAGGTTGGCAGGAGCTGGGACAAGCGACAGGAGCTTACTTTGTTGCATGGATTCGATCTTATGATGGTTTGTCTTCTGACCTTGCAGCACAGAGGCTTCTGCAGTTTAACTTGCAGAGCCACCACGTCCCAAGTGGGCACAAAATATAGGATATAATATTGATATTGATAAATGGTTGCAAATATGGAAAAATAACATAAAGCTCACAAAATCTGTAAATTTCAAGGAGAACATATATAAGATGTTTTATAGGTGGTATATGACTCAGGAAAAATTGTCAAAGACATATACAGAGGTGGCAAATGTTTGCTGGAAGTTTGAAGCACAGGAGGGAAGCTTTTACCATATGTGGTGGACTTGTAGAGTAGCGAAACAGTATTGGATAGCACTACATACTCTGTAATAAAAAATACTGCTTTGTAATGTTCCACTAACCCCAGAATTGTTTTTACTGAGCATTATACCAGATAATATAGATAAGACAAAGAACTACCTAGTTATATATATAGTCACTGCAGCCAGAATTCTTTATGCTACGAACTGGAAGAAATCAGAGATACCAAAACAAGAGGAACTTATTGAGAAGGTATGGGAAGCGGCAGAAATGGATATTCTATCAGAAGTGTTGAAAGACTGCCCAATACAAAAGGCAACTGAACAGTGGGATTTATTATATAAATGGCTTGAATCACCAGATAGTGCTTGAATAACATAGAATTAAACTAAGATGTAACTGTAAATTGAAACCTGGAGGGCAATCAAATTGTAGAAAGGCAAAAAGTCAACTTGATATCGCAACATGAACAAACAGATTGGATGACAGTACCTTTTGTGTTCCCCTTCCCCCTCTTTTTCCCCCATATCCCCCTCTACCTTTTGTATTCCTTACCTTATGCCTAGTTTTTAAAAATAACAAAAATTCCCACCCCATTATCTTCAGGCATTCAAAAGTATTAGCAAGAGTCAAGTATTCTCTGTATCAAACAGAAAAGAAATGGACAGACTCTATTTTTGGATGGAAGCTTCCAGAACACCACAAGCAGAATGGCCATAGGTAGCACAACACCCTTCATGGATTGCTGCCTTGTCCTGGTGAAGGAGCTTGAGTAATTCAGAGAAGCTATGGGCTATGCTGTGCAGGGACACCCAAGATGGACAGGTCATAATGCAGAGTTCTGACTAAACACAATCCACCTGGAGCAGGAACTGGCAAGCCACTCCAGTATCTTTGCCAAGAATACCCCATGAACAGAAACAAAAGGCTAAAAGATATGACGCTGGAAGATGAGCCCCTCAGGTCGGAAGGTGTCCAACATGCTACTGAGGAAGAGTGGAGGACAAGTACAAGTAGCTCCAGAGCTGATGAAGTGGTTGGGCCAAAGCAGAAAGGACGCTCAGCTGTGGACGTGCGTGGAACTGAAAGGAAAGTCCAATGCTGGAAAGAAAAATACTGCATAGGAACCTGGAATGTGATATCTATGAACCTTGGTAAGCTGGATGTGGTCAAACAGGAGATGGCAAGAATAAACATTGACATCCTGGGCATCAGTGAATGAACGGGAATGGACAAATTCAGTTCAGACGATTATAATATCTAATATTGTGGACAAGAATCCCGTAGAAGAAGTGGAGTAGCCCTCATAGTCAACAAAAAAGTGGGAAAAGCTATACTGGGATATAATCTCAAAAATGATACAATGATTTCAATACAAATCCAAGGCATATCTTTCAACAACCCAGTAATCCGACTTTATGCACCAACCAGCAATGCTGAAGAGGCTAAAATTGACCAATTCTATGAAAATGTACAACACCTTCTAGAACTGACACCAAAGAAAGATGTTCTTCTCATTCTAGGGAATTGGAATGCTAAAGTAGGGAGCCAAGAGATAAAAGGAACAATAGGTAAGTTTGGCCTTGGAGTTCAAAACGAATCAGGGCAAAGGTTAATAGAGTTTTGTCAAGAGAACAAGCTGGTCATCACAAACACTCTTTTCCAACAACACAAGAGGCAACTCTACACATGGACATCACCAGATGGGCAATACAGTAATCAGATTGATTATATTCTCTGGAGCCAAAGATGGAGAAGCTCTATACAGTCAGCAAAAGCAAGACCTGGAGCTGATTGTGGCTCTGATCATCAGTTTCTTATAGCAGAACTCAAGCTTAAACTGAAGAAAGTAGGAAAAACCGCTGGGCTAGTCAGGTATAATCTAAACCAAATCCCTTATGAATACACAGTGGAAGTGAAGAACAGATTTAAGGAACTTGACTTGGTGGACAGGGTGCCTGAAGAACTATGGATGGAGGCCCGTAACACTGTACAGGAGGCAGCAACAAAAACCATCCCAAAGAAAAGTAAATGCAAGACAGCAACAAGGCCTTACAAATAGCAGAGAATAGAAGGGGAACAAAATGCAAGGGAGATAGGGAAAGTTACATAAAATGGAATGCAGACTTCCAAAGAATAACAAGGAGAGACAAGAGGGCCTTCTTAAATGAACAGTGCAAAGATATAGAGGAAAAGAATAGAAAGGGGAAAAACAGAGATCTGTTCAAGAAAATTGGAAATATTAAAGGAACATTATGTGCAAAGATGGATATGATAAAGGACAAAATGGGAGGGACCTCACAGAAGCAGAAGACATCAAGAAGAGGTGGCAAGAATACACAGAGGAATTATACCAGAAAGATCTGGGTGTCCTGGACAACCCAGATAGTGTAGTTGCTGACCTAGAGCTAGACATCCTGGAGAGTGAAGTCAAGTGGGTTTTAGAAAGCATGGCTAGCAACAAGGCCAGTGGAGATAAGGGCATTCCAGTGGAACTATTTAAAATCTTAAAAGGTGACACTGTTAAGGTGCTGCACTCAATATTCTAACAAGTTTGGAAAACTCAGCAGTGGCCAGAGGACTGGACATCCCAATGCCAAAGAAGGGCAGTGCCAAAGAATGCTCCAACTACTATACAATTGCACTCATTTAACATGCTAGAAAGGTTATGCTCAAAATCCTCCAAGGTAGGCTTCAGCAGTATGTGGAGCGAGAACTCCCAGAAGTACAAGCTGGACTTTGAAGGGGCAGAGGAACGAGAGACTAAATTGCTAACATGCGCTGGATTATGGAGAAAGCCAGAGTTCCAGGAAAACATCTACTTTTGCTTCATTGACTATGCAAAAGCCTTTGACTGTGTGGACCACAACAAACTATAGCAAGTCCTTAAAGAAATGGGAGTGCCTGATCACCTTATCTATTTCCTGAGAAATCTATATGTGGGACAGGAAACAAAAGTTAGAACTGGATATGGAACAACTGATTGGTTCAAAATTGGGAAAGGAGTACGACAAGGCTGTATATTGTCCCCCGGCTTATTTAACATATGCAGAATACATCATGCGGAAGGCTGGACTGGAGGAATCCCAAACCGGAAATAAGATTGTCAGAAGAAATATCAACAACCTCCGATATGCAGATGATGCCACTCTGATGGCAGAAAGTGAGGAGGAATTAAAAAACTCTTAATGAGGGTGAAAGAGGAGAGTTAAAAAATGGTCTGAAGCTCAGCATCAAAAAAACTAAGATCATGGCCACTGGTCCCATCACCTCCTGGCAAATAGAAGGGGAAGATATGGAGGCAGTGACAGATATTACTTTCTTGGGCTCCCTGATCACTGCAGGTGGTGACAGCAGCTACGAAATTAAAAGACACCTGCTTCTTGGGAGGAAGCGATGACAAACCTAGAGAACATCTTGAACCGCTGAAGAATTGATGCTTTTGAATTGTGGTGCTGGGGGAGACTCTTGAAAGTCCCCTGGACTGCAAAGAGAACAAACATATCCATTTTGAAAGAAAACCACCCTGAGTGCTCACTGGAAGGACAGATCCTGAAGCTGAGGCTCCAATACTTTGGTCATCTCATGAGAAGAGAAGACTCCCTGGAACTGACCCTGATGTTGGGAAAGTGTGAAGGCAAGAGGAGAAGGGGACGGCAGAGGATGAAATGTTTGGAAAGTGTCACCAAAGCTACCAACATGAATTTGACCAAATTCTGGGAGGCAGTGGAAGACAGGAGGGCCTGGAATGCTCTGCTCCATGGGGTCACGAAGAGTCAGATAAAACTTAACAACTAAAGAACAACAATAAGCACAACACCTTTTCCATTAGGGAGTGGAATAGGAAATGTATGCTCCAGGAATTTCAGAAGGAAACTAACGCTCTGTGTTTCAAGAACATACTGCTCTCAACCTATGCTATGAAAAGCTCTGTTGACATCACCAGAATTAGAGTATCCATCACCTCATCACTTCTGCCCAGAAGTAGGTTTGGAGGCTTTTACAGGAACAGGAAGCAATTGAGATTGGTTACAACAGAAGAATGCAGATTTTGGTGGTGGATTTATTATAAATCTATTATAATAGAAATCTATTATAAAACCTCCCGGTAGGTAGGTAGGTAGGTAGGTAGGTAGGTAGGTAGGTAGGTAGGTAGGTAGGTAGGTAGGTGAGACAGTGTAAAATGAATGAATGAGAGAGAGCGGGGAGGGACTAAATGGTAGGCCATTTTGAATTTGTGCCAATATATGCTAGAAATGCATGAAAAAAGGAATCCTGAATGCATTTTCTAGCATTAGCATTTCTAAGAATCCTTTCAAATTACATAATTAATGGCAAGAAGCAGGAACTCTAATAATATATCTTTGTGTAGAATTACTCAAATTTGTAATTTGGGGCAATCTCCATTAACACAAAGAGTCAAGCCAACTGAAAAAAAGTGGTAGGCATCATGATATGCTTAAACATGACCCTCCTCATAGATTTTGTCTATGGACCTTTTCTACACCATGAAGGCAGAGATGTTTACCTCTCTCCATTGTTTACTTATCCTTCCTTTATTATAAAATAATATCTGACTAAGGATCCTTAAGCATTCTCTCAGTGTTGTGTTCGAAGTTTCAATTTACACAATTTACTCTTCTGATCTCTTCCCTTTTTAAAAGAATTATCTGATATTGATCTTAGTGAACGTGATCCCACAGGTTTATTTTATACACACAGTGAAATGAGGTAGCTCAGCTCTCAAGTATCAAAGCCTGAGTCAAAAGAAGTTTGTTTCCTTTTAACCTTCATGTAGCATTTTTATCTCCAAGAGACAGGTTTTGTTGCAGATTCCATACTGAACTAGGCCTATAAGGTAGGCATTCTCCAGCATTATTACTTACACATTTATAAACCACGTCCTGAAATTTCAGCTACTTGCTGGATACAGTACTTTTTTATAAACAAAAATCTGTGAGGACAAATATTATTCCCTAAAATCTATTTATTGTTTTTATTTATGTTTTGTAGTTTCAGCCAATATAATATACTGGGACAAGAAAGAGTCCCAGGATTTTGGCAAAATATGATGCACCGAAAGAGAGATTGCATCCTTGGATTGCCAGTAAGTTGAACCTTTTGGGAGAAACCAACATTTTTCAGACAGGCATTGGAATTCTTTAGATCCAGGAAAGACTCGACAATACAAGACATGTGCTTTATTTCTTCTGAATTTATTTTACGTTTATGCCACCGTGTGTTTCTGACTCTAGGAGATGGGTAGAACCAGTGGTGGCTGCTTTTCTTTTTCTCACACACAGGGTGAAACTGGGAATTTAGCAGAAGAGGAACAAAGGTGTGATTCCAATTCTCCACCTCTAGTAGGGAGACTAATTAAAGAGAGCTGGCAAGATTAGCTGGAGCCTAAGGTAGAGCTTTTCAGCCCTGTGAGTCAAAATCCAATTGATGAATTTAATTTTACACACGGAAACATTCCTCTATTGGGGTCTTTCATACAACAGATTAGAATTTTCATTTAGATCAGAAAATATCACATAATTCACCTAATGCAAGGTTTTCTCCTCCAAAAACTCCTAGGATATGACAGTTAATAATTTCAACAGTTTCCTGAGATCTGTGAAGCTCTGCAGTCTAACCCAGGATACAATTTCAGATCATGGTGTTCTACAGTATGATCTGCACTCTCATCATGTCGTATACTGGACAGGAAGTTTTAAAACGTCCCAGCGTAATACACCCCAAATGAACTGAAAGCACTTCTCTCCTCAGCTATTCTGCGTGAAGTAGATCAGCAAAATGGATGAGAAGTGTGTGGGGGGGAGGAGAGATGAGGAGGTTGTGTGGGTGATGTGTACATGAGATGTGTGGGAGAAAGAGACTGGGGTTCCCACCTACTTTGGGTTATGGCTATACTCATGCGAACCCTAAAGATTACTTGGTTCACCCAGTGGGTGAAGAAGTCCTTAGAAAGGGCCTGTGCTTCAGTTTCAGTTGAGAGAGAGAGATGAAGAATAAATAATCTTATTATTCTAGACCAGAAATAGCATTATATCACCTTGGTTTAGACAATCTTGCTTTTTTATTTTGTATCAGAGGATTGCACAATTTAAAATTATGGACCTTTATAAAATATAGGTAAAATTAAAAGTATATTAAAATGTTAAAACAATTAAACTATTTTTGACCCTGATACCTTCAGTAATGTTATCTTGGCCATTTGCTAGACCTTATTTTGTATACATAATGGAGGAAATTAAATGCTGTGTTGATTGAATTTCTCCGAAGTCATGAATTTGTCCTGTATCCAAGTAGCCGTATTTTACTTGATTATTCATTGATCTTCCTACTTCACTTTAAAATTATTGAGTGACTTACAGATGGTCCAGCTAGTCTTCTCCTGATGGGGGACACTCTTCATCATTTACATAATGGCATGTCAACAGTTGTGTTCAAGAAGATCAAATGTCTTCCATTGGTTTGTATCTATCTTTGTATTTTATTTTAGGGCTTTGAGGTTTTTTTTTCCCTTTGGAGTGATGTCTCTTTGTGCCTTAAGTCATTTTACAAAAGAAGACTCTGAGAGACAGCAATGTGCTGTTCTTTGGATTTAAAAACTTTGTAGGTCTTTTCAGCAGCTGCCCTTCATTGGTGCATGGAATGGAGGGTGTGTATATTTCAGAAGTATCCTGTTTGGCTGTGTTTGCATTACTATTATTGCTTTCATTACCCGGTTTAATATTCCATACCTTTCCCAGGTACATTGCATGTACATTTAAAAAGAAATCCCCATAGAACAAAGAGACTGGCATACCCATTCTTGGCATGTGCCACCAAAGAGGTTTCCCAGCTGGCAATTCATCCTTTGATTCAACATGTGATCAGCCTTTGTTATTCCTTCCTCTCCAAAGTTTACATCATGAGGTGACCATTATTCTGCTCGCCTGAAAAGTCCAAAATACAGTTCCTTTTAAACAGGTAGATCTCTTACTGATTTCCTGATTTACTCTGAAACATGCAACCCAACACTTTTTAAGAAATATCGAACAGGTTGTCACTTGTTGGCAAGCCTGATGGCTGACTCCTAGAGCCAGAGAACCGGAATAATTACGCACACATGTTGACTGAAATTAAAACTGATCACAAATTAAACTGTTACAGGAAATTAGATACAGCTACCAATAGACCCTGCAGCTAGCACAGAGAATGGGTCCCACATCATCCATCGCAACTGGCAACTGATGCCAACAATGATGGCAGATATGGGGTTAAGTACTTGAGGATATGACACTGAGTGGAAGTGGAACAGCCTCCAAGCTGAGCATGCATGTGATCTTCCCACCCTTGACCCATGAAGAGACATCACCTGGGCGAGGTGTGTCCCAAACCTGAGAGGCCCTCCCTCTGCCACCTGGTGCTGTTTGCATACTTCAAACCACTCCTATCAAAAGTTATGATAAATTAACTAACCCTGATCTAAACTCAATAAAACCTATTAAATCAGTCAAGTGCACAGCCAAACAGCTCAAGGGTGGGCAGGCTGGAGAAGGTCCAAAATGAACTGACCCCCAATGATGAAGGCGCCACCTTAAAGGCACCTAGGTAAAGCCTAGGAAGTGGTTAGAAGCCAAATCTCCAACTAGTATTTAAGCATAAATTCGATGTAGTGCTATTGACTGAAAAGCTATTTATTACCTTGTATGAGAACATGATTTTCACTGTCTGATAACAGGCATCAGCCTTCCCATTTGTAGAAGTGTCATAGTTTAACCACTGAATAATCAAACAATCCATAAAATTGGTGTTTAAGAATAACTGTTTGAAAAGCAATGCTTACCAGGAAACAGATAATGCCTGCATGTCTGCTTTGTATATGACCTCATAGCAATATACCATGAGAATAGCATATGGTTTCATTGATAGAAGTTAATGGAAAATGACAGGCTGTTTGAAGATGCTCTGGTGCCAATTTCATGAATAATGCATTCATGTAACAGGTATAATCAGTGTGGTTTAATAGTCTGCAGCCTCCAGAGAAATAACACCAGCATACAGAAAAATTATCCCTGTAGGAACACCGCCTGACATTAACCTTTCCCTCCCATGTCTCTCCTTTTCTGACATCGTTTAGTTATTTTTAACATCCGTTAAATGCAGTTAAAAATACAAAATAAATGAAATACACAGTTTTAGGATTATTTTCCCTAATCAATATGTCTGCCAAAAAATAAAATAACATAAAATAGATTCAATCATCTTTAAGCATTTGGAAACAATGTGTATATAAATTGTACCACATCTGTATTTGAATATTTGCATCATTCATATTAATGATTGTCTTTTAATTCTGAAACCAGGTTTCAACATAATGTCTGAAATCCAGCTGCTCTGCATAGTAAGGCACAATGAAAGCAGGCCCATTGAATCCATGGGATCTGGTGAATCTACTCCACCATAATACAGTGATGCCTCGACTTATGAATGTCCCGGCATACTACCACTTCAAGTTATGACCAGCTCCGGCTGCAAAATTTTGCTTCGACTTGTGGCCAGAGCTTCAAGTTACAACCAGAAAAAGATGGGGAAAAAGGCGGGGAATTCAAATTGCTAACTGTTGGTGGCAAAGAGGCTGCTTCTTTGTAGCTCTTTCGCCCCAGCGGTTATAGAGTGTGTGATGGGAGGAGACTTCAGACTGCCTGGTAAAGTAAGGTGCTGCTTTCTACTTTTTAAAAACTGTTCTGGATGGGTTTTGCAGCATGGTTTTGGGCTGGGTGCTGGGATTACGTTTCTATGCTGTGATGGGTCTTGCAGGGTTTGTTTGTTTTTTGGGTTTTTTTTCCCCTCATTTCCGATGGGTCTTGCGGGATTTATTTGCTTCTTGGGTTTTCCCCCCATTTCCGATGGGTCTTGCGGGATTTGTTTGCTTTCTGCTTTTCTTTTTTTGCATTTCCAATGGGTCTTGCATGGTTTGTTTGCTTTGCTTTTCTTTTTTCCCTTTGGCTGGAAGAGATTAATCATGTTTTCGCTAGGTCTTGCAGTGTTGTGTTTTTTTTTGGGGGGAGGGGGTGGTAATTTTTTTCTTTGGCCAGAATGGATTAATTGCATTTCAATGCATTCATATGGGAAATGGTGCTTCGTCTTACGACCATTTCAAGTTACAACCGGAGTTCCGGAACCAATTAAGTTTGTAAGTCAAGGCACCACTGTACTTGAACAAAAGAACTAGCACAGCTGCACTGCCTGCATTTTAAATACATCTATTATGAGTATTTTAACAACTTTAACAGAACTTGGAACCTATAAATTTTTCTTCTGTTCAAATTCTCATTCTAAGTTTTCTTTGAATTCATTTTGAGCTGTCTCATCATATTCAGATGGACTGAAAGATGTGAAATGCTCTGAAAGTGCTTCTGTAGAATGTGGACTCTTTAGACAAGAATAGGGGTCATCTAAACTGGTTCTTTTGAAGTGGGCTGTTGTGATCTAAGTGAGGTCACACAGGGGTGGTTTCAGCTGTAGGCAGTTTCTCAATGGTGCTTCATACAAAGAATGTTTTCTTAACAAATTAATCTAATTGATATAGAGCATCAGCAATGGTCTAGCAGAGTCAAAATAATAATAATGTTATTTTCCCTGCCATTTCAGAGAGGAGCAGACAAAGCATTCAGTTTGATGATATCCTGAAGTGGCTTGTTTATTAAACCACTTCATGATACTGGAAATTGATAACAAGAGGCTCCTTGGCAGCTTAAGCCTTGCTTGTTGGTCTGTTCTCAGCAATCACATATGCTGGAAATGGACCAAACCAGAATGATCCTACTGGCACAAAAAATCTGACAGGGGCTCAGAAAGGTACAGGTAGGGGAGCTTGGAGACAGATTGGTTCGCTTTAGCTTTAATCACTGATAAAAAGAAAGGAATGGGGTCCTACAAACAATGAAGGATGCTCTATTAGCGGATGCTGGTATGAGCCATGCTTACTGGGGAGAAGCTATAGTTACTGCTTCTTATATTATTAATCGCCTATATTCTTCTGCTATAGATCAAACCCCATACTATATGCTCTATGGGAGGGAGCCCTCCATACAGCATATGAGAGTTTTTGGTTGCAGTGCGTGGGTACATGTACCAAAGGAAACCAGAAGAAAAGGAAAACCAAAAGCAAAGAAAATGAGGTTTTTGGGCTATGAAAGAGGGTCAAAAGCGTATCGTTTCCTAGATGGAAAGAGCCTCGTGGCGCAGTGGTTAAAACGCTGTACTGCAGCTAAAACTGTGCTCATGACCTGGGGTTCAAATCCCAGGTAGCCGGCTCAAGGTTGACTCAGCCTTCTATCCTTCCGAGGTCGGTAAAATGAGTACCCAGCTTGCTGGGGGGGCAATGTGTAGCCTGTATAATTAAATTGTAAACCGCCCGGAGAGTGCTTGTAGCGCTATGGGGCGGTATATAAGTCCAATAAATAAATAAATAAATATAAATAAATGTAGCAATTTCCAGATCTGCAAACTTTTGTGAACAGAGAATTGGGATAAGGTACATGCAAACTCTCAAGTGTACATTCCCTTCACAGAAAAACAGAGGAGACAGGGAAATCAGGTAGAGCCAAAAGAAGAGGCTGAAGAAAGTTCCAGTCACAGCAACTCAGAAGAGGAAGAGGAAGATGGAGTGTGTAGTGAGACAGGAAGTGAACCTGTAATTAAAGAAGAAAGACAAATCCCTAGAAGGTCAGAAAGGGCTAGTAAGGGAATCCCTCCAGAAAGGTTTGGTGTGGGAGAAATAACAGTATGTCACATATACCAAAAGCCAAAGAATTTTGAGGAGGTAATGCTTCTTCCAGAGATTGAAAGGAAGAAATGGGTGCAGGCCATGAATGATGAGTTGGAATCAATGGATGAACATGAGGTGTTCACTGAAACAAGGTTGCCACCAGGGCAAAAGGTGATAGGCAGCAAGTGGGTTTACAAGAGAAAATTGCAAAATAATGGTGATTACAGATACAAAGCTAGACTGGTGGCTCAGGGGTACACACAGAAGAAAAACATGCATACAGATGGCAACAACTGATGACATATGAAGCAGAAATAAGCACGTAGATGTAAAGTGTCATGGTGTCAGAGAATCAATAAAGGAGAAATTAATAGAGTTACAATATTGTGAGTCAGAGAGAAACATAGCAGATATACTGACAAAATCCCTGAACATACAGAAACACACAGAAATAACAGAAAAGCTGGGTATACATTCTGCTCAGACCTTAAATTTGGAGGGGTGTCAGAGAAAATTGCAGGCCTGAGCAGAATGGAGTGTATTAATGAGAAGCCATAATGATCAGGTGTGCTGAAAACTGAGTCAGGATGACTCAGCAGAGATGATGTAATCCAGGGCTGATGCAACCCAGGGATGAGGTAATGTGTAACCTGATTGGTTCTGTATATGTATATATGTATGGATTGTACAGTTAGTTGTATCTTCACCTGCATGAAGATCACATCTACTCGTTATGCTGCCTGACTGCTGTAAATATTGCTGTAAATACACGTTGCTGTAGGAAATGCTGCTGGACTATGTGTGAGTTATTCCTGGACTGCCTGAACCGCCAATTACTCTGCTAAAATTGTGATTTCCGCTAAGAAAGCTGACACAATCAGTTTTCACATTACCAATACAAGAGATCCTAGGAAATGATATTTTCCAGTGTAGCCCATGTCATTAGAATCAGTGCATGGCTCCCTGGAAAATGCAACCGCTAATTTTGTATTAGAAAATTAGACTTTTACAAGAAGCATGAAAAGATTCACTACACCATCTTGAAGACCTCAGCATGGTACAAGGGGCTCTCCAATCAGATCTTGGGCTCAGTCTCATATGAGTGTTCCTAATGGCCCTTTAAAAAAAGCTTTTCATCCTGCATCCAGCTTCTTTGTAAGCCCGCGAAGGATGAGTAAAGGAGGACAGTACATGCACTTCAGTTCATATGTCCATGGTAGCTTTAGCCTTCTAAATGACAAAAGTAACCTGAGATATTAGCTCATTGTACAAACAGAATCCTATGTCCTATACTTACTATTTAGATATATATAAAGGAAGGTGAATGTAAACTGCATTCCATCTCATCCCTCTATACATCCATTCATTCCTACTAGCTTCTCATCAAAAGTTGTGCTGGGGGAGGGGAACACTGCAAAGTTACTTCTCTAAGCTCAGTTAATACTGTAGTGGTCTGGATAGCTCAGCAGTTTAGGTATCTGACTATGGAGGCAGAGATTAAGAGTTCAGTTCTTCACCGTGCCTCCTGGAGAAGAGCCAGCCTTGTAGTCATGGCCCAACTGAATTCCCAGAGTGCCCCCATGAGAAGAGAATGATAAAGCACTTTGTGTATTCTCTTCCTACAAAATCCTGGAAAGGACCACCGTAAGTCAGAATCGACTTGATGGCACAGAATTATTATTATTATCAAGCTCAATACGGAAAAGATATTGCTCCCTAATTTCTTTGACTGGGCGTAGTACCGTTCTGTCAATGGAAAGGGAAAGAAAAATTGTCAGAAAACAGAGACAGTCACTGAATAAATGCACTGACTATTGCTGTCATTAAAAACCACTTTATTATTATACATTGTCAGGATGGAAAGAGCATTCAAGAAATAGATAAATCTTTCAAAGGAGTTTCAGCAGTAGAAGGTCTGGAGTGCAAAAAAGCAAAGTGTGCTGCTTATATATCATCCCATAGTGCTTAAAACTCTCTGTGGACAGTTTACATTGCAATTTAATTATGCAGGCTAAATATTGCTTCCCTAGCAAGCTGGGTTCTCAATTTATCATCCTCAAAAGGATGGAAGGCTGAGTTAACCTCAAGCCTGAGATCACATTCAGGTTGTGAGCAGAGATTCCACAGCACCGCTGCAGTTTAACCACTATGCTATGAGGCTCTAACCCTGTCAAGTTTTGCAATTACATACCATGTTATGGAAAGCCAAAAGCCTGAGGTCATCATTCCAGAACCCACATCTGTCCTACCTAACCCATACTTCACAGTGGAACATCATACTAGATATGCTCTTCAGCTCTTGGCAGATAACATTAACTCAGTTGCAGATAGCTTTGTTAGAAGAATTATTTAGATGCTAAGCCTCATTCCGATGTTAGCTACTTTCATATGCCATGCCATCTTCATTCAGTATCTATACTCATTTTATGTTAAATTAATTTCAGCAAACCATTTGCAAAGAATTCAGTCAAGAGTGGAATGATACAGTTACCATAAACAAGTTATGAAATGTGAAAATTTAAGCATCCTTGAATTATTTGTTTTGGCTTTTTGAATTATTTCTATCAAAAAAAGAAGCAAACCACTGAGTGGTTTCAGGAGTTCCCTTTAGTCTAAACAGTTTTTTTCTTTTCTCTCTCTCTCGCTTTGTCTCTTTTGCACCCAACCTTTAGTGTTAAATATGAAGGGTTTTTTTAGTGGAGCAGATACTACAAAATGCTGTTTTTCATGTATGAATAGGTCATAGCTTGGATAAACTGCTCATGCTAACATAGAAGCATTAAAACATGTTATTAACATGCATAATTTAAATGTTAATTAAGGAGCACTGTAACTTTTGAATCACAGACCTATATAACAGGATAAATAAGCCTTGCAATTAGCTTCTGAGCCAAGAAAAATCATCATCATCTTAGAACAGCAGAGCTTGAAGGGACACTATGGTTCATAAAGTCCACCCCCTATCAGGGAGGCACAGTGGGGAATCAAGCTCCCGACCTTTGGCTCCACAGCCAGATGCCATACCTAAACCACTCTGCTATCCAGCTGCTCAATATCTATACAGACACATGTGAAAGGAAAACAAAACTTATTGCCTTCCCAACCCCAGAATGAAGACGCGATACAAGAATCATGGGCCACACTTTATTAAACATAATCCATGTTGCCATCCTTTGTTGCAAAGGGGGGGGGGTCCTGCCATAGTGCGGAATCATGTTTAAGCACAGAGGTCTCAAAGGACCCCTTAACCAACAAATGGGCGAGTTCCTGGCCCCACATTCTCACAGTCATAAAGACAGTGAGAACCTGGCCGGCCCCAATTTGACCACCCCCGAGCCTCAAACCAGCTTCTCCTTGTTGACTGTTGGTCCGGGTGTGGCCCCAGCACATCTTTCCCCCCCAAGCACTGTAATCTCACAATCCACAGTGCGGGGAGGTCAAATGGGCTGTTAGCTTACCTGATTTTGCAATAGGGCTCACCAACAAAACCTGTTATATCCGCACTACCCGCCAGTGTAACCAATTTTCGACCTCTAAACATGCCAGTGCACCTGTTCCAGTGTGGTATAGGCAAAAAATTCCCACATCCAAACGCCAATCAGGATACGGGTCAAAAATTCCTATCCGGCCCCATAGGGAACCAGATAAACTCACACTAGAATAAAGGGTGGGCAGGTGGATGCCAGCAAAGGAAGAGGAAGAGGAGAGGGTGGAACATCCCTTAAATAACCTATTGTTCCCCCCTCTCCTCCTACATCTTTCTTGTAAGCTGAATGACGTCTCGCGCTATCCAGGGAGGGAGGCAAAGGCAAGCCATGCTGCTGAAGTTCAGCTCAGCAGTGGCTTGAACATATTCTACATTTTGTCCATTGCAGGGTATATCCTGATAAAATATGAAGCAAATTTGCATTTACTAGCATGTGTGTTTTAGAGGAAATCTTGAAATTCTCCACCAGATTTTTCAGCGCAGAAACTGAGGGTGGAATCATTTTGCTTAAACTTTCCAGAGCAGGAGAAACATTTCAAAGAAATGGAAGCTCACTGTTAGATCACAATTCCTTTTCATTCCTTCTGAGGTTTTTTGTTGGTGTTTTTTTCTCTTTCGTTTGCTTGTTTTGCTGTCACTTATGAAAGCCATGAAGGAACCAAATATCATTTTAAAAAAAGAATAAGATTTTTTATTATTCCACTTTTTTGGTTTTATTTTTATTTTTTGCTTGTTTTGCTGCCACTAAAAGCAGCAGAAGCAGCAATAATATTGACAGCCTAGCCATCACTGTAGTATATCCTTTACTATGCTGTGGGCCCAATGTCTTTCTGTGGCATGCTGAAAATGGACATGGCAGCCAGTGGTGGCGGGGGAAGGTAGAAAACAGACATGTGCAGAAGGCTCCTGAGTCCCTCTGAGCCTTAATATTGAACATTCTGATTGGGGCCAACTTGCTCTTTGCTTTTTAAGATACATTCCAACCAATTATTTCCAGAGTGTGTGAGATTATCCATTTATAGTTCTCTGTCAAAAGGAAAAAAAGTGGGACAAATTACAAATAGCTGTAACAGGTTTACAGGACATCAGTGCCATCCACTCTGGGGACATGCTAGACTTTAACATTGCAGCCAGAATCCGAACAGGAAGTGGCTAGTATTTGCATCACCACACTAAGAAAACACAAGAAAGAGAGAAGACAGATCCTAATGTTCTAACTTTGACTGGCCTATACAGTCAAAGCCCACATAGCAATAATCCTTCCACAGACACATATTTAATCCTAATAGTATAACACTATTTCAATAAAGTTTAGTAAGCTAAGCTACAAGCGGATAAAGAAAAATGTGACTGTTCAGAACAGCACAAGCCTATCCAGGAACAAATAATTCACTTTGCCCTATGGTTCCATAAAATATTTGTCTGAGCAGCTACAAGAGAATATATACAGCATGGTGATCTCATATGAGCCCATACATACCAGGCATTTGTTCAATTTTCCTTACAACCAATGTTACTGGTAATGCACTCCAGGGTCCATATAAGGCAGGGTTAAGTATTAAAAGTATCAGAGCAAGATAAAAAAAAAAAACCTTTCCAGGTTTTTTAAATTTTACCATTTGGCAATGGTGTATTTTTTTGTTCTACTTTGCTCCAGCTTGCTTCAGTGCAGGATCTGCTTCTGTTGACCCTAGAACTGAATTCTTCTATGCTGACACATACACTTTGTGAATGTGTATCATTTGATAACATTTCCCTTTGGACATCTATCTGCTAGCCAGTATCCATCATCAACATGCAAAATCAATCATCAGTCAATCAATAGCCACTTTTCCACACCTCATGGACAGACAAAACTAGGAGGAAAGGGAGGAGAGAGTGAAGTAGATGGGGGAAAGCTGCAAAAGAGGGCAATCGGTATTGGGAGTGTGATGTTAGGAAGCAATTCTGGATATGTTTGAACAGATGATAGCAGGATGACACAGTGAACCCCAGAACATTCTGTAACAAATGCCCTTTCCAGATATTGACATGAATATTGGAACGTTCTATTTAAATTTCAAACAAAAAAATACCAGAATGACCCAGAACAACCAGAGACGGTGTGGACGAGCCCTTAATGCCCCTGCAATTCGAATGCTTGAGGAAGCCCTTGGTTTTCATTGGAAGTTTCAGGTTTCATTGACCTTCTATTTTCATGTCATGAACTCAATGTACTGGTACTCATTTCCCTTTTCCTCTGTTCACATATTTTTAACCTTGTGAATGCTAATGGAAAAAAGAGGGTTCTGTTGGGACATTGCTTCACCTCAGGGGTGAACAACAACTTTTTGTTCTGGCCAATGGTAATACCAAATTGGAACAGAAGGGAATGAGGAAAATCAGTCTGTGCACATGCCTAGTGGGAAAAAAATTCAACAAAGATTCTGTGGGATTTCTTGCTTTTTCAAAGTTGTGGCAGAAATAATAATCTCAAATATTATTACAGAATAGTGTTTGCTTAGACATTTTGACTCAGCTTCACGATGACTGTTGCAGAATGGAACTGAAATATGTGCTGCTGAAACATTCGCAAGAGTACAATAGCAAGCTGAGTATACATATGTTGTTTGAAGCAAGTGTTAATCCAACCTAGACAATTTTATTTGAAGGCACTCAAAACCGTACAGCTTGTACAGACCTTTTGTTTAGGTGCCAGACCTGAAAGCTGCTTGCATGAAAGCAAAGTAGTGATTACAATATAGCCGAACTTTGCTTCTTAAGCAGATCTCAACATGGCTAGAAACTGGAAAACAGCTTTTAAAAAAATACAAATCTGAATAATTAGACAAAAGCAATGTAGCAAGAAACATGAATCATTAGGAGCAGAACATGAACATGTGGCCTGTTCTGCAAATAGTCTAATAAAAAGGCATCTTCTCCCTGTGGGAAAGAAATTATTGAGACCTTGGCACACATCATTTTGGAATGTAGCTTATATAGGATCGATCGTATTTGATATCTTGGTTCATTCATGAGTAAATGTACTGGCCTACCTCCCACAGGCTATCTGAAGTTTCTGTTGTCTGGAGAGAATCAAATAATAACACAGTTAGTGGCTAAATTTTTATTTTCAGCTATGAGAATTCACAAAATGCTATAGCAAGATTTTATACTATACTATGTATTTATTTTATGTATTTTATCTTTGTATAATTGGGTGTAAGATCACATAATAAAACTTTACCTACTAGGCATCATCTCCCAGAAGGGTAAAAGGCAAAAGAACTAAAACAGCTAGACTTCCTGTGGAGAGCATTACATCTCTAGGATAACTAAAGAAAAAAGCCGTAGCCTACATGTCTGGCTCTTGGACCTTCATTATAGGTTGTCGGAAAGGATGGAAAAAAATTTATGTCTAATTTGACAGTTTGAAAGTAGCATCTCTGTTTTTTTTCCTGAATAGAGAATTGTTATGGGAAGAAATACATGTTGTCTCCAAAATCCTACAGGAATTAAGTGTACATTACAAAATGAGAATGGCTAAAATGCATGCAATTGAAAATGTGCACAAACACACTTTCATTTATGTGGGGTAAACATGTAAGCAGATGCTTCCACTAAATAAAATGCATTGATAAGTGTGTACATTAGGAAAAACACTTCAAAAACATTTCTGAGTTTTAAAGCAAATAAGAAAAAAAATGAGGTTCTGCAATAGAAAGTAAATACACGGAGGTTTTAAAGAAATGCAGTGAAATTGAGTGTGTGCAATTTTCACATCCCCAGTTGCGGAATGGTATGCAGGAAGGATCTTTGGAATCTTAGGGATAATATAGATTTATGTATACCTGGAGATATTCCTTTATACATTTCAGGGTGTGAGTACATTAAAAAATAATGTGGGAAATATTCCAGGATAGGGATAGTGTGATTCATGTAATTTTCCTTTGACTATATGATGTAAAAATCTCTGTGAGTCAGCTTAGAGTTTTTCTCACCAATTCATACTTTTCCCCTCTGATGCTGGAGCTTCTGCTTTTTTTTTAATCAAATGCATTCACATTGGTTCAGTTGGTGTGATCTCTTGAGCCAACATGGAAGGATTTGTAGCTGTTGCATTTGAAGCCATTCCAGCGGGCTACAGCAGCAGTGGGAGAGAGAGTGGAGCAGGGAAACTGGCTGACTTTTGAATCATCTCCTCTCCACATCCGATGCCTGGGCTTCCTTCCTTCCTTCTATCTAATCTAGCACTAGGGCAGCTAGATCACCAAAAGGGGACAAGGGAGCAACAAATCAGCAGAGAGCAAGAAGGAAGCAGAGGCAAGGCCTAATGAAGAACAGGACACAATGGCTTTTGTAGGTGCTCAAATAACTTGATTATATTATATGAATTGTGAAAGCAACTGCAAGCCAGCGATCACACAAGGTACTGTGCCAGTTCTTCTGCTCTACATTTTTAACAGGATTCTGGCCCTCGTTGACACCAGAGTCAATACTACAACCAAGTAGAACATTTGAAAAATATTAATAATACCATGATATATTAAGAAGCAACAACTATGCTGTTCTGCAGTTGCTCTTATTATGTTGTTTATGATTTTACTAAATGGTACTTAGGTGAGTGCAACTGAAGTACATTGGTGCTTTACACCAGTGGTGCAATGTTATTCTGCATTGTGGTGCAGCAGCAGCAGCCTTTGGTGATGAGGGAACTGTGGTTGACACAGTTTATAGGGTTGTGGTAGCAAATGCCAAATATTGTTCTGGGGAAAGAGAAAGGTTTTATTCTTTTTTAATTTTGTAATGAATCTTGACAAGCATGTGAGGGGAATAGTACTCCAATTACAGGGCAAAAGCCACACCTTTTGCTTCTGCAGCTCAAGACAATGACAGCAATAACTATCCATTTGGCTATGACAGAAAAAGAGCACCCTATTCAAAAGCTAACCAAAGTGAAATTGATTTTTTTATTCTTCACTTCAGCTGTTTCTTCTCCTTGGTCCTGTTATACACTCATATTACTTATGTCAGACTAGATAGCAAAGCTGTTATACAAGGTATGGCACAAGATGAATATTTTGAATAAGGAATGAGGCCCTACTATGTGGAGTAAAATGAATGCAACTCTACTTTGAAAACACACTGTAGGTACTTTGGGTGAGCAGAAAATTAAAATAAATAAGAATAACTTCTACGCATCCCAGTTCTGCCTGCCTAATATATTGTGTATTGTTCTTTTCAGATACCCAACAGTCACAAATCATTCACAGCAATGGAAACTCTCTGGAAGAGATAATACTATAAGATGTCTAACCCATTTTCTGAACCAACTTTAATGAGACTGACTATGGGGGGGAGTGTATAGTTCTAATCTATTAAGGTTTATGAGCTGGACAGCTGGAGGTTATCAATTGTTTAAGGCTTTGATTTAGATACACCTCAGTTGCTCGGCTGGAGATTATTTTGGAATGAAAAAGTATTAAGTTACAGGGTGCCTGCAGAACTCCATCATTGTTAGAGGAATATGTCACAAGAACCTTTTAGCGTTAACACTACAGTAGACATAGTCAATCTTACCTTTGGAATTACATGGCAAAGAAGCCACTCTACGAGATGTAACTTCTAAAACTTGTCACAGAAAGAAAAATGTAGACGTGACTTCTGCCTAACCACGCTGGAACAAGTGCATTGCAGTTTACATGTAAAAGATCAATGTGATGTGGAGGTGGAAGCAAAATGAATCTTCTCTCTCTCTCTCTCTCTCTCTCTCTCTGTAAAATCACTTGCAAATAGCTGTAAGCAGAACAATTTAAAATGAGTTGGAGGCTATGTAGAAACAATTCAGACACATTGTGGAATTTCAGATCAAAGCAGTAGCTGGGATTAATGCTAACTGTTACATTAGAAGAAGTGTCATGCCTGCCAGGTTAAGGACTAAATGGACTATTTTTCTCCTCATAGCTTTATCTGAAAAACACTGTAATACAATATTTGATTTAGACTCATTTCCCATGTCTCATGAAAGTGTACAATCACACATTTATTCCTACTTGGAGGGGATTTAGTTTAACATATGCAAAAGTAGTTGTACATTTGAAGCAAATGCCACATGTAGTTTGACAATCCTGTGAAATCATGAGAGACACTTGCATCTTTAATTAGAAATTCAGTCTTATGCAAACATGATTTTATAGCACTAGCACATCTCTTGGAGCACTTTCAGTTCTAACTCTTTTATGAACGATGTATAATTCTGAAATTATGCCAATGCTGAAAATCTGAAAATAAACGTTAGCATTTTCAAAAGTCCTTTAAACAGTGATCCAGTGGCCAAATGTCTATTTTGGCCTCAATCCTATATACACGTAACTTGGAATTACTCAGTGGGATTTAGTTCTACTTAGAGAAGTACAGAATTGCTCATTTTGCTGCCCGGTCAGAACTGTATGACCAAGGTAGCAAGGTAGCATTTCAAAATAGGAATCCAAAAGCTACCATAATGACATTGATTATAACATATAGGACAGGATCCAGTTTAAAAAATTGCACTGGCCCAAGTCTACTGGTAGAAATTTCAGCTGTGAATTGTCACAAATTAAGAAGTTATTGTAGGCATTTGCTTTCAGGCACCAAGTGTCAAATTTATACTGGTTGAATAAGAGGATTCTGGCCACAGATCAATGGTTCTCAACCTTGAGTCCCCATATACTCTTGGACTAAAATTCCCAGAAGTTTTCACCACTAACCGTGCTGTCCAGGATTTCTGGGAGTTGTAATCAAACAATATCTGGGGAAGTATGCTGTAGATGATGGACATTGGTTTGTTTAGATTGAGTGATTTGCCTTTTTTATAATTATAACTGAGGAATAGCCACTGGTGGACAATAGGTAGGAAATGTTAGGAGAAATTGACATTTTAATATTAGGTAATCCATCCAAGCCAGTAGAGTTTGACTTTAAAAATTTGCTAAGAGCTATTTAATAAGGTGTAGTAAGCATGCAAACTTGAGGAAATAATCTTAAAGGGACAAGTGGGGAGGATAACTCCTATATCTTGGAAGAAATCAAAATTAGAAATGAAAAAATGGGTAAAATATCACTTATCAGTATCAAATCAGATTGCCTCAGTTAAGATGATGATTTTACCCTGGTTTGCATATCTCTTTTGTCTTGCTTTTAAAAATTCAAGATGCCACATTCAAGATGTGGCAGAAAGGAATTGAAACATTTACTTTTAATAGGAAAAACCCAAGGACAGGAACAATATTGTGTAGCATTATTGGGCCACTTCCTGGCTTTTTAAAAAAAATTTATGTCAACTACAAACACATATCTAAAATGCAGTACAGGCACCTCAAACCCTCCCCCCCCTTTGAGGACAGGGATTCAGACCTCATTACATTCCAGCTTTCCCAAATTCCAGAGAGCATTGGGAAAAAAAACTAAAAAAGACAAAGCCCATCAATCATTTTGCCCTATCTTCAAGTCTGACCCTGGGCCCAAGCATGTATTAAGATCCAACTTTGTTTTGCATAGTCTCTTGGTTGATCTCGTAGCGCTTCTGATAGTGAATCCAGTTCTGTAATATCCAACAGCTTCTTCAGGAGCTCCTACATTGGAGGTACATCTTCACTTTTCCATTTTTGGGCCCAGAGTGACCTAGCTGCTATCAATATATACATCAAACAATATTTAATTTTCACTTCCTGGCTTTTTGAATGATGGGTACAGAAGCACAATATCCCACATTCATAAACTGGATGATTTTTAAAGAATTGATTGATGTCTAATCTCCTTTTTAAAAGAAAAGAAAAAAAGCTAAGTGAGTAATCTCTGGGTTGTGCTGTTTCTCCTGTATGCCAGGAATGTGTGCCAGCTCAGCTTATCCCATTCTCCCCATGGATGACCATATATTGTTTAACCATTTGCACATTAAAACATGATTGCATGATTCTGAGCATGTTATATTTCTCTGAAATCCTCATAAATGTGAGAATTTTCAAGACTAAATGTGTTTTGAGTCATTACAGTTCTCAGGTGGTGGGAAATGGAAATGTTTCACTGAAGCTCTCAAACCGAATGAACTTATTTTCCATTTGTATTTAGCTACAAACAATACAAGGTTTCCTTGACTGTATGATTGACTCCTACTGGGTTCTCTCCATGGCAAATGGACATAGGACTGAGGCTTAAATAATAGAGTCCGTATATTCTTTCTTCATTTCGCCTCTTAATTTAACTCAATTCCTTTTTCCATGTTTCCTCTAGATCTGAACAACTCATTATACTGTGTTGGCTATTCAGAGCGTCCACAGGAAATTAAAGGCTTTTGTGATTTGTTTTCTTTTGTTTTTTTCCCTTTGGAACAGGAATATAAACATTTCTTGAGACTCTTTGCATGAACCATGGCTATTTTGAGTGTGTAATTTAGATCATTACTTTGCCCCTTGGGGTGGGGGGGGGAGAAAAGAATTGGAATGCGTTAAGAAGACTAAACCATATGGACAATCCATCCCTCAGTAACTTCACAAGCATATTGTTTCCTTCTGTGACAACTGGGAAACAAATCTGTTAGTGTTCTTATAGCCTAGAAGCTGCACCTGGAAGCCAGGTATGACATAACAAATTGACAATTAGTTAACAGTTCATGGAGCATCGCGTTTAGTCACAGAAAGTTTAAAATAGCATCGCCCTGAAAGGAAGCAATTTGCTAACCAGCACACTCACATGAGCTTCCTTCATTTCAGTTCTGCTTCTATTGTTCCCATTAAAATGAATGGGGGTTTCATAGCAGTACTTGGTGGATTGTTATGCTCACTGGAGATAAGAGAGAGGTTTTATTATGAAATATAAATTCATAATCCCTCTCTTTCTACCCTGGACTAATTTCAGTTTAAGCTTCTGTTTTGAAAATTGATAACTTTTTTTTGAAATAATTGTCTCTGTTTTGCCACAATCTGTCATGTCAGCTATTTTTCTATACAGTATAGGTATTGCAAGTTTGGGTTTTTTACGTGATTATTTAATATGATTATTATTGGATTTTAGTCTATGTTTCATTGCCATATCGTAAACCCCCTAGAATTTTCCATTAGATGGACAGGGTAAAAATGTAAATAAATAAATAAGTCTTTGAAGACAACATATTTAATGTTCATATTTGAGCAAAAACATGAATTTATCAACTAAGTCTTAGATACTGAAGGCAGACGCTGCTCCTCAGAAAAAAATATGTGATAAATATTAAAAACAATATGTTATCCCCCATGCTGAGAATGGCTGTACATGCTGGATTTTCAGAGCATATGGGGGATATTTTTGTTTGGTTCATTGTTTTGATATTCACGAACTTCTTCACAGAGGAAATTGAGGGGAAGTGATTGAGATTTTTATTGTTGTTTTAATGTTGTTTTAATGAATGGAGAAAATCAAAATACTGTAATATATTTATCATCCACATTCTTCTTTCTTCTTGTTAAAGTAAGGTCCATTACATATTATATACAATACACAGGCCAGATTCCTCCTTAGAGCCATGCAATGTAACAGATCCACAGTCATTTGACTCCCATGAACTTCCTCTTGCAGTTACACAAGCCCTGTTGACATGGCTTCCCATTTGAGTGAAGGGTTAGTGGATCTCTCCTTGTGCAAATGTCAGATGCAAGGTAATGACACTTAAAGTAGACTGTTTGCATACGGTTAAAAAGAATAGGGTATTGACTAGAGTCTCTTGACATTTTACTCAGAAGAAAACTCTGATGGCTAAATCTAGCTTAGGGGCATAGGACATCAAGAAGGATTGTTTTAAATCTTTCCCTTACCAGCCACAACCAGTTGGACACCCTCAGTAACAGTTATTTTTTATGTATGTCTATCACCTCCTGGCAAATAGAAGGGGAGGATATGGAGGCAGGGACAGATTTTACTTTCTTGGGCTCCATGATCACTGCAGATGGTGACAGCAGGCACAATATTAAAAGACGTCTGCTTCTTGGAAGGAAAGTGATGACAAACCTAGACAACATCTTAAAAAGCAGAGACATTACCTTTCCGACAAAAGTCTGCATAGTCAAAGCTATGGTTTTTCCAGTAGTGATGTATGGAAGTGAGAGCTGGACCATAAAGAAGGCTGACTGCAGAAGAATTGATGCTTTTGAATTGTGATGTTGGAGGAGACTCTTGAAAGTCCCCTGGACTGCAACGAGAACAAACCTATCTGTCCTAAAGGAAATCAACCCTGAGTGCTCACTGGAAGGACAGATGCTGAAGCTGAAGCTCCAATACTCATGAGAAGAGAAGACTTCCTGGGAAAGACCCTGATGTTGGAAAAGTATGAAGGCAACAGGAGAAGGGGACGTCAGAGGACGAGATGGTTGGACAGTATCATCAAAGCTACCAACATGAATTTGACCCAACTCTGGGAGGCAGTGGAAGACAGGAGAGTCTGGCGTGCTCTGGTCCATGGGGTCACAAAGAGACAGACACAACTTCGCGATTAAACAACACCAACAACAATGTCTATGTCAACATAACTTTCTATATCTGTATAGTGCCCATTGGTGACATTTCCCCTATCAACAAAATGTTTCAATGGGAATGATGTAGTGTCTAAATGTTTTTTATGAATAGCTACTGTTTAACTTTGTTTATAAACTCTTATTCCAAATAGATACATGCATTGTATCAAAGAATGATATTAGGATTCAAGTAGCATTGCTGGTCTGAAATAGTTAACAGTTTGTGGCCAAATCCCATTGCTCTATGTAGCAAATCAACACCAAAGTACATCAATTGAATCAATGGGCATTGGGCGAGTCAACTCTTCTGTAAGTTCCATTGATTCAAGCAAGTATATTTTAAATGACATATTATTATATGTTATTTACTATGCTGGAGTACGTTTTAGTTGAAATAGGCCTATTTGAATCTGAAACTGACAGAGGTGTTCACTCACCAAATGTCTTACTCCAGTGCAATCCATTAATCTAAGCAACAGGATTTTGGCTGTTGTTTCCAACATTTACTTTAAAAACATGATCTTTGGAAGTATTTGCAACCACTTTGAACACTGGTATCTTGGTTGCATTGTCCTATGCACTAAGGCTATAACTAATTAGACTACTTGATAGTATTACAAAGCATGTTCCTATAAAGATATTGAACAAAATAATTATACTGGTGTGAAAGCTGGACCGTAAAGAAATCTAATAGGGAAAAATTGATTCACGTGAAATATGGTGCTGAAGGAGAACTTTGCAGATATCCTAGACTTCCAGAAAGGCAAACAAGTGAGTCGTAAAGTAAAACAAGCTTGAACTATATCTGGAGACAAAAATGATTAAACTGAGGCTTTCATACTTTGGGCAAATCATGAGAAGGCAAGATTCTCTGGAAAAGACAATAATGCTGAGAAAGGTTGAAGACAGCAGGAAAAGAGGAAGACCAAATATGAGGTGGATAGATTCCCTAAAGGAAGCCACAGGCTTTCATTTACAAGTGATGAGCAGGGCTGTTGAGGACAGGCCAATTTGGAGCTTGCTCATTCGTAGGCTTGCCACATGTTGGAGGCAAGTTGATGGTGTATAACAACAACAATTATACTGGTTGAAAGCTACATTGAGTACTGGAAGTAGGTACCTTGGTCATTCACCTATTCACTTAATCCTATCCCTGAAACAAAGAGAATCTGTCTAATCTGCCAGCCAAATTTAGTTTTTCTCATTCTGCAATATATGAACATAGCTGTCAGGAAAGGAAAAAATGTGAATATATCTTACAGTGTACTGTCACAGTAAAATAGGGTGTGCTAATATAAAGATCTGCAAGAGTACATTTTTGACTGATTATAGTACTAATTAGTAATCATGGAAAAAATATTAGTTGGCTAAATTCTCAATCTGAAGGCAGTCATTCTGCTTTAAGTATGAAAATGACTGTCTTGCATCCACTGTCCAAAATATGTCTTCCCTGCCTTTTTCTTAGCCATCATTTGGTTCAATATTCTGCTCCTATGAATGGGGTTCCTCTATTTTGGAACCAGAAGCTAAATCCAGATATAAGTGACAAGAAGGGTAGATGGATTGAATCAATGGGATTTCTTTAATCATTCACTTAACAAGACACATTCAATTCAATGGAACTAGCAGGACTAACAATCAGATTTAGCCCATGGTGTGATTTGTACTCAATAGCTATTCATAATCAAAATGCACAAAATACAGAGGAAGCCGAGTGTGTCACAAAATAAAAATCAATAGTGTAGTCCAGTAACTGATGCAGCTGAACAGTAGGTGACTTCTACAGCAGTACTAGGGGCCAGAAAAATACCTTAGGGATGGCGCCAGGTAAGATTATTCCTGTAAACCAAGGTGAGCAAACATTTTAACTAGAAAGTCATATATGGATATGCAAATCACATGACAGCTGTCAATGCCAAGTAAAACAATGCTCAAGTTTGCTACAGTGTGAAAGCAGATACCATGACTTATGACAGGAAGAGAGGCAAGCAAAGAAAAGAGAAAGAAATGGGAGGAGCTTTTGTATTTTGACAACATGAACTCTTCTGCGTTTCAGATTGGAATAATCTGCATTCATGATGCATTGTAACAATTCCCAGAAAGTGGGTTATTTAATTGTCACTTCATCTTTTCAAACTTATTATTAGTTTACTCAACAGTGACATGTCCATGTGGATCTGCAACATTCCTCCATCTGCTTAGGGAATAAGCCTTCCTGGAAAACCAGTCACCATGAGGATCTGAATTGAAATGTGCTAAGGAAGGGGTTTCCCACTGCAACACTGACTCTATACGTTTGGAAGACAGGGTGCTGTCTGTCTGGCCGGGGGGGGGGGCCCAGAAGCCAGGACCCTTTCTGAATATCTTAAATTCACAGTGCTAGTTCACCAACAAAGAGGTGCTCTGAAGGAGTGGCTCGAGTAAACTTCATAGCGTTGTTGCATGTAGAAGATTCCATCTGGCCAGTCATGCCTATCGTATGGAGAACAACTGGATCTCTAAGGTAGCAATGAGTTGGACGCCTACCCCCAACACCAAACAACAATGAGAATGCCCTTAAATAACATGGCAAGGAACATTGACACAAAACCTGAAGGCACTACATATTACATGGGAGGACGCCGAAACACTCGCACAAGATCGAATGGGCTGGAGAATTCTTGCTGCCTGATATGCTACATAACATGGAACTGGACCATCATCATCACATGCTAGATCAATCAGTCAAAACAGAGGAATGATTTCATAAGGAACTTGGGGAGCAAGAGAGATGAGATCCAAGCTCTGTGAAGTACAGAATTTACTTGAGAAAGCATAACATAGTGGCAGTTCAATAGCTGACTCTGAAGCCTGTCCCATACATGGAAGCGAGAGAAAAATGGATAAGTGAAGTTAGAGCCAGATTTTTTTATGGGGGGGGGAGTGGTAGTGGTACAATGTATTTCTTTAACAAGCAGAGGAAAACTTGACTGAGGAAGTGGGGGAGTGGTGCTGATGATGGTGGAGACAATTATACCTCTCCTTCCATATGCTTTGCTGGAATAATGCAGTAAAGGCTGAGGGGAAGATTGTTAATAGCTCAATGGTTTAGGGTGTGGAGTCAGAGGTTGGGAGTTTGATTCCCCATTGTGCCTCCTTGACAAGGGCTGGATTCAATGATCCCTAGGGTCCCTTCTAGCTCTGCAGTTCTAAGAGTATTACAGAGTATTTAAAAGACAAAACCAAAATAACAATGTTTTATTGAACATACTCTACTGTAAGTGGGAGACAGAGATTGGAACAGTCACATTTTTAGATGACCCCCTCCCAGACTATTCAAATCAACATGGCCACTGGTCTGTCTGGCTGCTAGTTGGTGGTTACACCTGGTTAAGATAATCTGAGAATGCTTGTTCAGGAGGGAACATTTGCCGTCTCCTAAGTATAGAATATGAGCACTCAATGCTAGAATTGCTGGCTCTGTCAGGCCAAGTGTATTCCAGCAAGACACCTCCTGGAATCATTAAGAATTCAAGGGCTCAAAGTGGTAATAATGGACCTCCAACTGAGAGTTACAAAGGCTAATCAAGCAGTATCTTCAGGAAGGCTACTTTTCAACTGATAATGTTTGTGTGATGTCCTGGAGTGTTCTCAAGGAACCCAATACCTGGATGCTTGGAATCAAAGACCAAGACCAAGAAAGCACATAGTTTTGTTTAAACTGTACAAATTCTGCTACAAAAGGGCAAGGTGTTCCTGGAGGGGTGATTTGCAAGTGCATGAAAACAGAGAGGTGATTGTATTCCAGAATAACAACAGAGTAACTATCTGCTCTCTCCCCTGGCCTTATGGAAATAAATCTGGGGCCAACTGATACTTGTAAAGCAGCAAGTTTCACCTTTAAGACGCAATGCCATATTTATCCTCCTCCTCCTAACTCTGTTTAGCTCATCAAATCAACTGAAGAATGGTCTGTTTTGATTTCCAGATGCAATAACAGATGCAACCCAGCATAGAAGATTTGGGGAGGATGAAATTATTGCCCCATCAGTCTAATTCAGATTACTGGCTTGTGACTTAACCCAGTTTCATTCTCCATTCCAATTTGTCACTTTCTTCTTCATGTAAGTGCTGGCCGAATAGCTCAATGGTTTAGGTAGAGCCAAAGGTTAGGAGTTCAATTCCCCACTGTGCCTCCCGCAAGTAAAGCTAGCCTGTGTGGTGTTCTGCAAGCTTCATGGTCCCAAGACACCCCCAGAAGAAGAGAATGGTAACCTTGAGTATTCTGTATCTGGAAGACTCTGAAAAAGAGTTGCCATAAGTCAGAATTGACTTGATAGCACACTATCATTATTATTCATACAAGTGCCTATATTCAAGAAAATTTCAGTGTCAGATATGACTTTTTCCCCTTGATCGCTGTCAATAAGACTAAGTTTATAAAGCTTATTTCCGCCCTCTTTAGTTATTTACAAGAAAGCATAACAGAGTCACTCTTGAAAGCTCTATAGAGTGTCATTACTGTTTTTTGTTATTAGTTAGGGTTTCAGTTTGTCTTGTGGAGTAAGAAATGCTTTCTTGAAGGCATAAAGTTATAGTATTATCAGTTTTGTTCCCAAAATATGAGAGCCCACATTGCAGTGATGCTATTAAACAAGTGATCATTGGGGTCCCTATCAGATGTACAGATTGGTGGCTTTTTAGATGCTGATAGATGAAGACTAAAAACTGAAGGAATGGGCACAATGAAATCAAATTTTCATCTCAGGAGCCTGATATATATTTTAGAAATATTCACTACTGTTGTTCTCCCAGCAATCTATGTGTTTGTGAGAAAGGAAAAGTTTTTTCGGTAGGGTAGAGTGGATCACAAAATATTCAATCTTCCCCTCCCCCAAACAATGCCTAATTTGCTTACTAAAGATCTTCCTCTGCCATGCTTTGAGCTTCAACACAACATCAGAAGATTGGTGTCAGGGCTAAAATCACCCTATCATTTTATCTGAGCAACCAGGGCCCCTCCATTCTGACAGGGCTAACCTGAATGCTTACCCTCCTTCTATTTAATAGTAAGTGTAGCCTGATTCTTGTAATAATATGGGATTCCATATCTACCTGATGTTTTAATACTTCATAAAACTCTGAACTACTCAAAGTGTTGCCTTCCAGCACCTTGGAAGTGGCACTTGGAAGGAGGGGACCATTAAATAGGTTCATTGCCCAGAGTTTCTTCAAGAATGAAGCTGACAGCACCAGGTGTTTTTATGCAGAAAGTGCAAGCGAAGATCAGTGGTTCCCAACCTCCGGTCCCCAAATGTTCTGAGACTACAACTCCCAGAAATCCTGGCCACCACAACTAGTGGGGAAGACCTCTGGGACTTTTAGCCCAAGAATATCTGGGGACCATAGGTTGGGAACCACTGCCCTAGATGCTTCCAAATTTGCCTAAGCAACTGGGCAACTTCTTCTATATTCTTAAAATGATTTCTAAGCCATGCTCCATATTTGGAGGATCAAAGGATGCTCTCCTTTATCTTGCTCGTCACACAAGAAGTGGACTCTACACTAGGAATCAAGAAGAAATGATATCTTTGTGTATTCTAGCAATAGGGCTGCAGAGTTAAGAATGATGCTCATTTCAGCTCTAGGTTCTTTGTTTTGAACAGAAGCTGAATTTTGCAGCCATCCTGCCTTGAATGAGTATATTACTGTGAAATTATGGTTTGGTTGTCCTGGGAGCATGAGACACTGAACACCCTTGAAGGCTGAAATAGCGTTCAAACACTGAGTTTCAGTAATAAGGATACTGTAAAGTCTGCTCCCCCACCTAAAGTATTATCTTCATCCTTTTAGAAATAGATGGCTGCTCTCCACATGTGGGGAATTAAAGACAAGTATTATTATCCTGAATTTTATTCTATGCAGGGGCTTATGCTGAGGTTAACACCATTAGATTGATATTGACTTGCTCTGCTCTGCTTCATTTTTTTAACACTACAATGAAAATTCTGAAAGCAAGGGATTTTTTTTTTAAATGAAAAGCTCCACATGTGAGGAATTAAAGACAAGTGTTATTATTCCTAGATTTTATTCTGTGCAGGGGCTTAGACTGTGGCTAACACCATTAGATCTGAATTGACCCACTCTACTATGTTTCACTTTTTACACTGCCATAAAACTCCTGAAAGCACCAGATTTTTTTCAGAAATAAAATACATTAAGAAAGAAAGGACGATGGCTGGAGTGTAATTCAGCATCTCTCCAGCTGTTGTGGCACTGTATTTAAAGCAGTAATCCTTACTTGAGAGTCAGGCCACCAAACTCAGTGAGAGGACTTGCATCCAGAATTCTGTGTTGCATACAGTATCTATTTCACAGACCCGCTGTAATTAAAGCACCCTGTACCCTTAACAGATCTTTCTTTCCTTTTCAATTACTTTGCATGAATTTCAAAACATCTTCCACTCTTCATGTAAAATACATTACTATTGGTTAAAAGCTGAAGGGAATGAAAGACATTTTGCATTTAGAAAAGACTTCTGCATTTCTAGGATAGGATTATCTGAAGAAATGAAAAGAAAAAAGCAACATGGATATGTTTGGTGCTTTGTGAAAAAAAATACATGGCATTGGGGGTGTAGGTTGTGAAATAGTTGCAGAATTCTTTCAGAAGTCTGTTCCAAAGTTTTCAGGTGCATTCTGGGTAAATGCTAACAACTAACTGCATTATTTTCCAAGTTTGCCCCAGGCCTGCTCCCTTATTTCGGGATCCAGCTGCATGTGAGCTCATATAAATGCCAATCTCTTGTCAAGAAGAAGCAACTACCTGCATTTCGTATTCCGTTCCTGTGCAATTATGCCTTGTCCTGTTGGTATATGACACCTTGCATTAGGAAGATGCAAAAATTATGCCACTGAGTGGATGTTGCAAACTGCCAATCAAAATAGTTGGTTGGAAGCTCATTCAGAGCACAAAAACACATAAGTATCATATTAAAAAGTTATAAAAAGGCAGTTTCAAGATCTAAGTGTCAGATAACAAAGACTAGGGAATGTAATGATATCGTACATTTGTTTCAGGTTATTTACTTGTTTTATGTAGCTGCTAGCTGTTTCATTTTCATATGCAGAGCAGAACTTGAGTCATAATCTGGAAAGTTCCTCATTTATTTCCACCACTTACCACCCAAACCCATTATAAACTTTGATTATGCTCAAACCAATAATAAAGAACCATGGAAACAATAGCATTAGGAATTACACCGGCTCAAATATCAAATACTTGATGCAATTTCATGGTTAATTCCAGAAGCACTAGGAATCATAAATAGTTGCAATGAAACTGGCTTATGTCCCGTTTTTGGCAGAATGGCTTCATTCTAACTTGTCTATAATCATTTATGAATATTCATGATCTCCATTTTTTACATAATGGAACAGCACTGATTATGACGATCAGGAGGAAAAAAGAGAACATGCAGTACATCAAGAAAACCAGAAGTATCCTCTTCCTCAATCTAAACTTTTCCCATGCCTTCTGAGTCAGGATGGGTCACCCGTACCCTCAGGGAGGCATGCCCTCCATCAGTCCAGACACTCCACTTTGAAATAAAAAGGGGAAAAGAGAAGGGAGCAAGGGAGAGAGAGTTGATAAAGATGCCTAATTCTAGCATCTTTAATCATAGCTCATCACCATCACCACAGGCCTGTGACCCCTGACAGGATAGTGGCCCTTGCAAGGGGGAAAAAAGAATTTCTCAGCAGGCACCTGTTTTTTGTAAAAGTACCTATACAACATCTAAGTTTAATATTAGGAAATTGAATAAAAGCATCTTGTTGTAAAATCTATTTTTTTAGAAAAAGATAATCAAAGGATATTCTGCTTTATAGTATCACATATTCATATATGCGTTAGGATCATTCTTATACTAATATAATAATGAATAAGTGCCAAACTGATAGCTCAGTGGTTTAGATATCTGGTTGCAGAGCAAGAGGTTGGGAGCTTGGTGCCTTATTGACAGGGGCTGGACTTGATGACCCCTAGAATCCCTTCCAGCTCTGCAGTTTTAAGATGACAGTGATGATCAAGTGAATTACTGTATTTTTCCATGTATAAGACTATACTTTTGTCTAAAATCTTTAGACTAAAATTGAGGGTTGTCTTATACACGGAAGTAAGCTGAGGAAAGAGAAGAAAACAGGTGGAGGGAAAAGCAGGGATCAAAGTGATCCTGCAGTGCTTTGATTATTTTCCCCTACACTTGCTAAGCCCCACCAAAAATTTCTAAATTTTGGGTTAGAAAAGTCTTATAAATGGGGCATCTTATACACAGAAAAATACAGTAAATGCCTTTAGCACACATTTCTACACATATCTATTCAGTATGTCACTGAGTCCAAATGGAGTAATTTTCAAGCTATTGGAACATAAATGGAAGGGAAAACTGGGGCAGCTGTCAGCAGCACAGGTTTGCATAACTTGCCATGATGAGTTGCAGTCAACTGATGAGATGCCAGGCTGGTCACATGTCCACCACTTCAAGGAAGATGTACCTAGCAGCTTGCCAATGTTTTTGCTGCAAATTGGGCAAACCATACATAGTCATCATCAGAAAAACAACCACTATTTACTCATTCTGATTTTAGTTTATTTAATAATTAAACATTTACCACTGCCATGTGACCTCAGTTCTGTGTCTTAAATCTCTTAAGGATATGAGGAAGTTTTCAGCTGTTATGTTTACTTCATATAGTATGACTTCCTTCTATGTTAATTGGAGGCTGTTATTTCTTATTACATGTCTTGATGGTTAGGAACTGCTTTAAGCAGTCAGAGAACCACAAAGCAGTGATTTTCTAATGCATAACCATTCCTAACTATCAAAACATGTACTAGGAATAAGAAACGGTATCCAATTAACATGAAAGTAAGCCAGGAAGTAAACACCCTGATTGAAGACTTCCTTAAGCACAATTAGGTGGATTTAATCTGCTAAACTTCTGATTAGATGCCCCCACAATTCTTCTGTAAATTATCTATGAAAATTATTTTGTGTTCAATGAAGGTTTTACAGTGTTTGCAAACATTCCCTGTAACAAAAGGGTACAACAGCATTATAACAACAGATTAAAAATGTGCAATTGTGGAAGGTTACTCTAAACTGTGAAAATATGCTCAGTTCCCAAGAATTTGCTTGTTTTCACCAGAGAAATGAGAAAGGTAATGAATTATAAGGCCATGTACCACCTCTTCTTTTTTGCATTTAAGGAAGTGAAGAGGGAAAAGATATTTCAAGTAGACAATTCTCTGCAATCCTTTGATTTCTATTTTTAAAAGCCCCTCTCTCATGAACTTAGTCAACTGGAGGTGCCTTTCTCAGAACCATGGCCATGTGGCCTTCTCCATTGTTGGCAGACATTTGGGTCCTAATTAGTGATGGTGTTTATGTTTCTAATTGCAGACTGTAATAATATACAATTTGCAATTGTATACTATGGGCCTGGCGTGCTCTGGTCCATGGGGTCATGAAGAGTTGGACATGACTTAATAACTAAACAACAACAACAAATAATAATGTAACAAATACCTTCAGGTGTGTCACAGCTATAATGAAGAAGTTAGGATTCGGAATAGAGAACAAATATATACCTTTCATAAATACCATGTCCATGCTCTATCAAAGTATGTTGTTCTCCTTAAAATGTTCTGTAAATTTTTGATATCCAGGGTGTTTTTCTTTGAACAACTTTAAAAATGTATTGCCTAAAATTTAGAAAATTTTCCATCATGATGCCTTTTAAAATCTGTTTCATCTTTATTGATGGTTCTCAGTGATGCCATTTTTAATCTAGCAGAAGGAATTGTTTCAGATGACACAGTTGTGGATAAATCGATGATCATGCCTCATGTAGGGATGGAAATCTGGACCCTGTTCATCCTTAAGCATTTAATATGAAAGCATAAAACACTACTTGTCACAAAGTAGTGGGGATTGATTGATTGATTGACTGATTGATTGATTGATCAATCGATTGATTGATTGATTGATCGATCGATCGATCTCTAAGAGGCTACCTTGGTATAATATATCAGATCACGCTTTCTGTTATAAGTTACAGAACATATCACAGATGCGTAAAATACAATAGTAACATTTTGAAACGTGCAAATCTTCTAACAATTATATCACAAATAAGCCTGAAACAGTTGTTTGCTTGTCAAGTACACGTGAAATATAAGCACCATGCACAGGTTCCTTGATGTGCCTGAGAACTGTGGTCCACCTCTGAAGAAAAATAAGACTCCTACAGAATGAAGGGAAATTTTGAGGATCCCTGACCCTTTGTAGAAGCTCTAATGTGATCCAGACCATTAAACAACTAAAAGTAAAAAAATCTTGTGTGCTGTGCTTGGCTGAGATGTCAGCTGTGTTGGTGCCACAGCTCGGGGGGGGGGGCATTGTGCTGGGGAGGGGAGTAATTTTCTTCCCACAAGTCTGTCACTGTCACTGTCATGGGAAGAATCATGATCTTTCTGTCAGTCTGTCTCTCCTTCTCAATCTGCTTCTGTATCTTCTCTCTCTCCTCTTTCTGTTTTGCCACTTCATTTTCATCCATTCACTTGCTCTCATTGAGTCTCAGGATACTCAGAGGTGTGTTATACTCTTTTATTTTTATCAGGGTAAAACCCAGGCATGATGTCAGGACCAGATACAAATATATTGTTTAATGTAGCAAACATTTGTGTGGCTACAATTAAAATCCATGAAGGAAAAGTCTCAATAAATGTTTCACCGGCTTTTAGTTTTAGTAATAATAGGATTTTAGATATATGTATATGTACATAAGTATTTGCTTTCTGGATATTGTTAGGGTTAGGGTTAGGGTTAGGGTTAGGGTTAGGGATACATATATAAGTATTTTGGATATTGGTCATTGACAGTAATAAATTATCTATCTAATCTCTTATTTACCCTATACTAGACAGTTGAATATCTTTTTCCTTCCTTCCTTCCTTCCTTCCTTCCTTCCTTCCTTCCTTCCTTCCTTCCTTCCTAACTTTTAATTGATGTATGCAACAGAGTAAAGCTGCAATTCTCCACAGTATCGTCTCCTCCTCAGGTACCTCTAGGGTATGTAAAAATGAAGATGCTGGATAAGACTATAGCTGTCTCTACCAGGTAGTCTAAGATGCCCTGTAAGTTACAGTGGAGAGTAAAAGAAAAGATGCTACCTTTCTCTGTGGAAATTGTGAACGGAGAGAGAGAAAAAAAATAGATGTTGGCTAGAGAAGGGGACAGAGAGGCATAAAACAGAGCATTCGTTGATGATGGGGAATGCAAATGTATGTCCTCTAATCAGAAGGGTACAGAACCTGCTGTAGAACCACCATTCCTGGGGTAAAGTTGTGTAAAGTTCATTCTGAAGTCAGTCTTCCTCAAAGTACTGTGGACGGAAGCAAAAGGGTGAGTATATGATTGTTTCACATCATGATTATTTTACATTTCATGAACGTAGGGGAATGGCTTTTTAAATTAAAAATTACTATGAATATTGCTATCTTCCCATTCTGGAATAGACACTACATAAAAATGTTTTTCTGTGAGTATTGATGTCCATCTATTATGCTTTTTAATATATTACTGTCACTGGTGTTAACTAGTGCTATTTTGGATTGTTTCCTTTCATTTGTTTTGTAGCCTCTCCTAAGACTCACAAATTTCTGTTGCAGCCCAGGCTTCAAAGGTCCCAGGTTAAGGTTGAATTGGTTCTTGCACTGCATTTTCCAGTATCATCCTGCAGGTGAAAAGGTGTCCATTGTTTTTGGTTTTGTAGGTCAAGACTTCATTCAGGAAGCATTAGGGTATTCTGAATCTGTAATTACACATTCACTTAGTGTATAATGTACCTCATATACTCAAGAACACTTCAGTACGTGAACAAAATTGAAAACAAATCCACAAACCAGGCAGTTTAGAAAGTTTTTATTATAAAAGTTGCAACAGAAATGGATGTAAAATCCAAACTTTTCATTTTAGCTGCCTATATATTCTGATATTGTTTCAAGGAATTCATCATGTTCTGTTCATGAAATTACTTTATTCAGAGGCTCCCATTTTATGACATGTTATTTGGGCATTATTTTGTTTTGCCACAACAGAACTTGCGCTACATTTTAAAAATAGTATAAGAATTTCATTTGGACCTCAAGCTTCATCGTTGTTAGTGTCAAAGTTATTACATGTTTAACTGAAACGCAGTCAACATACTTTCATATGCTGTTATTCAGTTTGAGTTCTTCAAATCTATAAGATTTCTGCATGCCTTAATACCACTGCTGTTTATTTGTTGTCTCAGGTAGTTACTTAATGTTTAAAATGTTCATGTCTCTGTTATACATTGGGGATGAAGTCCTTCCAAATGGAGACTTTCCATTTCAGATGTGATAAAATCCTAGGGACCCTCTGTCTCTGTTTTAATAAGGTATAAGAAAGTAACTGCCATACGTGTTCATAGTTTATGCAGAAGCTTGTTGTTATTGTTGTAGCTTTTAGTCAAGAAGATTCAAGTTATCCAATTCTGTTGAAGAAAATAAAAGACTGAATGAGGGTAGATTTGATAATTATTTCATGACAGCTGGTATGTTTTGTAGTTCTCCTTCATTCTGAAATATTGAACTTTGAGAAATGCCAACCAGAAATGCCAAGCACTGAGAAATGCTGATCTTTCTTGATATCGAAATATGACAAAGTGGCTAACATAACTTTGTCCTTGCCAATGACAGTGGAAGGAAGATCTCTTTCCCACCTTCATCCCATCTCTATAATCTCCTTCCCTTCAAGCTCCAGTTTTAGAGAGAGAGAGAGAGAGAGAGAGAGAGAGAAATTTGAGAATCACAATTCATTCTCCTTGATCCTATTGTTCTTTTGTGATTTGGAGAGGCAATCTCTGCAGCAGGGGGGCCTTCCATTCTTGTGTAGGGAACACTTTTCATTTAGAACCATGGTTTTCCATGTTCCTAACAAGGCAGAAGGAGATTTCATGAGAAGAACGACCTCTTCCTGCAAAAATTCTGACCATATTACCTGGAAAGCTGCAAAGATAGGTGAGAAGGATCAATGGAGGAGAAAGGGCTAGTAAGTAACCCTTTCTTTTCTTTCTACAAAGCTCTAATTATGCTGAAGGATAGAGATGTACTCTTGAATGGGGTTTTAGAAGACTTTAGTTCTTCTAATGTTCAAAATACAAACATTTTCAATTCCTCTGGGATTATCAACTTCTTGTTTTTATATAATAAATTATTTCCATGTGTTTGAAGGAATTTGTGTGGTGTGTTCTGTCTTCAGTATGAATTGTGGTTCAGTTTCTGAACATGCTTCTTTGTTAGAAATAAAGAAAATGACAGCATCCTTTCTTTAAGTCTCATAATAGTATAGCTGGCTTCTCTCTGTACCAAGCTGGCAATGCAATTCAGAGACTCAGCAGCTGAAATCCTGTTGTTTGACGTAATAAGCTGCAACTAGAGTAGGGCCCATTTTAATGAATGGAATTTACGGAGAAGTTGGCTCAGAAAATCTCTACTGATTCAACGGCCCTACTCTTATTACACAAATTTCAGACATTGTGACTTTCTTGGATAAAAGATATACCCTTGAACTCTTTCTCTTTGCAATGAAATTTAACTATGAGGTAGCATTTTTCTATTTTTCTTACTTTCCTAATTCACTGGACTGTAAGTAGAATATTAAAAATGAAATGACTTTCAACAAGCAAAAAGACTATTAATTAAAGGATAAATAGCCATGTTAGAATAAGCTTAGTATATTGTAATCTCTGTGTTAATCATAAATTGCAGTTTAATTAAAAGCACTAGGAATCATAAAATCTCAGTGCTATACACACTACAATAAAGAATTATGTGATATAATATAAGGCATATATCTTCAATTCTAGAAAATTGTGAACTGGAAATACTGCTTAAAGGATGGAAATATTAGGCATGTGTACTGTCTCTGGACAACTGTGCAAAACAAGACTGAACTGTGCAACTCTGTACCAACTATGGGGTGAAGCAGGGATTCATTGTTTATCCTTTGTAGAGCAACATCACAATGGATCCTTTGTACTCCATTCAGCATTTGTAGGGTTAAAGTGAAAGTCAACAATTAGAATTGAGGAATACAAAAGACTGAGCTACTTGCTCTTAAGGAGAAACCATGTTATAGTTGATCCCACACGCACACAAACTCACAATAAAACCCAATATTCCAACTTGCACATGTTGTTTTCTCTTACTGATACCATGCTCCAGTGATATCCACAGAAAACATAGTCACCTTGACCTTGCGCATGTCCTGATTTTGCCATGCTGGTAAAAACCCATCTCATGTTTCAGTGTGATGACAGATCTTTTGGTAACAAAGTTTTAAATGGCCTAAAGGCTCCGGTTTTGAAGATGTCTAGTAGGTTGGTAGGTAGGTAGCATGTAGATATGATTCAGCAATACTAGGCCACCCTACACTACACATTATCCTAGTTTCAAATGCTGGAGATTTGTAAATGTTCTGTACTAGGTTTTGCTGTCAGATCTCTATGAATAGGTCTACCAAGAGGGCTCTTCATTACGTATTTTCATGGAAACTATTTGGTAGATGAATAGTTATTGACATAGAAGGACTATGAACAATTTTAAAAAATGGGAGAAATGAGTAGAAGGCATTCTCCCCCCCCCCCTCCGGGCACTGAGAGAATGGCTGAAATCCAGTATTAAGCTGCAGCAAGAGTAAGCCCATTGAATCAGTGGGATTCAGTGAGTCAATGTAGGTTCCATTGATTCAATGGACCTACGCTACTTTTGACACTACTAGATTTCAGCCAACATAAATTTGTATAGACATAGTAGTTTAACATGCCACAGAACTGCTTGTTGTTTTCCCTGTTGCTGCAGCAGATTAACATGGCTATCTCTGTATAATTCTTTAACAAATTTATTACAGATATTTTTGCTTGTTCTGTTCTGTGTTTGCTTGGCTTCAAGGTAATCAGTATTTGACAGTACAGGAAAACTTGCAGTGATGTGATCTATTGATTCTCCATGTTGACACCATTTGCAGCATTTGTTATCATGTGTAGTTATGTGATGAATTTCCTGTAGCTATTCATGAGCAATATCTGATCTTAAGTGGCAGCTATAAATTGCTCACTTTCTGCATATGCTTTTCTTCACTTATACCCCACAATCGATTTTACTCACCAATTTAATCATAAGCCAGGCTTGTGGGTTATTTACATTGCCATTACTTAAGTTACATCTAAAGTTTTGCATCTGAGATTAGATGGCACAGGAAAATGAATTAAAGTTGTGGTCTTTCAGGTTACGTTTCATGTAGCCATCATATATTTCTGTGCTTGCTTAGACAGGTAGACAAATGCAAATAGTTCTGCATCTATAAATGCAATTGATAGATGCCATCATTTATTCAAAGAACATGGTGCATTCTAAATGTGTTCATATACACAGTCTGGTACTTATTTCTACCACAATGTTTAATATTTCATGTTTTGCAGCTCCCGTACTATAACACTCCTGGTACAGTTTTATCATATTATTCTAGTAAAAACGATTTGTAAATTAGAATTATCAAGAACCCAGAGGAAATTAAAATAAAATGATTTCACATTTTATTCAGCTGTTATTTTCTTCATTTACCTGATACCATTCACATAAATATATTGGGCATTTTGATAACGCAAGGATGTATCTTTCCTTTTAAAAAGGGGATTTAATGCAGGGATGATTCCAGTAACGTTATTTGGTTTATTCCTATATCAATAGAAGGCATCGTGTGTAAAGGAGTGCTTCTGAGCAGTACACCAATCTGATCTCTAATAGCTGTATTCTTGTAGACACACAAGAAAAATTTCATTGGATTCTGCTAAGGTACTGTTTTTGCACTTCCCAACATTCTCTACAGGAATAACACAATATTGAAAAAGTAGTGTGGTCCTTGTACACAATCAAAAAACAAAGGTGGATGATAACTTTATTAAACCACAAAGATCTCACACACAGAAGCTAACTTGAACCTCTGCTTGAACCTTCATTAGGATGAGTGTTACAGAGCTGTTCAGGGTGCAAAAAAAAGCTAACAGTTTCAAAATCTGTGGCCAGATGGGTGGTCCAGGTTGGGGATTTACATGATTGGTGATTTTCATGATTGATGGTTGCTTTTCTTCTGCTGGTGGCATTTGATCATATTAATTCTAATGCTTGTTGATTATATCTTTTATCATATTTTTATTGTTTATGCTTTTTTTTACTGTGGTATTTTGTGGTACCTAAGAAATATGAAATGGAAAGTTGGGAAATTTGTATTTTTAAAAAATACCATTAATAAATAGGTGGTCTAGAACCTTTGCCAAGGTTATGTATCTCCTACAAATGAGACTTGTGACAGCTCACAGGAGTCATTCAAGATTTCTGAGCAGAAGTAACTCACATGTCATGGTTGCTGCATTAACGTTCAACCCCAAAATGGTTCTGGGTGGCGCTGAAAAACTAGTAGGCATTAGCTTCTTGTCTAAATGCAGAGTAAAACAGTAAATGTGTGAGCTTCCCCCACACCCATTCTATCAAGTTTCCCAGTGCAAACCCATTCTTGCACTGATTGTCAGGCTGGTCATGCAACTGCTCATGTGATGGGAATTCTGCTAGAATGGAGGAAACCTATGCAATTGCCTTTTCACTACACTCTAAGCAATAGTATACGGGCCCATTTATCAGAACAAAATTATCATTTTTAGTAAGCTTCCAGGATTCCCAATTCCAAGCAGTGGATTCTGAAGTGGACTTTAGTTTATATCCATAGCAAACCAGTCCTAAGTATGTTGCCTTACGAAGTTTACATGGTTTATTTCGGCTTACGTAAATAAGATCAATAAATACTAGTGCCAATGTTGTCTGCATGCATATTGCAATTTGTGGACAAGTTAAAGTCCTTGGGAAAAAGCTGCAGGACCAATCTGTTTTCCTGGATAAATGAAGAATGGTTGCTATTTAAGTCCAACTCTTGAGAATATCTGCCAAAGCTGTGAAAGAAAAGCTGCCTCCGACATCAGCTCAAGAAGCAGATTTTCATGACGAATATGTGAGAAGGGAAATGGCAATAGCATTAGCTTCCGCTTATCTTCCAGGATTCAAGAAAGGGTAATATGATCCACTCCTTCTATTCATTCTGGGCTCAGTTACTAAGCTCTACTGCTCTACACTTTGTGACTTTTTATTCTTTATCAAAGAGACAATTCTCCAATAATAAGCTATTTATGCTGATGCTGGCAAGCACATGATTAAGTATTCTGATGTAGTAATCACTTCCATGTACTAGAAGTATAAGATACATCTGAAACATTCCTGCTACGGAAAAATAAATAAACCAATGTGTTCTTATTGTATAAAGAAAGAAGATGACATTTGCATGTAAAAAATGTGGACAGGTAACAGAACATTTGATTCATGTTTTGCATCCTTTGATGTGGGAAAAAATAATGTTTTATCCCTTGGCAGATTTTATACTCAGCAATAGAAATGGGCAAAAACCACCAGTTTGATGCTTTATACCAATTTAGCAGATAGCCAAACAGCGGGCACCCACTCAGCGGGCACCCACTCAGAAGCAGTGTCCTGCTTCCCTACTCTGCATCCTCTGGATGCTACATTTGTGTGGAGGAGGCAGAGCACCAAACCACAGAACATCTGTTTGGCCATCTACTGAAACAGCATGAACTGCCAAACCGGTGGCTTGCGCCCATCTCTCTTCAGCAAGATCAGCAACTATTGCTACTGAGGTGAGACATGGGGATCATTTGGTGGCTTTTGCCTGTAGCCCTCAATCTGCATAGACAATAGTTTGTGGAGTGGGGCCATGAGTAGCAACACAAACCCATCCAATTCTTTTTTCTTTCTTTCTTTTTTTTTTTTTTTTTTTTTTTTTTTGCTAATGTCACATTAATGTGGGCAACACCTAAAAATTTACAAGTGAGCACAACCCCGCTTTACGTCATTCATTCTATTTTGTGGAGAATCAAAAGGGATCCCTAGAGAGCCTCAGAGGGGAGATGAGGAAACTTGGCATTAAAGATTAATGTCCGCAGCTGATGACAACATCACCACCATGTACCCCGCTCTGTCTAGAAGATTTCTGCCAATGTATTTCTAGAAGATAATCCAAACAGAATTTTAGGAGTCAGATACAATATATCACAGAAGTGAGTACACCCCCTCACATTTCATAAATATTTTAGTATATTTTTTCAGGTGACAACACTGAAAAAATGGCACTTGGCTACAATGTAAAGCAGTGAGTATACAGTTTGTAGAACAGTGTAAATGTACTGTTCCCTCAAAATAGCACAAAACACAGCCATTAATGTCTAAACCACTGGCAACAAAAAGGAGTACATCCCTAAGTGACAATGTCCAAGTTGGGCACAAAGTGTCAATATTTTGTGTGGCCAACATTCTTTTCCAGCACTGCCTTAACCCTCTTGGGAACAGAGTTCAGCAGAGCTTCACAGGTTGCTACTGGAGTCCTCTTCCACTCATCCATAGTGACATCACAGAGCTGGTGGATGTTAGAGACCTTGCACACCTCCACCTTCCATTTCAGGATGCCCCACAGATGTTCAATAGGGTTTGGGTCTGGAGACATGCTTGGCCAGCCCATCACCTTTACCCTCAGCTTCTTTAGCAAGGCAGTGGTCATTATGGAAGTGTGTTTGGGGTTGTTATCATGTTGGAATACTGCCCTGTAGCCCAGTCTCTGAAAGGAGAGGATCATGCTCTGCTTCAGTATGTCACAGTACATGTTGGCATTCATGGCTCCTTCAATGAACTGTAGCTCCCCACTGCCAGCAGCACTCATGCAGCCCCAGACCATGACACTCCCACCACCATGCTTGACTGTAGGCATAACTTTGTACTGCTCACCTGGTTGCCACCACACACGCTTGACACCATCTGAACCAAATAAGTTTATCTTGGTCTCACTGGACCACAGGACATGGTTCCAGAAATCCATGTCCTTAGTCTGCTTGTCTGCAGCAAACTGTATGCAGTTTTCTTGTGCTTCATCTTTAGAAGAGGCTTCCTTCTGGGATGACACCCTGGAGACCAATTTGATGCAGTGTGCAGCATATGGTCTGAGCACTGACAGGTTGATCCTGCCCCTTCAACCTCTGCAGCAATCTGAATTGGCACATGTAATTGCAAAACTCCATTCTGTCTACTTTCCATTGCCCCCCAGACCCAGAATAAAGATGCGAGACAGTGATATGGATTAAATACAGGCCACACTTTATTCAATCAAATCACATCAATCTATATCTTCAAACATTATCAAAAGAGGGGGCCTGCTGTAGTGTGGAAACAGGAGAAGACAGGGGTATCCCAATACCCCCTGATCCGCCATTGGGTGAGTCCCCAGCCCCAGGTTCCAGCGGTCTTAAAGACAGCAGGAACCCGACTGGCCGCTAATAAACACCCCAGACCCCAAGACATCTTTAATTGATGACTGTTGGTCCGGAAGTGGCCCAGCGCATCTTCCCCGCACCGGCCCTGTAATCGCATGATCCGCAGAGCCAGGAGGTCGGATGCGCTGTTGGCTTACCTGAATTACAAACGGGACACACCAAGACTACCTGTTTTTCCGCATTACCCGCCAGTGTGACCAAATCAACCACCAAAAATGCCAACAACCCTTCTCCAGTGTGGGATAGGCGAAAAATCCACACATCCAAAAGCCAATCAGGATGAAGGTCAAAAATCCTATCCGGCCCCTAAAAGGTGACCATAAAAATCACACTAGAAATAGGGAGGGTGGATGGGTGCCCGAACAGGAAAGAGGGCGATCAAGTGGGAGTGCTTCCTTAAATAACCACACTCCCTCACCCAAACTTGTCACGTGACCCGGGACAGTCTCACGCCCATCCAGGACATTGGGGCAAACACCAGCTCCACTGTTCCAGGGTGGTGGACTGCCCGTCCAACGGCTGAGATCTATTAACTGGAACTGACAAAAATTGCTGAGGATTATTAATCTAACACAAATGTCCTTTCAAAAGTATCTGTTCCTTTTAAATATGTTCTTTGAGCTGAGAACATTGGAAAAGTGCCAAATGTGGTGGATTACATTTGAAATTGTACATTAGCCCACATGCTCTAGATTATACTATTTTGCATTGGAATTCCTAAAGATGGAATTTCTCATTATATTAGAATTGATTACAGATTTCGATATTTTCCAGAAGTATCACCATTCATGTTTATATGATCTCTGTTTAATGGTTCAGTAGCAAAATTAATCTTATTTCATGAGGAAAGGGAGAAGGCTTACCATGCCTCTTCACAGTAGCTCTTGTTTGTGTAGACTTAAAGCTAATTCTGAATAGAACAGTCTCTCTCCCTGGGGGACCCTCCAGAAAACCTGAAGGAAAAAAAACTGATTTCACAATTGCATGGAAATATACTCTATATGGTGTAATGATTGTTCTCCTGTTCACAATTAGCTCTCTACATGGGTGAGTTAGAAGGGGAAGTTAAGGTAAACTAACCCATCTGCTGAACCCTGGAATAGGGCTTCTGAACTAAGTAAAGGCAAAAGAAACAGAAAAGATCCAGTGAAACCCAATCGTGTGAGGAGAAATGGAATCTTGAGATATAAATGCCATCTAGGAAACAGATCTCAGAAATGGATCATCAGAGGTCTCTGTAGGGGTTGCTGATTTACAGCTAGTGAGGAAGGTCACAAAATAACTGATTGAAGGGTGATGAGCTTGAGGTATTTTTCTTTCCTATCGTATTTACCTAGGCATACGACCTTCAAAACATCCCCACCCCACCCTAGTTTTTCTCATGAAAAGTTAACTTCCTTATTAAAACACCATTCCTGTTTAAACACATAATTAATGAGGAAACAAAATATGCCCCTGTCCTGAGTAAAAACAATTATGCATATTTTCAACCTAATAGCTTAGGACAAGTTGAGGTCAGGCACACTATTGCTGACAGCAGTAAGCAGGTTTATTAAACAGATAAAACAAATGCACAGTCTGATCAGTCCTTAATTACCTTAAAATTTAAATCACCGCTTCATTGGAAGCCTCAGGTGCAGTAGTCAAAATCTGTATTAAAATGCAAATAGCCCATTACATTGTTGAAATTATTTGAGCTAGGATGTATGATTTCCTGCACCTTACTTCAACCTATCCAGAGAACTGAGAAACTTGGATTTTTTAGGTATAGCGGAAGATCTAGAGTAAATCTGAAATATGTTTAAATATCTTGAAGAAGAAAAAATAGCAAGTTAATCAGGAGCAATAGAGAATAAATCACAAAGTAAGGTTCTGTGGCATAATTCCAGAGTTCCAGTGAATTATCTGTGCTTTTTATTTCCAAAACTGAAAACTGCATATTTGCCACTGCGGGCAAATGCTCCAAATATAGCAGCAATTTTAATAAAAATTATTGCAGATCTGCAACGGCAATTTATTGCACAAGATGTTGTTCAATTAAGCAATTTCAGAGAATAGGAGAGAATGCTTAATTGCCCAGCCTTTTGAGCCAGTAGTTGGCACAGAACACAATGGCAGTTAAAAACAATGATAGACAACTCAGTGCCTGGCCCCAATAAGAAACTATAAGAAACAATTGTCCTGACTATGCAAAAGCAAGCAAAAGGACACTGTTCAGAGGAATAAGTGTATTAAACAGGCTTTTAATTTAAAAATAAATAAATAAATAAAAGCCCACCCACACCCTCCAAAAAAACAGCAATAACAGCATTCTGTTTTCTGACTTGGAGATAATTTGATCAAAGTGTGGGGATCTCCAAAATAAATTATCAACAAATAAGTAGAGAAATCATTGCCTATCACGACTTGCAAAAGCAATAGGAAAGTATGACGATGTAACATAGTGACTAGTGGCCACTGTTGCTGATGTAGGAGAAGGTACAGAAACCACAGGTGGAGCTAGAGGTGATGTGCCTAATAGCTAGGACAGGTTGAGGCAAAAGTGATGCTCGGACAGCATGACAGAGAGAGAATGAGAGGGAGACAGAGAGCGAGAGACTATTCACATGCCTTGTCTGCTTTTGTTTAAGAGGGGCTTCAGTTGCCATTTGACTTAGATTAGTTCCAAAGGCACATTATGTTGGGGAGACCTGAATCAAACTCCTCCCCTTTCTCTCCATTTCGGTGTTATATAGCATGACTTATGAGATGGGTTATGTTTGGCAGCTCATGTTATTACAGATCTGTCTAATGAGTCTGGTGTGACCTGGATATAGTGACATATACTTCAGTTGCATCCCAGCTGGATTACTGTAACATGCTCTATGGACTGCCTTTGGAAAGTGCTTGGAAACTTCAGCAGGTTCAAAACACTGCAGCCAGATTGTTAACTGATGACATAACCCCTCACACACACACCCCATTGCAGCAGGTACACTGGCTGCCAATCCATTTTTGAGCACAATTCAGAGTGCTGTTTTTAACTTATAAAGTCCTAAATGTATTGGGTCCAAGCTACCTCAAAAACCATATCTCCGTTTATGAGCCTGGGTGAGTGTTAAGACCACCAGGGAAGGCCTTTCTCTTTGTTCCGCTCTCCCCACAATTGTGTTTGTGTGGACATGGGAGAGAGTTTTCTCTGTCACTGCTTCCAGACTCTGGAACTCCCTGCCACAGGAGGACAGGCTAGTCTCATTTTTGATGGCCTTTCATACACAGAAGACCTTTTATTTTAAGGAAGACTTTTCCTCAGTGACTTTCTGTCTAGGAGACAAAAAAACCGGATGGTTTATATTTTATTATTTCTAAATCTGTTGTTTTGGGGTATTTTTTGTTTTGTTTTATTTTTGGTTGTTGTTTTTGTTTTTTGGTGGTGCTTTTATGTAACATTTTTACTATAATGTTATTAATTCTTCTTTAATATGTGAATAATTTACTGTTTTTAGCTTTGAATATTATGTTTTCAATTATATAAGCTGTTTTGAGTCCTTTTTGGTCAGGATAAAAATTATATAAATAAAATAAATAATAAGATCTTTGTCTCAAAGAGGTCCAATTCCTATGGAGGTGTTTAAAATTAGAACTCAGCAACAACTGGGCTGCTTCTCTAAAAGAGGAATGGGATGGATTGAGGAATTCTCCTCAGTACCACTGCCTCTCACCTTCTGCTTTTATTATTCCAGTAGAATCATTTTTAAAAGCACTCTCTTTTACCCTGCAAGAAAAAAAAAGGGTTACACTCTCTAACCTCTCTACCAAACCACAGATTTTCTCCATATTGGGAAGAATCCAACATCTTCTCCTAGTGATGTGCTAGAGTGTAGAAACCCAACCCAGGAGAAGCCCGATTACATTGAAAACAAAATCAAAACAAGTATAAAAGCTTGGAGCTTTTTACAGGGAAAAGGAACCACACTGGCAACCTACTTCAGTTGATAGGCCCAGAGAGAAAGCAAAAGGATGTGTGCTAGGCTGGCAGACAGGCATTCACTCAAGCACAGTCTAGCTCCTACTCCTTTAATTTTATTTATTTATTTATTCAATTTATATGCCGCCCACACTACCCAGAGGTCTCTGGGCGGCTTAATTTACTGCACAATTCAGCAGAAGAGGGAAAACACATACTTTGTCCCTATTATTAGAAATGTTTTCACCTGTTACTGTTTCCTTCTGTGTCTGGTCTCAAAGATAGACAGTTGACAATTTAACTCACATCCATTTTCTCATTTCCTTTCTTTGACCCTCCTTCTCTTTCAGTCTCATTTTCTCTCCCATACAGAGAACAATAATGTTTCATGTTTAGCAGAAGGGGAAAGTAGAGCCTCAATCCTACAACTCTGGCAAAAAGGCAGGTAAGATGGGTGGGTTAGGTATAGCCTGACTTGAGGCAATGCCCCTTCTGCCCTAAGGACTTGCCTCTGGTGATAACTTATCAACATTAAGCATCATGACTGGAAACACCTTGTGCAAGAACAAACCGGTTGTTCTCCTTCCAACATGAGAAGGAGATGTATGTGCCTCTCCACTCTGTCAAAATGGCACAATTAGTCCACGGTGTTGGGCCTTTTAATAGGAATGCATACCTATCAAATATATGATCTGTGAATTAAAAATGGAGGGAACCTTCAAGAAAATAGTCTTTCTTTCTTTCTGAAGTGTTTTTAACATTTGATTCTCCCCTTTCTTTGTGACATTGAAATCATAAGGAAGGTTTTGCACATTGTACTCATTATAAAATTTTTGAAAAAATGGAGAACAGTGCTCATTTTTCTGCTTCCACTCCCCCATCTTTGCAGCAGAGCTTTTTCTTAAGATATGCCTCTAACGAAAGATTATGTACGAGGAGAGCAGCTGAAATCTTCACTCCTTCAAAAATGCTCCAGGGCATATGCTTGTCCTGGCTGACACTTCCATATTTAGTATTTCAAGCATGCTGGCCATTTATTTAGTAAAGAAAACCACAAGGGCTCTGCTGGCACAGCAGCAGCAGTCATTCATTATAGAACTTGGGCAGAAACTCCCTCAGAGAGGACTTGGGAATTGCGCTGCATCAGAACATGTAGCTAACCTCTGCTGTGAGGCGGCTCCAGATGAGGACCAACTGGTAATATATAACTCTATTCTAGGAGAACAAATAGCCAACAACTTTTTAAATGCATAATTCGGAACAGTCAGATACAGATTTTCATAGAGTTTAGTAGTAAATGATGCAAAATTCATATGTCGAGTCTGATCTCTGTGAATAGGCAAATGTTCTGCTGCTTTTGGTCTATGGAGCCCTGGTCAGACATGTTGGTTCCTGCTTGACCAACGATTTCTCTCTCTCTCTCTCTCTCTCTCTCTCTCTCTCTCAATAGTCCTGTCAATACTGATAAAAAGTATACCACACCTTTAAACAAAAGGTTTTCCCCAATGTAACTTTCAATATCTCAACACTGAAGTCAATTTAATAAGCAAACAGACCAACAATAATGTAATATTCATATTATGCTCGACACAATGAAATAACAGCATCAGATTAAAACTGATTAGGCAGAGCAATAAGACTTAAAAGACCACATCTCATGGGAAAGCTAGTATTTCACTGAGAAAATAATTCCAGCTTGTTTATGCCACTGTTGTCTTCCTCATGTCACTGAACTTCCTCAGCATCACTGAGACAAAGACTATGACTTAAGATGATCTCAGAGTTTACAATATAATCTTATCCATAGGTAAGAAAGTCTTGCTGAGTTCAATTGGGCTTACACAAAGTTAATATGTGGAGGAGTACAGCTGTAGGCAAGTTCTTAGGAGTTCCATGTGCATGCTCTTTATAGCTGACTGCACCTGCAGGTTGGCATAAATTTTCTGATAATGTAATGAATGATCTCTTGACAGAATTCAGCTGTATCTGTGGATTTAGTAGATGAGGAGAAGCTAAGGTTTTTTTTAAAGTGCTATAGTTTAGAGACAATCCTGCAAACATGTGTCTAAGAGAAAGTCCCACTGAATTTAACAGGGATTATCTCTGAGAAAACATACATAGGATTGTATTCTTGGTATACTTAGCTCTGCTGCCTCAGTTCATTGTCAAGTAGGAGGACAAGCTGAATAAATATCAATAATTTGATTCTGCATGCATCATTTTGTTTGCATAGAATCTAATTACCACCTCTGAGCTCTTTTGCTATAAAAGGTAAGTGTAAATAATGAACAGGCATACCTCTGAAGAAGAAGGCTACAGTCCATAGAAAATTATGCCAAATAGAACACGTCCTTGTTTAAGGTGTCAAAAGACTTTTTGCAGCAGATTCTTTTAAAAGTGGTCTCCACCAACATCCAAGTGAATTACAAATAATTTTAAGAAGCACTCTGAATGAAGCCATGAAATTCTGTGACACTGTACTCACATACAAATGTTTCACCTTTGGTAATCAGAAGTGTGGCTATGGGGACATGTAATATATAAATACTTTCATAGTCATCCTGGAAAAATGGTTCTGCATCTCCTATGCCCCAAAGCCCTCATCACTTGGACTCACACAAAGGAGTCACTTCAGAAATTCCCATAGATGATCAGTAACTTTCATCCTTGCTTTCAATCTTGCTTAGAGGAGTCTACACAACAGGTACACTTTGTGAACATCACAATGCAGCTGCATCACCATTCAGCTGCAAAATGGGCATCTAAGCAGCAGATTATATTAAAATTCACTCATTGTTACACATATTTTATGTCTCAACCTTGACTTTCAACGCACCACAAAATCTATTGTCTACAGCCACGCCTTTTAGTAAAATTGCACCTTCTCAGACCCACAGGAAAGAAACTCAGAACTCATGTATTTGAAACAGGTAATTTTAACCTGTTATACACACATGGTGGAAAGAAAGAAAGAAAGAAAGAAAGAAAGAAAGAAAGAAAGAAAGAAAGAAAGAAAGAAAGAAAGAAAGAAATTGATAGGCACCCAGGAATAAATAGCCTACTACATTACAGACTCAAAATGGAAAGTAAAGGAAATCACTGGTAGTCACGATGAGTTTCCACCTGATACCAGTCACATAAATCACCAGTAATCTACAGCTAATACTGAACAATAGCACTTCTCTCTCCGAGGTGCTGGGATAGTGGTCCAAACTCACTTAAAAAGAGCCTCAGAATCCTAAATAATTATTGACACACAATGGGCCACAATGCAGATTTAGAAACAAGGACAAGATGATATTACAAACCTAGAAGCCAATTTTGCCTCCATAAATACTCTAGCTGCCGTATTATAAACAACGTCACACACAACTTCAGGGATTTGTTTACTTCTTCATCTACTAAAGTAGTTTATGCCATCGTTTGCCAGTGGTGCCTCTTTGTATTCTACGTTGGGCCAATGGAACAATTTCTATTGAAGAGAATAAATTGATAGACCTCTGTTATGGGCAATACAAAACAACAAAACAAAACAACAACAGTTTCAGAGCACTTCAGTTTCCCACGAAACTCTGTTACAGATCTCAGAATAACTGTTCTGGCTTTAGCTATCTGTGCTGTCAAATCAGAACCAACTTATAGTGACCTTAATAAGACTGTCAAGTTAAGTGAGATATTTAAGGAGTGGTTTTAGCAGTTTCACGCCCCCAGTGAGCTTCCACAGCCAAGTGGGGATTTGAACACTCTTCAAATTATATCTTTAGTTATAATCTTGAATATAGGTATAACATAAAAGTTATTTTCTTTGACATTACTCAGTACAATTTCATAAAAAACGTTTCTTGTTGTTTAGTCATTAAGTCATGTCTGACTCTGTGACCCCATGGACCAGAGCACACAGGCCCCTCCTGTCTTCCACTGCCTCCCGGAGTTGGGTCAAATTCATGTTGGTCACTTTGATGACACTGTCCAATTATCTCATCCTCTGTTGTCCCCTTCTCCTCCTGCCTTCACACTCTACCCAACATCAGGGTCTTTTCCAGGGAGTCTTCTCTTCTCATGAGATGGCCAAACTATTGAAGCCTCAGCTTCATGATCTGTCCTTCCAGAGAGCACTCAGCAACGCTTCTACCTAAATTTAAAAGACAACAGTCTACCACCGGAAATAACTAACAGATAACTGTCCTGCCTATTAAAAGGATCTCTAGGTAATCAATAGAGTGCCCAATACTGGTGTTGATAATTGTGGCTGTGAAAGCGGGAAAATGCTGAACATCATTTGTTTTGGGTCCTTTGGGGGTATTCATTAGGGGGTATTTCAGGTTGTAAACTTTTTGGTAAACCTGAACATAACCAAAATTGTTTGAGTTCCTTTATTTCTGTTTCCTTTTTCTGGTCTCTGGCATTAGACCAAGTTAAGTCATACAGAAACCTCAAAATTATTTCAGAGAAACAGAGGGGCAAATCAACAGGCAACCTAATTCAAAAGCAGGCAAGACAATAGTGTCTCAGAAACAAAAAGAAATCATCTTTAGACTTACGGAGATGATATGATGACTAATCAGCATTCTCAGCATCACATCCTCAACAGCTTTATAAAAATGAAAATCAGCAACAGCAGGAAAGAGTACACATGAGGAAGAGAAGCATCAGACACATCATCAGATCATTATCATCAGTGGTTCATCACTATGAAAAAATAAATAAATTTCACCATACCTATGTTGGGTAGCATTACTTTATTTTGCCACATCACTGTCATGATCATCAACATGATCCTCAATCATCAAAGTATCATGTAACTTTTGTGGTGCAAGATAGGATACTGGAATGTGAATGAGGCAATTCTGTATGTAAGGGTCAAACAGAAGTAATGTAATTGAGGAAATGTTAATGAAATAGAATAATAGAATATTCTCTTCCCTAGTCCTGAATAATTTTCAGAGGCTGTCCATCTTTAAACCATGAGAGATTCCAAAAAATGGAACAAAGCACCTCTTTTGTTTTTCCTTTATTTGGGTTAACCCAAAAATTCCATTCCTATTGATAATGCCAGTGTAATGTTAAACGCTCATTATCAATGCACCTGTCACTCTCTTTCCCCCATGTTAATTGGTTCCCACCAAACTACTATGTAGGCATGTGTACAAAGCTGTGGCTTTACTATTATGTTCCATGTATCTAACTATAACGACAAAAACTGGTACCAGAGTAAAGCTGTTAGTCTGTAAGTGCCACAATCCTTTTACAATTTTGTTTGTTTTAAATCATTCTCAAGCACACTAACATGTTGTTGTTTAGTCGTTAAGTAGTGTCTGACTCTTCATGACCCCATGGACCAGAGCACGCCAGGCCCTCCTGTCTTCCACTGCCTCCCAGAGTTGGGTCAAATTTATGTTGGTAGCTTCGATGACACTGTCCAGCCATCTCATCCTCTGTCGTCCCTTTCTCCTCTTGCCTTCACACTTTCCTAACATCACAGTCTTTTCCAGGGAGTCTTCTCTTCTCATGAGATGGCCAAACTATTGGAGCCTCAGCTTTAGGATCTGTCCTTCCAGTGAGCATTCAGGGTTGATTTCGTTTAGAATGTGTAGGATTGTTCTCCTTGCAGTCCAGGGGATGTTCAAGAGTCTCCTCCAGCACCACAATTGAAAAGCATCAATTATTCAGAGGTCAGCCTTCTTTATTGTACAGCCCTGACATCCATACATCACTACTGCAAAAACCATAGCTTTGACTATGCGGACCTTTGTCAGCAAGGTGATGTCTCTGCTTTTTAAGATGCTGTCTAGGTTTGTCATCACTTTCCTCCCAAGAACCCGGAGTCTTTTAATTTCGGGGCTGCTGTCACCATCTGCAGTGATCATGGAACCAAAGAAAGTAAAATCAGTCAATGCCTTCATATCTTTCCCTACTATTTGACAGGAGGTGATGGGACCACTGGCCATGATCTTAGTTTTTCTCATATTGAGCTTCAGGCCATTTTTGTGCTCTCCTCTTTCATCCTCATTAAGAGGTTCCTTAATTCCTCCTCACTTTCTGCCATCAGAGTGGTATCATCTGCATATCTGAGGTTGTTGATATTTATTCTGGCAATCTTAACTCCGGCTTGGGATTCATCTAGTCCTGCCTTTCACATCACATATTCTGCATATACATTAAATAAGCAGGGAGACAATATACAGCCTTGTTGTACTCCTTTCCCAATTTTGAATCAATCAGTTGTTCCATATCCAGTTCTAACTCCTGTCCCACATATAGATTTCTCAGAAGATAGGTAAGGTGGTCAGGAACTCCCATTTCTTTAAGAACTTGCCACAGTTTGTTGTGGTCCACAACAAACAGTCAAAGGCTTTTGCGTAGTCAATGAAGCAGATGTTTTTGTGGAACTCTCTGGCTTTCTCCATAATCCAGCGCATGTTAGCAATTTAGTCCCTAGTTCCTCTGCTCCTTTGAAATCCAGTTTGTACTTCTGGGAGTTCTCGGTCCACATACTGCTGAAGCCTGCCTTGGAGGATTTTTAGCATAACCTTGCTAGTGTCTGAAATGAGTGCAATTGTATGGTAGTTGGAGCATTCTTTGGCACTGTCCTTCTTTGGGATTGCGATGTAGACTGATCTTTTCCAATCCTCTGGCCACTGTTGAGTTTTCCAAACTTGCTGGCATACTGAGCATAGCACCTTAACAGCTTCATCTTTAAAATTCTAAATATTTCCACTGGAATGCCATCACTTCCACTGGCCTTGTTGTTAGCCAGGCTTTCTAAGGCCCACTTTACTTCACTCTCCAGGATGTCTGGCTCAAGGTCAGCAACCACACTATCTCGGTTGTCCGGGACATCCACATCATTCTGATATAATTCTTCTGTGTATTCTTGCCACCTCTTCTTGATGTCTTCTGCTTCTGTTAGGTCCCTACCATTTTTGTCCTTTATCATGTCCATCTTTGCACAAAATGTTCCTTTAATATCTCCAATTTTCTTGAACAGATCTCTGTTTTTCCCCTTTCTATTCTTTTCCTCTATATCTTTGCACTATTCATTTAAGAAGGCCCTCTTGGCTTTCCTTGCTATTCTTTTGAAGTCAGCATTAAATTTTCTGTAACTTTCCCTATCTCCCTTGCATTTTGTTTCCCTTCTCTTCTCTGCTATCTGTAAGGCCTCATTGGACAACCACTTTGCTCTCTTGGATTTCCTTTTCTTTGGGATGGTTATTGTTGTTGCCTCCTGTACAATGTTATGAGCCTCCATCCATAGTTCTTCAGGCACTCTGTCCAACAAATCTAGTTCCTTAAATCTGTTCTTTACTTCCACTGTGTATTCATAAGGGATTTGGTTTAGATTATACCTGACTAGCCCAGTGGTTTTTCCTATTTTCTTCAGTTTAAGCTTGAGTTTTGCTATAAGAAGCTGATGATCAGAGCCACAATCAGCTCCAGGTCTTGTTTTCGCTGACTGTATAGAGCTTCTCCATCTTTGATTGCAGAGAATATAATCAATCTGATTTCAGTTTTGCCCACCTTTTAACCTTTTGTTTCTGTCCATGGAGTTTTCTTGGCAAAGATACTGGAGTGGCTTGCCAGTTCCTTCTTGCATTTAGTCAGAACTCTCCACTATGACCTGTCCATCCTGGGTGGCCCTTCATGGCATAGCCCATAGCCTCTCTGAATTACTCAAGCCCCTTCGCCACGACAAGGCAGAAATCCGTGAAGGGGACACTAACTTAACTATTTGTATAAAGGAAGAAGACCTTTTTCATTATTTTTCTCAGCAGAATACATCAACTTTTTAAAGAATTATTGCTTTGTCATCAAGTCCACATTTCTGATAATTTAAGGCCAGGCTGAGATAACACCAAATATATGGCTATTTCTTCTGTTTGATCATTTCTATGTTCAAATCTGGATCTTGGGGGGGTGTTTGCAAGAATTAGGTATATTAAAGCAAGAGTAATGTGTAAAGTAGTTTGTATCTTTTCAGCTCTTACAACTTAATGACGAAGGAAAGAATATCTCCTTGGCACAATCTGTTTACTGTTCTAAGTAGCTACCCTGTCCTATACAAGAGGCATCCAAGAACAAAGACACAAGTTACTGAGGAGGCAGAGGTTGAGAAGGGCTGGACTTGATGATGATCCATAGGGTCCCTTCCAGCTCTGCAGTTCAAAGGTAACAAATTCCAGTGGTTTAGAGTTGTTAAAAATATTTGTTACATAGTTCTCAGGTTGCCTTGGGAGAAGACCTGGCCCCACCATTGAGCAGAGGAAGACAATCGGGCAACAGATCTTGGGAAACAAAGGTTGCAACCTACTGGCTCCTCCTTATGAATTCTCCTCTTATTCCCTCTGCTACACAAATTGCCCTGCATCTTCTAGACTAGTTGAGGTATGAGGCCACTTGAAGCATGAGGAGGACACAATCTGTTCCTCAGTGTTGAAGTGAGATTCAGTTGCTAGTCAGTTGTGCTCAGATACTTTACCTCAGCAGATGGTGCCATCTTGTCCTTCATAACAAAATGTCTTGGGCTAGTTCTGCTTGTCAGATTAACGAATCGTAATTAACCAAACGTGTCTAGAGTTGAATTTGGAAAAATTTCAGTCTGGACTCCAAAGTTTACAAAGGGGAGTAAGCTTGCTGCCATAGTAATTGTTAACAGCAGCAGCAATACTGGAGATAGACTAATTAAATTAAATTAAAAATAAATACAAAGGCAGAGGAAAATGGCCTTTGCTCTGAAACAAAGTAATTATTTTGAAAGGAATTTAATACATGTCTTTCAACTTATGCTACTTTCTGAACCGATTGGCTTTTAAAATATAATCATACTCAACTTAATTTGTAGGGGATTACTATCATTACAAATGGTTTTTGTTAGGTTTGGTTCTGCAAACACATTTTTAACCTTATGATGTCTGTAGTAATATATCTAGAAATAAAGCGAATGGTTTGGATGAAAAAGCCCTTAAAGGAATGTTTCTTATAATAAAAAAACTATCGGATTTGTGTCCGTAATTCATTTGTAATAATGAGAACTGTGTTCCAATTTAATTTCAAAAAAATCAATTAAAATCCCATTTAAAAGGCTGCTAAATTGGTCTCAAATATTTTCACCCTTTAAAAATTGAGGCTGCTAAATAATAGCCTTGATTTGTGCTTTAAGAAATTAGCTGAATGAGCACTTCCATATATCTATGCATAAGTGCTGGATTTACATATTGGCTGACTGGTTTTATGATTCATCAAAAGAAGATCCAAAAGTATTTTGGGAACATATTTCCCTGCTATCCTCTTCGTATTTGAATGTGGATGAGGGACTAGTTTGTTCCAATTGTTTCAAGATCATTCCTGCTTTCAGCACTGTGTTGACTAGCATGTCCAAAGTGCTACTTCAACATACAATAAAAGTCATGATCCCTTTCTTTTGGAGTCTCCAAAGCTCTTGAAGATTAGGGATGTGCCAATGTACTTTTTTAAAGTTGTTTTCAGTCTCTAAATCTTAGAGTTCTCCAAGCTCCAAGATACTATGAACTGCTATGTAGACAGATAATTCGTTTCTAGATTGAATTGAGCCTGAACTTTCTCTAGAAGCAAAAATGATGAAATGGAAGCTGTCATACTTTGGGCATGACATGAGAAGACATTAAAGAAGACAATAATGCTAGGAAAAGTTGAAGTCAGTGAAAAGAGAGAGACAAATATGAGAAGTCCTGACTCCATAAAGGAACCACAGACTTGAGTTTACAAGAGGTGAGTAGAGCAGTAAATGACAGGACATTTAAAATGTCACTCATTCATAAGTTGCCATAGGTTGAAGGTAACCTAATGGCACATAACAATAAGAACCTTCAGGATTGCAATGATATGAAACATGACATAAGAAGACCAGTCAACTTGATAAAATCTATAAGAGGAGCTTTGAAATTTGCCTCAAATTTAATTTTTTATATAGAATTTGATGTGCAAGTCTATTAATACTTTTTCCTTGTCTTATTTAATCTTTCTAGTTTCAGATTTTTAAAGTGATGTCACCCACATTTCCCCAAATTTCACTTCAGGTGAACATCCAGGGCCTTGGCAATCAATTCAGAGGTTGACATAATCGAAAGCTCTAATAGAAAGGGATTGTGAAAGAAGCATAAAGGCCATCCACACTGTTGATGGATGGTCTGTCTCTCCTTCTATTTACCACTTTCTTGCTGGTGTTGAATTGCACAAATAGAAGGAATCAATAACGGCTTAGAAAAGTCCAAAAATGAAAAAGACAGACACAACCGATATGGTTCCCAGCATACTTCAAGGAATTATTTATCAAAATAAATTTATCAAAGTTGCACTTGTTCAATCATTCTACTCTGGGTGGGATCAACAATCGCATTTTACTCCATGTATCTATGTCTGTCTTCATATTTATCTATAATAAAAATTTCAATTGTGCTAAATGCATAGTTAATTCATACCTGCAGTGCAAACCTGTATACCTTGTTGAACTCTTTAGAAAGTCTTTCTCAGTAAATGTGCCTAGGATTGCACATAAATGGTAGGTATTGGATATATTGTATTTAGATTCAGAAAGATTGGTTTAATAAAGTTTATTGCTTTATGGCTATAATAAAATTTATGGCCTTTTGAGTGGCAGAGGTTTTTTTTTAATTGTTATATTGCTGCATTGCTTTTGCATCATTTTTTAAATGCAGAAGTTGCTCCTTTAAAACTGGCATAATACGTTACATCTGCCTGGTCTTAGTCAGCAATGCAGTTCTTGTACTGAGCAGGGGTTGCACCCAAAAGCTTCAAGGACATCTCTTTTGCTCTGCATCTTCAGGATTATTGATTGATTGATTTGAGTTAATTTGACTTGGTTTGGTTTTTATCCCACCTTTCTCTCCTAGTGAGGAGAAATCTACGTCCCAGATCAAACCAAAAATTAAAATCAACAATTAATTTGAACATGCCAATTAAAGTTTAAAACTATAATATTCAACATTTTAAAACTATAATATTCAAACATTTTATTTAAAAACAATAGATCAGATTTTAAAAGATCTCCCCAGGTGTCTTTCCCACCAAAACTATTTTGGAGATAGTATCTAGTTACTATTTTGGAGATAGTATCCTTCCTTCCTTCCTTCCTTCCTTCCTTCCTTCCTTCCTTCCTTCCTTCCTTCCTTCCTTCCTTCCTTCCTTCCTTCCTTCCTTCCTTCCTTCCTTCTACTTACTGGGTTTTACTCCATCTAAAAGACCATGTTTGTAACCTGGTTGTGGTGATAACTAGACAGCTGCCTGACCATTGTCAGTGTCTCACATCATGTCTCATCAGTCTGGTGTACTATCACACACACCCGTCCAACAATGATGTGGTCACAGTTACATGAACAGTTGCCCAACCATTGATTAATGTGATGCCTTATACGTACTGGTTCTATTTTGGAGGCAGCTGAGACACTGCTGCTGGTTCCAAATGCTGCAATGCATTACTGACTAGATGAATGGAACATGTTGTACAGCATTTTAAGTAGTCACTTTCAGTACAAGGGAGGGTAAAGGGAAATGATGGAAAAACCTTTTAGGGGACAAACAACAGAGGATAGACAGGGAATGGTTTGGTACTACTTATTCACATGTTCCTTTTGCTCTTGTAGTTTGACCCTCATATCCCAATTTAAACCTACTTTGTTGGGCAAACTGACACTTAAAAATGGTTCTCACACCTTCATATCTTGGTTTGTCCTTAGCAGCTTTGTTCATTGTGACTTTTTGCTCCTCTTTAAAGGAGAAGTGATAAACAGAGTCGCTCCTTTCAGAGACAGCTAAACCCTGAACTCTCAGTCAGCTTTTGCAGTCAGGAAGAGGGTCAAGAAGAAAGCAAAACTCTTGGCACTGGGAACTGAGTAAAGCAATCACATTTCTGTGGCATAAAAATGGCTTTATTGTTGCCAATTATTGGTGCTCATATGTATTCACACCCAGAAACAGAGAAGGAGAAAGGAGGGGAAACATCTTCTAAGACCTTTAAAAAGCTTTGGACTTCGAAAAATGAATAAAACATTGCATTTGAAATCTCTTTGTGTTTTACCACAAAGAGATAAAAGTTTATCATGAAATAAAAGCTTCTTCAGCAAATATGGCCAAGAAACCCATCTTGCAAAGTATAGTAAATAATAATCATAATCTTAAAAAATAAAAGCTCTTAAAGTAAAATTTGCCATATGTTACTGACGGTTATTAGAATGTTCTGTGTGGAAACCTGAATTTTTTTTCAATTAGTGATTATGTCGATTTAGAACAGTAATTCTTTTAGTAATTATACTGTGTGTAAAGAAGGAATTATATGCCTTGTAAGCATGTTTCCTTCTATCAAATCAGATTTGCACAAAAACTGAATTAAAAAGATCATTTCTTGGGAGCATTTCATATAATAGATATGTCACTCATTGCAGCTTAGGGATTTGAAGGCAAAAGGCAGATTGATTTTTACCTAATTATTACAGAAATAAGCTACTGATTTTTTTTTCTTTAATCTGTCAAGATGTTATTTATCTCTGTATGTACTTCTTAGGTTATGGTAGAAAAGAATGGCTCACTGAGAGAGGTACATTCATCATTTTCTGTGCTCTTAACATCTTCAGTAATTCAGTAATTTGGAATACAAGCATTTCCTCATGACTAACATTTTGTTTTTCACTTTAGCCCCTCATGTCATGGGAAAGCACTTTGGATAAAAATTAGTTAAAAAGGAGACATTGATTCATTCAATGCTGCAAGAATAGACTTCAACCAAATATTTTCTAAGTGCAAGGAAAGAGAAAGAATATTTAATGCCCACTCTTTAAAAGCTGGCAGTGACTTCAGCCATATGACTTTCCCTGGCCAAAACAAAGTACCAAGCTATGATTTCAGTGCTTCACAAAGGGAAAGAAATTGATGCATAATATTTACAACAAAAGATAACAGAGCTTACCAAATGAACTCTTTTTTTCTAATTTACTTGGACTTAATTTTTAGCCTTTTCCACAAAAAAAGGATTTATATGGAAGCTTACAGTAAATCTATTTTGTTTATTTCAGCTTCCATTGGCAGTGCCAAAAAATAAGAAAATGGGCTATTTTTCCCCCATTGAAAAAAATTGAGGCAAATTGAAATATGACTCAGGTAAAAATGATTATGGTAATGATGTTTATGATGATGACAACAATGACAATGACAACAACAACAACCAACCTGTAGCAATCCCAAATTTATTATGGGTAACTACAGCATTTATTACTTCTTTTTCCCCACTTTTGAATTATTCTCCCTTTGACTGTGACATCACATTAAAATACCTACACAGATAGCCATTGAACTCTAGACCCAGTGTGACATCGTGCTTTGGCTATTAGACCAGGGCCCAGAAGGCCTGAGTTCCAATCTTCACTGCTCTGTAAAACTCACTGGTGACAGAAATCTCTTTGGAAATGCAGGGCATAATAGTTTCATGAGTAAAGAATTCCATTTTATATCCAGCTTGCACCTAATGAGGAGAGGATAATTATCACCTCCATTTTTTTTAAAAAAGAGATAGTTACATGTGAACGGAACCATTGCACACACAGTAAAAAAGGAACATGGCTGCTGACCTAAGTGACCTTGGATGAGGCACATGCTCTTTGATTACAAGAGGGAGAAGAGTCATGTACATGGCCACAAGGCCATTAAGGATGGGTATAAATATCATAATAAGAGATGGGAGTGTTCACATTTGTATACAAATACCCCTGCACAGCTGGAATCCACTCATGCATCCGCTGCTGGGCCCACTCTTCCTTCCAATAGCTCTGGAGCGCACAGTCGGCTAGCCACTCGTCAGGCTTGCAGGGAGACTTGTCTTCCCTCTTTCTGGCAGGAGTGGCTAGACTCTAGATGACCTTTAGTATTTCTACTGTCTAATGCAGCACTGCCTCTTTTTTTGGGGGGGGCGAATTGTGAAAAGAGTGGAAAGTCAATGCAGCTGGTAGACAATAAAAGGTGGGAAAGGAGGCCTCTATTTTAATCCACATGACTGTTAATTTTTCTAAATATGTTTTGCTATTGATGAGACACTATTCTAGATAAAGAAAATACATTAGTGGTATTATTCATACCATGCTAAGTAGATGTGTCGCTGTTTCACTATGTCACTTTATTTAATAAAAAGGATAAGTTCTCATGGCCTGCTGAATGATGGCTATGGTAAAAGATGGAGAAGGGGGTAGGAAGGAGAGCATCAGTAATCAAAAACGGGGGGGGGGAATTAGAGTGATCAGAAGACCTGTCTGGACTCTTCTCAGAGGAGAAGAAACATCACCAGTGTAAACGGAAGGACTGCTCAAGTGTGTGATAAGTAGATTGCACTGAAGATAAGAACCTTTTAAACGTGAAGCAGACCATTCTGAATTCCTCCATCTGGACAGGCCCTTAGTGAATAATCTGGGCTTAGTAGAATCACAGATGAACGGTTTGAGCATAAACCTTTATAGGCTCCTTCCCACTGTGACATCTGCCACATCACCCTGAATGACTCATTTGATCTTAAGTACCTTATTTCACATTTCAGTGTTTCTGAAATATTGTTTTAATCTAACTGTAATTTCTAGCTCTACAGATATGGCTGTAGTGAATGGAACTGTTTGTTATTAAATGTGAGTTCCTAGTAGAAGCCTATGTCATACCCTACATTTACAATATTTGGGGAGGAAAGTAGAAGTTCACTTTTTCTATATGTAAAGTACCACAAACCTAGTACACTGTGCCAGGAGCCCTGCCAATGTTATGATCTCATTGCATAAGTACCCTCGCAGCCCTGAAACAATTCAGCATTTGGCAGTGAGTGCCTTCTAAATGCTTGGTTGCTGCAAGAGCTGAGATGTGTGAAGGAAGCATAGAAGAGCCAGTATTTGCTTAAAAGCTGCTTTAGAGCAGGTGTGTTTCCCCTTACCAAACTGGAGAAATGCACCTTCAGGGAACACAGGGAATGAGGATAACCTGCCTATTGTGAAGTATTGAGAAGATGACTTAACAAGTGCAGATAACAAACCATTGACTTTGGGGAGAAAGTGATAGGGGAGGAGAAAGGGTTACGTGCTACCCCCACACATGTTTACCTAAGGTTACATAAGGATTGAATGGGTAGTCAAGCAAGCAAGCAAAGTGTGCTGCTTATATACCGCCCCATAGCGCTTCAAGCACTCTCTGGGTGGTTTAAAAGTTAATTATGCAGGCTACACATTCCCCCCCCCCCAGCAAGCTGGGTATTCACTTTACTGACCTTGGAAGGACAGAAGGCTGAGTCAACCTTGAGCCGGCTACCTGTGCTTGAAGCCTGGGTCGTGAGCACAGTTTTGGCTGCAGTAAAACAGTTTAACCACTGCACCACAAGTTATCATGGTTTGGAAGAGAACCAATGTTTGATTGGATGCTTGTATTAAGTTAGCCATTACCGATTAGGTTCTGGGAATACTATTTCATTGTGTGAGTTAATTATCAGTCCATCAGGAATGTCATGTGTGAGACATAAAAGTGACTCCTAATATGTAAAGTGGATTGTAAACCACTGATATCAAGGGGGTCTGGAGTAATCAGGAGTGCACTTTTGTGCAGAAGAACAGTTCAGTTCAGTTCTGGTAATTTAAACAAATCCCCAGTCTCAGAATTCTTTCATACTCCCAAGTCAGTCATTTCTACCTGGCTCGAGTATGTAGGTCTCAAAAGTTCTAATGAAAAAAAAAAAAGAGTGGGTACCTATGAAATCGCTTTAGGGCACATATTTAAGCAGAGACTGTAAACAGCATCCACAGTTTTCTGTAAAGAATGAAATGCAGAGGTGGGTGGTCAATGCTAAGAATGTGGTCAAGAGGCAAATGTATGACCAGATGGTTTGTTAATAACTAGGACTCCTGCCAGGAAAAATGTGTTATTTATTTCCTTAATTGCAGAAATTTCCATAAAAGCCACAAATGTACACATAAGAGTTTTGTGGATATGCTTTGTAATAGTCACACTAAAGTACATTTAAAATGACATGTTCTGGGCTAAATACATATTGGGACATTTCCCTTTAAATAGAATGATGTTCTTTACCACTTGACGTCTGTTAAGAAAATTGAATTGATTTTCAGAAGGAAGTCAGAACTTCTGTATCTCCAGTTTCTATGTTCTTTTTGAAATGACTGGTGTTTTGTTTTGTTTTTGTTTTCTGTTGTTGTTCTTAGGGACACAGGAGAGGGCTTTCTCTGTGGCCACTCCCAGGTTATGGAATGCTCTCCTTTGGGAGATTAGGTTGGCCCTTTTCCTTTTATTCTTCTGCTGACAGTTGAAGACACCGCTTTTCACAGGCAGGCTTTTAATAATAATGACTAAGACCCGGAGTGTCATTTTTTAGTTAATGTTTTATATGTTTTAATTATGCGGTGTTTTTTATTCAGTTTTACAGATTTTTAATAAATAATTTATTGTGTTTTCAATTCTATTCTTTTTTTAATATTGTGAACCACCTTGAGTCCCCTTATCAGGAGAAGTGCCTCTCCATGAGGTGCGAAGCTGCCGGGGTGGGGGCTCCTTTGCCTGCCTGGACAGAAGAGATGGACGCAGCCAAAGTGGCTGCGTCACATCAGGTGAGGGGCTGGGCATCAACGAAGCCTTCAGGAAGGCTGCCCAGCCTTGCCTCACACTTCTTTTTCTTTCAGAGCTGCGGAAGAGCGGCAGTGGCACTGCAGCGGTCCCAGCAATTTTGATTTTGACCGCGTGGACCTGTGGCGCTCCGGAGGATATGGGACTGGGGCTGTGCATCGGTACAGCGCCCTGGTTTGAACAGATATTGGGGAAAATTTGGGGAGCTTTGGCGGCTCTGCTTGATTTTGTTTTGCTTATATATATATCTCTCTCAAAAGCGAGTGTGTAGGGGGGTAGTGAAGTAGCTGTTGTTGGCCTTAATTAATAATAATTAACTGAGTGGCAAAGAAGGGGAACAGAGGCTTTGGGTAAGGTTTTTGGGTAGGGTTGGGCCCCAGTTGTGACCCCAGCCCTATATATATAATATATAAATATACAGTATAGTGGCTTTCTATTACCCCCACCACTCACCCCCATCGTTGGTGCATTACACTGTTTAAAAATGAATGAATGAATGAATGAATATTGTAGAAGTAGCCAGATGTGTGGGTACGCTGTGTTGTTAGTGGTTATACACAGTTGTTATGTTATATATAATAATAATAGTGGGTAGGCTGCAAAAGGTGGCTGGGTTGACATTAGTAGGAGAAATACGTTTAGGTCTGGAAAGGGCTAAGTTGCCAGGCCTGCCATATATTGTATTATTGCTGCCAAAAAAGGACACAGGGGTGAATAAATGTAAAGCTCCCCTCCCTTGGCTCCCTACCAGCAATTTTTTCATCAGATGAGGAGGACTGGCCGGACTATAGGTCCCTGTGGGGAAAACTTAGTGTCCTTGAGAAGGAAAGGGCTCAAGTTAGAGAGACTGATGGCTCTTCTGCAGTCAGAAGGTCACATAGGAAGTCAAAAGTTGGTGGATGGGAGAGTAAGAGGATGGGAGACATTATGTTGTCTTGAATTGCTGTTTTAGAAAGAGAGCAGTCCAGCTCTGCAGGGACCCCCATCGTCAACAATCACTCCAGCAGGTCGGGAAGCAGAAACCTAACAGCAAAGCATCAGAGAGGATAGCCAAGGATGGCATTGACTTGCACACAGACTCTTGAGGATGATGCCGAAGGAGGAAGCAGTGCATTCCAACAGCTAAAAGTGAAGTAAGTCCTGCCAGAGCATCGTCAGTGGCATCAGCAGGAACACAAGCAGGTGAGGGTATTGATACACCGGGCATGACACAACCTGTGAGTGCTTGGCCGTAGGGTACCGAGAGCCAGACGTGCCAGTCCTTTTGGCCTCACCTTTGCCAGCTCCACTGTCAGGAGTGCAGGTTGCATTAGAGAACAGTGGGACACACTCTTTTTGAATTGGTGCTGCATCTACAGCTGCCACCCTTCCCTTGTGTATACAGTTGAGGAGATCAAGAAAGTTGGCAGATGGTCATCTCATAAATACCAGGCTTACGTTCGCCCCTGGCCACCATGTTAGGTCCTGCTGCATTGGTTGTTCTCTTTTGTTGTTGCAGATCTGGAGAAGCCCTTGGCCCGAGTTTGAGTTCTTTTGTGTGGGCATAGTAACATTTTTTGGGCAGACAGATATGTCAGTCGGACCAGTTGGGGTCGCAACCTGTGTCTTGGAGAGGTGGCCACATTGGAATGGAGGGGATGGAGAGGCATGCTCTGGAACAGGTTCCTTGACATGGCATCCCAGGGTACTACCGATGTGCCCTCTGACATTCTGGTGATCCATTTGTGAGGCAACGACTTAGCCCAAATGTTGGGTAATTCACTGGTCCTGCAGGTCATATTGAACCTCAGAGCATTTGTGACGCAGTGTCTGAAGATGCATATGATGTGGTCACCAATGATTCCACATTTGGTGTGGAGGGCCATGCATGACCCCAGGCGGATTGATTGATTGGGCCTGGAAGGGCATAAACACAGAGGTCAGCAGAGCTGTCAGGCGAGGCCTGGGGGCCAGTCATCACACATCCTTACATTAAAGTTTCCTGACTGGAGTTATATATGGAGGATGGCGTGCATCTCTCTGACCAAGGTCTGGACATTTTCTTAATGGATTTACAAGGGGGTCTTAGGGCTGAAATGGTTCAGCTTGGTGGAGGCATGGAACATACTAAGTAGTCCCTATGCTGTGGCAGATAGTGCCAAAGGATAAGGGTTAGATCAGTTCCTAGGAAGGCACCTAGAGGGTGCTAAGCACCTATCCTCTCAGAAGGGCAACAGCAGAGATTAAGAGATTAAGATTGAGAGGAGGGGAAGCTGGGGACCCCAAGGGATGCAGATTAGCTAGGGTTTGGAGACCCAGATGGGGCAAACTTGGGGTACCACAGCTATGGTAAGACACGCTTTCATTATAGGAACTTGATTGGTAGTCTGGACCAGAAGGTCAAGGTTGATTCCGGTTACAGACCAGTCTCAGGCACTATGGTAGGCCTCCTTGCAAAAGGGGACGTTTGGGTTTAAATAAGCTAATAAAGTTGTGTCCCATATACCTGTGTCTGTCTTGTTATTCCAGACTGGTTGAGCAAAGGTGGCCTATAAAGAAGACAAATAAATAAACAAATGCCAGAATTTTATTTTGTTTTCTATGTGGGAGAATCACAATTTAGTTTTCAAATAAGTTTGCCCATGTCTCTTCCTTTTTTATGAAAAATTCACATGATAAAAGGAGAAAATGCATAAGTAGAGCATCATGGGCCACAGTCATGTTACAAGAAGTGCAGATAATGTCACATCTTAACAGCCTGTCAAACTAAACAGAAAAAAAACTGAATAAGCAGATTCCTGAAGGAGATAACAAGAATTGTACAGGAAACTAAAATGACCAACATTTGAATTGCAGCAGAGCAGTTGTTAATCTAATCCTCTATCTCTGCCCTCACAGCTATCTTGTAAACCAAATACACTGATAACAGAAACAGCAGGTCTCTTATATATTCAATGTCTTTATCTGTTTGTGGACAACTACACCTGTTTTCAGTATGAGATTATGTCAAGAGGTACAGTGGATGTGACAACTGGCCACTGAAATCAGTATGATTTTAGTGACAACATAATCTAATCATTTGACTTTAGTTCCATAGATACGTTGTTAACAGAGAAGTGAGCTGCATGTTCATATTGAATATGAAATGCTCCAGCACAGGTGTCCTAGTGGCCAATCATCCTCTAGGTGTTCACCCAGCCTGGGAACAAAGGGTGGTGGCTTTTGGGAATCAATGAGGCTTCTTCTAAGGGGAATTCCCTTTTGATGGTGAAATATGAAGGGGTTAATTCCTTTACAATAGCTAAAAACGTATAATTGATTTTTTTCTGACTTAAATATTTTCTTGTAACTTAAGCACAACTTTCATATATTTAAGCATTCATAACAGCTTTTCCTCATAGTTGTATGATTTTTTACTGTAGCACTCCTGTGACTTCTCTAGAAGTTACATGTTTTTAGTAATTCTTGAATTTGTATACATAGAAACAATGTAGATGAATAAAGCTTGTAGAATTGAGCAAGCTCCTGTTGTCTGGAATCATTTTCCTCTACTTGGGAAAAGTAGAATGGATAACATACGGGAGTCTAGAAGACTTCCTCATGGCAAAGATTTAGATTAGATTAGGCATCCTTCAGTCTCAAGAGACTATGGTAACATGCTCTGTATGGAGGACTTGGAACAGCATCTAGTGTGGCTGAGAAAGACAATTTGAGAGTGACAATACCTTCCACACTGAAGACAACTAGAATCTGTCCCCTGTCCAGCTCCCTGATTTTGCTGGTTTCAGGACAGCTTCTTTACCTAGACCTGCTGAACAAGTGTCTCTTCAAATTTGGAGAGGCCATGCTGTACTGCCTGCCTCCAGGCTGAGCACTCAGATGTCAAAGTTTCCCATCTGTTGAGGTCCATTCCTAAGGCCTTCGGATCCCACTTGCAGATATCCTTGTATAGCAGCTGTGGTCTCCCTCTGGGGCGATTTCCCTGCACTAATTCTCCATACAGGAGATCTTTTGAAATCTGACCATCAGCCATTCTCATGACATGCCCAAGCCAATCTAGACATCACTGTTTCATTAATGTATACATGCTAAAAATTCCAGCTTATTCTAGGATTACTGTATTTGGAACTTTGTCCTGCCAGGTGATACCAAAAATGTGTCGGAGACAACACATATGGAAGGTGTTCAGCTTCCTCTCCTGCCATGCACAAAGGGTCCAGGATGCACTACAGTATATGAGTGTGCTCAGGATACAGGCTCTATAGACCTGGATCTTGGTATATGTTATCAGCTTCTTATTAAGCCATACTCTCTTTGTGAGTCTAGAGAACACAGTAGCTGCTTTGCCAATGCATTTATCCAGCTCAACATCTAGAGAGAAGGTATCAGAGATCGTTGAGCCAAGGTACACAAAGTCATGAACAACCTCCAATTCTTGTGAAATCTTTGTGAAATCTATGAAGGCCACAAAGAGTGGCTGCTGTTGTTCCCTACATTTTTCCTGCAGCTATCAGAGGGAGAATACCATGACAATGGTGGATCTATTAGCTCGAAATCCACACTGTGATTCTGGATAGACTCTTTCTGCAAGCACCTGGAGTCTCTTCAGCACAACATGGACAAGCAACTTCCCTACAACGCTGAGAAGAGAGATGCCATGGTAGCTATTGCAGTCACCCCTGTCTCCTTTGTTCTTGTACAATGTGATGATGTTTGCATCCTTCATGTCCTGTGGTACGCCACCTTCCCTCCAGCAAAGACAAAATATTACATACAGCTCAGTGGTGATGATCTATTCACAGCACTTCAGCAGGGATGTTATCCTTCCCAGGTGCCTTGCCGGAGGTGAAGGAATCCAAGGCTGCCTTTATTTCTGCAAAAGTTGGTTCACTGTCCAACTCTTCTAAGACAGGCAAGCACTCAATGTTATTTAATGCCTCTTCAGTTATTACATTCTCTCTGGAATATAACTCAGAGTAGTGCTGCACCCAGTGTTCCATCTGCTGTGCTCAGTCCTAGATGATCACGCCTGTAGAAAACTTCAAGGGAGCAGATTTCTTCTGTATTGGATCTAAAGACTGCTTGATACTGTCATACATTCCTTTGATGTTACCTGTGTCCCCTGCTATCTGTATCTGAGAGCTGAGTTGACGCCAATAATCATTGGAACATGTCCTGGCAGCCTGTTGGACTTTTCTAAAAGCAAGTTGAAGAGCCTGCAAATTGTACTCACTAGGACAAGCTTTGTATGCTGCTAGAGCTCTCCTATTTTCCTCGATGGCTGGCATCAACTCCTCCAAATGGACTTCAAACCAGTCTGCCATCTTTTTGGTCTTCTTGCCAAATGTGGACAGGGCGGTGTTATAAACAGCATTCTTGAAATGTTCCCAGCGTTCAGGTGCATTTGCATCAGCCTGGAACGGTTTTCTCAAGCACTTGGGCAAATTCCTCCACTTTTCATTGATCACGAGTCTTGCTGATGTCAATACGTGGTCTTCCTTCCTTTTTCGTGTGATACAGTCTCTTTGTTCACAGTTTTACTCTACTATACAACAGGGAGTGATCAGTATCGCAATCAGCACTCTGGCAACTCTGATCGTAATGCTAGGAAGGCTAGAACGTCTAGTGAGGATCAAATCAAGCTGATGCCAATGCTTGGATTTTGGATGTCTCCAGGAAACTCTGTGTTGAAGCTTCGTATTAAAGAATGTGTTGCTGACACAGAGACCATAATAACAACAAAACTCCAGCAAGCATTAGCCATTTTCATTCATCTTCCCAGTGCCAAAAATGGCCTAGACAAGTGGGCCAGGAATTGTGATCAGCACCAACTCTAGCGTTAAAGTCTCCAGGAATGAACAGGGGATCTGTCTCAGGGATTTTTTTGATAGTAGCTACCAGATGATTGTAGAATTTGTCTTTGACTTCTGTTCTGGATTACAGTGTTGGTGCATATACACTAATGAAGGTGACCAATACTTCCTCACAGTAGGTGGAACAATGGATCTCAGCAGAGTATTTCTGACCGCAAAGTCAACACCATATTCCCTGGTCTCATTCAATAGTTTTCCCTGCCAGAAGGGTGAGAAGTTTTTTTTTTCTTTGACAGATGCCGAGTCTGGCAATTTTGTCTCTTGCAGGGCAACAATGTCCATCTGCAGTCTAGTCAATTCCCTGTCGACGACAGCTATCTTGCGCATGTTGTCTATTTCCTGTGGGTTTTCCAAAAAGCCAGGGATCATTGTCTAAACATTCCAGGTGCCCAACTTTAGGGCAGACGTTTTCTTATGATTTTGCATGGTACAGGGTTATCGATCTGATTCTTGGCTTTCACCCTAAACCCCATGCACCCCCTGAGGTGAACAGACCGTGGCGAGGTACCACCTTACTGGCTGGGGACTGCCCAGTTTAAGGTGGGTGTTAGCTACCTAGTGAGGTGCAATGACCTCTCCCACTGTCGGAAGTAGCCCCTGATGCCATGCTCTATGCCAATCAAGCAAAGACTTATAACCGGTAACTGCTACCTCCCGTGTTGTTTTGATGCTGTATGCAAAGCTGGAGTGTCCTCTCCAGAGCGTGAAGCCTAGGTAAAAAAAATGTGGAGGACAGGCTGTTAGCAAAGCAGCAAATCCGCCCTCTCCACATCACTGAAATAGTTCAATGGAAAGGCAAGAGCCAATACAACTGGTTTCAGCAACGTCACAGGAGTTCCCAGAACAATGCAAACTACCTCCGGAACTCCAGCTCCAGATTTTGCCTCAAGGTTAACTCCTGAAGCCTTTTCCATCAGTGGATATAGCCACAAGGCAATGGAGGTTTGAAATCGGAGTTTTCCTTCTCCTAGATGGGCTGCCTTCCAAGGCTGACAAGCCCCACCTACCTGGCCTGCCCCCTGATACTGCAGAGATTAGAACATGACAGAAAGAATAGTTTATTCTCTTCTCTGAAGCAGAATTTATTTAATTTATTGTATTATTTATTTAAAATATTTTTATCCCACCTTTCTTCTGAAAAAGGGATGCAACATTTAAGCAACTTCTACCTAGAAACCCATGTGAATTTCGATATGATTAATAAGGTTTTCCAGTTCCACACTGGAATTAACCCTTTCAGGGATAAATATCAGTTGTGACTGACCACCACAGACTCAAACTACCAAAGAGTATCATAAAGTTTCAGACTGTTCTGAGGCCATTGTTCAGGTGTTATACTTTTGACCTTGACAACTGGGGATGTATGTTGGCCCCTAAACCAGACCATGATAAAATAAGGGCACAGAGTTTATTATATATGCCACTTTTTGCCTTTTGGAAACACTACAATCCAATCCTTCTTCAGGTCCATGATGCATTTGTGAGTTTTCGATTCTCCATGAAATGCTCTATTCTTGCGAATGGGAAAATGCAAACATGAGGGCCAGGTCATAAAGTGGATAGAAGTCATGGGCCAGAAATGCTTCAGGTCAGAACAGGGACCATCTGCCAAGACAGATACTCTAATTTTTATTTTTGTTTTCCTTCCAGCCACCAGGAGAAAGCCTGAGCAGGTTTTTAAGACACATTGGGAAGCAAACAAGTGAGAGGTGACTGTCAATGCCCTCTCTGATTCCCATTAAAAGGCAAATGTATGGGCTTGCTCTTTGCTACACTTTCTGACCTTTCTCGTTCTCTCCCATTCCCCTCACATGGATCTGAAATTAGGAGTACTGCAGCAACAGTGATTTAGTCAATTACTTTGCAGAAGAAAAGACAAGGAAGGTTTGTGTCCAAGGTGAAGAGCATCACTGCTCCAAAGTGAGTGTTTTCCTCAGTTTGTCTCTCCCTTTCCTCAGTTCTCATTGTGACACATGAATGTCAAATTTAATATTAGTGATTAGTGTGTTTGCCACCGCATGCTAGTAACACCCTTGGCATCTGTGCTCCGTTCCTGAGTCACTCCTGAAATGTACAAATATTCCCAATTCAATTTGTGTATTTACACATTTCTCCAAAGACTTTGCATGTTCTTAACCACAACTATCAATTCTTTTCATCTACTATAACAGATAAACTGGCTGGACAGTTCAGTGAGTTAGGTATCCAGCTTTGGAGCCAGAAGTTGGGAGCTCAGTTCCCTAGTGGGCATCCCAGAAGAGCCAGTCTGTGTGACCTTGAGCAAGCTGCACAGTCCCAGGGTGCCCCCAGAAGAACAGAACAATAAACCACTTCTGAGTGTTAATTACCTGGAAAACCCTGAAAAAGGTCATCGTAAGTCAAAACTGACAGCACAAAATTATTTTTAATGTGACTGTTAATTTCCAAAAAAGGATGTTTGTATCTCAGTCTGGTGTCTCAGTTTTTGATCATTCTGACTTGGGTGACCTTTTTAAGAGTCTAGAGTCATAATGGAGTCCAGCTTCATGACAGCAGTGCTAAAAGTCCTGTAAAATAATGAGTTATATATATTAAATCTGACAGAGACAACTGCCGTACATTTTCTTTTCTTTCTCTTCTTCTCCTTTATTTTCTTACCTTGAGCATCTATAAAAGCTGCACGGATTGAGAATAAACAAGTGTAAGGAGTGGAAATGTACCCTGTTATTAAATGGAAGTATTTGTTTCAGTTCTGCCACCCCCAGTAAACAACAGTTTCCAGAGTGTATTTTATTCTGAATATGCTGAAATACTCCTAAAGCTTGTTATTTGTTCTGGTAAAGTATTTATACTTCATGGTACAAGCATTCTGTATTCCCATTAATTAGATTATCAATGTTTCTTCATAATTACAATTGTCATATTTCAAGAAAATATGAATGCAGAAGCATATATTTTAGAATATGTATTTAAATTAAAAATTTATTTTGCAAATGTTAATGTTTCCATTGGAGAAAAAACACTTCACTACAATGTTCATATTTCTGTGCTTTATCTGAATTGTTGTAACCCTTTTTGAGCGAGAAGAGGTGAGATAGCAACATTTGATGATTTACCTCATTTGACTGGGAACAGACTTCATGTAATGCAAAAGGGCCTCCTTCTGGGTAAACATGTATGGAATTAATGTCTAAACTGAGAGAAAGATTTGCCTAGACAAGAGACCATAGGCTGAACATGCCTTCTGCTAATGGGAGGAAGCTGCTCCCAGAAGGTCTCATCCCATTCAGCAAGATTCCTTTACACATCTTTAGGAGCTGGATAGAAGGAAGGGGCAGACAGATCTGCTTCAAACAGCTTGTAATTGCACTTGTCTAAATCTGGATTCGGCTCCATGTATTTGATTAACTGCTTAAAAAGTATTTTCCACCAAATTAAGAAGCTACTTGTATGTAATACAATAATTTGGTTGAAGAAGCTAACGATGGTATTCATCAGAGTGGAAGGAATGGAGTATGTAGCCTCTAAGAGCTTATTAGAATAAAAGGTTAATTATAGAGAAGAAGGCAACTTCTTCAGTGCTTAGGGTAGACTGTCATTTTGCAAGTACTCTGTTCCAGTGAAATATGGTGCGAAGAGTTGCTTCTCATGTTATCCGTTCTGCAGATGCATATAAACATAACAGAAAGATATGAGCATGTACTCTCTCTCTCTCTCTCTCTCTTCTCTCTCTCTCTCTGTGTATGTGTGTGCGTGTGTGTGCGCATGCATGCACATATATCATAATATAAATGATATATACATTATATATTGTGTGTGGATGTGAAAGCCAATCAAGAAAGTTGACAGGAAATAAGCTGATTTGTTTGAAATGCGGTGCTAGAGGAGACCTTTGTAGATACCCTGGGCTGCCAGAAAGACAAACAAATGGGTTCTAGAGCAAATCAAGCCTGATCTGGAGGGAAAAATGTTGAAACTGAGGCTATCCTATTTTGGGCACATCATGAGAAGGCAGGATTCTATGGGGGGAAAACACACAATAGTCCTGGGGAAGGTTGAAGGCAGCAAGAAAAGACCAAATACAAAACAGACTGATTCCCTAAAGAAAGTCACAGGCTTGAGAGCTGAGCAGGGATGCTGAGGACTGGACATTTCAGAGATTGCTCATTCATAGGATCACCATGAGTTGAGGGCAACTTGATGGCACATAACAGTAACACATGCAATTATTTCATAGGGAAAAACAATCCGTTGGGAATTCCAAATTGCGTACTAACTGCAGGGTGGAAAGAACAAAAAATGTTGATCTTTTAGTTACCTGTGTTAAGGATTCTTGGCATCAGGTCATAAATATTAAAAAAAAGAAACCAGGCTCTCTGTTCTGCCCACACTATGTTGGAATTAGATAGAAACAGCAGCATCATTGAAGATACGATGGGGATAAGCACTTTGCTATAATTTTGGAAAATCACAGTGAAGTTTGGCAATTGTTTTCTAAGTATTAAAATCATCTTAGAACTGCAGAGCTGGAAGGGATCCTATGGATCATTAAGTCTAACCCCTGTCAAGGAGGCACAGTGGGAAACTGAACTCCTAACCTCAGGCACCATGTTCAGATAGCTAAACAACTGAGCTATCCAGAAACATGCCCATTTGTGTTTTTGGACTACTATTCCCAGCATTTCCTTAGCAGGTTGAAGAAAATGTGAATCCACATCATTTCCCTCTCACACTGTATGTCAAGACATTGTGCAGATTACAAAGATTTAAGATGAAGGCTTAATTTTTAATATGCCAAGAAATTCAGGTCTTCATAAAACAAAACAAAACAAAACTCCAGTGTATGAATGTGGGATACATCCACAATTCAAAATGTTGGGAAATGGACTGATATTTCTGCACTTATGCTCAATACCAGGCAAACTTCTCAAAAAAAAACCAGCCTTGACAATTGCTTTTTGTTTGGGTGAGAAGTAGTTAACTGATTAAAAAAAAAAGAGCTTCTGGGATTTTCCCTTGCTTGGTGTTACTTTATGAATAGTAGTGAACACAAGAAAATATCTGGTAGACCATCTTGACTGCTGTCATTGGAGTTCTCAACATTTAGGCTGCCCTTTATTATATAAAGCTTAACATTCTTTTTCCGGCTGGCAATGCAGGCACAATATTGTGCAGCAAGATCAAGCCATTTCCTGGTGTTTTGAACTGTGGATACAGAAGCACAATATTCCACATTTATAAAATGGAAAGTGCTGGATTGGTTTGGAAATGGACAAATATCCCTGCTTTACCTTGGATTCCAAATTATTTCCAGATCTAAAATACATCTCTAGTATGTACTATTGTTTTTTCTATACAAATGAACTGGTGTTTCTCCTATACAGGAGAATCACAATAAGTAATGATTTAAGCTTAAACAACATTCTGAATGGTTAATCTTTTGAGATGCCACAATGCCTTTTTTTGCTTTTGTTTTGTTTTGTGTTTCTTGTTGTTATTCTGAGTTTGGCACTATGCCTAACATTCCTCACTCTATAATCTTCTAAATGTCAGACAGTATGATCAAGTGTGTGCGTGTGCAGGACATTGAAATGAAAAGTGAAATCCATCCAGACAATATGCAGATGGCTTACCCAAGAGCCCCCCAAAATCTGAACATGGCTCCATTTAGTTATGTATGCACCTTGACTCTTCAGTCAGCACAGACTATCATGAATAAGACAAGTTTGGTGTGAAGCTTCATTGGAAGAAGCATTCCAGATCAAGCAGAAACAAAAGAGTAAAATTTGCACTGACATGCTTCATGCTAAGTTTGATTTCTAAATCCTTATCTCAGTGCCTGTTTCTACAGTACCAAAAAACTCCCACAATTCTGCACTAAAATTCAGCTGTGGTATTTGGAAGCTGCCTGCTTTAATTCCTTCCATTTTCCTAAAAAAGCCCATATTTTTATTTCCTGTCAAAAACTGGCACAAAACGGCTGTGATTCGGAGAGGGGAGAAAACATCACAGCGACAAATTCTTTAGAGGGCTGAGAAGTAATCCCTTTATGTATCTTACATATATCACAAAGCTGATGTGAAGTTTGCTCCATTCATGCCAGCAAGTGCTCTAAATCATCTGACAAAAGTTCTGCTGCTTTTTAAAAATAAAAGTGTTATTAGATCTGGAATCCCTCAAGGTGAGACACTTAGCATTCTCCTAAACTTACACTGAAACTTTTAATTTCAGGATATATCATTTCATTTTAATTGCTATCTTAAGTACAGTGGTGCCTCGCTTAAAGACGCTAATCTGTTCCAGGAAAATTGCTGTTAAGCTAAAACATCGTAAAGTGAAAATAAAACCCCCATTGAAATGCATTGAAATCCATTCAATGCGTTCCAATGGGGTAAAAACTCACTGTCCAGCGAAGATCCTCCATACAGCGGCCAGTATGGTTTAAAGATTATGAGCATTGAGTTGGGTGTACTTGGCATTCAAATTCTGGTCTGTAGTTTTCAAGCATTAGGTTTTCAAGTTCCAAGACATCAATCAGTACCCCTTAATGTGAAGCCCAGCCATATTATTAGGTAAAATGAGGCAATTACCTCAGGTGGCGGCTGATGGTAGGGGTAATAGTTGCAGTCACCTAGTATTTCTTCTGGATTCAAGATCAGTTTCTACAACTACAGAACTTGTCTAGGTTCCTCCTAAACTAAACCAGGGTAGTTTAGGAAGGGACGTGGTGGTGCTGCGGGCTAAACCGCTGAAGCCTGTGTGCTGCAGAGTCAGAAGACCAAGTAGTCATAAGATCGAATCCACATGACGGAGCGAGCTCCCGTCAGTTTGTCCCAGCTCCTCGCCAACCTAGCAGTTCGAAAGCATGCAAATATGAGTAGATAAACAGGTACCACCTTGGTGGAAAGGTAAAACGGTGTTCCTTAGTCACGCTGGTCACGTGACAACGGAAACTGTCTTCAGACAAGCGCTGGCTCTACGGCTTGAAAATGGCATGAGCACCACCCCCTAGAGTCGGACATGACTGGACCAGCAATGTCAAGGGGAACCTTTACCTTTACCTTTTAGTTTAGGACATTCTCCCACTGTCACATTTGAAATAAGATTTTGCGAGTATTCCATCAATTTTCTTTTACTGAAATAAGGAGAAAGCCCTATCCAGTATCAGCCAGCAGAATATGTTGGGCCACCACCATTTTTCCTGTCTTCAGTATTTCTTTCACAGAATCTGGAGCCACTGGTAATATAGCTATGATCATATTCTGGCACATCTTTATGAAAAGACTGTAACCAAGTTATGTCAACCCTGGTTCTTTGAGCAGTGAAATGTTTCAAGAATGCAGCATGGCTGGTTCTGACTTCCTTTGGAAGTAGTCCACTGAAGCTTGATTGATTTTTCTGGTATCTGTAGCTATTTACAGCTATACAGACTGACCATAGATGAAGCAGCATTAAACTTTCCACCTGATGTACTCAGCACCACAAGAAGTTTACCAAGCTATCCAAACATTCTGTCTCCCCCCCATCTGCTTTTTTTCTTTAAAAAAATGCAGATTTCTTCACACATTGCCAAAGGAAGACAGAGTAACAGAATAAAGACATGCCTGCATCTACAAAACGGTTCTTTCCACTCGGAAAACTCGGAAAAGTCACAAATATCATCAGCGAATCTCCATAACAAAAGAAAATATAAGACTACATTGCCCAGCTGATCAACAAGCCCAAGACTGAGAGTGTGTGGGTGTGGGTGTGCCTCAGGCAACATTCACACAATGACAGAGAAAATCTTAGGACTCAATAATCAATGTGTTGAAATGCAGAGTAAGATGATATCACCTAGTTCCCAGATGCCATCACCATGAAATACTGGTAACGGTAAAAGAAAAGAGGGCTATAAAGCTGTGCTGAAACATCAGAATTATTTTATGAATAGTTTATATTCAAGAACTTAGCCAGATAGCTCTAGTCCTTGCTGTTTCTTTACATACACATTCACTGTAAATGAAACTGGAATTGTCTTAGCAGGCCTTTTAGATGTGAATTTTAAAAATAAATCTCAATATTTTGTTTTATTATGATGTACACCATTCTGGGTGTTCTCACAGAAATAAACAGCATATGAAACAAAACAAACAAACAAAGGAAGATTTCAGTCATAAATACAGTGGCCAAAGCCTAATGTACCATTGTAGGAACTTTGAGAAAAGGAATTGCAAAGTGATACCATGCTTTTTCTCCATATTCATTTTCACTTTTTATATTCACATGGAGGAGTGTTATTTTCAACCAAAGGCCGCACTGCTGTTGTGTTGAAGTCACAGGAAAAACCAGGCTTCTCAGTAAAATCTGATGAACATATGATCCAAAATCTGTTTTCTGTCAAGAGAACTTAAACATGTGGCATGTTTCGTTAGCCTGAGTAATATTTAAACAGGTATATGAGAACCTCAGTTGACTTGAAATCTCATGCTTGTACTTTAGTATTAGAAAGTATCACTCAAAATGCACACTTTACAAGAAACTGTCTATTGGTTTATTGGGGATGAGACTAATGACAGTCTAAACATTTTCACTGTTCTTGTCCACAATGATAGTGTAAGTCATTGTTCTCTAATTAGCAACATGATGGAGATATTGCCAGAATTTGATCTCAAAACTCAGATCAAAGTCATACATTTTTATAATTACATTTATTTTTAAAGGTACACTTCCCCTATGGTTTTCTTTTATTTTGAGATATTGTATGGAAATATTCATCTACCAATAAATGTCTACAGGAACTCTTAAATGCTGCAGCTTGAAACCTAAGAACCATAATTTCAAAAATGCTCTTATGTTATTCAGTGACATGGTGCATTGCAGTATGCAGATTCTACAGCTTATTCTTTAGTTAGTTAGTTGATTATATTTATACCTTACCTTTCCACTACAAACTGAAGCTGAACACAATGTACACACTTTTTAAAAGAGTAAAAACAGGCAAGACCACATATAACCTGAAAAATATCATAAAACAAGTAAACCAAATCCACCATGAAAACCACTGAAATCAAATAAATGCTTTAATACAGTGGTTCCCAAACTGGGTGCAACAGTGCCCTGGGACACCATCTAAGCATACCGGGGGATCCACAGAATTTTCTCATCCTTTGCTGCTGCCTCCCTCTTCTTTTCCTTGGCTGGTGGGTCTCCCTGTGTGCCAGCCGGAATCATAGATTCAAAGAAAAGTGAAGCTGGAAGGGGCCTACAAGGCCATCAAGTCCAATCCCCTGCTCAATGCAGGAATACAATCAAAGCACATCTGCCAGGTGATTAAGTTTTTCTTGAAAGCCTCCAGTGTTGGAACACTCAGCAATTCCCAAGGTAATTGGTTCCACTCTCGTACTGCTCTAACACTTAGGAAGTTTTTCCTGATGTTCAGCTGAAATCTGGCTTCCTATCACTTGAGCCCATTGTTGCATGTCCTGCATTCTGGGATGATCAAGAACAGATCTTTCCCCTCCTCTGTATGACAGACTTGCAAGTATTTGAAAAGTGCTATCATACAACCCCCAGTCTTCTATTCTCAAGGCTAAATATGCTCAATTCTTTCAGCCTTTCTTCATAAGGCTTCGTTTCCAGCCCCCTGATCATCCTTTTTGCCTTCCCCTGAACTTGTTCCAATTTGCTAGCATCCTTCTTGAAGTGCAGTGTCCAGAACTGGACACAATACTCAAGGTGAGGCCTAACCAGTGCTGAATAGAGGGGGACTAGCACCTTACCGGATATGAAAACTGTACTTCTATTAATGCAGCCTAAAATAGCCTTTGCCTTTTTTGTAGCCACATCACACTGTTGGTTCATATTCAGCTTGTGATCTATGATGATTCCAAGATCCTTCTCGCTCGTAGTTTTGTTGAGCCAGGTATCCCCATCTTGAACCAGTGCAGTTGGTCCTCTCCCCCCAAGGTGCAGTACTTTGCACTTCTCCCTGTTGAATTTCATTCTGTTGCTTTTGGCCCAGTGCTCCATCCTATCAAGGTTATTTTGAATTTTGTTTCTGTCTTCTAGGACAGTGGTTCTTAACCTTGGGTTACTCAGGTGTTTTTGAACTGCAGCTCCCAGAAGCCCCAGCCAACACAGCTGGTGGTGAAGGCTTCTGGGAGTTGCAGTCTAAAAACACCTGAGTAACCCAAGGTTAAGAACCACTGTTCTAGGATATTAGCTATTCTGCCCAATTTGGTATCATCTGCAAATTTGACAAGCATTCTCTGCAATCCCTCATCCAAGTCATTAATAAAAATATTGAAGAGCACCAGGCCCAGAACTGAGCCTTGGGGTACCCCACTAGTTACCTCCTGCCAGTTAGAGAAGGGCCCATTAATCATCACCCTCTGAATACGATTCTGTAGCCAATTGTGTGTCCACCTGACACTTGATCTATCTAGCCCACACCTAGTTAGCTTGTTAATCAGGATATCATGGGGCACTTTGTCAAAAGCTTTGCTGAAGTCAAGATATACTATATCTACAACATTCCTTCTGTCTGTCAGGGAGGTGACCTGACCAAAAGCAAGATCAAATTAGTTTGGCAAGATTCATTCTTGACAAATCCGTGTTGGCTTCTAGCTATTACTGCATTGTTTTCTAGGTGCTTGCACAACGACCACTTTACAATGTATTCCAGAATTTTGCCTGGGATTGATGTCAGGCCGATTGGCCTGTAGTTCCCAAGTTCCTCTTTTTTGCCCTTTTTGAAGATAGGAACAACTTTGGCCCTCCTCCAATCCTCTGGCACTTCACCTGCTTCCCATGATTTCAAGAAAATAAAGGATAGAAGTTCTGAGAGTTCTTCAGCCAGTTCCTTCAGTACTCTCGGATGCAGTTCATCTGGTCCTGGAGATTTGAACTTGTTCAAAGTGGTAAGGTATTCCTTGACTATTTCTTTATCTCTAGCTGCAATCCTGCCCCCTCCCCTCACTTGCACTTCCAATTTGTTTGGAAGTTCATAATCTCTGTTGTGGGAAAAGACAGAACTAAAATAGGAATTGAACACCTCTGCCTTTTCTTTGTCCTCTGTTATCATGTTTCCATCTTCATTGAGGAGCTGTGCCACTCTGTCTAACTAGCCCTTTGACAGTCGTTGTTGGTTAAGCTTGGCTCATGTGATGTTGGAATGGAAGAATGCCTGGATCTGAATGCAAAACAACTGTACTGTTGAATCTGTTTGTTTTATGTTTCTGTCTACCAGGGGAGGAGCAACTGAAATTAGATATTCTTGGAGTCAGGGTGTCTCTTTTGCCCATTTCCTGTAGCAAATACTAACAAGCAGATGTATGCCCTTCTAGCACCAGATATTTGCACCTTTTAACATTTGGTGCCTGGAATCAAAGGCCCAGTGCCCCAGCCTTGTTACAGCTTTTGTTCAGGCTGTGGTCCAATAATGAGGTCTGACCCAGCCAACTGAAGACCAATAGCTAAGCAAACCACAACAATCTTCATAATGGGAAACATTTTACATTACTCTTTTTTTCCTGGCTGACCCAGCAAAATGATGAGTCATCTAATCCCACTGAGACAGCCATGCATTGATGCTGAAAGACATCCATCCAGAGATGTTTGGAGTTTTTTTTTCCCAGAAAAGAGCATGCTATGTTGCCTCAGAATATAGGCCATATAAGACAGTCCACCTAAAAGTGTTTTAAGTCGGGGGGGGGGGAGGAATGAAGTGATTGAGTTAGAATGATGTTGTGGCTAAAATTCTATGCTTAATGCAGTAAGTCACCACTACAGTAGGCCCATTAGATCAGTGGGGATTTGGTAAGTCAACTTCTCTGCAAATTCCATTGACTCAATGGGCCTACTCTAGTGGTGACTTACTATGTTAAGAAATAAGATTAAAGCCATTGATTAACATCTTATTGGCATTCTCCAAATGCGCCACAGTGAGCACACCAGAATTGAAAAACAAGGGGTGTGTGTGAAAATAAAGCCCAGAACAATTATAATTCTGCTTGGCCATAGAGAATCCCCTGTCATTGGTCTTGGAAGATAATGATGTTAAATTCAATCATTAAATGGAATGGAAGAGCCATTTTTATTGTGCATTGAGAGAGTTTTAGCATTCTTGGAAAGCTTCCGAACCTTAAATAGAGATTATACATCGGAACTGATAGACAAAACTTCTCAGAAGCCAGGAAACTGAGCCCAATGCATCTATTTGCTGAAGAAGTGGGCAAATAACTGTGTAGTAGCCAAAAATAAAATAAAGTAAAAAGTATCTGAAGACAAAAGTGGATTTTGGAATATTGGTAATGGAAACATTGCACTGGAAATCATTTACAAGAATTTTCATCTAAGTTGTAGGAAACTGCCACAAACAGAAACAACATCAAGTTCCATGGCTCCAAAATAATATAATATCAGGCATGTAGAATGCACTGAGCATTTTTAGGAACATTGCAAATATTAACCTTTATATGAAACCAAATTGCTACAGAATTCTGCTGAAGGCACAATTTGGTTTCCTTTCCACCCTTTATTAAATTGTTATCAAAGCCACCTTAAGAAGTCAGCAGCAGGGAATGCCCAGTATAAACAAACACAAAGGCCTCTGTGAATTAAATTAATGGGAATTTAGTGAGTCAACTTCTCCATAAGTTCCATGAATTCAAATGGATCTGCTCTAGCTATTACTCTAGCACAGTAAATTACAGCTAGAGTAAGTTCATATGAATCAATGACGCTTATGGATTCACCAAATCTCCACTGATGCACTGGGCCCACTCTAGTGAGGTTTCCTATGACAAACAACAGGATTTTGATCATAACCTAGAAGCAATTTGCTACTTTGAGTTATGCCATTCCCTTTCCATCACCATAACTAGCAATAGGATATGGGCCACTTAAAAAAAACTATATCGTAAAATATGATCAGTCTCATTCCTGGAAAGAAAGTCAGCATATAAACAAAATAATCATATAAATAAAAACTATATTACACATTGAACCATTTCATTTATTTCACAGAATGCAGTTCATTAAAACAACAACAACAGCTATATACACTGTGCATGTTTCTCTCAACATTGGAAGTTATTTCACCATTTGCCATATGCCTTGTGGTTTCTGTCGTTTTGTTTAAGTTTACTTGATACAGAACCTCAATACAAGGGTTCGCGCGCTGAAGGGGCGAGACAACGCCCTCGGAAGCCGCGGCGAGTTTGCTTGCCCGGGGCCGGAAGTGCAGACAACGGGGCCCACGTGGCTAGATGACGCGAACCGACGCTATTTAAGATAGCGTCGGTTCGCCGCAAAGGGCTCTTTGGCGCAGGCACTGAGGAGGAGAGTGCTGCAGGAGCTCCGGACGTGGTGATCTGCGAAGGTTTTGTTGTGGAAGCGAAGGGAGGAGGTGGCTGAGAGGTCCGGGTGGGAACGGGCTGCGGCGGGGCTGTTTTGCCGCGCCGCAGCTCCGACGATCAGCTGGGATCCCACTTGGCCTGTCCCCTCCCCGCTGGCTCACTCTCTACCCCTGGTTCGCCAGGGGCTTGTCTGCTGGTCTGGTTGGCGGCCGCGGGGCTGCTGAAAAGCGCGCCGCGGCCCCGACGATCAGCTGTGTTTTTCCCTCCTTGTCTCCTGTTTCCTGCTGGTCTGGTTGGCGGCCGCGGGGCTGCTGAAAAGCGCGCCGCGGCCCCGACGATCAGCTGTGTTTTTTCCCTCCTGGTCTCCTGTTTCCTCCCCGCTGTTTAATCTCCACCCCCCCCCAGGTAGCCTGGATCTGGCTGGTTCGTACCTGGCTGGCTGCCACGGGACTGCTGGGGAGCGCGCCGCTGCTCCGACGATCAGCTGCGGTTCCCCCCCCCCGCTCGTTTACTCTTCACCCCCTGGTTTTCTTGGATCTTACCTTCCTTTCCCTGGCTGGCTGCCGCGGGGCTGCTAAGGAGCGCTGATTAGAACGGTGGTGGTTGGCGGGGATCGGAGGGGTGGGATCGGGGTGTGGGGGGGGCGTTTTTGGGGGGGTTGACCGCTTGGCGGGGCGGCGCATAGGGTCGCATTTATTGTAATAGTGGAGGTTTTGGGTCTGCACTCTCGGAGTGACCTTGCGCCATTGTTAAGGGCGACGTTGGCACGCTGCTAGGGTGGATAGGCTGCACAGAGAAATTGTAAAGGGTCTGAGGACGGCTGGGTTGAGGTGGTGGCCATTTTGTAGAGCTTGATCGGCCGCATGGCCTACTGGCGGCGGCCATTTTAGAAGTTGGTTTCATTTTCAAAAAAAAAAAAAAAAAAAGGTGTGTGTGCAGAGTTGGTTATTCTGGAGATTGATAGTGCCTACGGATTTTGAATGCTGAGTGGGCTGGCAGACCAACTGGTTGATACGGGTCTGCAGTATAGAGGTATATATCTATAAATACATAAAATAAATAAATAATCATATCTTTTAATAATAATAATAATAATCATAATATTAATAAATATATACATATAAATAAATACGTAAAATACACAAACAAGGACTAGGGGATAGGCATATCTTGCATGATGCCGCCCAAGAAAGGAGGTGGTAGGAAGAGAGGCAAGGGACCGGTACAGCGACCAGTGGAGACGCAGCAATCACCCTTGCAATCATCCTCTGAAGATGAATCTTGGGCTATGCTAAGGGAGTTACATTCTAAGGTGGCAAGCATGGAAGCTAAGAGATTCGAAAAAAGGGCCAGTAGTGGAGATGAGGTTACGCCTCGCCGGTCTGCAAGGGAGTCGAAGGGAAAACGGAGGGCTGAATTGAAGGCTCTTACGTGTGAACTCACCAGGCGTCTTGATGTAATTGAGTCTGAGCAGGGTTATGAGCATGGAGACTGCGACGAAGGCGAAGGCACATCAAAGGAGCATGTGGAGAACAGGGGCCGCAAGCGTAAGAGGACGGCGCCGGCAAGCAATGTAGATGCTGGGGAAGGAACGTCCTATGGATACGACCCCTATGAAGACACAGCTACATACACACCGGGGGCGGCCGAGGTTGCACGGACGGATGGAAGGGGTGAGTATGATGGAAAGCACAACACAGCAGCACAGGGGGTAGTCTGGCCGTGGGGTGATGGCCAACAGCAGCCTATGGGATATCCCAACATGGGGATGTCATCTCCCATGCCATGGCCTGGTGGTTTTTGGCCGCAGGTTGCCCCTCAGTGGTTGGGATGGGGCATGCCTGGTACAATGCAAGATAACAATGGGTCCGCAAAAGAAAGTAGGGAGTTAAGCATGTCACGGCACCCCTCTGTACCCAATACGGGCTATAATTCAACGCCATTCTTAGCCACGCCTTACACAGACTACAGTACTCCACTGGGAGACCATCTGACGCCAGCAATTAAGGAGCGAATCTGGAAAGGCGAGTACATTGACTTCTATGATCTTCTGAATAGGGAATATGAAGTGAAGGAGCTGGACAAGGACGATGAAAAAATTAAAGAAAAACATAGGCGGAAGAGGCCGGATAGGAATTGGAATAATTGGGTGACTGGTTTTACCATATATGCCGGGGTGTTAGTAAAAATGCAACCCTGGAAGGCTTCGGCCCTTTTCCAGTATTATGATATACTACGTAGAGCGAAGGCTGAATTTGAGGGTCAGGCATGGTTACGGTACGATGAGGCATTCCGAATGAGGAGTGCTATCAGACCGGAACTGCGGTGGGATGAAGTACACCCTGGGCTTTGGTTGCAACATATGTCGCCGGCCAAAACGAATTTGGGTGACAGATTCGACTGTGGTCACCTTAATATTAAATTTGCAGGGAATACTGGTACCCGCCAGGGGGCGGGGCAGACGGTTCAACCCCGTCTGCCCTGCTATGAGTTTAACAATAGGGGGTCATGTAATAAGTCCCCTTGCAGGTTCAAACACGAATGTATCACCTGTGGAGGCAAACATCCGAGGTCCAATTGCTTCAGGGCTGGGGGACAGCGACAGGGCAGGCAAGGTGGTTCCGGTAGGAAGCCCGAAGGGGCTGGCGGATCTACGGGTAAGGGGACCAACACCAATCAGAATTGACAAATTGGAGGGGAGTTTGTTGCATTATCCCAGACAGGACGATGCAGCATATTTGCGTGACGGGTTTAGACATGGCTTTCGGATACCAGCATTGGGTACTCGAAGGGCATTTTTTGCTAGGAATTTGAGGTCGGTTGAAGGTATGGAAGAAGTGGTTTTGACGAAGATCAATAAGGAAGTGAGAGAAGGTAGGGTGTTAGGGCCGTTTGCTAGGCCTCCTCTGGTGGACCTACGAGTTTCACCTCTGGGAATCGTTCCTAAGAAACTCCCAGGGGAATTTCGGTTGATACACCATTTGTCCTATCCGGAGGGGGAGTCTGTAAACGATGCCATACCGGAGGAGCTGTGCTCAGTTAGGTACACATCATTTGATGAGGCGGTTCGAATGGTCAGATCCTGTGGCATCAATGCCGAGCTGGCCAAGGCCGATATAAAATCGGCTTTCCGAATTTTGCCTGTCCACCCAGATGATTTTAATTTACTGGGTTTTCAGTTTCAGTGCCACTACTATGTCGACAGGGCCCTCCCTATGGGGTGTTCGATCTCGTGTGCGGCCTTCGAACGCTTCAGTACATTTTTAGAATGGCTGCTACGGCAGAGGATTGGATGTGCATTGACAGCGCATTACCTAGATGATTTTTTGTTTTGTGGACAGGCAAACACTGGTAGGTGTTCTAGGTTTTTGGAAGCTTTCCGGGAATTGGCAGCGGAGTTAGGATTGCCATTGGCAGAGGAAAAAACGGAAGGGCCGTCAACAACTCTTACCTTTTTAGGAATTGAGCTGGACACGACTCGACAGGCCTCTAGATTGCCACCGGACAAATTAGTAAACATTAAGGAGCTGGTTGGGAGTTTCGGGGGTAGAAAGAAGGCAACATTAAGGGAGCTGCAACAGTTGGTTGGGCATTTGAATTTCGCCTGTAAGGTAGTAGCGCCGGGACGGGCTTTTGTACGGCGATTTTCCAGCGCCATGTCAGGGTTGAAGAAACCATTTCATAAAACAAGGATAACACGGGGAATGAGAGAGGATCTACGGATATGGGAACAGTTTTTGGATCAGTTTAATGGGGTTTCCTTTTGGAGGTCAGAGATTAACCTTAGGGCAGACGTCCAGGTAAATTCCGATGCCGCCGGGGCTTTAGGGTTTGGCATTTATTTTCAAGGTAGGTGGTGTGCAGGGTTGTGGCCGGATGAATGGCATCACCTGGGTATTACCAGGGATTTGACATTTTTGGAATTCTTTCCGATAGTCGGAGCACTATGGTTGTGGGCCGAAGAATGGGCCAATACGGTAGTGCGATTTTGGTGCGACAATCAGGCGGTGGTGCACATTATTAACAATTTGACTTCACGTTCAGAGAGGGTTATGGAGTTAGTCAGGGCATTTACTTTGAAGGCGCTGCGTTGTAACGTCGTGGTGCATGCGCGTCATGTGCCTGGCTTGGATAACCAGATAGCTGACGCTCTTTCACGCCAACAGATCCGGCGTTTCAGGGAACTGGCACCGGAGGCCAGGGATCTGCCAGAAGTGCTTCCGGCGGAGGTCTGGCAGATTGGCGTGAGGAAGCGTCGCGAGCGATAGGTATGGCATTGGCCCCAAGGACGGGTACGAAATACAGAATGGTAGTGCAGGAGTTTTCGGAATTCAGGTGCAGGGCCCGACTGGAACCGAGGTGGCCGGCACCGGTTGAACATATACAGCAATTTATGGTTGAATTGCATAGGAAGGGTTTGGCCCCTAGTACCATTCAGGGCAAGTTGGCAGCGTTGAAATTCTATGTGAAAGCGAATGGTTGGAAGGATTGGTCGGGGGAATTTAGAATTAAGAAAATGATTGAGGGATGGTCTCGGGAGAGGGGTCGGTCAAGGGATGACAGGACGCCTATATCCCCAAGGATTTTAGAGAGTTTGGTGGACCTATGGGGTGTCATATGTAGGGATGGCTACGAAACAGTGCTTGTTCGTACAGCATCTTTGGTGGCCTTTTTTGGGGCGCTGCGAATTAGTGAGCTGGTAGCATTGAGTAAAACAGATGAATCCCGGGCAGCGTTACAGTGGGCAGACGTAGGGATGCAGCAGGATCAAGTCATACTGCGGATTAGGAGGTCCAAAACTGACCAGCATGGGAAAGGTGGTCAAGTTAGGTTGGGTCGTTGTAGTATAGACAAATTGTGCCCGGTACGGGCGGTAAGACAATTTATTGGTGTCAGGGGAACTGCTGGTGGATATTTCTTTCAACATGCTGACGGTACGCCCCTGTCAAAATATCAGTTTTGGAAACTCACTGATATGGCGCTGGAAAAAGTGGGGGTCCAGGGCATGCGATTTGGCACGCATTCATTTAGAATAGGGGCGGCTTCGACTGCTGCGGCTATGGGTTACGATGCTGGACGAATCAAGCAGCTTGGACGTTGGTCGTCGGGCTGTTACAATAAATATATCAGACAATTGCCTAACGTGTAGGTAGGTGTTGTTTTTTGTCTTTCAGGAGGAGTGATGCCGGAGGCACGATGGAACGTTGTGATGGTGGGCCATAGCTTCATCTATTGGGCAGCTCGATATGCTGCTGATTCCAGGTGGGGAAGTGATTTAGGCCTAGGAGCCCAAGCCTCCATTACATGGAGGGGCATGCGGGGCATGCGATGGATTCAACTTGGTCGGCTCACGGCCTTCGGAAGTTCGCCTCCTGACATCTTGGTGGTTCACTTGGGGGGCAATGATTTGCCCCAGGTGTCCGGTAAGGCATTGATACTGGATATATTACGGGATTTTGATAGGCTACATGCCTTATATCCCAGGATGAGGATCGTTTGGTCGACGATCATTCCACGCGTAAATTGGCGTGGTGCTCTTAATGCGGACAGGGTGAATCATGCCCGTCGTTTGGTTAATAAGGAAGTTTGCAGAAGTGTATGCAAACGTGGCTTTGGTTCTGTGATTGGCCATCGCAGAATCTTGACATCCAAACTGGAATATTTCCGCGAAGATGGGGTCCACCTGTCCGATGCAGGTTTGGACATTTTCTTGGATGATTTGAGAGGGGGCCTGCTGGAGGAATTTGGTTGTCTTGGTGGGCTCATGGGACATAGCCGATGCTAGTCCTCATGTGGTGGCGGGTAGTGCGGGAATAACTGGTCGTCACGGTGTTTCCCTTTTGGTAATATTTCCTAAGTAACAGTGCGTCAATGCTGACAGTTCCTGCGGATCGTGCGATTACAGGGCTGAAGGCAACTGAGGCGCTGAAACACCTTCGGACCAAAAAGTCATTAAAGGAGATGGCTGGAGGTCCGGGTGTTTTTATTAAGCCTTCCAGGTTCCACCGGTCGGTAGTACAGCTGGAACCTGGGGGCTGGGATTCGCCCATTGGCATATAAGGAATTATTTGGTGTTATTTCCCCGCACTACCGCAGGTCCCCTCAATATGGATTTGGTTTCATTTGGCTTAAGGAAATTTGATTTGGCTAATAAAGTGTGGCCCATGTTTAATACCAAATGTACGTTGTCTGCGTCTTCATTTCGGGACTTGGGGAAGCAAGGGTTCGCGCGCTGAAGGGGCGAGACAACGCCCTCGGAAGCCGCGGCGAGTTTGCTTGCCCGGGGCCGGAAGTGCAGACAACGGGGCCCACGTGGCTAGATGACGCGAACCGACGCTATTTAAGATAGCGTCGGTTCGCCGCAAAGGGCTCTTTGGCGCAGGCACCCGCCCGCCCAACCCTCTTTGTTCTAGTGTGTTTGGGGTCGCCCGTTTCTGGGGGCCGGATAGGAATTTTTGACCTTCATCCTGATTGGCTGGTGGATGGGGGGATTTTTCGCCTATCCCACACTGGAACGGGGGGGACTTTGTTCTGGAGCAACGATTGTAGGTTTCCTTATATAATCCTGGTCACACTGGCGGGTAGTGCGGGAATAACTGGTCGTCACGGTGTTTCCCTTTTGGTAATATTTCCTAAGTAACAGTGCGTCAATGCTGACAGTTCCTGCGGATCGTGCGATTACAGGGCTGAAGGCAACTGAGGCGCTGAAACACCTTCGGACCAAAAAGTCATTAAAGGAGATGGCTGGAGGTCCGGGTGTTTTTATTAAGCCTTCCAGGTTCCACCGGTCGGTAGTACAGCTGGAACCTGGGGGCTGGGATTCGCCCATTGGCATATAAGGAATTATTTGGTGTTATTTCCCCGCACTACCGCAGGTCCCCTCAATATGGATTTGGTTTCATTTGGCTTAAGGAAATTTGATTTGGCTAATAAAGTGTGGCCCATGTTTAATACCAAATGTACGTTGTCTGCGTCTTCATTTCGGGACTTGGGGAAGCAATGAAACAGATGTTCACAGAAAGTTATAACCAAGCAGCCCACATGTCTGATTGCACATGAACCACACAACAAAACATGTAACTGACCATGCAATTGATCATGCACTGACCTCACAACTGACTGCAGAACAGAGCCCATGGAATAGCTTCCTGGATACAACTCCCACATTAGTGCAAAATTTGCAAAAGTTTGCACAACTTCAAGTTACTCAGGCATCACTGTGAAACAGGATTGTGGACACTCTGTCAGACTAAGACCTCACTCAGCTGTGAAACTCACTGGCCAGTCACTTTCTGTCAACCTAACATACTTCATGAGCAGTTAATGTTGATAAAATGGAGAGGGGAAGGAACTATGAACTTTCTGTAAGAAACAAGGGATCCTTGACTGAAATAATTATGATCTAAATCCAGTACTAGTGCCAACTAGAGCAGGCCCATTAAAATGGCTGCGGAGGAATGAATCAACACTTACGTAAATCCCACTTGATTCAATGGAGCTATTGTAATTGCATTCAGGTCTACATGTGAATCCTTCTTCTGCCCACTATATCCATAAATCAAGAAACCCATCTTGACTCAGAAGTATGAAGCTGGCAATTATGCAGCCCACTGGGCCTGGGACAATTAAAAGGCCTGATTTGCACCTTCCATTATGTACTGTGTGTATATACCATTTTCCCTTTCACGCTGCTCATAGTAGCCTGCCTGTTGTGAAAAGCGACTTTCCTCTGCTCTTGGCCTTTGCCTTCCTTGTATATTTTACTTCATGCCACATATGCCATTGGCTGACATTTCCCCTCAGAGCAGTGGTGTGCAAGAATGGCTGCCTAAAGAAATCCCGTGGATCTGTATATTCACTCTCAGTGCCTACATTTCTTTTAGAAAGCACCAGTGTTTGCTCAACCACCAAAAAATGGGTCATAGTCTCTTAGTTAATCGATAAATCACATTAGATTTGTAAAGCATTCTTCATGCAAGTACCTCAGGACTAGCTACAGAAAGAGCAGATAAGAAAGCCCAGAGCAAAAACCGTGAAAAAAGAGATTATTAATAACAGGCTGGGGTTTATGGATATAGTTGTGAAGTGAAGGCATAGCATATCTTTACATGAAATAAAATGAATATATATTCTGACAGATCAGTTCTACAAGCTGCTGCATTAAACCCTCTGGTCCTGCTCCAGTAAAGCACAGCTGCTTGTGCTATATTTTGAGAAACAGGACCCTTTCATGCATCAGCCATTTGTCCAGACCTGTCAACCCTTTCAGCAGCAATACTCAAGAACAAGGCACAAAAATATTTCAAAACTGAAAAATTACATTTATTACTTTAAAAACTATGGTGTCTATTTATCTTATGAAATATTCCAGGGACTGGCCAAAATTCTGTTTCATATTTACACCATTGGAAGAGGAATGACATAGCTCACTGCAGCAAATTGCTGCTAATTAATGAGAACCCACCAGGATTCTGCACTGCATAGAAGTGCTACATGACCAAAAACCAGGGTCTTGTTAATTAGCATCGATTTGCCACTATGAGTTATGCCAATTTCTTTTTCTTGGCCATTATATCTTATCTGTTCATCACCTTGTGAAAGTTTTCTTGACTAATTGAAAATAAATAATCTAAATATTTTTCTGAATACATCCCTATTCATTGTTGGGCACTTAATTATCTCCTTATTGAAAAACTTTTCTGTATTTGTTTTTCCTCACAGAAAAATCTAGACGGGCTATTATTCATTTGGTATGAGAGGCTTTTCATTATTGCAATAATGGCTGGAATCCAGCAGTAAATCACTATGAGAGTATGCCCATCAGTAAGGATTTGTTGAGTCAACTCCTCTGTAGGTTCTATTGATTCAATGGGCCTACTCTAGTTGTGACTTACTATTGGATTTTAGCTTATACATGTTTTCAAGCTTGCATGGAATTCATTTTGACACTTTTTTTCTTTGATAGTCTTTCTATTTCATATATTCATATCAAAGCCAACAGTTTTCATTAAGTATATCTTGTATTCAGCTCTAGTGAGTACAATACAAATATCACAACCAATTTTTACAAAAGCAGAATTTTAAAACAAACTCAAATTGTCAGTGGAAATGTAAAGATATTAAGTAGCAACATATCAAATACCCATTGTAAAATCAATTATGTTGATGTCAGAGTACTTTGGTTTACATCTTGCAAAAGGCTAAACAAAGATAGAAACTTTTCAAGCATTCTTTTCGTTACTGAACAGAGATGCGAAAGATGGTGCCCAGACATAGGCAGCTGTTCAGCAACAGGGCAGTAATCGGGGAAAATAGGAAGCAAGGCATGACTCTAGTCATTGTTGCTAACTGAATATTCAAGACGTTGGTTGGTTGGTTGGTTGGTTGGTTGGTTGGTTGGTTGGTTGGTTTGTTCATTCGTTTGTTTGTTTGTTTGTTTGTTTGTTTGTTTATTGTCTGGAGGATGTTACTGGGTTCTTTTCCCCTCTTAGCTAGACTGTTTGGTTGAGAGCAAATGAAAAACTCACAACTCCTGCATCCAGTGAAGAAACTGGAGTACGGCTGAGGTGAACAGAGGAAGCTGTGTTTTACAAACAGTGTCATGCCCCTCAAGTATCCCATTTTCTGTGATTCTAAGTTAGAACCTAAAGGGTAACAATGCATACACTTATAGTTTGACTCCCAAAGGGATACAAATTTTAATGTACATTCTGAATTATATCCAAATGCTCAATCCAATGACTACAGTGGTGCCTCAACTTACAAACATAATCCGTTTTGGAAGACAGTCGTAACTTGAAATGGTTGTAAGTTGAAGCATCATTTCCCATGGGAATACACTGAAATGAAATTAATCTGTTCCAGCTGAAGAAAAAAATCAACCCCTCCCAGAAAAAACCAGCGCAAGACCCATCGGAAACGCAATTAATCCATTCTAGCTGACGGAGGAAAAGAAAAGAAAAGCAAGCAAACTGTGCAAGACCCTTTGGAAATGCAAAAAAAAGCAAAGCAGAAAGCAAAGCATAGAAGACTCATCGGAAATGCAAAAAAAGCAAAGCAGAAAGCAAGCGGAGCATGCAAGACCCTTCAAAAATGCAAAAAAGCAAAGCAGAAAGCAAACAAAGCGTGCAAGACCCATCAGAAATGTGGGGGCACAAAAAGCAAACAAATCCAACAAGACCCATCGGAAATGGGGAGAAACCAAAAAGGAATCAACCCCCCCCAAGACCCATTGGAAATGCAAAAAACCCCAAACAAACAACCCCCCAAGACCCATCACAGCAAAGAAACATAACCCCAAAAGTCCAAAACCACACTGCAAAACCCACCCAGAACAGTTTTTAAATAGCAGAAAGAAGCACCTTACTTTACCAAGCGGTCCGAAGCCTCCTCCAATCGCAGTTACTCAAACCGTTGGGGCGAAAGAGCTACAAAGAAGCAGCCTCTTCGCCTACCAGCGGTTGTTGTTGTTGTTGTTTAGTTACTATATCTTCGTGACCCCATGGACCAGAGCGTGCCAGGGCCTCCTGTCTTCCACTGCCTCCCAGAGTTGGATCAAATTCATGTTGGGAGCTTCGATGACACTGTCCAACCACCTTGTCCTCTGTTGTCCCCTTTTCTTCTTGCCTTCACATTTTCCCAACATCAGGGTATTTTCCAGAGAGTCTTATCTTCTCATGAGACAGCCAAAGTATTGGAGTCTCAGCTTCAGGATCTGTCCTTCCAGTGAGCACTCAGGGTTGATTTCCTTCAAAATAGATATATTTGTTCTCCTTGCAGTCCAGGGGACTATCAACAGTCTCCTCCAGCACAACAATTCAAAAGTGTCAATTATTGGTGTCAGCCTTCTTTATGGTCCAGCTCTCATTTCCATACATCACTACTGGAAAAACCATAGCTTTGACTATACGGACTGTGATCGGCAAGGTGATGTCTCTGCTTTTTAAGATGTTGTTGAGGTTTGTCATCACTTTCCTCCCAAGAAGCAGGCGTCTTTTAATTTTGTGGCTGCTGTCACCATCTGCAGTGATCATGGGGCCCAAGAAAGTAAAATCTGTCACTACCTCCATATATTCCCCTTCTATTTGTCAGGAGGTGATGGGACCAGTGGCCATGATCTTAGTTTTTTTGATGTTGAGCTTCAGGCCATTTTTTCGCACTGTCCTCTTTCACCCTCATTAAGAAGTTCTTTAATTCCTCCTCACTTTCTGCCATCAGAGAGCTATCATCTACCTATCGGAGGTTGTTGATATTTCTTCGGGCAATCTTAATTCTGGCTTGGGATTCCTCCAGTCCAGCCTTTCACATGATGTATTCTGCATGTAAGTTAAATAAACAGGGAGACAATATACAGCCTTGTCCCACATATAGGTTTCTCAGGAGACAGATAAGGTGGTCATGCACTCCCATTTCTTTAAGGACTTGCCATAGTTTGTTGTGGTCGACACAGTCAAAGGCTTTTGCATAGTGAATGAAGCAGAAGCAGATGTTTCTCTGGAACTCTGTACAAATGGTTAGCAATTTGAATTCCCCACTTTTTTTGGGTTGTAACTCGAAGCTCCAGCCGCAAGTCAAAGCAAAATTTTACAGCCAAAGCTGGTCGTAACTCGAAATGGTTGTAAGTCGGGACATTTGTAAGTTGAGGCACCACTATATTTTGGTATGAATGCATGGAGATCTAGAATGAGGGCAATGTATCTGTCATGACTGTAATCATATCATAGTAAAATAAGTTTAGGTATCCCATGATATTACCTTATATCCTGTGTGATTGGCTGGAATCACAAATTTAAAGAGCACAAAGTAGCAAGTTAATAGTTTTTTTTTAAAATGATGATGATATCGAATGAAAGCAGAAGAACAATTGCTACAAACAGAATTAGAGATAATAAGCGATAAGGTCAGTTTTTGAATTTCACCTTTTCCAAGGCACAAGAAAGTAGACTTTTTCCATTTAAGGGAAAAACACTTTGTTAAGATTGTGAAGACTTGGTACATGATTGAACTTCTCTACTCGGCCCCAGAGGGACGTGGTGGTGCTGCGGGCTAAACCGCAGAAGCCTGTGCTGCAGGGTCAGAAGACCAAGCAGTCGTAAGATCAAATCCACGCGACAGAGTGAGCTCCCGTCGCTTGTCCCAGCTCCCGCCAACCTAGCGGTTCAAAAGCATGCAAATGCAAGTAGATAAATAGGGATCATTTCGGTGGGAAGGTAACAGCGTTCCATGTCTAAGTCGCACTGGCCATGTGACCACGGAAGATTGTCTTCGGACAAACGCTGGCTCTATGGCTTAGAAACGGGGATGAGCACCACCCCCTAGAGTCGAACACAACTGGACAAAAATTGTCAAGGGGAACCTTTACATTTACATTTACTCAGCCCCACCCACAACAGTCCTAACTGAGGGCTTGTCCAGAAAATTATTTTCTCCTTTAAAAGTTAGTTGTTCATTACCTACCTATTGCTTTTTATAATAAATGAATACGTGGTTTATTGTGTACTGGATGGCAGAGTAAAGTACAATAGAACATTAAGTGGGAAGTCCATTTCTGCTTTAGAGGGTCCTATTAAAGTGCTTTTAATAGTAACACATGTAAAACATACATTGTTTTTGAAAATAGATGAAGGAATTTGAAGGAATTTCTGAGAAGTGATTTTTAAAATTCAGCTTTTTGCTGCACAATTCACACTGTAATTCTGGGAATCATGGGCATGGATGGACCTTATTATCATCTGGGCAAGCCCTAAATTGTGTTAAAAGACCAGGACCACCCAGTATTTAATAACTTTTAAAAGTTATAATACATTAATGATTCTAGATGAGTTTGGCTAAGTCCAAAACCAGAACTGAAAGTACTGTACTTTAATGTTGCAGAGCAATGACAGTCTCTTCAAACTTAAAAAAAACCCATGCTCAAGTTCTGAAAACCAATCTCCAAGTGAAACAAGCTAATTTGTATAATCCCGAGGTGGGCGAAGCTGTTGGGCACTCCAACACTCACATTAGTTAAAACATTTCCCTCTTCTAGTTACAAAACATCTTTAATGTCTGCTTTTGGCCTCAGTATTAGCCAACAGGAAGTTCCCAGTCACATATTCCTGAAGTCACAAGCAAAAACACATCAAGAAAATGTTTCAGAAAGGATGTTATTTGCTCTCTGCTGTAAGAATTCAGTGTGCTGCATGCAATGCATTTTCCTAAGATAGCACTTCTGTTACTAGTGGTCTACATAGGTGATATGCTGAAGTCAGTATGGATGAAAAACTGCATGTACCAAAGTAAATAGATCTCATTTTGGAAGATCTTCAACTGTTTATAAATTGTTTTTGTTCTGCTTGACTACTAGTGAACTTTAAAATGTGAAATCAATTCAAGAATAAGAAAACCTCAGTGGAGTGAAAATGAAATGTTATTATCCCCTTGCTTTTTAACCCCTGAAGATAGTTTGGGAAGAGCAGTTGGTAATAGGCAACATGAGTATGTAATAAGGATTAAGCTCTGACTGGAAAGAGATTTTGTCCTGGATGTGTTGGTCAATGGAGTTTTAATTTACCACAGTGTTTATAGCAGTTTCCACACTGGTATCACCTTCAAATAATTGTATGAGGGTCCACAGTCTTTTGTACATACCATATTGTTATAAATTATTCCAAACTTTCAGGTGGAGTCAGTCAAACAAGGTACTTGTAGTATACCTTCTTTTACCAGTTAATAATCTAGTTTAAAAATAGGAATGCTGTAATCCTTGGGTTGTACATAGTTCTGGGTCACATATCCTTTTCATTCAGAGTCAATATTTTCTCAGGTACAGCCAAGACTACAGAATTCCAGGAGCCACGTTTCAACTACAGGTGGACAACACATTGTCTGGAGCTGAGACTTTAATAGCTGAGCAATACTCTCTAATTTCACCTAAAGTCTTTGGGTATTTTTTCTTTTTTTCCTAGAGCAACATATAAAAACTATCTCCTACTATTATGTTACTACAGAGTCACATTTGGGTATCAGCTTTTTCCTCTCTTTCTCTCACAAATGAGATGGGTTAAGGACCTAAAGCCTGTAAAATCCTGTCTTGTTTTTTTTTTTTAATTGCACCTTCACTTTCCCCATCCCTTGCTTTATCGAACATAATGGATGTCAAAGCTTGCGTACCCAGAAAGCTTGCACATACAGGATTTTTTGGGGGAAGGGTTCCCTCTAATGTTGGCTAAATGATGCTAGCCCCTGATTTTGGGCTTTCAATATTGATCAGTACTTCTACCTTTGTGTTCCACTTGTAGTAGGCATCCTTCAGTTTCGAAAGACTATGGTAGCGTGCTCTGTATGGAGGACTTGGAACAGCGTCTAGTGTGGCTGAGGAGGCCAATTCGAGAGTTACAATCTCTTCCACACTGAAGACAAATCCAATCTGTCCCCTGTCCAGCTCCCTGGTTTTGCTTCCTTTGTGACTTCCTCTTTGCCTCGGCCTGCTGGACAAGGGTCTCTTCAAATTGGGAGAGGCCATGATGTACCGCCTGCGTCCAGGCTGAACGATCAGATGTCAGAGTTTCCCATCTGTTGAGGTCTATTCCTAAGGCCTTCAGATTCCGCTTGCAGATATCCTTGTATCGCAGCTGTGGTCTCCCTCTGGGGCGATTTCCCTGCACTAATTCTCCATGTAGGAGATCCTTTGGAATCCGACCATCAGCCATTCTCACAACGTGCCCAAGCCAGGGACTATATATATTCATTTCTAACCCTCTGAATTGCAGACCTGGGCCAGATGTCTACATGGGCCGTGTATGACCTCTGAAGACCCAAGCCATCAGGCTTTTTGTTATGTTTTGTTTTGATGCAGCAATACTACAGCTAGAAAATGGCCAGGAAACAGCTCCCCAGAGGCTTCCTGAGAAGGATTTCCTCAGAGTTTAGAATATATTCCTTCAAATCAGTGTAACCTTAGTCAGCAATGACTAACTTAAATCCCAGGGATTTCAACGGATCTCCATCCACTAACTATAATAGAGTCTCAATACGAGCTGCTATGCAGAGACCAAAATTGGAGTTTTGTCTCAGAGTGAATACATATGCATGCCTCTCATTCAGAGAACAATAGCAATAAGATAATGCATCAAAGAAAAAAAGAGAGTAGCTACGCTGAGCTCAGCATCTGCCCAATCTTTGTATTGTATGTGCTGGCTCATTAAATGCAAGTAACATAAGGATTATATTGACTGTAACATCAACAAAAATTGTCCCCTTTTCATTCATAGTTTGCTATCCTTTGTTCAGTCAGTCTTGTGCTAGATCTTAACTCTCTTTGGCCATTTCAGACTATGTACATTCATGTGTAACATTGATCTGCTGTTATATTAAATGTTGGGGTGAAAGTCAAGATTTGCTTCACATAATGGTTTTGTCCAGCAAGTTTATAACATTCCGAGGCTTAATCACCTAGACAATAATCATTTTGCTCTCACTTAAATTCAACGTACAGGTGGAAAGCTAATGAGAGTTCGACTGCATCCATCCATTCTTGATCAATTTATCTTTGGAGCTTGGGTGCTGTTTGGCTAGCAAAACATAATTCCTGAAATAATCCTTTCATTTCTAAAACAAACTCTTTAAAGCTGCCTCAAGTCAGAGTACACCACTTACTTTTGCAACTGACAACATGGGTAGTATATAGTATATATCCAGAGAGAACACAGCCATGTGGAAATCTGTGCTTTCCCTTTCTCCCTGTTCCCTGGAGGCAATGCATTACATTTTTACAACATTTAAAATTATACCTTTTCATACCCAGTCAACGGGGCAATCGGACATTGAAATGTTGCTATGTAAAATAGAAGAGCAGGTGGTTAATTGGTCTTTTTATTGATGACAACTGTGTTAGAACCGTTCTTCAATTTTCAGAAACATTCTGAAGCATAGCGAAACTCATTAATTAATTATAATGTTAATCTAATTGCCTGAGTATGTGCACCACCTTACTGCTGTATGAATGACAAATGATGCAGCTTCTTAGTTGGGTTCTAATTCATCCCATCTTTCTTCCTCCTGTTCCTCTTCAGTAATGAACACAGGTGAAACTAGTCAGGTAAGAAAACTGACAGGGAAACAAAAAGTAGAACTCTATACTTTTTCCATAATTGAATTTTCTGGATTGTTATAAATTCTGGTCAAAAGTGAGCACAAATGAATAGAAATTAAATTCCCACTCATCCCTATTTTTGTCTCTTTATTACTCAGATGGAAAGAGGATGGGGGTCTTCTTTCATCCCAGAGGCTAGATTTCATTTCAGAGTTTGTATTTCAGGGAATGTGGGGGGGGAGGGGCAGAAGCAAAAAAGTGGGATTATAAACACAGCCAGTAAATGAGCTTCAGGAGAAGCATTTCAGCCTTTTCAAATGGGAAAGAAGCCATTCAAAAGTTGGGAAACCCCCTTATAATGTCATTATGGGAAAGGGAGCATGGCAATTAGGAGAGCCCGAAAGGCTAAGCTTTGGACACCCTGTAGGGTGGATTTGCTTTGGGGCCTGGGATTTCTCACCTCAATTTACACAATAGATGGGTCTACTCATGTTCAGACATGACACAAATTTTATGACCACTCGTCTCCATTACTAGGAAGCTGTCTGAAATCCTATAGTAGTAAGATATACATGTAAGGCTAATAACCTAATCAGCAGTTGTGATCTTTGAGAAATAAAACATTTCTGATTTCTCTTCCAAAGGTCCTAAGGCTCCATGGAAATTAATTATTAAGAAGCCAGTGAGGGCCAGAGAACATGATGAGAAGACTTTAATTATCTATATAATTAATATATATAAATCACTTCTCCTGGGATGACTTTAATACTGGCAGTGACTTTCAGTAAATAAATATTTCCCCTTCCATGATGAAAGTGACACCCAAGAAAAAATTGGAAATTATTTGCTTCCAAAAAATAATAATAATAATAATAAAAATAAACATGGTGGCTGACATCATCATAAGCCTTACATGCTGTTACTTGTGCAACAGGATTTCAGCTGCTGTATAAAACATCTGCCAGATGTGAAAGAATGGGTTTGTGTAAGGACTGCACTCATTCAATGAATGGGGAAACTCACAGGTAAGCTTTTGAAATGATTCATGCATCTAACTGTGAAAATCCAAAGGAGTTGTAACAAGCCCCCAGCCACTTCCGTCTTAAGATATAATAATATCCAATTTAAAAATGGTTGCTTTTTTCTTCCTCTCTTTTCTAGTTATGTTTACAACTTATGGTAACCCTATAAAGAAGGGGCCTCCAAAGAGTCTGGCCATTAACAACCCTCCTCATCTCTTGCAAATGAAAGATCATGGTTACCTTTACTAATCCAATCCATCTCACATTCAGTCTTTCTCTTTCCCATCATTATTGTCTTTTCCAGTGAGTCTCGTCTTAGGATATTTCCTAAACTACAATGGCCCCCATTTAGTATTTTTTTTCTTCTAGTGGCAGTTCAGACTCGAAATAGGAACCATTTTATTTGTGCTTCTAGCAATACATGATAGCCAGAATGCCATATTTCAAATTAGTCATTTTTTTCTTCTGCGCTTCTTTCATTGTCCAACGTTCACATTCAAAACTAATAAGCTGCAATACCATAGTATGCTGCTAAAGAATGATAATAATTATAGCTTCATTTTACTTTGTTTTCTAAATGCTCCTTTGGATGTTTTATAGGAAAATGGCACATAAATTCATATATATACAATAAATAAATAAATAAATAAATAAATAAATAAATAAATAAATACATACATACATACATACATACATACATACATACATACATACATACATACATACATACATACATACATAAATAAATAAATAAATAAATAAATAAATAATACATTAATATTTATAAATATGCTTCATCAATGTTACACCAGCGATTGTTACAGCCATAATGAATATTCATAAGGAGTTCCTATAACTAAAGCAGACAGAAAAGAGTGGTACCAAGATCATTAACTCCAGAATATATATTTAAAATGAGGCCTTTGTTCTTTTTAAAAAGTCTCGTTCGCTTGCTCTCTATGTGTATATGGAGGGGAGGAGAGAGAGAGAGAGAGAGAGAGAGAGAGAGAGAGATCATACCTACTATGTTCTCAAAGTCCAAATTACAGAATACTGTAGTTTCTACATTGTGCTGACCTTTATCTTAAATTAACACATTCTGTAATACTATAAACCTAAATGTTCCACAGAAGGGCTGTTTCTCGACTTTGCCATCTATACATTTGCCAAACTCTAATCTCTATTACAGAGAGATAGGGATGGGCCTTTTGTTTTTTGCAGAAAAGGGCAAAAAACACAAAAGAGGCTCTCTCTTTTTTATTTTCATGTTTTTTGTCAATGGAGAGACTCTTAATAATAAATTATTCATTTTAATGATGGAGGAATACATGAATGTTTCTTTTATTTTGTGTTTTTCATGTTTGTTTAACCTTTCTTTCACCCTTTTTTCCTGTCAAACGGTGCAGGAACTTTTTCCTCCAATAGAGTCATGAGGGCTGCTATCAGAAGTTAATCAGAATGTCCAGGAGAACAAAGTAGAAATGTTGAATCTATAAAAGGGTCTGGATTTGTTGTAACCCAGTGAAGAATGTTGTTTCTTTGCTTCAGTCATTACTTGTGGGGGCACCATCCATCTAAGAATGTGTTGCCCACCTGCCTGGCAGACTTCCGTTTGACACCATCTTGGATCATTCCCTCCTCTTTTTTTGCCTTTCCCCCTTGATTTTTGGGGAGATCTTTCCCCATTTGTTTGGATTATTTTTGTTATTACCAGCAGGCATACTACCTGTACCATTGTGACTTCATGAGATTGTTTTTTTGAATTTGTCCCCTGATTACCTCAGGAATTTCCCCCCTCTTTAGTCCTTTCCTTTCTTGTATTATTTTTGTTGTTGTTAGCCTGGCCTGCCAGCTGGACTCAAAGAAGAGCAAATATGGAATCAAGTGGTAGGAGGGAGAAAAATCAACCTGTGTTCGTTCTTTCCTTCCTTCCTTCCTTCTTTGACCATGGATGGCATAAGTCCATGTGGACTTCAAGACCCGCCACATAGAGACTCTCAGGGCCTCTCAGAACCCCACATCCCACATTTTTTTCTTTAACCTCATGCCATTTAGGGGGCATAGGGTACAGTTTCAACAAGCTTGCCTTCCTGGATGATTAACTCTCATTTAGAACAGTCATTTAGAACAGCTGAGGAACAGCCAAAAATTGCTCCCACTGCTGTCACTAACCCATGCAAGGGCTTTTTTCCCAGTTTGCCAAGAAACAAGAATATTTAAAAGAGAGGGGAGCAGCAGAGTGGGTGCAACCTTCCAAGGTGCAAGGTTAGGCAACTACCATCTCCAGATGCTGACACCTGACATATACAGAAACAGTGTAAGAAACAGGAAGCTTTTCCCTGATTGATCCCAGTTGTATGGTTTATTTTATTCCCATAAGTAACACTACAAAGCTCTTTAAACATCTCTGCCTGTAGAACAGTTGTAATAATCCTTCAGTTTGTGCAGCTACCAAATGAAATAGTTTCCCATTCCCAGGTTATATGGGATTTCATTTTATTACAGTCTGTGCTCAGTTTCATCCCTATGTATTCATTTAGTGGCAAAGTACATGGCATACCTTTGGCGTATTCTCTTTTTAATACAAAATTAGGAAGATAAATACTTAATTTAAACATTATTTACTAAATTAAATACAGGGAACTGCTGTTATAGATATAGCCACAGGATTGGGGATAATGTGTTTGCATTATAATTACCATAAGTGCAGAATTTCTGCCTTCAGAACCTTAAAATTATACATAAAGTATTAATATGCTTTACTTAAAATGGCATTAAATATTAATGCCTCTTCATTACAGGGATTCATTAATATCTTCAATTTATTCTAACTTTCCTGCGTTCAGCTTACCTTTCAGTACTTCACTGAAGCTATTTTGTTTTTAAAGCTATATGGTAAAGTTAATCTCATTGAAGCTACTCAGTAAAATAACAGGTCTCAAAGGTACCTAAAGGCCATCTAGTTAAGCCCCAGCTGAAAACCAGGAACGTTCACCCACTAGTTTCCACCCACCCCATCCTCTGTCAACATGGAGAGACCAGGAACAGTAAAAGAGGTGCTTTCAGAGCACAGCACTCAATGTCCTAGACATGGATGTCTGGAACATTCCAGACTGTAGGCTAAATATTGGTTGATTGAAGGCAACCATGACGTCTCCTTTCCCTTTGGATCTTGTCCAGAGGGGTTGTCTTGTTACAGCATAGACTTGTCGGACCCAGAAACTATGTGCATGCGTCTTCAGGAACTCCCGGCTTATTGTCTGATTCTCCTGATTGATTTTTCCGATCCTCTTGATTGATGCCTGTGCGCCTGTGTTTCTCACAGCTGGCATTTATCTCAAAAAAAAAGGTGTTGATTCCAGAATAAGTGGTTTAGGAAACTGGCAGTGGAGCCAGAGGTTAGAAATTATATTCCCCACCATGCCTCATGTGAAAAGAGCCAGCCTGTGTGGCCTTGGTCAAATTGCACAGTCCCTGGATGCTCCCAGAAGAAAGGAATGGTAAACCACTTCTGAGTACTCTCTACCTGGAAAGTCCTGGAAAAAAAGGGTCATCCTAAGTCAGAATTGGTTTGATGGAACATGATGATGATGATTTTACTCTAGTTGAAACCAACACTTGGGTTTGGGCCTCTGTCATCTTTTATCATGATCTCTAGGCCCTCCTCTGCCTTTCATCCCTCATCTTTGCCTAATGTTGCTTTCTTCCTGTTTTTGTCCTTAATATACTTAGCTATGTAGCTGGTTTTTACTCACTGTCACTTTGTCCTCTCTTTCCCATATGTTTTTTTTAATGCGCATATTGGTGGGAAATATCCATAAATTCACACTTATTGATGAAAATAATAAAACTGCTTACATTAAGCAAAATGGGTACTATATATATTAGAAAGTAGACAAACAATAAAGTCTGTGGCCTATTGTGGAGTTGTGGTGGTGTGTGTTTTGTGCCGTCAAGTCAAATCAACCTATAGGGACCCTAAGAAGGCTTTCATGGAAGTGAGATATTTAAGGAATATTTTTTCCAGTTTCATCCCTCTCCCCAATGAGTTTCTATAACCAAGCAGAGATTTAGATCCAATTCTCCTGAGTCAAAGTCCCTATGCACTATACCATGGTGGGTACCTACAAAACTGCAATTGCACAAATCCCAATGGTGAATTATCACTAATTTTTTTTTGTTGCTCATATTCAAACTCATATACAAACCAAGGAATGCAGGAGGCAACTCATTAATCAGCCAAAATTTGCAACTGTGCTTTATGCAATTGCATTTATGACCGTTTAAATCCACAACACAATTCCAGCCAGTGGATTTTTTTTTCTGCATTGAAATTGACATGGAAATGGGAAAAAGCAAAATGAAGACTGGAAAAAACAGAAATGGAGAAAAAACAGGCTAAATCCACCTAACAGAAATCCACCTAACATAAGTTCAGACTTATGTGGAGAAGGATGTCCTGAGTTAATATCGTAAGATATACCAATACCATCTGGATAATGTACCATCGCTGATGTTAGGGATGGCGAAATCAGCCAGTTTTGCTTTTTCCAGTAATCAGTGTGAGGTGTTTTGTTTGTTTGTTTGTTTTTTGTTTTAAAGCTCATCTCCATGCTGTCCTAAATATGTAGGCTGGGGTAAATTATTCAGAAAGAAATTTCTCTATTCAAATTCAGTAAGCAAGAACGCTTTGGGCCAGGCTAGTGTACTCTAGGAAATACATAATCTGATTGCCATATTTAAGAGTGCATCAGCCTATCCCTACAGTGCTCCAAACAGTGAGTAAATGCTCATGTAGTGAGCCTCTTAAATACACATGAATTCCTACTCAAACATTTAAGACCTCAGCACTCAAAGTCCCAAACCTGGATGTATGAAAATGTCACTTCTGGTTTCCCTTACATTCATTTTTTTAAAGTATTCAAAGTTTCCATCCCAAACCTGAAGAGGTTTGCAAACTTTGATAAACTGCAATCAAAACAAACAGAAAGTAATGCTTACCCATTCCTAGGTAAACATACCTTTTTAAATCTTTATCAATTGAGCTCTAGTTTTCTTTAAGGATTTCAAATGTTTGATCCAGCAAATAAAAAGCCCATTCTACAAAAACTGTTTAGAACCTTAAATAAGTTAGAGGAATTAAGGCCCCAAATGAACAATCACATGTTGAAAGAAAGATAACCAAGATGCACACTTCTCAATTCCACTACAGCCAGAAGACAAAATATAATTCAGGTACTGTGAAATTAAGGATCTAATCTAATCATTCAATCCTAGAAAGACTTAAAAGCTGCAGAAGAAATAGAAAAGCCCATAGGCAAGACTTCATCAAAATTAACTTGTCTAATAAATTAGGAGCCCCACAAGCTAAAGTTTCTAGGAAATACTTGAAGGAGCCAAAAATAAGATTAATTTCACTCTGTGCCATTAAAGTCATCTCCACCACAGCTAGCGGCCATTGACAAGGCAGAATAAAAGGGCACATGTTGTACTTCATTGGGGAAATTCTACCAATAACCGAGCAAACTTTAAGATAAGGAAGGTAATGCATTACACAAATGCATGTAAGTTGAAATGGGAGAATGCCTCCCAATACATTCTTAATTTAGGAAAAGATGATGAAATTGTGAGGGCCCTAAACATTTCATCTCAAGAATTTCTTGCTCTATTGTAAATGAAGCTATATGTTCTAACTTGAAGACAGAAGAAAAGTTGAAATCTTGGGAACACGAACAAAAGATTCCAAAAACATCTCTAAAATTTTAAATAGAAAATCTTTAACCTGACTATAAAAGGAATCACTAATGATAAAAAACTTGAAAATGAATTCATATTGGAATGTGATTTTCCCATCTTTAAAAGTGCTATCAGTCCCCTCAACCACAATTACTATCCTTATGTCTTTGCATACTTGTGAGCAGGGTTGAAAGTGATATGGTGTAGGATGCAATCCATTGTTTTCCTTCATGGTCCTCTCTAAGTCGTCTCTAATGAAGGACATACCAAAGAAGGTTGTGTGCCACATAAATCCCACTGCTCTAACCCATGAAGAACAATATTAATGGGACTTTTGGCACTCCTGAAGTTGACAACTCAGAATTTTTCATGAGTTGTCCTAGTGAGAATTCTAGGGGCTTTAGTCAAAAGCTTAAAGTTCTTGCAGAAATTTTCAGTTGCTTATAGCTGAAGATTGAAGGTTCCATTAGCTATTTTGTTTGTGTGAAGAAGACGGAGGAAATAGGTAGGAGCTGTAAGGGATTATAGACGGGTAAATTTTTGAGAGGCACCCTTACTGTGTTTAATGGCCAGAGAGACTACCTGGCCCCTTATCCCTTGCAGCTCATACAAAACTTAGCTCCTATCACTCATTTTCTCTGTCTTCTCTAAAGAATTAGTCAAGTTATCAGATGCTACAAAAAATTAGGGGGGGGAATACATCCCACTTTCGGAGCTATAATCCCATCCAATTCATCTGGTAAATGTTCATCTGCAGTTCTAGTGCTTGATATTCAAGGGACATTTGTCTCCCAAGTCAGTCAGAATCTGATATATAACTTGATGCCTGATACAGCTGGAGGATTTATAACCAATTACAGAATCCATCAGGAGGAAGCTGATCCCCAGGACCATTTGGAGAATATGAGACATTAACAATTGCAAGGAAGTCATCACTGCCACTGTAAATTGGTAGCTCTACAGCTGTAAGCAGAGGAGAAACTTCCCCTGTTTTAAAGCTACAGTGAATAGTTTTTTTAAAAAAAATGGGGGCAGAGAAAAAATTCTGGATTGGTGACAGAGGTATAAATTTATCCATACATAATGTATGTGTGTGTGTCAGTTTTACAACTGATACCCAATCACTTATCTCATCACAGACTAGGTCTGTAATCTTACTATGCAACAAAGCAATCAAAGAAGCCCTTCACCAGAAATTCAGCTGTCATTGTGGATTCCTACCTCCAGTAAAATTTTCTGATTGTTAGAAAAACATATGCAGTCTGCTAAACCTGAATCTCAGGAAAACGCCTGGCATTTTCCCATTGAGCGGCTGTTATGATTCACTGTGCATGTGTGATATTTTGGTTTGTTATTAATAAGTTATATTGTACAGTGTTTTAGAGATCTTTACCCTATGTTGCTTGAAATGTTTTTTGACAGAAAAGTATCCTATACTACTTTCAAATATTGTTGTTGTTCTTTAGTTGTTAAGTCGTGTCCGACTCTTTGTCACCCCATGAACCAGAGCACGCCACTTTCAAATATAAATGTAAATAAATAGCAAGGCCTACATACCACACAGGCACAATGATTGTTTAAAAGTTCCTGTCATGCTAAGCATGTCTTCCTTTTCCAGTCTTCCTATTTTGTTTGCAGCATGCATTATCAGCGCTTAGATTACTGTGCACATCAAGCTGATACCCTAGGTTTTTGTGATATCATATGGTTGTAAAGTAGACCTCTGTCCTATAAATAACTTCTAGCATTCCCATGACAGCCAGGCATACATGGCATACAGCTTACCTCTCTGGTTAGAGCCCCTTAAGTATCCATTTGATAGTCCCATTCCCGCATTAAAAACCAAAGTTAATTTGTTCACTATTTTTATTATCACTGGCGCAAGACTCACATCAACATGGGGAAAAATAGAGGGGGCATGTATTTCTATAACCTGTATCCAAAGAAGTAGATTTTGCTCCACAAAAGGCGACACTTTAATTTATCTGTTAGTTTGTTAAAAGCTCTACTATTTTGCTTTTTCCCTCCCAACAGATGTAATTTTGGATTTTTGCAAATCAGCTCTCATTTCTGAAAAAATAATGTTTCTTTTAATCTTGAAGCTGCAGTTCTAACCATACTTACCCAAGAGTAAGCCTAATGACATTGAGGAGGATTTAATCCTGAGTAAAAGGGTTAAAAAATGACATGTTATAAAAACTCAGGAGTGACTTCGTTCATCAAGGGATTCATTTATCTACTCCAGATGTGGAGAACTTTTCATTCTAACAAGGGTCACAAACAATTAGCAATTCAAATATTCATTTTATTACTTTGGCTTCTGGCCTCAGCCTAGAGCCTATCCTGGACATGTCACTCCTCTCTCACAGGGTCTAACTGGGAGGCCTGTCCCTACCTATACAGTCAGCCTACTTGGAAAAATTGCTCAGCAGCAGCTACAAACCTCACAACAGAGTTACTGGCATGAAATACAGATGCACATCATCAGCAGTTTCATACCCCTGCTCATCTTTCCCTTGTGATATATTCTTATCTCGAGCCAGCAACGCCTGGCAGTATTTTACAAGGAACAAACAGAACAGTCTCCACGCATAAGAAGGAAAGAATACAAAACAAAGGACATCAGAAAAAGTACTGTTCAAAACTCACTGGGAGAACATTTCAATCTCCCAGCACACTCTGTCTCTGACCTATCTGACATCCTTGAGTGAAAGAGCTACAAAAACAGATTTCAAAATGGAACAGCTGAATAAGAATAGATCAAGAAGTTCTGCTCTATCTCTGATGGCTTGGGCAGAGACGTTGATTTTGTTTCTCACTGCATATGCCAATCAGCTCATCGTTGCAAAATTGGCTGCATTACCACTCACATTTTGTGTATTACAGCTGTTTGGTCTATGTTCTCTCAGGGAAGTGAATCACAGAGCCTCTTCATCTCAAATAGAAAGTGAGGGGAGGAAAAATCTTTCTCTCCCTGCAATGAGATTTTTTTCTATGTGATTTTTGTCCCCCTGAAGTATTAGCTGGGATTTGCCAGAATTCTGATAGTCATGTTCTTCTGGCAGAAATTCCAAGCTACACAGGAATATTACAATGCTTTCAGTGAATGGCATCTTTCTTGTGCAAGACTGGCCTGGAAAGTAGAAATAAAAGCAAGCTGTGTAGGATTATTACTGTTCCTGTGGAGAATGACATTTACCTGTGGCGCAGTCATCTGGAAATGGAGCAGTAGTACCAAAATGTGGAGTTGTTGCACTTCCTGCACAGAATTTGCCAGAAATGTCATTAAACAGCACTAAATTTGGGAGTTTTCTGTGCAGAACAACAGGCCAATAATTGGGGGTGGGGGGAAGATCAGGGGAACCAGACCAGGATCTTTCTTTTGCAGGAAGCTAAAAAATGTCACAGATGCAGCATATCAACTTTGGGGGGAGAATTAGCACAGCAAAACTCCAAAGATCATTGAGAATATACTTGCAAGTACTTATCCCATTCTCATTGTCTCTACTTGTAATTTTTCTCATTCTTATTCCCTCCAATCCTTTGGATTTCACACACCCATACACCCGCCGGTGTATACCTACAGAGTGAACTGTTCTCTCATGCTTAGCTTGGACAAAGACTTCTCTTCATCATACATTTTTCATCTCCTTATCAGCAGCTATGTATCCATATAGCAATATCCTTCTATACAGCTTTTCTTCCCCAGCCCTTGGCCAGTGTGCAGTTTTACTCTTCAATGGTAAGAAGACGAAAGTGGTTGGAAAACACAGTGTTGCCATAAGATTGTGCTGATTTTACTCCAGCAGACTGATGTGGTTACTCCATCTCCTGTTTCTTTATTATTTGCATCCTTACACACAATAGCACTCTCTGTACATATTTTTTGCATCGTCTATTTGGCAATATGCACTTTCCTGCACAACCAGTGAAAATTTTCACTTATCTTGACCAGAACTCTGTAATGATTAATTTATTTATATTGGAGCAAGAACTGTCTTTCTTCATCTAAAGAAAAGTTAATGGGCTACTTGACACTTTGACACTTTTGTCTTGAATTCCTCCCATACTAGGGCACAATTGGTTTCTATTTGCATAACAGTGCTATCTATCAATTTACTGGCAGTTAAGTGACCACTTTTCTGCTATAGTCATTCACCTTTATGTAAAAAGATGTTAAGTGTGTTTGAAGAGGGCTTGTAATGGAAACTGAAGCTGAGCTAGGGTATTTCGGAAGGATCTGTGGCTTATGCACCTAAATCAAAATTCAATTTTCCTGTGATAATCATGAAGATCTGAAGGAAAGAAATAGTGGCATGTCTACCTGTAACAGATGGACAACAATTCTACTATGAGAGAGCCAGTTTGATGTGGTGAGTAAAGTGTCAGACCATGACTTGGGAGACTTGGGTTCAAATCCCCCCCTCAGCCATGGAAACTCACTTGGGAGTGGCAATGGCAAACCATGCCTTGAACATCTAGGATGTCTCAAAATTCTTATTAGGGTGTTCTAAGTTGATAGCAGCTTGATGGCACTAGACAACAATATGCCATATTGTCTTTAAAAATTCATCTCCAGGGTATGTAAAAACTGCTTTGGCTCTGGAGATGTTGGAGTTATGGGACATGGAGAAGCTCCACTAATATTGGCCCCTGTTGTTTTTGGTTTTGGGGGTTTTTTTAATTGCTTTCCTAAATTTGAAAACACAACACAAACAAAAACATGTCTCTCTGTAGGAAGAAACGTTTCCTAATTTCTCACCGTTCTCTGATTTCTTAGATATTGCACTTCCATAGTACATTTCTTTCCCCAGTTGGTACAGAATTAAAATAGATCTGATCTCCCATGGCATCAAAGGCAGTGTGGTGTAATGGATAGAACCGAGACTAGGACTCGGGAGACTTGAATTTAAATCCCTTCTTAGCCATAGAAATTCACTGTGAAGTAGTACAGATAAAATCATTCCTTCCCAGACAACTGATAAAGCTGCCACCACCACCACCTCTCACCTGATGATAGCCCAAAAAATCAGATTTTACCAGCCTGGATGGTATTTAAGAGGGATAGACAACAAACAGCACTGCTCTCCAGCTTCTTTCCGTCTTCTCCAGCCAGCCGCAAAAGAGTAACCAGAACAGCAGGACCACTGAGAACTGCTTTCATTTCCTTTTTCCTCCATCCCTTCTACCTGGGCAAGCAGAGAAAGAAAGGGGGGAAAAAAGAAAATGGACAGGAAGAGCTGAATGAGAAAATAAGAGGTGGTGACATGGACAGGCCACTCTTCATCAAGCTGGCTCATAAGGCTGTAGTCCAGCATTTTCACCTCCAGGGCGGTACTGTTTGCTTTTACCCATGCCTCACAGCCTGCCATGTTGGATTGTACAGCTGGAACTGTGGTGACTCATGAGAAAACACTGTGTGACCCCCTTGGGGGTACCCATGTTCTAGAATATCACCAAGGAATTCTAAAGCCACATTGCTTGCGTAGACTAGACCCCAACTGCCAATAAACAAGGGCAAAGAAATCAAGTGAGCACAATGCATATGATAACTAGCCCTGTGTTGCAGCCAGAGGTTTCAAGAGTTATTATTATGATCCTGGAGGATGGAGTGGGGGGGGGCAGTGTTTTGATGCCAAAATCCATTAGCCAATAGGGACATTGCAGGGAAATTTGGGGAGTTATAGCCCAAAAAGTAATGTTTCCAAGGCATAACTTAAGAGAAGTCCTGAAAGTTAGACCATATCTTTCTTGAGAAGGGCATGAGAATTTGTTGTAGGCTGAATGGTAAGGATGGGCGCCCTGGGGGTGTTGGCCTAATGTAACAGCCAAAGGCAAGAGAATATGGAATAGTTCTTACTGAAGGTTGCTGGCCACTGGTGAAAGTGGCTGTCAAATTTGAGTTCAGAGGAAGAGAACAGTTAATTCTGTAAATTGTACAAACACGGGCTCAGATCTCTAAGGCTGTGATAATAAGGGACTTGGGCTAAACCCTGAGCTCATTAGAATGAGTGAAATGTCTTTCCCATTATCTCCATTCGGCCTAATCTATAAGCACAGAGACCAAAAAAGCAGTACTGTGAAAGCAGAAAGACTTTAGGAAATTCAAACTCCCACAAGTAAGATTCAAAACACTGCAATAGACATATGTTCGGTTGTATGCATTCATTTATATTAATATCTAAGACTTAGGGATGGTTTCTTAAAAAGTAAACAGTTATGCTCTTTGTGTTTGAGCTGGTCATTTTGAGCTGATCTTTAAAGCAGTTGGGCAAGATTCATGCAACTCAGGTTACAGACTGCGGACAGCAATAAAGAACAGTGTCTGATCGGGCTGGAAAGGACCAATCTCCATTCAAGAAACCCTTTTGTGCCTACATGTATCACTCTAGCCCAGCTCAAAAAAAAAAAAAAAAAAAAAAGATTAGCTCCTGGACTAAAAGTATCTGGCTTCGGCTTGGAGGAGGGTCAGGCTGGTTCACAATCTCCTGGAAGTCACTTGATTGCCAGAAAAGAGCTTGCACCAGATTTTTCCAGAAGCAGTTCAAAATGTGAGCCCTTTCTCCATCTGAGGACACCTTCAGAGGACTTCAACAAAAACTGTCTGAATCATATTCTATCCAGTCAAGAGGCAGCATTAGCCAATTCCTCTGGAACTGATTGGCATTGCTCCCTCCATCCCCTCTACCACATCCCACTGGTACCCAGGACCAGGATAACAGGTTTCTGCCACTTACACACTGACTGATAAAAACAGTGGCAGCCAAGCCTAATCTCTATTCATCAGTGCAGACACACAAAATATTCACAGCTGTCTTAAGAGTGCAAACATGATTGTAAAATTTGCCCAGAAACTGGAATGCAAAGCAGACATTTACATTGACTTGGATATGAATTTTGAATATATGAGCAATTAGGAGAATAGTTTCATGAAGATTTTAAAACAAGCATAACTTTGGGAAGTTGAGTAAAAATAGGCAGCAGACTTGCAGTTCTAAGAATATCTATCCAAAATATAGTAATATGGTCCTAAAATAAGAATATTTCAATCTGACCAGAACTTTCAAAGTGTCAAATGGCTACCTAGATTAGCCTCTTTTGATTTCCCTTCTTCTCTGTCTCATCTGCCATCTGATCAATGTGAAGTTTTGTTTTTTTCACTTCTGGTGTCTTCTGACAGCAATGCGGGGGAAGAAGGTTAGATTCCAGGGCAGTAAACAGGATATAGCTAGATTCTAGGGGTTACCTCTAATTTGGATAGTTCACTTCCAGCTTCAGTCAAGGAACCTGAAAGGTCTACAGTGCTCTAATTATGACATGGCTTCCAATCTCACCTCAATTATGGCAATGGTAACACTCCATTTTCTCGAATATTTACGCAAGTTGTAAACTCTTAGTTCAACCAAAACACATCTTTTGTTCTCTTTCTCATCTGTGTGGGAGGTCATACTTGCATTTTTTTTCTTCCTAGCTTTAAAATCAAAGGTTAGAATATGATGTTTGGGATGGTGATAGAGAGGTCTAAATGAAGAAATTGAGGTCTTTGACCTCAATCTCTTTTTCAGGGGGGTGAGGGGGATTGCTCTGTGTTTGAAAGTTGAATCACAGTAACCTATGCCTGACAATTTAACCTATTAGATTTTGCTTGGAAATGTAATTTGTTAGGTTTTGAGCATTTGAAAGTCTCCGATAATCCTCAGATAGACAAACAGACAGACAGAAATCACACACAAGCTGTTTATTGAAAGTTTCAAAATGCTCATGTTGTTCACAGTGTACCATACACTTCTCCTCCATTGACAGTTGAGTCTTTGATCCAGAGAAAGCTTCCATCCACAAAAAGGAGAGGAAGACAACCATCTTGTGACTATCTACCTCAACTTGCATGCTGTACCAAACGTTCCCCCAATCCTCTAGACCAGCTTTAGGAGCTGCTGGAAAACAGAGCCTGACCTATTCCTCCCTCTGTATCTGCCCATTATGATACGTTGAGAAATCAAAAAAACATTTTTAGACTAAATTGTTCACAACTCATTGCAAGAGAAATTCAGTGGGCTGAACATGGTGAAATGTGGTAAACTGTCATAGGTTTGAAACAGAAAAGTGAAAGTGTTTTAAAAGTTAAGGAAATAAGTTAATAAAACATAAACCTAATATTTAATTCTCTTTAAATACTGTTTGTTCCCCTGGCAAGCCTCCTTCGCCAGCGCGGGATGCCATTAAACTCCTCCCTGGATAGCGTGAGACATGCTTACCTTGTGAGATCATCTTAGGAAGAGTGGGGAGGAGTGGGTTACTTAAGGGAGGCTCATCCGTCTCCTGGTCCTCTTCTCTTCTTGCCTGGAGGATGAAGGAACTCACAGTTTGTCCCAATTCAAACTGCGTCACTCAGCTGTTTCACTGGAAGGCTTGATTCAGCATACGGGGGTTGCATCAGGTTTGGTTTCTATGCCCAGTCTCCTGATACAGGAGTCGGAGTGCACAATTTGTCTGTCTTTATAGTTAATGTATTGGGTCTCTTCTGATACAAGGTTCAGGATACGAAGTAGCATGCGAGGGGGGTGGCTGCTGGGTGTATTGAATAGGTGTTTCCTTAAGGGGAATAAAATAGTATAAATTTAAATGTGATTATTAACAGAACTAAGAGAGTAATTGGCTTTAGCCAGCGATATCGAGCGGCTACTAACCACCACCCCCGACCAGCAGGGGTGTGTGTTTTTGTTTCAATATATATACATAGAAATAATTTAAAAATAAGAGGAAAGAAGTGATCAATAATAAATAATTTCTTATACATATTAATTGACTTAAGCCATTTATTTTAATTAATCAAGTTGAATTGTGCTTCACAATTGATAACAACAACAACAACAACAACAACAACAACAACAACAACAACAACAACAACAACAACAACAACAACAACAACAACAACACCACAATAGAAATCAGAATAAGGGATTAAGAAGGTTTTCCCTATTTCATTCTAGGCACAAGTTGTTTTGTGTTAGGGTTCTCTGGTGATATTTGATTATCTCCACCTTGGCATTCTAACAGCTGATTAGATAGTTCAGGGAATTTTGTACCTACTAGGGAGCCAAAGGTCAGAAATCAATACCTCCCCAGGCCTACAGGTGGAGAGTCCGCCAGTGTGAGTACAGATTCAGGTTTAAACACTTGTCTCTGTTTTTGAGCGGCAGATTTGGCATTGAATGGCTGCAATGGCCCCAAGGAAAGGCCAGGGTAACAAAAAGGGTAAACAGCCAGCTAAAAAGTGTGTTGTCCCTCTACTTTCACCTCCTCAATTATCCTCAGACGAGGAGGCCTGGCCAATATAGCAACAGCTTCAAGAAAAGAAAAATCAGCCTTAGAGGCTGAAAAAGCTACAGAAAGGAAAGCACAACATAATGATCCTTAGCCATGCTGTTCTAGTAGGGATTCTAAGAGTCATAAGAGGGCTAAGCTCAAAGCTATGGCTGAAAATTTAATGTCATATTTTACTGCCTTAGAGGATGAACGTCAGGCCACTCACCCACCCAGAAGGAAGATGTGTGCTCCATTGACAACTCCTTAGTGTCTCGACAAGGAAGAAGAGCATACCGTGCACGTGATAGAGGTCAAAAGGTCCACTGCTAGAAGGTGAGGTTGTCAGGTTGGCAATGATGAGTCAACATCCAATGACCAGTTTGGCAGAGAGGAGCAGGAAGCACCACCATCTATTTTAGCATGTGAGTTGAAAGATACCTGACACTACCAATGCAGTTCCAGTTCAGCCTTTGCAGGGCAGTATCAGATTAGCTGGCCATTTCATACATCACCCGACAAGCAAGGTTTTAGTGCATCGGTGGGTCCCTGGCCCAGCCCCAATATGGCAGTGGGCAATTGGGTTGCTCCTTATTCTCAAGCCACTTTTCTGACAATTTTGGAATCACCGCTGGGTGTTGGGATGTGGCCCTTTCTGTTGGTCCCTGACACAGGTTATAATTCAGTCCCTTTGAAGGCTTTGCCTTTTGGGGATCATGCTTTGCCGTTAGGGGACCACCTTACTCTGGCAACTAAAGAAAAGATTTGAAAGGATAACTAAGTTGAGTCATTTGGCCTACTTAATAGAAAAGTCAATAAAAAGGATTTGGATAAAGAGGAGGATCAGAAGAAGGAAAATGCAGGAGGCACAAGCCTGAGAGGACCTGGGCAAACTGGTTGCCAGGTTTTCTTATCTATGCTGGTTTAGTTGTAAAAGCACAGCCATGGAGGGTGCTGTCATTATTCCCATACTTCGGCTTAATCTATAGAGCATACATAGATTTCACGGGGCAGGCATGACTTTTTGTACAATGAATTATTCCATATGTGGAGTGCGATTCATCCGAATCTACACTGGGATGAGCCATTGCCTGGCCTCTGGCTACAGTTCATGATGCTTGCCAGACTGAACCTCAGTGATAGGTTTGATAGTGGGCACCTTAATTGAAAACTGGTTCAGGCCCAGAATTCCCATGGTATTACGGGGCACGTGGTTCAACCCCATTTGCTTTGTTGGGACTACAATGCCAAAGACACGTGTACACACAAACCATGCCGTTTCAGGAATGAATGTTTGGTTTGCAGGGGACAACATCCCAGCAGATCATGCTTTAAAGCCAGAGCACAGAGAAATAATAACAAGGACATTGGAGGGAACAAAAAGGCTGGGAGTGGAGGTGGTCCAGCTACCAAAGGGACCCAGCCCAATTAAGGTGTCAGTTTTGGGACTATCCAAGGGGGTTAGACACCTCGTATTTGCTTGATGGCTTTAAATAAGGTTTCAGAATACCGGCGATAGGTGAGCAAAAGGCCTTTTTTGCTAGAAATTTAAAATCAGTGCAAGGGATAGCAGGAAGGAAGTTGTGGAAGGTAGGGTATTGGGACCCTACAAGCAGGTAGAGTATTGGGACCTCCCCCCTGTGGAGAACCTATGGGTATCTCTATTGGGTGTGATGCCCAAGAAAAATAGCAGTGAATATAGGCTCATTCACCATCTGTCCTACCCTGAGGGTGAGTCGGTGAATGATGCCATCCCACAGGAACTTTGCTCAGTGCGTTACACCTCTTTTGATGAGGCAGTACACAGGGTCCATAGATGCAGAATAGGGGCAGTGCTTGTGAAATGCGGCATTAAGTCTGCATTTTGCATTCTCCCTGTCCATCCTCAGGACTTTGACCTTCTAGGCTTCTATTTTCAGTGCTCTTACTATATCGACAGGGCCTTGCCAATGGGATGTTCTGTATTGTGCGCTGCATTCAAGTAGTTCAGTTCATTTTTGGAATGGATGGTTAGGTGTAAAGCCCGTTCCAGAAACATTGCCCATTATCTAGATGATTATATTTTTTGAGATGGGCGTGACACTGGGTAGTGCAAGTTTCTCTTGGAAACATTCCAAGCAATGGCGTGTGAGTTAGGGCTGCTGTTAGCAGAAAAGAAAACCTACCTAAAGGATTGTATTGGTAGGCTTATTGGAAGTAGGAAAGTATCACTGAAAGAGCTACAGGAGATAGTTGACCATTTAAATTTCGCATTCAAGGTGGTTGCCCCAGGTAGGGCATTCCTCCATAGATTATGTGATGCAATGAAAGGCTTGCATTGCCCTTTTTACAGAATGTGGGTGACAAGGGTATGAGACAGGATTTGCAAGTCTGGAGTCAGTTTTTGGTGGATTTCCTTTCGGAGGATTGAGTTGAACTTTAAGGCCAAATTTCAGGTTCAGATCAATGCAGCAGGTTCCTTAGGCTTTGGAACTTATTTCGGGGTCGATGGTGTGTAGAGACATGGCCAGAGGAATGGCACCAGCTAGGTATCACTAGGGAGCTTACATTTTTGGAATTTTTTTCCAATAGTAATTGCTCTGTGGCTGTGGGCACCTGAGTGGACAAATTCTGCTGTCCACTTTTGATGAGACAATCAATTGGTTGTCTTCATAGTAAATAACCTCACGTCATGCTCCGAATAAGTTATGGCACTCATACGTGCTTTTACTCTGAAGGCTTTGAGGAATAATATTCTGATGCAGAAAGGTGTTAACCGCGAGGTTTATGCAACGGCCTTGGATCGGTGATTAGTCACCAAGAGAACCATGTGAATAGGCATGAGCTGTTTAGGCACAATGGCATGCACCTATCAAACATGGGCTTGGAGATTTTCTTAAAGGACATTAAGGGGGGCCTGCTGTTGGAGCTCAAGAGGCTTGATGGCGGGCATGCTGTGGCAGGTAGTGTGGATAGAACAGGTTTTTGTGAGTCCCATAGCAATTATAGGTAACGCATGGTGCATCTGATCTCCCAGCGCTGTAGATAATGTGATTACAGTGTTTGTGGGGGAAGATGTGCTGGGGACTCTCCTGGAACAACAGTCAAAAATGAGAAGGGGGCTTGAGGTCCAGGGGTGGTCAAATTTGGGCTGGCTGGGTTCTCACTCTCTTCATGACCATGGGAACTTGGGGCTCGGGACTAACGCATAGTTTGTTAGGGGTCCATTGAGACCCCTCTGCAGAACATGATTCCTCACTATCGAAGGAATTAATGTTTATTTAAATAAAGTATGGCCCATGTTTATTCCACCTATTTGTCTTGTGTCTATTTTCTGGGGTAGGGGGTAATGAATTTTAGTATTAGAGAAACAACATACACGCAATGAAAGTAGCTAAATGTAGAATGACATTTATTATGACTAGAAAATATTTATTAATGGATCGACTCCTGTTTGTGTACGTTCTGCAGTGTAAAGAAGATGGGACATGTTTTTCTACACTAGCTGCTGGGGTATTACTTTGTTTTGAAAATTAAATAGTTTCTCCTTCTGTCCCACGGCCCCTTTCATTGCCAGAAACCTGTGTAGACTTTGGGATGGGAGGGGGAAGGCTAGATTTACCAAAAATAACAAACATTATAGACCAGTAGCTTTAACATCTGTTGTTATGAAATGTTTTGAGAGATTGGTGCTGGGTTACATTAAGGCTAGTCTTCCACCTTCTTTGGACCCATGGCAATTTGCATACAGGAAAAATAGATCTACTGATGATGCTGTGTCCATTGTACTCCATACTGTATTGAGCCACTTAGAACATCAGGGAACTTATGCGAGGCTGTTGTTTGTGGATTATAGCTCTGCTTTTAATACCATTCTACCAAATAGGTTGTTTTTTAAAATGATCAACCTGGGATTACCTCAGGAGATCTGCATGTGGATAAAGGATTTTCTGACAGATAGGCCATAGTCAGTAAGGATGGGATCTCACCATTCTTCTACCCTGGTACAGGAGCTCCCCAGGGCTGTGTGCTAAGTCCCTTCCTCTATTCCCTGTACACACATGATTGCACCCCACTGTATAACACCAATGCAATTATTAAATTTGCGGATGATACGACAGTGGTGGGGCTCATAAACAAGAACAATGAGTCTGCTTATAGAAAGGAAGTACAAAGGTTGATACTTTGGTATCATCTCACATTTAACATCAAAAAAACTAAAGAACTCATAATTGATTTTAGGAGGAAGAGAAATGTACATTTACCACTGTACATAAATGGTGAGGAAGTGGAGAGAGTTGGTAGTTTTAAATTTCTGGGTGCTTACATCTCAGAGGACCTCTCATGGACTATAAATGCCAACATGCTAATGAAGAAGGCACAGAAGAGGCTGTATTTCCTGAGAATGCTTGGCAAGTTAAATTTATCTCAGCTTTTACTTCTGTCATACTATTGTAGCACCATTGAGAGTGTCCTAACCTATGGCATTCTGGCATGGTTTGGGAGTAGCTCTGTAGCGGACAAAAAAGCTCTACAGAGAACCATTAAAATTGCCCAGAATATCATCGGGCTCCAGCTACCAACCCTGGATGACATCTTCACATCCCGCTGTCTAAGGAAATCACATAGCATCCTGAGAGACTCTTCCCATCCTGCTTATAACTTTTTTGAACTGTTACCATCTGGCAGAAGATATAGAACAATTAAGACTCGGACCACACGTTTTCTCAATAGTTTTTATCCCAGAGCTATAATTGCACTTAATAATGAGCTTAAAGACCACCAGTAGTGAATAATTAGTTGGACTGTGTTACTTGGCCTGCGGTGTAGATGTTTGTATTTTTAGTGGGGGACTTTTAGTGGGTGGGGAGTGTTTGGGGAATTTTATGTGTGTGCATGTGTCTGGTCTCTGGGTGTCTGTGAATTTCGTTGTATGTGTATATACTTACAATGACAATAAATTATTATTATTATTAAACACCTGGATGATAATTTGAATAATTTGGTAATTAAAGACTTCCCTTCTTGTCTGACTATCCCAAGATTTGCCATGAGAACTGGGATTACTTGGGACGTGTGGGGGGCTCAAGATAGGGGGAATATTTATTTTCCAAAAATAAAAAATCCCCTGGCTAGTGACATCACCATTCTTAAGCCACAGAATTTCCACAAACAAGATGTCAGCCATTATGTGTTACATTATGTTTAAATTATTGTTCTAAAATTGAAAATGTAAATATGCCATCTCAGCAATAAAAGAGCAATGTTTTACAAGGGGAAAAGTTTAACTTGGTTCTAATTCAACCACCAACTCTCACTGTCAATGCCCTTTGAAACAGTGATAAGCAAAAGTTACCCCAGCTTGGTGCATACCTGAATAAAGGACATACAGATTGGGGCTGACCTACCCTGTGGCCTTTTGTTAATAATCTAATGCAGTTCTATATTGCATTTCGCCTTCTGTGTTTGGACTTCATGGCTGTGAATGGGGAAACATGAATGTCAAGGCCAGATCATAGACTGAATGATACAACTAGAACAGAAGAACGCCAGCAGCAATCTGCAGAGCTGGGCCTTTTTAAAAAATTTACATATTTCCTGTGTTTTGTTTTGTTGTGTTTTGTTTTGTTTTGTTTTTCTCAGCTGCAAGTAGAAAGTCTCCATCAGCTTGATGTGCACAGTAATCTTTGTTTCCTTCCTGATCTTTTATACTTTCCATCCTTTCTCTTTGCCCCAGCCCTTCCTTGGATCTGAAACTAGTTGTGCTGCAGCCACAGCACTTTGATGATTTAATAAATGGCATTGGAGCAAGAAAGGCAAGGAAAATCCATGTCTAAGGTAGAGTGTGAATTCCTTCACCTTCTTGAGTTTTCCTTTCTTGTTCTCCGCTACTAATCATGATGCATGAGGGATTTGGAGGTCTGCCACTTCCCCCTGCTAGTGCCTCTGGGCACTTTCTCCACCCCATGGTCACCTAAGCAACACCCAAATACTCCTTTCATTTTTGCATATCTGCCTGAAGATAATGACTATTTCCCTTAAAGGAAACCTGTTATAGCTTGTGTTTCTTCCTGCACTCATCTGTCAATATATATTTCTTATATGGTTTTTTGCCCCATCGTAGGATTGTGAAGATATAAAGCAACGGTTTTACCATTGCCTTCTTTTATATTGTGCTAACAACAATCAGCCTGAGGATTATGTTGTATATGAAAGATCTTCTTCCTGAACAACATGGATGTATCTTAGTCTGTTGCTTCAGTCCTGATCATTCTGGGTGACCTTGCTAGGAATCTAGATACTGGTGGTATTACTGTCAGTTTCCCTGAGACACCCAAGCCACCTCACCATATTAAGATATGTACCCATGAGGGCACAGCAGCAACAAAGCTAATGAAAGAATTCCAGGAAAAGTGGCAAGCAATGCAAAAACTACTAAACCTAAGATGGACTGATTCAATAGAAGAAGCAATTCTCATGTTTTACCTGATGGATGACCCTTCCTCAAAAGAAGTCTTGTCTCAGTGGGAAGGTTCTTGCCAAGAGCTAGAGGGTCCAGCTAGGCAATCCCAGCCCAGGGACACCTTCATGCAGAACTTTGCCTGCTCAGAGAACGTTATCTCCATCCACACAGGGATGAAACCTGAGAGGAAGAATTCTCCCATCCCGCAGCAGTGCAAAATTGAAAGCCCACCTGAGATTCCAGTCTCTATAGCAAAATCATTCCAGCTGTTGTGAGTAGCTGCTTGACAGTAGCAGGTGTAAGGAAGAACACACACTGCTGAGAAGTAAAATCAGAATCCTGATTTTTGTAGTGCTCAAAGTTAATGTCTCTTTCTGGTATGCCTTGCTCCTTTGTTTTCAGTGCTCCTGGCTCCCTGTCTGACAGACCTCCAGACAACCCAACCCATTACAATGTGACTGCACCTCTGCCTGTTCCTGAATGCACTGTAAACCTGGTCAGGCCTTGATTTATGAATATTCACTGAATGACATCTTGACAATTCGTCTTGCTCTTCTGATTTCTGTTAATGGCTTCTCAGTGTCCCAAGTGAACTCAGCTTTGGGAATTCCTCTTGTACCCAGACCAAGACTGCCTCTCTAGATGCTTTAACTTCTGTTTTGCTAAAGGAAAACAGAATAATCATGGCCTTTAGTTTTCAAGAGCTTAGTGGAGCTGTTAATGGCAGTACTTTCTAGTGGTTATTAATTCATGAGCTTTCCATAAATCAGAAGTGACAGCACATAATAACAACAAGAAGAAATTTTTACCAATTCTTCCTCCAGATATCTTTGCTTCTAACAACAAATCTGAGTGGCACTTTATGTTCAGAGACAGAGACCAGAGACCAGGCCTCCACTAATCTTTGTGGCTGAACACATACTTAAACCTGGCCTGAGCCCAGGGTTCTAAACAGTGTACCAAACTAGCTTACATTTACCCTTCATTATTATTATTATTATTATTTGCTGTTCCTCACTGAAAATATGACCACATGCTCTTTAATCTAATAATGGCATTTAGAAATAATTCATGTTGTTGTTTAAAGATTTTGTTAATGTCAAATATAATTAAATGTCATCCAGAAGCAAATATGTGTGTGTTCTATGCTCTGGCATGTCACAGTGTATTTTGTAGTATAAGTCAACATTTTTGAAAGTTATCCATAAGCCTGGAAAAAGACCAAGTCAGTTGTGAGGATTTTTTTTTTTAAAAAAAAAAAAACTTTGTTAGCCTAATGGAAAAAGAATTCTGTGGCATAACCTAGGCAGAGTTAAAGACCTAGAATTACTGATCCCAATGGGGGAAGATTTAAACATTTGCTCAACTTTCTTGTTGAAAGCATTTGGGCTCAATGGGCTTAGCTTTGACTTGATTATTCTCCTGCTTCAAATAACAGACTGCTTCTGGTGAAATCATTAGGAACATATCCATATATAGTAGTTACATTTTTTTCTATTGCTATTCACTATAAACATAGTGTTATTATCAAAGCCATTTTCAATTGACAGTCTCCCGACAGTCTCCCTGGATGCTTCAGTAATGGATGTTCAAGCAATCTCTAGAAAACGTTTGGCTTTTGATCCAGTAAGGAAAGGAAGTGAATTTGATCCATGAAGCTCATATTAAATTATAACTTTCAGTCTTCGAGGTGATACAACATCTTTGGCTTTTTAATTTTATTTTTCTTTTGTTTTTGCCTGATATGCTTATAGAAATTGACATGACTACAATCATGGAGCTGAGCCTGTGCTCAGCCCATGTTCAGCCCTGCAGAAAGTCTCACTTTTAGTACTCACAACTCTGGGCAGGACTGGGGAAGATTCCTTTTGGGAAAACCTGGCGAGATGCTGTGAGTTAGTGTACAGTATTCCAAGATACAGTATCTTAGAATCCAACAGAGTCTTAATGAATATGGATTTACCCAAATGTCTGCTTCTTTCAGTTCTCTTTGTATACTGCACTGGAGATTCCATGGCAGCCTCATGTCACAGGCCACTCCATTCACTGTTGGGAAAAAGGCGGCATAGAAATGCAGTGAATTAATCTTTTCCTTCCTCTGACAAGAAGCATCTTTCAGTTCACATACAGAGTATTTGTACAGTGTCAGGAGAGCATCCCAAGGACCAAAAGAAGTCCCAGAGTCAGAGAGGATACCTGATTCTTCCCTCCCAACTCTACCCAGGAAGTTTTGTGACATCTTCACCTGCCAGAGCAGAAGTCTGCTTTTTGGAGGCAAGAAGAGATATGTCCAATATGTCAATGGGTGTGGCTCCACAGCCTTTTTGACCTCCAACCACAGCTCTGGCATGGAGAGAACTACAGATGAGCTCTAAAGCCATTCTCATTTAACTCTTGTGCTACCTTGTGCCATTTTATTTTTTGGTAAAGTTACTATATTGTGGTAAAGTTTTCTTGAAAGGTCCTGAGGAGAGAGGGGGAACCACACTGTAGCTCCATGAGTTTTTTCCACAGCAGAACTTGAAAATGGCAGAGGATCCTGTGCTGCTGCTTCATGAGGTCTCCCTCTCTTTATGTTTATGTCCATAATGCCTGTTGCCCCCCTACCCCAGAATAAATATGTGAGACCAAGATTATGGATTAAACATGGGCCACACTTTGCCAATCCTTTGGCAAAGGGGGGCCCTGTTGTAGTGTGGAATCAGGTTTAAGCACGGAGGTCCCCCCAGAACCCCTAACAAACCAATGGGTGAGTCCCTGGCCCCAAGTTCTCACCACCCTAAAGATAGCACTAACCCGGGTGGCCTAAATTTGACCACCTCAGACCTCAAGCTACCCTCTCCTGGTTGACTGTTGGTCCAGGTGTGGCCCCAGCGCATCTTTCCCCCCAAGCACTGTAATTGCATGATACGCAATGCTGGGAGTTCAGATGAGCTATACTTTACCTGACATAGCTATGGGACTCACCGAAAAACCTTTTTATCCGCACTACCTGCCAATGCATAGGGACTAGCCATGCTAAGTCCCATGCCTGCCATCAATCTTATCAAGCTCCAAAAGCAGGCCCCCTTGATGTCTTCAAGGAAGACATCCAAACCAATATCAGACAGATGTACTCCATCTGACTGAAAAAATTCAGGCCTATCCAAGCGGATCCTTCGGTGACCAATCACTGATCCAAGGCTGCTGAGGACAGCTCTGCAGACCTCCCTATTAACACTCCTGCATGCAGTGTTAATGGGTGAAAAATTCTGTGCATCCCTCCAAATCAATCGAGGGATGATGGTCGACCAAACAATGCTCAATGCAGAGTACATGGCCCTCAACTACTTGATATCTCATAGCACATCAAGAATTAAGGCCTTTCCACCATGCCTAGCCAGATAGTTACCGCCCAGGTGTATGACCAACATGTCTGGGGGGTGTTGATCGAAAGCAGCCACTCAATACATCTGGCTCCACAGCATTCTGTGTAAGCCCTTCCATTCAATATGGGCTCTAGTTCCAAGGCCCTGACTACTCCCCCATGGGGATGTAGCAATGTGGCGTGCCACCAAAACAACATAACTATGGCCAACAATCATTATGTGCCCTCTTTCCACCAGCGCCATGGGAGCAGCAATGAGAGAAACAAGACCAGGCCCCTACTTAGACATTACAGAATGTCCTGATGTAGCTATGATAATTGGAAGAAGACCACTGACCTATCCACTTAATGTCATCTGTGTAGTATCCCAATTGCTGCTGCAGTAGATGCAGCGCCGATTCTAAAACAGTGTGTGCTGAATTTCAATCCCTGCATGCATACCTTATTGAGTGCCAGGTCTGTCAGCCTCCAAAACTGTTACTTCCTCAATGGGGAACTATCCTTAGGGATAAAGAAATATTTCTGCCCGGCTCCCCAATCCTCAAATATGATGTTATGGCTTTCACTAGGCAAAGATCTTCCACATGGCAATGCCCTAAAGTAAGGTAAGCTCCCTTACCATGCTGATTCAACTTGGATCGGCAGATATGAATCTGAATTGACCCTGTAACTAAACAAACATTCTGCCACTGCAATGCTAATTTGGATGTGTCTCCCTTCCCAGTGGCCACCACATCACTGATCCTAAGAGTTCCAAAAATGTCAGCAAAGATGCCGCCTTAAATAGGACGGTTTCATAATCAGCCCTACAAAGCACCTCCCATTGCTTACAAATATTTTCCAATAACTCCAGCGATATAGGTGCCCTCGTATCTCTAACCCTACTTCTTTCCTTAGACCAACCTTCAATCATCTTTTTAATGTGGTAGTCTGAAGAATGATCCTGATAACCATGGACCCTAGAGTAAAAGGCTAGCATCTGCCCTGTAAAGATCCCGGCGCCAACCCCTTCTTGTTCAAAAACACAGTGAATTGCTGAAGATGCTCAACTGGGGCTGGCCACATTGTTTCCAATTCAACTAGCATTCTAAACTCTGGAATTCTATACTCATGGCCAGGTACCCTTTCCATGTCCTCGGTTGTGGGAAACTTCTGCCTAAAGGCTGTAGCTGCATTCTCTCCCAGTGATGTGCATACACTCCTGGCAGGAAGCAACAGCTGCCAGCAGGTGGGGTAACCCCTTATCCGCCCTCTCACTTAGAGGTAGAGCATAAGATCAAAGGGTTATTTTAACCAATCCTAGTTACGATTGGGTAACTAGTATCCATCTCTCTCATAACATACTATGTAATCATGCTAAGTAAATAAAAGAGCTCTTGGGGCATTGTCAGTAGGCTTTGCTGGCTCTGACATCTACTGTCGACTCCTTTGTTCTCTCTCTAAGGCAATTAGCCTTCCTTTGTTCCATGATCACCCACAATTGGTGCCTGAACAGGGACATCTCCTGAGGCAATCAAAGCAGCTCACCTTGCCCAGCATGGGCTCCAGACACATCCTCGTATCCTCTTTTGGGTCCTGGTGAGATGGGAAACACCTTCACAGTGCTTCAAAATCAACATAAGAAAGACCTGATTTACTTGCTCCATAAAGAAGGCCACCATGGTGTATCTGCCTCAGTAGAGGATTTAAAAACACAAATAGGTACTTATTGTCCTTGGTATCTGGAAGAGGGCAGCTTTAAGCTTTCAGATTGGGATAAAATTGGGAATAAACTGCACAAAGACCCTGTTACTCCAGTTAAAGATACAACTTCGAGCTTAGTCTGGCCATGACTCTTGGCCTCCCTAGCCAAGTGACATGGCTGCACCTGGCTGGATTGTGGGGCCTGACTCACTGCTCTTTTAGCTTTGAAGGCAGATATTTTCTCCTGTAATTGCTGCCAAATGGGCCAGGATTCCTCATCCGATGAGGATTGAGGTAGTGATACCACCTTTTGGGCTGGCTGCTTTCCCTTCCTAGTACCTTGCCCCTTCCTTGAAGCCATTGCCACTTTTAAAGCTCAGTGCCAATTCAGAACTACACAAGCCTCAATGCCACAGTCGTCCTGCAATTGCCACGTTTACCTGCACTTTAACTCAGAATGTTGCTACAGTAAGCAAATGCCTTATGCAGTGATCTGTGAACAACCACCTAAGTAATAATTCACTGTCAATATTTGAGAACTCTAGCCAGCCAATGCAACTAAAAGACTGAAATATCAATTTATAGCACCCCTAACTATTAATTCCTAAATTATTTATTACCTAACTATGCAAAAAACCTGAAGAAAATAAGTATCACTGCATTTATTGTAACAATTAATTGATTCAGAATCCTATTAAATTTTTATTAATGATCAAAATCAAGTAATTAGTTCATTTAAAGTACAATTTAATTACTGTCAATTAAATTTAATGTACTGATAAAGGTTTATTGACAATCAACAATCCAAACACCTAGCTAGTCAATATTATTTAATTGTCCTCTACTCAACAGTAGTTAATCCAAGTCAGTACACTAACCTACTAATGGTTCACAATCTTGAGCAAAAAATACTAATTTATTTAACCAGCACTTGGTAAAGTAATTATTTCCTATTTATTATTGTTATTATTAGTATTTCTATTTTTATTATTTTATATAATATATGTGTATACTTAATATTATTATTCTAAGCTAACCAATGACTAAATGCAGCCAAGAGGAAACCTACAACTCCCACTGAAAAAGATGGCCGCCCTCCAAAACGCACTTGGCCCAAGTGCCACGCACGTGGCCCAATTCAATTTCGGGTGCCCCCACCTCCTTTAATTTCAATGAACTAAGGCAATGGGGTTGGGTTGGGTTTAGGGGGGCAATGCACTGAATTTAAGGAGGGGGTGATGCACTGAATTATCTGGTGGCCTATAAGCCCCACCATGCCCCTATGGTAAGGCACCTAGCTGCAAACTGTTTCTTCCTTTTATTTTTATTTTAGGATGATGATGATGGTGGTGATGATGATGATTGTTGTTGTTGTTGTTGTTGTTGTTGTTGGTGGTGGTGGTGGTGGTGGTGGTAGTAGTGGTAGTAGTAGTAGTAGTATTCTATTTAAACAATACTAAATAACTGTATAATGCTGGGTAAATCAACCCTAAAGAGTCACACCAGTCACGCATGGCCTGAGAGAACCATGCAGATTCACCCACCCACCCCTTAACTCACTATTAATTATCAACCAATTTAATTATAACAAAACAATACTAATCAAAATCAACAATCAAGTAAACAAAGGAGAATGTTAAATAAACTGAAAAGCAAACCAAGGGAGGTAGCAGATGCTATCCCCCCAGATTCCAAACCCCGAGTGGAGCCAACCTCATGCCAACTACGCAGCTGAAAGATAAAGCACTAGCTGAACTCCTGCTTCAACTGATGCCAGTGAAGGAAGAGGAAGAGGAGAGAGGGGAACAGCCATTAAATAACCTGCCATTCCCCCCCTCCCAGGAAATGCTGTCGTGAGACTTGAGAAGTCTCACAATTTCTGGGGATGGAGGCAAAGATGAGCCGTGCCGCCGAAGCATAGCCTGAACACAGCTCCAACAATCTCAAAGTTCTTTTAAGTAGCAAAGAAGCAAGACAGATAATGAGGCTGAAGTACCAAAATAAGTCATCATTTTGGCATTGATCTTGTTTTTCTTCCTTTGTACAGGGTAAGACAAGTATCTAAACCTAGTAGCCATCTAGACAAGATACTCTATTTGGGCATTAAGACCTCCCTAGCCTTAATATGGACAAAATCCTTGTAAATAAATATCCGACAAAGAGATACAACTGGAATAATTTAAAAGTCCACCTAAGGAGATGCTGAAACATGAGAAAACTAGGGGAAAGTAGCTTATTTCATCTGGCCTGCTCAGGTTTAGTTAGTGGCAGAAGAAACTGAGCTCCTCATAGTCTCTGATTATTCAGTAGGTGGTTCTTATTTTGCTAAATCTTAAGTGAAAAGAGGACAGGCAGGTGGGGGGGACTACACTTCAAAAAGAATCTCCTTAAATTCTTTTATTAATATACAGTAGTGCCTCGCTTAACGGCAATAATCCATTCCAGGAAAATCACCGTTAAGCGAAAACATCGTAAAGCGAAAATAAAAAGCCCACTGAAACACATTGAAAACCTTTCAGTGCATTCCAATGGACTTAAAATTCATCGTGCAGCAAAGATCCTCCATACGGCAACCATTTTCGCTGCCTGTATAGCAAGGAATCCGTCCCTAAACACAGCGGGGAGCCATTTTATTTACCTGGTGGCCATTTTGAAACCGCTGATCAACTGTTGAAAAATCATCGTTTTGTGAGGAATCGGTTCCCAAAGCAGGGAACCGATCATCACAAAGCGAATTTCCCCCATTTACACCATCGTTTTGTGATTGCAATTGAGATCACAAAAAGATCATTGTAAAGCGGATTCGTCGTAATGCGGGGCAATCGTAAAGTGAGGCACCACTGTATACAGTTTTATTTCCAATCTTGATCATTCTACAAGACTCAGTTGGAACAAAAATGGAAGGGCAATGCATTACTTTAGACAAATATGCATGTATATATCCTATATGCCCCTTTCCCTGAGAAAGAAGGGGAAAATACTTAAAAGCATGGAAGATCAGTCAGAGACTACTTGAAAAATATCTTTTTGGATAAAAGGATTTGCCTGAAAGGATCCTATTGCAAGTGATGTGAAAGAAGAGTTTGCTAAAAAATGTGACCAGGAAAGGTCTAGTGCTCTTCAGGGTAGACCATGCTAGCCTAGATAAACTATACAGCCTGACTGGGGATTCAACAGCTTTCCATGTTCCTGTATTTCAGTAATGAAGAAAAAATATATAAAACAAATAACTTAATGCAGGCATTCTAAAATATTGTCTCTTTGAGTGATATGAACACATACATGATGCTTTACCATCTGTAATGTATGCTTTGCAACATCCACAATCGTATGTCAATCATTTGAAGTTTCTGATTAAATTCTCGGCATTCTCTCTGTCTCTCATTCTCTCTCTCTCTTTCACCCGCCCCACTTGCTCCCATTCTAACTACTCACCATAAACTCAATGAAGGGCACAGTGTTCTTCTAAAACATATCTCGATAGAATGCATATTGAATTGGGGGGTGGATGGACTAAATTGAAGCAAGGAATTAATTTGTTCCTCTCTCAGTGTGTGTGGGAAAAATTAATAGACAAATACATTTTTGTATTAATAGAATTTATGCACTTATTCCTTTAGAATACTAAGATGAGGATAGATTCCCCAGAACACTGGAACACGGGGAGGAAATGCATATGACAGGAGCTCTAAGAACTGAAGGGGGCCTAATATAAAAATATTTGAGTGGAATCTAAAAACCCCAGGTGACATGTAATGCCTGCTTTGAGATCTCATGTTAACTTACCAACTTCCTCACCATTTTCAAAAAGCTTGGCACCATAAGGAAGATTTATATTAGGTTGAAGGTAGCTATAATCTGCCTTGAGATCAAATTTATTTAGAGTGCAATCCTCTCTGTGCATATCTACTTAGAAGATATTCCCTGTACAATGCAATAAGGGTTTTTCCCAAGTAAGTGTGTATTTGTGATGGCAGAATATATATATTCTTAAATGATATATATTATATTTTAAGAAAAAATATTTCTTGCTTTTCCAATAGCTTGTAATGCTCAATGTAGCTTCCCACAACTAAAAATAAAATAATTTTGAATGCCTTGGAGTACAGGCTGGATTAATTAATGGACTTTGTACTCTGTGAAATAGAATTTGTCACCATACTAAGCTATTTTGTATTCAGATAAAAAGTGCAGGAGAATCTATCACCTGCCAGATCCCTAGACTATAGAAAACATGATATAAGCAAAATGTAAGTACAGAGATAGCAACATATGTTAAAGTATAGCATGGCTTTCCCACTTCACAGATTGCTGCCTTGTCATGGTGAATATCTACAATTGTGGGCAAGAATCCCGTAGAAGAAATGGAGTGGCCCTCATAGTCAACAAAAGAGTGGAAAAAGCTGTACTTGGATACAATCTCAAAAATGATAGAATTGTTTCAATACAAATCCTTGGCAGATCTTTCAACATCACAGTAATCCAAGTTTATGCACCAACCACCGATGCCGAAGAGGCGGAAATTGGCTGATTCTATGAAGACTTACAACACCTTCTAGAACTGACACCAAAGAAAGATGTTCTTGTCATTATAGGGGATTAGAATGCTAAAGTAGGGAGTCAAGAGATAAGAGGGAACAACAGGTAAGTTGGCCTTGGAGTTCAAAAGGAAGCAGGATAAAGGCTAATAGAGTTTTGTCAAGAGAACAAGCTGGCCATCGCAAACACTCTTTTCCAACAACACAAGAGGAGACTCTACACATGGACATCACCAGATGGGCAATACCGACATCAGATTGATTATGTTCTCTGCAGCCAAAGATGGAGAAGCTCTATACAGTCAGCAAAAACAAGACCTGGAGCTGATTGTGGCTCTGATCATCAGCTTTTCATAGCAAAATTCAAGCTCAAACTGAAGAGAGTAGGAAAAACCACTGGGATACTCAGGTATAATCTAAACCAAATCCCTTATGAATACACAGTGGAAGTGAAGGACAGATTAAAAGAACAAGATTTGGTGGACAGAGTGGCTGAAGAACTACGGATAAAGGCTGATAACACTGTACAAAAGGCAGCAACAAAAACCATCCCAAAGAAAAGGAAATGCAAGAAAGCAAAGTGGCTGTTCAATGAGGCCCTTACAAATAGCAGAGAAGAGAAGGGAAATGAAATGGAAGGGAGATAGGCAAAGTTACAGAAAATGCCTTAGCAAGGAGAGACAAGAGGGCCTTCTTAAATGAAGAGTGCAAAGAAATAGAGGAAAATAATAGAAAGGAAAAACCAGAGATCTGTTCAAGAAAATTGGAGATATTAAAGGACCATTTTGTGCAAAGATGGACATGATAAAGGACAAGAATGGTAAGGACCTCACAGAAGCAGAAAACATCAAGAAAAGGTGGCAAGAATACACAGAGGAATTATACCAAAAAGATCTGGATGTCCCGGACAACCCAAATAGTGTGGTTGCTGACCTTGAGCCAGACATCCTGGACAGTGAAGTTAAGTGGGCCTTAGAAAGCCTGGCTAACAACAAGGCCAGTGGAGGTGATGGCATTCCAGCTGAACTATTTAAAATCTTAAAAGATGACGCTGTTAAGGTGCTACACTCAATATGCCAGCAAGTTTGGAAAACTCAGCAGTGGCCAGAGGATTGGAAAAGATCAGTCTACATCCCAATCCCAAAGAATGGCAGTGCAAAAGAATGCTCCAACTACCGTACAATTGCACTCATTTCACATGGTAGCAAGGTTATGCTCAAAATACTACAAGGTATGCTTCAGCAGTATGTGGACTGAGAACTCCCAGAAGTACAAGCTGGATTTCGAAGGGGCAGAGGAACTCAAGACCAAATTGCAAAAATGTGCTGGATAATGAGAAAGCCAGAGAGTTCCAGAAAAACATCTACTTCTGCTTCATTCACTATGCAAAAGCCTTTGACTGTATGGACCACAGCAAACTATGGCAAGTCCTTAAAGACATGGGAGTGCCTGACCACCTTATCTATCTCCTGAGAAATCTGTATGTGGGACAGGAAGCAACAGTTAGAACTTGATATGGAACAACTGGTTGGTTCAAAATTGGGAAAGGAGTATGACATGGCTGTATATTGTCTCCCTGCTTATTTAACTTATATGCAGAATACATCATGAGAATGACTGGACTGGATGAATCCCAAACCGGAATTAAGATTGTCATAAGAAATGTTAACAACCTCAGATATGCAGATGATACCACTCTGATGGCAGAAAGTGAGGAGGAATTAAAGAACCTCTTAATGAGGGTGTAAGAGGAGAGCACAAAAAATAGTCTGAAGTTCAACATAAAAAAACTAAGATCATGGCCACTGGTCCCATCACCTCCTGCCAAATAGAAGGGGAATATATGGAGGCAGTGACAGATTTTACTTTCTTGGGCTCCATGATCGCTGCAGATGGTGACAGGAGCCACAAAATTAAAAGACGCCTGCTTCTTGGGAGGAAAGTGATGACAAACCTAGACAGCATCTTAAAAAGCAGAGACATCATCTTGCTGACAAAGGTCCACATAGTCAAAGCTATGGTATTTCCAGTAGCAATGTATGGAAGTGAGAGCTTGACCATAAAGAAGGCTGACCGCCAAAGAATTGATGCTTTTGAATTGTGGTGCTGGAGGAGACTCTTTATAGTCCCCTGAACTGCAATGAGAACAAATCGTGAAGCTGAGGCTCCAATACTTTGACCATCTCATGAGAAGACTCCCTGGAAAAGACCCTGATGTTGGGAAAGTGTTAAGGCTGAAGATGGTTGATTCTCTCTTTCTAAAGTGGGGAGTCGAAGGAGAGAAGGGGACGACAGAGGACGAGACAGTTGGACAGTGTCATCGAAGGTACCAACATGAATTTGACCCAACTCCGGGAGGCAGTGGAAGACAGGAGGGCCTGGCGTGCTCTGGTCCATGGGGTCATGAAGAGTTGGACATGACTTAATGACTAAACAACAACAAAGCATGGCTTTCAAACTAACCTAACAGAAGTTCCATTCAGATTTTTCCTGGTGGCTAAAAGTCACCTTGTGGAGTGGCCAATAAGAATGTGTCAGGTTAGCTCCACTCCTAATAATAATGCATGTATGCATGTTCCAGCTGATACATGACTAGGATTTCCATTATCACGTTTGGAAGAACACATAAGCAATTTGGCATGTCCTTCTTTAGATCCCCTACAGAAAGAGAGAATCAACCCTCTTCAGACTGACACTCATGACACAGGAGAATGGCCACAACAGGGTTATCTTTGAAGGGCAGGGGCTAGTACTGCATAATCATTGATATTCAGATGATATAAAATGATATTCTATTTCATCCACAAAAAGTGCTACATGTTTATATTTTACACCTCTGGTTCCCAACTTTGTGTCCCCAGGTATTCTTGGCTGAAAACTCCCAGAAGCATTTACCACTTTCTGTGCTGGCCTGGATTTCTGGGAGTTGTAGTCCAAGAAGATCTGGGAACCCAAGTTTGGGGACCATTGTTTTACAGGTATATTAGGTTGTATCTTGTGATGTTATGTTTGGTTACTGCTGAAGGATCCAACTGAAGAAGAGCTGGAAATATGCCAGTGCCAGTTTTTGGACCAGATTGGGGGGAAGGAAAAGAATCTACCATTATGACCATCAGCACATTGTCAGATTTAGCCCATTAGCTCAGATAACAAAGGGTCCAGAATTGTGTGCATTTTTCCCTTCATAGCCCTGTTTTTCTTAGACTGGATTTTCACCTTGTCACAAAATCACAAGTTTCTTCCTCCATTCTATTCATCTCAGTAGGGTGGTATTTTTCTAGAACTGGTGACTGAGAGACTGCAGCTAGATCTTTCAAAATGTCGTGCCCACCTCGCACTTAACAAATAAGATTCAACAAATGCCATTTTTTTTTCATTCAAATTGTAATTAACTTATATAAAGCATCCTTAAATAGTCTTGGCAGTTAGAGGACACTTACTTAAAGGCCATCAAAATAAATTGAAATGCAACCACAATGCTCAAGAATTTTCTAAGAACAAATCTAATGGTTTGTCTAAATAGTGTTCACATACTACTACCACAGAATATTAGAAAAATATTTCCCCCTTTCCTCCTCTATTTTGACTTCAAATTTCTCTTAACAGGTGCTGCATTTAAGGGCCATACAGGAGTCAGTTTAGCATTCAAATAAAACACAATAGTTGAAATCCTGTTATTTATCACTGTAAATTGCAACTAGAGTAGGGCCATTGAATTTGTGAGGAGTTGATGAGTCAACTTCTCCATAAATTCTATTGATTTGATGGGACTACTCTTGTTGTGATTTACTACATTAAACAACAGGATGTCAGCCAGTCCATCCTATCCAAGACTAGTACTAGGTTTCACTGTGTTCAGTGGGGCATGCTCACAGTAAAGTAGTATAGGGTTTCCAATTAAATATATTTAAATACATTATAGGCACCTTACAGCTTCCCAACAGACTGTCGTTGTTTTCTGTGAATGCAGATGTCCTCACTACTCATCAGTGCCACAGGCAGGGTGCATCAGGAAAGTCAATGAATGCATTTGGAACATTTTACTAATTTTTCAAAGATCATCTGAGCATTTTAATGAGTATTCTACCACCACACATTGGCATACATTAGAATAAATCCAACAGAATAATGAATATGGGTAGAATTTTGAAACTAATCATTCTGGAAAGACTCTCTTTTAAAATCATAATGGAATTATGCTACACAATCCAATTTTGACTTTTCCACATTAGCAAAATTCTCTTTCACTAATTAATTGTAGCATTTCTTTATTAAAACATGAATGCAGTGTTTCTAAACCAGCTTTCTTCAAATTAAGCCATTATTCCTTTTTTCAAACTATTTACTGTTAAAATATTAAACTAGTTAAAAAAGTTTGGACTTGGTTTGATTAGTAATATGGAACTCAATAGCTGCAAAAAATAGTATAAAGTGCTAAAGCTAAACAGGTTATTGAACAACCTAAACCACAAGATGATATTTTTGCTGCATGAGAGTACAGCAATAATCTTGTGATGGCACAGCAAATCAACATTCTAAAAGGCAATTCTAAAAATGGATTATAATAACTTTTAAAAGGGGTTTCAGATTAGCACCAAATTTGGCACAAGTGTAGCAGACAGTTAGCTCTTGCTCTGTGCCAGATTTGGAGAAGTCTGGGCAAGGGATTTTTATGATATAATTTTAAAAAAGTAAAACTAACTTACTCCTCCATTCAGAATAGGTGACTCTAAACATTGCCAGATTTAAAATAGATCACATAAATTGAAAAGACCAATCTTGCTTATCTTGAAAGAGAATGGTCCTCCACCTCTTTTTTATTTGGAAAGAATCCAGGCTGCAGTGCCAAAATTAGTGATCCTCACACTCCGGAAGGCAGTGGAAGACAGGAGGGCCAGGCGTGCTCTGGTCCATGGGGTCAAGAAGAGTCAGACACGACTTAATGACTAAACAAAATAGGAACATTGAGCTCATCTTCTCAAGTGATCTGATTTTGCAGAGTTTGAGGAACACCACTGCTAGCCCCCTATTCAAAGTGTGACTTAATAAATGTAATTATTGATTTTTGTCAACATACCACTCTAGAAAAAGCTTGTAGTAATTAGTAGATTTACATAACAGCCTGCTTTTAATTTTGTAATCCCATTACAGAAAACATTTCCCCTTCTATATTCTCTTATCTTTCATATTCTCCCATGCATAGCAAAGAGCCATACTATGCACTGAAAGATAATTGGTAGAATTATAATTATGTTTTTAGACTTTAATTTTTATCAACAAATGATTTTTGGAAGTACCTTCTGTTGTACTAACTAAATGTATATGTGACTCAGTTTCATGGGCAACATTCTTTATGGCCCTCCACGGTTAAGAATTTCATTTAAAATGAGAAACAATATTGCTGGTCCAAAAAACAGGATAGGGATGATTTACAGGCATAAAATAAAATCAGCTCCAACATCCAGAGATGGAAAATATCTTTATTAGGAGAAACTGTACATGTCAAAAATATGAACACTTTCACTTTCTGTTAGAAAGTAAAATGCAAGATGAAATGGTTAAAGAATGTATGATTAAGTGGGCACAAAACATAGGGCATAATATTGATATTGATCAATGGTTGAAAATATGGCAAAATAACATAAAGCTTACAAGATTGGCTAATTTTAAGGAGGATATATACAAGATGTTTTATAGGTGGCATATGACTCCAGAAAAACTGTCAAAGATGTATACAGATATATCAAATGTGTGTTGGAAATGTGAAGCACAAGTGGGAAGCTGTTATCACATGTGGTGGTCATGTAGAGTAGCGAAACAGTATTGGAAAAGAGTACATGCTGTGTTGCAACAAATATTGCTTTGTAAGGTGCCATTAACCACAGAACTGTTTTTATTGAGTATGATACCTGATAACATAAATAAGACAAAGGAATATATAGTTATATACATAGTTACTGCAGCCAGAATTCTCTATGCCAAAAATTGGAAAAGTCCGATGGTACCGAAACAAGATCTTCTAGAGAAGATACGGGAAACATTGGAAATGGACATTTTATCAGAAGTGATGAAGGACTGTCCTTTACAAAAGGCAACAGAAAGATGGGACTTATTCTACAAATGGACTGAGTCAACAGGCAACGTATGAAGAGCATATATTGAAATGAGAACTTAAATCTGGAAGGGACAAAATAGTAAAAAGAGTAATTTGGAATTTTGATATGGCAATATGTATAGAATGGATGTTAGTATGTTATTGTTTCTCCTCTTCCCATTTAACCTCAATTCCCCTGTTCCTTTTTGTCACCCCTTGTTAAATAAAAAAAAAATAAAAAAAAATTCTGGGTCACCACTGAGCCAGCTGAATAAAAAAAATGAAAACTTTCAAACTTATACGTTTCACCTATAACTTATGCAGATGCATGTTGTTGGTGCTGTTATTGTTGTTTTGACTTATATACTACCCCATAATGGTAGAGCAGTCTCTGCACAGTTTACAACATAATTTTGCAAGGAATACTTTTCCCCCTAGCTCATTTTGCCAACCTCAGAAGTATGGAAGGCCGAGTCAATCTTTAGTATTATTATATCTACATTTACAGAAAAGGGGAATCTTCATATTCCCAATGAGTTATGACATAGGTTATGTGATATATGCACGACTCACTGATTCTTCAAGACCCATTTTCCAGCTTGAGATTCTTCAGCTTTCTGTGCCTTTAAATAGATGGACAAGTATTTGGACTTCCATGATTCAACTTTTTATCCTCTAGCCCAGGGGTGGTCATCTTCCAATATTCCAAGGGCTACATATGTGAACTGCTGGATCTGAGCCACATCTGCTGTCATATGCCACCAACCCAACTACTCTTGTTTTTTAAAAAAGGTTTGATTAAAAAAATCTGCTAAATCTCCTCCACATCCTGCAGTACTCAATTAAAAAAATAAAATAAAATTTGAGGGGAGTCAGGGTATTGGAGAGGCCTGAAAAAACTGTACTCCACACCCACCAGAAGGTATAAGCATAGGTTTTTATCAACTGTTTAGAATTAATATTTGAAGAGAAGCTGGGGCCCCAGGGGTACCATATGCAGCCTGTGATCAGTATTTCACCCACCCTGATTTATGACACCCTGATCTATGGCTCTAATGGCACTATAGAGATTGAATACTTGCATGTTCCATACTTTTGCAGTTGACCCTAAAACGTTTTTTCCCCAACTACTGTCAATTTTTAAAAAAAAATACTTTGATTACTATTTAAAAGAAATGCTCTTCCTCTCATATTCTATCTGAGATACCCGAGGTTCAACAATTATTTTAGATAGCAATTCTCAGAATTCCTTAAGTAGCATGTCCACTGCTGTTGATGTTAGAATTAAGCATTTGTAATACAGTGTTCCAAGGTCAGTAAAATGAGTACCCAGCTCGCTGGGGGGGGGGGGCAATGTGTAGCCTGCATAATTACATTGTAAACCGCCCAGAGAGTGCTTGAAGCGCTATGGGGAGGTATAAAAGCAGCACGCTTTTTACAGTGTTCGAAAGAGTGTAGAAAAGTAACTCTGGTATTTCTGCTAACGTATGAATGGAAGAACTGTCTTCTAAAATAGCAGCCCAAATATTTATTGTTATTATGCCTTACCTTCCTCATAGGCAGGCATGGTGTTACATGTAGTTGGCTTTCATTTCCTTTGAAAAGAAAGTTCAGAGGAGAAAGATGTCATTTAAAAATATGCTAGTTGAGGATACATCATTGCCTCACAAATAAGAATAAATTCAGTGCAGACAAGCAGTTCTACAAGCAGCTGTCTTACATCAGAATGACAGAGAAGCATCTCCGTTCCCCCGGATATTTTCAAATGCCAGCAGCAATTTTAGTGCTCACTTGCTTGCTCACTTGCTCGCTCTTTCACACACACACACACACACACACACACACACACACACACACACACACACTTCCCTTTCCCGGTCAGTTTCCCCCCTTTTTCAGGTTCGAAATGACAAGAAATAGACATATCCTCAATTGCCCCTAATTTTACCTACTATCAACATTAGTGTCAATATAGAGGTATATTTAATTTGTGCATACACACAAAAATGAGAGGTGTTCTGGCTGACCTGGCTGGCGCTCCTGTCGAGGCTCTGGTTGACAGCTGGTCCATCGCTGCCACTAGGGCTATAGATACGATCGCACCTAAACGCCCTCTCCGGCTCAGAGCTCGGCCTGCGCCCTGGTTTAACCAGGAGCTCCGAGCGATGAAGCGACATAGGAGAAAACTAGAGCGTAGGTGGAGGAAGAACCCGACGGATTACAATTGGACAGCTGTCAGGGTCGCAACTAACCTTTACCTGACTAAGGTAAAGGCTGCATGTAGATCATTCTTCGCTAACCGGATAAGCGAAGCGTCCAACCAGCAGGCGGAGTTATTCCGTATAGTGCGCGACCTATCTGGAACTGGTTCAGGTGATAGGCCTCCCCCTAGTTTTTCCCCTGACCAGTTTGCAGCCTTTTTAAAATCTAAAGTGGAGGCCATCCGCCGGGAGCTCTCTCTGTTTTTAAAAACAGTGAGTCGAGCAGAAATGTCCAGCACTCCGTCTTACCCAGTGACTTTCGATTCTTTTCAGCCTGTAACGCCTGATTCCGTCTCCAGGGTGCTTGACCGCTGCCGAGCCACCACCTCCTCCTTGGACCCTTGCCCGGCCTGGTTAATCAAAGCAGCCAGGCCGATAACAACAGAATGGGCCACAGTAATAATAAATGAGTCTTTCCTTGAGGGTAGATTTCCATCCGCCCTCAAGGAGACACTCATTAGGCCCATAAGAAAAAAACCTAGTTTGACGGCAGATGAAATTGGCAATTATAGGCCCGTCGCCAATGTTTCTTTCATGAGCAAAGTGGTTGAGAGGGTGGTGGCCGATCAGCTCCAGGCTCACCTGGACAAAACGGATGCCCTGGACCCATTTCAGTCGGGCTTCAGGCCGCGCCACGGTACTGAGACAGCATTGGTCGCCCTGTACGATGACCTGTTGAGGGAGGCCGACAGGGGCAAAATCTCCCTGCTGGTCCTCCTCGACATCTCGGCGGCCTTTGATACCGTCGACCACGGTATCCTCCTGGGGAGGCTCTCTGAGTTGGGAATTGGTGGCTCGGCACTTGCCTGGCTCCGTTCCTTCTTGGGGGACCGTCCCCAGAGAGTTCAGCTTGGGGAGAGCGTCTCAGCCCCGTGGAGTCTCAATTGTGGGGTTCCACAGGGGTCGATTATCTCCCCAATGCTGTTTAACATCTATATGAGGCCACTGGGTGGGGTCATTAGGGGATGTGGGGCTTCGTATCATCAATATGCCGATGACACCCAGCTCTACATCTCCTTTTCACCAACTGTAGGTGATGCTGTCCTTTCCCTTCAGCGTTGCCTGGGGGCCGTACTGCAATGGATGCAGGAGAACGGACTGAGGCTGAATCCGGATAAGACAGAAGTTCTGAGGGTGGGTGCCCCCATGGTAGGTGGCTTGGATGGCTCTCTCACATTTGGGGGGACCACTTTGGCCGCGAAGAGTGGGGTCCGCAGCCTCGGCATATATTTGGACCCGACACTCACCATGGAAACTCAGGTGGCGTCGGTAGTCCGCACCGCATTTTTCCATCTTTGGCGGATTGCCCGGCTGCGACCCTATCTCGACATGGGGGCGCTCACTACCTTGGTGCATGCGCTCGTAATCTCAAGATTAGATCACTGTAACACGCTCTACGTGGGGCTGCCTTTGAGGCTGACACGGAAACTTCAGGTGGTGCAGAATGCGGCGGCCAGGCTCCTTACAGGAGTGAGAAAATATCAACACATCTCTCCAACGCTGGCCGCATTGCATTGGCTGCCCATCTGTTTCCGTGTCAACTTCAAAGTTTTAATGCTTACTTATAAGGCCCTAAACGGTTTAGGACCTCGATATTTGGCGGAACGCCTCCTCCCACCAAGGTCTACCCGGATCACCCGCGCAAGTCAGGAGGTGAGGCTGAGGAGCCTGACGCCAAGAGAGGCCCCGAAGGAGAAGACACGAAACCGGGCCTTCTCGGCGGTGGCTCCTCGCCTCTGGAACAATCTCCCTCCGGCGATTTGCGCGGCCCCCACGCTGGGCACCTTTAAAACCCAATTAAAAACATGGCTGTTTATTCACGCCTTCCCTCCAGCCAACTCTTGATTTTTTCTTACTTTTCCTTTTTATCTTTACTGCTGTTCTTGTTTGATTATTATGTATTTGTCTATGTTTTATTATTTGATTTTATATTTGGAAGCCGCCTAGAGTGGTCTGGTGGGCCAGATAGGCGGGGTATAAATTAAATTAAATTAAATTAAATTAAATTAAATTAAATTAAATAAATAAATAAATAAATAAATAAATAAATAAATAAATAAATAAATAAATAAATAAAATACATTTTCAGTATAATATTAAGTGCTTTCCATGTTCTGTCTGCTGGAAGTGACTGAATGCCAGTCAGTTACACTCAAGAATATGGTCTTCTCTGTATAGCCAAGAGGAGATAAAGAGAACCCTTTGGGCTTCCTAACTGTCCTTTTACATTAGATTGCTATTGTTAGGGTTGTGGACATCACTTCCTTCCTTTCCTCAAGGAACAAAAACATAACCAAAGACAGTCAAACACTCTGGAACAATCTCCCCCTAAAAAATTGCCTGGCTCCCTTGCTGGGTGTTTTAAGAGCCATCACAAGACCTGTCTGTTTAGGCAGGCCTTCCCTCATGTCAATGCCTAATTTATTTGTTATTTTCAATTGTATTAATGACGTTGTTTTATTTTTTATTATTCTTGAGTGTTGTTAGCCACCCAGAGTAGATTTTGGTCTACATGGACAGGATATTAAAAATAAATAAATAAATAAATAAATAAATAAATAAATAAATAAATAAATAAATAAATAAATAAATAAATAAATAAATAAATAAATAAATAAATAAATAAATGACCTTCAACTTAGTATTTCTTTATCACACATACATACACACTCCACACTAGACAGATCTCTATCTACCACACACACACAAAACCAGTTTCCTCAAAACCAGACCCTCAAACCAACTACCACTTCTCACAAACCTAATTTTCCATTCATTTTACCAACCAAGCAGCATATAATGTCATACACTAGCATTCCAACATGCATTTGTCAATCATTACAGCATTCTTCCCATGTGTGCAATTCCAAGTACATCCATCCATACGAACATCATAAGTCACATATGTATACACTCCCCATCTCTACTAGAATTGCAACAAACAATTTCTTAAGATTTCTTAGTAGGGCTGTGTATTGACTACAAAATGCCTCTTCAAAGGCAAATGATGTACTCACTCTGGATGAGTGTGGTGAATATGCACAATTGTCAATTATTATGTACGTTATGACATTTGACTCACATTATTCAAGAACAAACACAAGTATATAACTCTTTTGTTGTGGGATGAGGGGGTGTGGAGGAATGGCACACATGTTTTTTTTCTCCCTTCTGAGATAAGTGCATTTTCCATTGTTCTTTCACTTTGAGAATATTTGCCTGTCCATTCTTGCACAATATTTTCACAGAGCCATTGAATAAAATTTGTTGTCCATAATCATTCATACAATGATGCACAAGTTATGGTTAAGCACATGAATGGCCCTATTAATTTCAGCACTTAAGATTAAGCACATGTTTGGCTGGAGATGCGCCAAAATATATTACAGTGACATTTCTTTCCTGGTTGACCTAATGCAATAATAAGCAATCTATCAGTGTAATGGGGTAAAAGTAATATTTTGCAGTATTTAGACTGTGTCTCCTTGTACTCCCCTAGGGTTTGGACTCTTCCACTGACAACTAGGCAATTTTTACGTTGATTTTAATATAGGTGTCCTGACATACAAGACCTTCAGTGTCCTTGGATTCTCTTGCTTTAAAAATCAGCTTGCTTTCACTTTACATTCCAGTGGAGTGCTAAGATCTCAGGATGCCTGTCTCCTGATGGTGCCAAAATTGAAGCTGAATGAGTTCATCAGTGGAACTGAACTGATATTTAAAATGCTGAGGAGGGTCAGGGTTTCCAGAGACAAGGTCAAAGCATGTCAAAATTATTTTGGGTGCAAATATCTGAATGGGTATCCAAGGTATTAGGCCTGTCGCTGTTTTATTTTATTTTATTTTCCTGGGCATGGGCTCAGAGCCTGCACAACTTAAGTTACCGACAGAAATTCAGCAGTGATGCCTTCCTCAAATAGATGCTGGGAACAATATTTATTTATTTATTTATTTATTTATTTATTTATTTATTTATTTATTTATTTATTTATTTATTTATTTATTTATTTATTTATTTATTTATTTATTTATTTATTTTATTTGTATCCCGCCTATCTGGTCAATCGAGGACCACTCTAGGTGGCTAACAATCTTAAAAAATAATACAGTAAACATGTAAATTACAATTCTAAACCATAAACACTACATTATGATGGGAAAACACAAAACATAGCACAGTAAGGGAGAAAGAAAGAGGTCATGAGTTATGTGATGGGAAGGCCTGCCGAAACATCCAAGTTTTTAATTGCTTCTTGAAGGTAGCCAGCGAGGGAGCCCCGCGAGTCTCAGGAGGTAAGTTGTTCCAGAGGCGGGGAGCCACCGCCGAGAAGGCCCGATTTCTTGTCTTTTCCTTCCGGGCCTCCCTCGGCGTTAGGCTCCTCATATAACGTTGAACTTGGCTGAATGGCTCCAGCTTGCGGAAGCGTTTGGCAAAGATATCTAAGATTTTGGACTGAATTCTTTCAAAATTCACTGTGCCTTCCTGGGGTACAAAACATGGTTTGCCCCCAAACAAGGTATCAATGTAAAACACAGAAATTTACCAGCAGCATGAGGTGGAACAAATGAGATTGGTCCAACTGTTGGTATTCCAGGACCTCCATTCCTCTTGTCTTGAGAGACTTTATTTTTCTCAGCAGGAGCATGATTAGGGGATGGGGGACAAAAAAGGGAGCAGGGCAGGTAATAAGAAACGCAATATATAATTTGCTATTTATTTCAGAAGATTTCTCCTTCCTTGTGGTTTAGTGTAAAATAATTCCTTGTAAAATAATTACATCCACACTTCTTCCTAAAAATTAGGAATGATTGTATATTATTATACACTTGTGTTAGGAAAGGTGATAGAAGCCTTGGTTTATTAAACTTGCTTCCTCATTATTTTTCGTTTTAATACGTCTCCCATTTTAAAATCAACATAAAACTGCCTAGTTATCAGCTGTTTAAGCACCTATTAAAGCTAAAAATAATGAGGAGATGAGTTTAATTGGAACAAAACAAAGAGAGTTTGCTTGAGAACGAGTGGCTGTACAGAAGGAAAAAGTACGATTTGGATAAGAAGCAGATTAAAAATAAATTTCAAGTTTATAATTCTTTCACACACACACACAAACCACACATATATATCAGTCAAACAAGTTCTTACACCCATGTGCTAGCAGGTTAAACTACAGACTTAATCAGTAGTCTCATGAAGGTGTGTTCTTTCCCACTGAATATCAAAACATTAATTAAGCGCACGGTCAGGGGATTTAAGGTACTTTAAAGAAAACCAGCAAGATCAAGGTGGCACTGGCTGGAAGCTACAGCTAACATTAACAACCCGAAATCATTATCTTGGAACTTCCTCTTAGAACTTCAGAAGAGTAAAGCCCCTGTCAGGAAGGGAAGTGGGGAATCAAACTCTCAGCGTCTCGCTCTGCAGCCAGATACCTGAACCACTGAACTGTTCATACACAAAAAGAGGGCCGTTGTTTCTGATATAACAGTAGCAGCAGTGGCAAAAGTAAGGAAGTGGCTGGTTATGCAGTGGTGGTGGTGTGGTGTGTGTGCTACACATGAGGAGTGTGAATCTCACTGAAGTGATGTAGCGAGTAGTCAGTCCTTCCTTGGTTGTTGCATTGCTGTACTGCTTTTCCTTCAGTGAACATAATGTGGTGTGCATGGCTCTCATCTTATCAACTTAGGCGAAGGTTTAGAGAGTGACTGGCCAAACAAGTTTGGTGAATCATTGGAATCTAGAACCTAGATTATCAGGAAGTCACTCTAAGCATAACCCCCATCATATCTTGACAGTGTTTTTATTTATTATCCAGAAATTATGCCCAGTCATCTTGTAGAATGGTAGTGGGAAGGGACCAATAATTGGAAACATTGTAGAATGTCTAATTTGTGCCTTGAGAATTCTAGTAAATACTGATGATTGAGGAAATAGATTCTATAACCATTTTATGGTTATGTGAATTCTTGTTTGGAATTGTTTTCATTAAGTGGAGAATAATCTTGTCTGAAAATTACATTTTTATTACGTATATTCGGTATTGTGCATATTCTGTATTGTGTATATTCTGTACATTAATAACATTTACATATTTGGAAAAAAAGAAAGAAAAGACAGACAATGGTTTAATCTCTTTGGAGATGATTAAAATTTTACTGGTCTTTGGGAATGCTTAGTCTGTGAATACTCTTCGCTTCTACCAACTTTTAACAAGCTCTTGGTATGATCAGGTTTATATACACTATAGATCACAAATTAAAGACTGTTCCAAATAAATGCCAACAAAAATAATGCTAAAATGACTCTCATGTTTATAATCATTTTACTCCTGTCTTTCATTCAGTTAATCCAGCTAGTAATGCAGGACCTGTAAAGGCACTAGACAGTAACAAAGCTTTGACATAAGGGAAGCATCACGCCAATGTGAATTTCTACTGGATAGCACCTAAAGACAGGATTACACAGTTAAGTCTTTGCAGCCAAAATAGCACAGAAAACAAAGGGCCAAGAAATGCATGACAGAACCACAAGGCATCCTTGGTCTGTCACAGAAGGTGAAACATATAGAATGTTTTAATAAGCTGAAGTTTAAACCTTGTCAGATGATTGCCTTAGAGCATTCACCCCTTTCAATGCACTTCTAAAATAGGGATGGTGTTGCTGAAAAGAAATAATTGTCATGTAATACTTGTCGGGTAAAAAAGCTGGAAGTTGGGAAATGTTTTTAATACCATTGCTTCAAGTTTTCTGGGAAGAATATGTGCACTGTGAATGCTGCAATCCCCCAATAATAAAGGAGACATTCAGAAGAACTTCAGGCATTTATCTGCATATTGAGAAGCAAAGGAGAGCTAAGAAATATTACCATACATTCTTACCTTGCCAACGGAACTGCTGTGCAGAGCAGTCTGTTTTCAAAGCAGAGATCATTCTGTTTTAGTGAGTGATATGTTCACACCATTTAAAATTTTTGATAAAACCTGTGAGCAGAATGACTGGAATCTATAATGATGCTTTCTTTTAGCATGCTTTCACACACCACTTCTTGTTGTTGTTATTGTTTAGTCGTTAAGTCATGTCCGACTCATCGTGACCCCCATGGACCAGAGCACGCCAGGCCCTCCTGTCTTCCACTGCCTCTCGGAGTTGGGTCAAATTCATGTTGGTAGCTTTGATGACACTTCCAACATCACACACACACACACACACACACACACACACACACACACACACACACACGTGCGCGTGCACACACGCACCTGTACATACACACACAATGTTAAGCAATATACACTCCTTTGAATCTGGTATGTAAATTGGCCTATTGATTAGACTAAGCATGTTTTTTCTAAGTGCACAAAGAGAACAGATTTACATTTGGTGTTGGACCTAGATTAGATTGAGGAAATAGGAAGGGATAACATGGCAAAGAGGAACATTATGAAATGTGGGGCACAAAGAGAATTATAATCCATGTCTTCTGCTGGCAAAATCTGAGTTTTCTGAAAAAGAAAAAAGAAAAGGTGGTTTACAAGACAAGAACAGAACAAAAATCCTCTCCAGCCCAGCCTTCTGGGCTGTGGCCAACCAGATACCAGTGTGAAGATGCTTGCAGGATATGGATGGAATAGCACCTCTTCTTTCTATTGCTTGAGGTGTAGTATGTATCCACTGATCTCCAGTGTCAGAGATCAAAGAATGATTGGTTGCTCAACCATTAAGTTAAGACAGACAAAAGACAGCTTGCTTATCTCACACAACTTAGTGGAATACAGTGCTACAAGATGTCATCATGAGCTGATCATGAATGTCCCTTGATGAATGAAATTTCACAGACTGCAAGTCTCTTAATGATCACAAGAGTCATATTGAACCACCGATGGTGTCCATCAGTTGATGGAGGGAAATAACAAGAATGCCTGTCATTATCATGACTTGTTTATGAGTATCAAGAAGCACTTGAACAAATAAATGCAAATTCAACAAATATATATTTGTTGAATTTGTACCCTGCACCATCTGGCAACCAGGCCACTCTGAGCAGCTAACAACAGTATAAACAACAATATTAAAACATTATAAAAGTAAATAAATTAATACAAGCCAAACAGGGTAAATTAAAACAGACAGCAATAAAGGTGGTAAAAAGGGTGATGGAGAGGATGACAAAAAGGATGATAAAAGGGAGGCTGAGATCTTAATGCTCCAGGAAAGCCTGACAGAAGAGCCAAGTCTTCAATGCTCATTTAAACCCATCCAATGAGGCTGCCAGGTGGATCTCAATGGGCAGGTTGTTCCATAGGTGAGGGGCGACCACTGAGAAGGCCCATTTTCTTGTTCTTTCCCTCTGGGCTTCCTTCAGGGTCAAGGTCCTCAACCACCCTGCCTGTGAGGAATGGGTATTATGGATAGATCTGGCTGGGGGCAGGCATTCTGATAGGTACCAAGGTCCTAAATCGTTTAGGGCTTTGAATGTTATCATCATAACCTTGAAGTCAATGCGGAAATGAACTGGTTACCAATGAAGGGCGCCCTGAGTGGGGGAGATATGCTGGAATTTCTTCACCCCAGTTATTAATCTGGCTGCCAAATTTTGGACCAGTTGAAGTCTCCACATCAGCTTTAAGAGTAGCCCCACATAGAGAAGACTGCAGTAGTCTATTCTTGAGATTACGAGGGCATGAATCAGCATTGTGAGTGCTCCCATGTCTAGACAGGGACACAGCTGGGCAATCCTCCGAAGATGGAAATGGGCTTCCTGGACCACAGATGCCACCTGGGTTTCCATGGTGAGATCCAGGTCCAGGCAGAGGCCCAAGCTGCAAACCTCACTCTTTGAGGGAAGAGTCACTCCCCCGAAGGAGAGGGAGTTTCCCAACCAACTGATGCCAGGGCCATCCACATGCAAGTTTTCTTTCTTGTCTGGATTCAGCCTCAGTCCATTTACTCTCATCCATTCCAGAATGGTCATCAAGCAGCGTTCAAGGGTCGGAACAGCATCCACTGCAGTTGGAAGAAAGGAGAGGTAGAGCTGGGTGTCATCAGTGTACTGATGACACCATGCCCCACAACTCCAGATGACCTCACCCAGCAGCCTCATATAGATATTAAATAGCATTGGTAAAATTATCAACCCCTGCAGAACCCCATATACATTTGGGGGAGTTGCGTAGAAATATGTGCACATATTTTCATGTTTCAGTTTGGTTGTTCAGTCAAAGACTAATGCAGAAATTGAATGGAACCAACTAATGGCTTAATGCAAAACTGACACCAATAAGATGTGCACAGATTTTCCCATCTCTGATTGATCAGTGTTAGAAGAGTTAGTTTATGCTAGAGTATCAGGTCAAAGAAAGAAAGAAAGAAAAGAAATGAAAAGAAAAGAAAAAATAAAGGAAACAAAAATGTTGTGGCACATTAAAGACTAACTGCTATATTTTAATGTGATCTTTCTTGGACAAGTCCACTTCCTCAAACATAAGAGTGGGACTACATGGCGAATATTTGTACATTTATACATCACCTCGAAACAAAGTGACTGTTTGTTTCCTGGATGCATTGCTTGACATAGATCAAGCAATGGTCCTACCAGATACAAAGCAGCTTCATAGCTTCCTACATTGTTGCTGCTGCCACAGTCATTTTTGCAGGGCTGTTTCAAAGAAGATGTTAGACAGAAGTATGTCTCTCCTTTCCATGCTTCTGGTTCAATCCATACAATGACAACTCACCATGTGTTGCTCCAGTGAGATACATGATTTGACGTTACTACCCTGAATACTTCCTATCCTATCTGATTTTTGAAAATTAGTTAGCACTTGAATGGGAGAACACCAAGATATACAGGGATCTCCAGGTAGGGCTAGAAAAGAGTACGTCCTGAAACCACTACCAGTCCAGGGTCACCACACCAGGCTAGAAAGGCAGTGGTCAACTCAATATAAGACAACTTCCTATGTTTTTGAGTAGAGGATGGGCTTTATATTGGAGTGTGGGTGAGCTGTCTAAGCTGCTTCTTGGTATGCACTGAGGTGTGATAGAATGTTTGGCCAACAACAAAGAAATATATAGGGTAACTGAATAATAATGGCTGATGTCAGAAGCATATATGAAATGAGGAGAAGTAAATTCAGAAGAAGCTGGTGTCGCTATACCTCTGCTTTGTTCCAGAGATTTAAGACGGGATTTCACTCATACTGCACCAAAACAGAAAATGGAAAATAAAAACAGTTGTATCAAGAATGCGTGTCGTGTTCTCTTCTCCCTGTGGCAACCTTAGTTAATGATTAAACAATAATTAAGTGCTACCAAGTCAACTATGCCAACTTTTTCCAGAGTTTTCTAGGTAGGGAGCACTCAAGTAGTTTACCTATCGCTTCTTCTGAGAGCACTCTGGGGCCATGTAGCTCACCGAAGAACACACAGGTTGGCTCTATTCACATGAATCACAGTGGAGAATCAAACTCCTGGCTCCTGATCAAGTTCTCCATCTCACTGAGCTATGCAGCTAGCAAGTGCATTTAGCTGCCATTGATTAAATCAAGCACAGTTGCTTGCAACATCATAGGACCCAAGATTATATTTGGACCTGAACAATAATGCACTTCTGTTGGAGGAGTATGAAACATTAGCCTATTGGAAGCTGGTCACTCTCACTTTGGAAGTTTTCTGAATCCATGCTGGGTTTTACTCTTCTCTTTACACAGCTATTTAAGGGGCTGTACTATAGGCTCACAGTAAGTTCAGCACTTTAGATAACTCCTGTAGACAGAGGACAGACTAAAACTTAGAATAGATTCATGGTACCTTTGAGATTCACTAGCCTCCACTGCTTGAGCCAATCATGGCAACAACTAAAAATGTCTGTGCATGTGTATCAGATACAGATACAGTATGCTTTGATTTCAAGGCAGACCAAAAGGAAATTCACAACACATTGTCAGTGACATATCAGAGAAAGTTTGGGACAATTAGATCTGTGGTTACATGAGAAAGCAGAAATGAGAAGACCTACAGAGTACAAAGTACAATGTGTGTTTTTTTTAAAAAAAATGGTATATTAACAGAAGAAACCAAAGTATTTCACGAGAGTCTCTAGGGAAGGGAGCAATTCCAAAGTATACCAGCAAGAAAATGAAAACTAAGGCAGTAGCCATATTGCAATCAACTCTTAGGAATGACATAGTGGGGACATCTGTTAGTTCCATACTTCAGTCTCTTGTGGCATCGTATTATACTGTTTGTAGCAGCAAATATTACCATGCACACAAGAATAATGTAGCAGGTCACTGCAAATACATATTAATCTGAAAAAATGAACACTAGGACATTCATGGTGCTAAGGACAAAGAACAAAATGATACAATTCTTATAAAATTAGCAGTCCTAGAGCATGCTATTTCCTAAAACTAAATTAAATGCATGCCTTTTTTTAAAAAAAAAACCCACTCTTATAATAACCCTTGATTTTATTTGCATTTTATCCAGCAGCAAACATCTACTATTCCCTATGCAGTCTGTGTTTCACCTTGTAACCAGCGGTAGTAAATATTATAATCCTCTTCAGTGGCATTGTATCTTAGGATATGCCCTTTGAGACAATTCTTCAGAAACACATTGCCAACCTGTTATGGGCTGAGCAGTTATGGCTCCATTAGCTAGCCTGAAATGGGAGATGAGCCAGTTTCGGAAGCTCCATAAAGCCCTTGTCTCCTTCTGAGACGTGCTGGAAAAAATTATACTGCTGAGATGCAGCTTTTGAAGTTCTCTACTGCGTTGGTCTGGTGCCATAACATATAGAAATTGCTGAACTCACAAGGTGTCTGGGACACAAGTATGTCACCCTCTTGCAAGGACACTAATAGGTTGGTTAGGAATATGACTCATATGTTTTAGTAGATTTGTGCTTTACCTTCTGAAGCCTAAATTCAATCTAGTCCTGTATAATGCCCCTGTACGTTTTTTAATCATATGCTATTAGACCGTCTCCTTCCGATGATGTGTTGGAGTGATAAATCATTGGAGTGTGCGGCTACTGTGATGAGATGTTGCTCCACTAAACTATTGAGCCTGTCATTCACTTAATGTGTTAAGGCATACTGATGGTGTGTTGAGCAAAATAAAAATTCTAAAAAATTAAAAACCAGTGCAGGCAAAGGAACAAAAGGTTTAGGAGCCAATTCAGCATAATTACAAGATAAAAGTCAGCCAGCACACAGCAGGCTGTAAATGGTTTTCATGGATTCACTAAATCACCTTCTCTTTCTCTGTAGCTTGTAGTTTCAAGTGCCATACTTTCGTATCGCCCCTGCTTCCCTCCACTGGCTGGGTTCATTTGAGAGAAAAAGAGCATACATCTGAGGAAAAATATGTTTCAAATAAAGCAAAAATGTTAGTATGACAAAATAGCATGCCTTCCCCCGACACCATACATGAAAAGCAATTTCCAAGCTGACTCATTTTCTCTAGATGGGAAAGATTTTTTTAATACTGTACAGTAATTGTTTCTCAACATTAATAACACAAAACAACTTTCTTTAAATGCAAGGTGTACAAACAAACATGGTGCTAGAGCATATTCTTGGCATCATATTTTTGTTTACAGAAGGTCTGTGTGGATGCTGACTTTGGCATTGCTGTTCAGAGTTTGGCTGTCAGCATTTATAATTTATTGCAATAATTGAGACAAAGACCCTGATGTTGGCAAAGTGTGAAGGCAAGAGGAGAAGGGGACGACAGAGGACAAGATGGCTGGACAGTGTCATCAAAGATACCAACATGAATTTGATCAACTCCGGGAGGCAGTGGAAGACAGGAGGGCCTGGAGTGCTCTGGTCCATGGGGTCACGAAGAGTCGGACATGACTAAACACCAACAACATGTCCAATTTACAGTATATATTGCCAGAATTTCATACAAGGTCCTGTTGGCCTGAATTCTCCTGTAGATTTTGTGACAAAATGACTAAAATCATGTTGCAAAACAATAGTGCAGGTTGGCTGCTCCTTTTGATACCTCAAGGGCATGTGAAAGGTAAGTAATATTTTGGCTTCACTTCACTATTTTTCCTCAGTGTGCCACCTAAATTTAACCTCTAGGAGTTTTCTCTTGGTGTTTCAGTTCTCTGCTTGGGGTGGGGGGTGGGGAGAGTACCCTGTGATTTCACAGAGGGCATTCAAAAGTACACAAGAAACTTGCTGCCTTTTGTCTATATGGATGGTGGAAAACAAATGAATTTACATTCCCTGTGGTGGAAGCTAATACCATCACACCTCAAACTCATTCTTCAAATCTTCTGTCTCCATCCTGAAACCTTAGTTTAACTTCCATCTCCTGGCTTCAAGATTTGGCAAATAAGATTTTGTACATTTCTGTTTCTTTCCCCACCTCCAGCTGGGCTATACCCAGCATGACTGAGGAGGAAAACAATCATTTTGGGGGAATGTTTCAATGGTCTACTAATGAAAGTACACATGACTCATTTCGGATTTTCCTTTTGTTCTTGTTATTCACATGATTTTTCATGGGCCAATTTTATCCCTCATCCATGTAAAAACACATGAAGAGTATTCAGTGTTGCTTTTAAGTGTTTATTTATTAAGCTTTTCCCTGTCTCACATCAGAACACTGAATTCCATACTCCTTCTATAATGCACATTGATGATATCCTTGTGAAGTGAGATGAGTAGTGGGAATCCAGTGGCACAACTTTATGCAATACAGATTGGATGATGTCATCAACTGTGGGCATTTGGGGGGAATGAAACATTTCCTACCCCATTCAGATTTTAGGGATACCGAGGGATCTGTTTAATCCTGGAGAATCCTTTGGGAGCCACAGAGTGTTTAGTGTCTGAAAATTGCCACTGCTGGTCTGATGATGGTGATTTTCAGATATTAAAGAGGCACACACACAAAATGCCATGGTTTCCAAATGTTTCCCCAGGACTGAAAAGATTCTTAGGGATATCCAGAACTGGAGAGGAAACAGGAAAAATGTAATTCCCCCAAAATAGCCTTAGTTGATGACATTATCTAGATTGTGTGGCCTAAATCTGTGCAACACGGTTCTGGCCACGAAATGCAGAAGAACCACATAATCCATGATCCATTTTTCCCTACTTTGCAACTTCATACTGCATGTGGGAACTTCAAGTTTGAGTGTTCCTGCTTGAAAGTAAAAGTTCTGTATATATGGACAGCAAGATGATGATGTCAGGATGGAACTTGAAAGCTGACTTTTTATGATTAACTGGTTTCTCTGTGTTTCTTTTCTTTTTTTGTAAATTTTGGGAGAATATTCAAACAAAATCTGCTTTTGAATGTATACAGTCTAAAAGAAGGTGCACCATTTGATTCACCTACAGTATATATTGATTCATAATTTAGTCACCATTATGCCAGCTTTATGGATTATGATGGTTGCTGCTGAGGTGAGATAGAGAATTTTATCATAATCAGCTTCCTGTTAGAATCCATGAAGGAAGGGAACTGACATACTTACTGGTAGGTGGTAAGTATGGTGGTGGTGGTGGAGATAATGTTTTCTGCAGCATGCTAGTTTACTTCCCATCTGTTTCTACTGCTAGATCATGACACTTACCCCACTGGATATAGTATGGCATTTCATACAAGGGGGTGAATTCATAATTTCTGACTGCTGGTGTAACCACTCATTTGCAGCATTAGTTGCCTCAGAACACTCCTAAATCATTGTCCTTTAGGCATTTTTTGAGTTTGGGGAACAGATAATAGTAAGAAGGAGACAGATCGGGAGAATAGGCCGGATAGGGCATCACTTGAAAGCCTAAGAACATCAGTTTTGCCATTGTTTCATCTGCAGTGTGTGATGAGGCATTATCGTGCAACAGGATGACACCTTTGGAGAGCTTTCCTCAATGTTTTTCCTTGATGTTTTGCCTCAACTTCATCAAGTACAGTAATATTTTGCACTGATGGTTGAACCCTATTGGAGGTAGTCCACCAGCAGAACTCCCTTCTTATCCCCCAAAAAGTTGCCATTTGCTTCTGCACCTACCTTTGCACTCAGAACTTCATTGGCCTGAGGGAACAACTGTGCCTCCATTCTTTAGACTGTTCCTTTGTCTCAGGATCATAACAGTAGATCCATGTCTCATCACCAGTGTGGCGGAGAGCCCACACACCACTCCTGTCAGTCATTTTAGAGTTGTAGTGCAGGAGCCTATGACAGGACAGGAGGGGCGGAATCAAGGGATCTGGGAGTGTGAGAAAGGCAATTAGAGAGAACCAGAGAGTCAGTTAGGAAAAAGATGGTGAAGTGTTTAGACTAGATATTGGACAGTTGGTTAGTTGTAGAATATTAAAGAGTTAAAAGGAATTAGAAGTACATTGACAGTCAGAAAATATTGAGATCTTGATTAAATTAAATGAGTACAAGCAAGGTTATAAGTAATCAAATCCACTTTTAATGAATAATAATGGAATAGCCATGATTTTCCTTCTGTGGTTTACTTACTAATCCATAAACAAACATTGTTACATTTGGCAGCAAGAGTATGAGATTCATAATTGATATACTGAGGATAATATCCTCTGGTTGCAGTAAAAAAGGGGTAAAGAAAAAGTCATGTCCAAAGGTGAACCTGGGTGAGGGGCAAAACACACAGGGGTCACTGGGGATGCGCGACAATCAGTTACCAGTTTGCCCAGGAAATCTGGCTCATTTCTTGCAAAATGTATCAAAACAAACACTGATGACTCCACACATTTTCTTTTTTGTTCAGTTGTCAAAAGTTTGGGGATCCACTTTGCTGCCAGCTTTCTCATTTCCTATTTGTTGTGGATAATGGTACCAACTCTCTCACAGGATATTCTCTGATATATAGCAATACTTTTGGCTGATATTCGGCAGTCCTCCATGATCATGTCATGGATGGCTTTCACATTTGCAGGCAGAAAGACAGAAGCAGGCCTTCCACTGGGTTTCTCACTTTCAACGCCGAAATGGCCAGTTTAAAAATTGAAAACTCAAGGTTTAACTGTTGCATATGAAGGGCCACTGTCAGCTGTAGTTTGTGACATTTCATCATGGATCTGCTTTGCACCTTTCCCTTGGAGAAACAAGACCTTGATATGGTCCTATGCTCTTCCACACTGAACTTTTCTGGAGGTGCTGTCACGTTCACTTTGGACCTGAACATGAAAGATAAGTTAAAATCATAGGTAGTTGATTTTTGCACCATTGAATACAGACAAATTGGCCAATACACCCTTCAATTTATAACTTCCTAGCTCTTTTTTTCTGGGAAATGCTCAATACTTACCAGCACCCCCTCGTAGAAGGGCAAAATCACTTTAATTGCTATATATTTGATCCTTGAGCATTTAAGAATTTGGAGGGGAGATGGGGCAGGTTGATTGATTCTGGCTTACTTCAGTCTTTTTTCAGGGAATCAAGGAATGGATATGTGGGAGGGGAATGGAATTGCAGGGTAAATTCATATAGGAATATTGAGAAAGCATAAGCATTGATGTCTATATTAGTTTATTATATATTTACTTGCTTGTTGCATGACATTTATATTCTGACTTCCTTCCAAAATGCTCAGGATACTGTACATAGCCCTCTTCCTCATTTTTTCTAAGCATTTGTCCTCTTATGATTTCCAGCCACCTCTCTCCTCACAAGTTTCCTGATTACTTCCATTTGTTCTAGCATGATAAAGTTCACAGTCTCATTGCAGAAATGTTCTCGCTCATACATATTGTGAAGGAACAACAACAGATGAAGTGAATGCCAACTGAGAATGGAATTGAACAGAAGTGTATGTAGCAGCAGTTCCAAACTTTGCATCCCCATATGTTCTTGGGCTACAACTCCCAGAATCCTAGCCAGCACAGCTAGTTGTTGAAGGCTTCTGTGAGTTTTAGTCCAAGAACATCTAGACATTCAAGCTCGGGAACCACTGGTGTAAGGGATAAATCATCCAGCCAATTCCAGAGAAATATGCCTGGATTCACTATCCTAAATAAGATCATATGGCATAGATTTAATTATATAAAAATAAGAAAGAGGTGGTGGCACTGCGAGTTGAACCGCAGAAGCCTCTGTGGTGCAAGGGCAGAAGACCTGCAATCGTAAGATCAAATCCATGCGACAGAGTGAGCCCCCATCGCTTGTCCCAGCTCCTGCCAACCTAGTGGTTCGAAAGCATGCAAAATGCAAAATGCGAGTAGATAAATAGGTACCACCACGTTGGGAAGGTAACGACACTCCGTGTCTAGTCGCACTGGTCATGTGACCACGGAAGATTGTCATTGAACAAATGCTAGCTCTATGGATTGGAAACGGAGATGAGCACCGCCCCCTAGAGTCGGACAAGACTGGACAAATTGTCAAGGGAAACATTTACCTTATTAAATAAAAGTAGTTCTATGTGACTGAAAGAAACAGACAAGTTTGCACTCTCCACCCTATAAGTGGTCTGAACGTTCTCTTTTGAGATTCAAAGTTTCCAAATGAGAGTAACAGAACCATTGTATTAGAAAGTCTAGAGAATGATAGAATGACTCTTTGAATCATTATCTTTCTACAGTAATAGCAATATGAGTTAATGAGGCACAAACGGTCACTAGAGTCTTTGACACCATCCACAGCCCACCTATAAATGATCATCTGCATGATTTGTAAATAACTAACTTGAAATTAACTTTCATTTTTAAAAAACCTTGAACACTGCATGAGGAAATTTTAGGATTGTCCTTCAATTGGAAACTCCTGGAAAAATATATTGAATAAAACCAGGATTACAAACCAACAAGCAAGCCCCAATCCATTGCTGGCACTACTTATACCTGAAAATGGTAACAAAGTGTGCTACATGCAGACCTAAAAAACTTCTAGCCCATCAACTAGCTAGAGTAGTGCTTTCACTAATGAAGGAGTAAACAAACAAACAAACAACACATACATACATATTGTAGTGTAACTAGTATTTGTTTAAAATAAAGGAGGGGAGGACTTTTAGAATCTGCTTATAGTTAGTCCCAGGTGAAGTAGATGTATTGAATCAATGGCGTATTGACAAGTCAACTCTTATGTAAATTTAACTGATTCAGTGCCAAAATCCTGTTGCTTTTTCCTGAGCATGCAGCAGCCTATTGTGTACAATTTATGTATTTTATTTAGTATGATTTTTTTTTGTCTTTCCCCTAGTATTTGTGCAAAACAGAATTCACTATGGGCAATCTCTGTCTTGTGTTGCTGAAACCTGGAAATATCAAGGAACCCTCAGATCCTTTAACAGGATTCTGCCCCAGTGACTCTACTAACATTGATCTAGGCCAGGGGGCTCCAAACCTTTCAGACAGAGGGTCACATCATATATGCTCCACATTTTTGAGGGCCGAAGGAAGACATGTGCACACTCCCATATTTACATGCACATGCACCCCCGCCCCCACACATGCACTCCTGCACACATGGACACCTGCCCACCTGCATGCTCATGTGTCCACAAGGCTGGATAAAAAGGCAAGGTGGGCTGGATGTGGCTTGTGGGCCGTAATTTGGAGATACCTGGTCTAGGCCAACATTTGGGTAGTTTAGTTGCTGTTTTTTATATTTCATGGTATCATATTCTTTTGGTGACTTTTCTAGAAGGAGGTATAAGAATATAAGAAACAAACAAACAAATAAAGCAGACTTTTTAAAAATCGTTTTTGATTATAAACAAGGAAACATGGGAGAAAAAGAAAAGATGAAAAGTTAGCTGTGTGGGTTATGTAGAGGAGTGGAGCAATGGCAATGGGAACAGGGGAATCTTAGGGTTTACAACCCTTTTGTAAACTCTAAGTCAGCAGACCACCCAGAGGTGATGTGGGGCATGCTTTTCACAGGAGAGTGGACTTGCAGCCAGTAGGGCCAGGAAACCTCTGAAATCAGACAGCAAATCTGTCTTCATGAGAGTTCCCTTCCTAAAACAACTGGCTCGGGAGCAGCCATGTCTGGTGAATCAGCTGCCAACTTTGCCAGGAGGGGAGGTGTATGAAGAAGATTTATGCCTGACTGCATGAACAGTGAGTAACTGACTTTCTATTCAGCTTCAGCAAGTACAAATCAAACTTAAGAGGCAGGCTTTAAAGGAGAGAATTATAAACTAAAAGCAGCAAAGAAGCATTTGTATCCCTGAAACATTGATAAATATTTACTGCATCACATCTAAAAAAAAAAAGAAAGAGAAACATAGAGGATATTTTTCTCATCCCACTGTCCTCTCTGGATGGCATAAACCAGTGATGACAAACCTATGGCATGTGTGCTGCCTGTGGCACGTGGAGAGGTCTCCCTTGGCACACAAGCAGAGCATTACCTCCCACCCCACCCCACCCCACCCCACAGCCAAACCTCAAACCATCGTCAGCTACCTCTTCTTGCTAATTTCCTTGGTTCTGGCACTCCTTCTTTATGAGATCTCTTTAAGAGATTGGAGATAAGCCTGCTTGATTGGTTACAGCTGGCCCCCGGGAGTCAAATGACTGCTTCTGGCCCTGCCGGAGTTGACTTTGCAAGCAGGAGGGAAAGGCTGCAGGTTAAGGAGGGAAGGAATGTGCAACTTCATCAAGCATGTTCAAATGTATGTACAAAATGGAGGGAGTGTGTGTACACACTTTTATCTGGTATAAATGTTACCCTGAGTTTGTTTCATCAAAGCAGAGTGTCTCTCTGGGAACTTGTTTTTCTTCCTTGTCAAAGGGTTCTGTGTTAATGCTGTGGAATTAAAATTTTAGGGAAAATTTCATCTCTCTCTCTCTCTCTCTCTCTCTCTCTGTGTGTGTGTGTGTGTGTGTGTGTGTGTGTGTGTAAACTGTTAATCTCCACTACATTTAGCTCTGCAGTTTGCTGAGAACAGCGGAAATCTGAAGTGTGTAGCAATTGTGTTTCTCTATTTCTCATCCCCAAAGCAGGCAAGAGTATCACAGTTTATTCCCAAAATATGAATCCCAGTCTTTCTGCTCCTGGTCCTACTTTGACTGCAACATCAAACGAAAGGTCTTCCAACCAAAAGACTGCAGGTTTCTTTATTGTGTCAATCCATCTCATGTGCAGTCTTCCATTTTTCCTACTACTTTGCACTTTTGCTTGCATTGCTGCCTTTTCCAGTGAGCTTGTCTTCTTATGATGGTAGTATAGTACCTTTTGTTTGGTTATTTTAGCTTGTAGTTAAAGTCCACACTTAATTTGCTTTACTTATCTTTCTGACAAGTCATGCTATCTGTAAAACTCTTTTCCAACACTACATTTGAAATAAGTGAAATATGTGTATACACTTTATGTAGTGTATAAAATGTGTATTTAAAGTCTGTACTCCTGTATATAGCTGCTTTTCTGAGGGTGGTTTATTTTGGAGGAAACAAGTCCAGAATTTCAGTGTACTTAATAAGCTTTATAAATGTTGTTGTTGTTTAGTCGTTAAGTCATGTCTGACTCTTTGTGACCCCATGGACCAGAGCACGCCAGGCCCTTCTGTCTTCCACTGCCTGCCGGAGTTGGGTCAAATTCATGTTGGTAGCTTCGGTGACACTGTCCAACCATCTCATCCTCTTTTCTCCCCTGCTCCTCTTGCTTTCACATTTTCTCAACATCAGGGTCTTTTCCAGGGAGTCTTCTCATGAGATGGCCAAAGTATTGGAGCCTCAGTTTCAGGATCTGTCCTTCCAGTGAGGGTTGATTTCCTTCAAAATGGATATGTTTGTTCTCCTTGCAGTCCAGGGTACTCTCAAGAGTCTCCTCCAGCACCACAATTCAAAAGCATCAATTATTCTGTGGTCAGCCGCCATTATGGGCCAGCTCTCGCTTTCATACATCACTACTGGAAAAACCGTAGCTTTGACTATGCGTACCTCTTTTTGCAAGGTGATGTCTCTGCTTTTTAAGATGCTGTCGAGGTTTGTCATTGATTTCCTCCCAAGAAGCAGGTGTCTTTTAATTTTGTGGCTGCTGTCACCATCTGCAGTGATCATGGCACCCGAGAAAGTGAAATCTGTCACTGCCTTCATGTCTTCCCCTTCTATTTCCCAGGAGGTGATGGGACCAGTGGCCATGATCTTTTTCTTTTTCTTTTCTTTCTTTCGTTCGTTCTTTCGTTCGTTCGTTCATTCGTTCATTCTTTCTTTCTTTCTTTCTTTTTGATGTTAAGCTTCAGGCCATTTTTTGCACTCTCCTCTTTCACCTTCATTAAGAGGTTCTTTAATTTCTCCTCACTTTCTCCCATCAGAGTGGTATCATTTGCATATTTGAGGTTGTTGATATTTCTTCTGACAGTCTTAATTCCAGCTTGGGATTCATCCAGTCCTGCCTTTCACATGATGTATTCTGCATATAAGTTCAATAAGCAGGGAAACAATATACAGTCTTGTCATATTCCTTTCCCAATTTTGAACCAATCAGTTGTTTCATATCCAGTTCTAACTGTTGCTTCCTGTCCCACATATAGATTTCTCAGATAAGGTGGTCAGGCACTCCCATTTCTTTAAGAACTTGCCATAGTTTGCTGTGGTCGACACAGTAAAAGACTTTTGCATAGTGAATGAAGCAGAAGTAGATGTTTCTCTGGAACTCTGTACAGATGGTTAGCAATTTGAATTCCCCACCTTTTTTGGTTGTAACTTGAAGTTCTGGCCACAAGTCAACGCAAAATTTTGCGGCCAGAGCTGGTCGTAACTCGAAATGGTCGTAAGTCGGGACGTTTGAAGTTGAGGCACCACTGTATTTTGGTATGAATGCATTGAGATCTAGAATGAGGGCAATGTATCTGTCATCACTGTAATCATATCATACTCTAATAAATTTAAGTATCCTGTGATATTACCTTATATCCTGTGTGATTGGCTGGAATCACAAATTTAAAGAGCACAAATATAAGTTAAATAAGTAGGGAGACAATATACAGCTTTGCATACCCTTTTCCCAATTTTGAACCAATCAGTTGTTCCATATCCAGTTCTAACTGTTGCTTCCTGTCACACATATAGATTTTTCAGGAGATAGATAAGGTGGTCAGGCACTCCCATTTCTTTAAGGACTTGACATAGTTTTCTGTGGTCCACACAGTCAAAGTCTTTTGGGTAGCCAATGAAGCAGAAGTAGATGTTTTTCTGGAACTCTCTGGCTTTCTCCATAATCTAACGCATATTAGCAATTTGGTCTTTAGATCCTCCTCCCCTTCGAAATCCAGCTTATACTTCTGGGAGTTCTCGGTCCACATACTGCTACCTTGCAGGATTTTGAGCATAACCTTGCTAGAATGTAAAATGAGTGCAATTGTATGGTAGTTGGAGCATTCTTTGGCACTGCCCTTCTTTAGGATTGGGATTGGTAGACTGATCTTTTCCAGTCTTCAGGCCACTGTTGAGTTTTCCACACTTGCTGGCACATTGAGTGTAGCACCTTAAAAGCATCATCTTTTAAGATTTTAAATAGTTCAACTGGAATGCCATCAACTCCACTGGCCTTGTTGTTAGACAAGCTTTCTAAGGCCCACTTGACTTTGCTCTCCAGGATGTCTGGCTCAAGGTCAGGAGCCACACTATCTGGGTCGTCTGGGTGCTGCATGTGTTGCTCTCAAACTAACAGCATATGGGCCAAGGTTTGACAAATTATCAGCATGCATACAATTAAAAAAAAAATCATGTTGTGCAAAAGCGTGCCAGGTTGAGTATCCCTTATCAAAAGTACATGCATATAATTATTTTTAAAGTTTGTATAAATTACCTAGCTTGTATTGCTTTAATATTTGTTTTCATTTACTAGATTTAATGGTTATTTTTCATTTAAAAAGTGTTTGTATCATTGAAAGTTTTGTTATGTTTTGAAGACAAAAGGTGATTATTAATTCAGACAACTGTATAAGTAGTTTTTTCTAAACTAAAAGATCAGTATTCAGATTTAATTGCAGTGTTGGCACTTCAAAAGAAATAATTTGGTTTTGTGTCGCCGTTTGGGCATTTGGGCTCAAAAAGTTTAGCTATCACTGGCATAAACTATCATATCATAAAATTAGAGGTTTAAGAAGATTGGGACCTCCCACCTTAAGTGATCTTGCTATGAGCTGTGAACGGTGGATTAAAAATTAAAAACTGCTCCTAGCCAAAGTTGGATTTACAACTGGATGCGTTAGTGGGAGTCTGAGTCTGAGCTGACTCATTTAACATGAGGGTGAACTGATTAATGGTTTTACTGTTTTATGGCTTCTGATTGGGGAAAAATAAATAAATAAAAATCCAGACTTGGGAGAAAACAGAAGAACTCTTTTACTCTGTAGCAGAAAGCATTATTCTACTCTAAATTTACATTCAGGAAGCAGAGAGGATGGCCCTTGTTTAATGTACAAGCCCATCAAAATTTACAATGGAAGATACCTTCAAGATTTACATATAGGAGTTTCAAATGAACATTGTAAATCAAATTAAGGATCACATGAAGGCCCAGACCTTTGAAGTAGGTTAAGGCCATGATTTCAGGATAAAATGTGGAGGAGGAGAATGTGCAGATGGAAGCCCAGCCCACCAGAGCAGCGGAAGCAGCAGAGAGAGAGACTTTAGAATTAAGATCAAAGGAGGCTAAAACAATGAGCCTGCATGAGAGGGAGGGTCAGGTAGATGAGTTGGGGATTTCTATTAATGAGAAGATGACTCAAAAATGTATACTTGCTGATAGAAGAGAACCTAAAGAAGGAAAATGTGAAGGCAGTGAGGTTGGAAGAGGTACAAAATTCTGGTTATAATTTAGACATATATGACTGGATTCAAAGGTGGGACGATAATTACAGTTGGATTAAATCAGACAATTTGAGAGAAAATGGTTTAAAGAGGTTCTATAGATGGCACTTTAAAACTGGTCAAAAGGGTGTTGGAGATTAATTCAGGTTAAAATACTGTCAGCATCTTGGGACTCCCTCTTTGTACAGGTGGCAGATAAATATATATAATTTCTAAACTAGAAATGTTCTTGTTGAATATAATAACAGAAATTGTTGATTGAAAGATACACATATACATATAGATTAATTTAGGTTAATATACTGTCAGCAATTCTGGATTCTCTTCTGTTTAAGTGGTTGATAAGTATATGTAACTTTTAAATTAGAAATGTCCATTTTGAATATATTAGAAATTGTTGACTGAAAGATATAGAAAGACAGATAGTAAACATATGTGTACTATAATATAGTTATGTAGTTAAGGTTATATATTAAGATCAATTCAAATCAAAATATTGTTAGCAACTTTGCACTTTCCTTTGTATAGGTGATAAATAAGCATATATAACTTTTAAACTATAATTGTTCATGATGGTGGTTGTGGGTTTTTCGTGCTCTTTGGCTGTGTTCTGAAGGTTGTTCTTCCTGATGTTTCACCAGTCTCTGTGGCCGGCATCTTCAGAGGACTGGGGTAGGAACTCTGTCCATGCTCTGTTGCTGTTTGTTGGATAGCTGAGTATTTATAGCTGTGAGAACAGCTTTTGTCCTTTTCAGGAGATAGGGTGATCAGCGTGTTTTTTGTTGTGATAAGGGGGAGAGAGATTATCTGAATGGTTTTATTAATGACATGCTCTAAGAATCTCATGATAGAGTGTGTCCTCCCCTTCTCCCCTTCCATCTAGTATAGATCCAATTATTGTGATGAGCAAATTCTTCAGTCACATATTTTAATTAAAATACAGAGAAAGAGAAGAACCCCTTTCCTTTTTGATACAGAGAAAGAGAAGAACCATTTTTCCTTATAATCTCTTTGGTGCTCCTGGCAAAAGGTTTGCTCTCTGGGGATAGTTTTTGTAAAATGAGCAAGATCGGATTTACAGGAAATCTGTTATGTCTGCAGAGAATGACAGTATTGGACCAGTAGGTGATAGGCTGAGTGTGGTAAACTTTTAAAACTGAAACTCACTTTTTTGCAATGAGAGGTCTTGATGGAAAGTCATCAGTTTATGACTGCTGATGCTCAAGCCATTCTATTTTACTGTGTGGTCTCTTCCTCTGCCATTCACCTTTCTCCCCCCAGCTCTGCTTGTTATTTTTCAAAGTGTATTTTGAACAGAAAATAGCTATACTGCTGTGGACAAAGTTCAAAAAATAAAAGTTGTTCTTTAAGCAAGAGTTGCTCCCATTGCCCTACAAACTACACAGTAAACCTTAAACCTCTAAAACCATTAGAAGTACCCATGGGACTCTAGAATACTGAAAACAACTTATAAAACAAAGAAAATGGGAAAGAAAAATTAAGTCAGAAAATGTATTTTCTTTAAAATCCCTAGATTTTATATTCCCATGGGAGATGTGGATACATTTTGTCACTCAATTTTTTAAAAACTTCCCATCATATACTGTATAACTATTCTTGATTTTCTCAAAGAAGCTGCTCATGAAATTTCACATTCTGTACTAGACTGTTCGACACTGTATGTGAAGCTGGAGTGTCCTCTCCATAGCACGAAGCCTGGGTAAAATAATATGGAGAATAGGCTGTTACTCAAACAGCAAATGCACCCTCTCCATGTCACTGAAATAGTCCAATGGAAAGGCAAGAGCCAATACAACTGGTTCCAACGACGTCACAGGAGTTGCCAGAACGACATGAACTGCCTTCGGGACTCCAGCTCCAGATTTTGCCTTGAGGTTATTGTAGCGTTCTCCATTTATTAGAGCTATGGTTCTTATTGTATTATGTAATGGTTTATGAATATGCATGTTGCTGAGAGGTGGAGCCAAGAGAGATGCTATAAGAGGCGGAGTCAGGAGTCAGATTAAGTCAGATTGAGTTAGTCAGGCAGGAGAGAAAAGCCAGACAGAGTAATAGACTGTGTAGTTTGGGAAATTTAGGTGTGATTAGCTACTGAAGACATTTATGAATCTCTGTAATCAATAAACCAAAGTTTTATTTTAAAGAAACTGAAGTGTGGACCTGAATCTTTCTGAAGTAATGGTGAATTAGAGATCACCTGGTGGCAGCAAGTTTAAAATAAGAGAGTGTTTGCCTTTGTGTGCTCTGAGGCTTGAAGGTCAAGCAAAGAGGCACGAGGGTGGACGCCACAGTTATCTCCTGAAGCCTTTTCCATGAGTGGATATAGCCAGAAGGCAGTGGAGATTTGAAATTGGAGTTTTCCTTCTCCTAGATGGACTGCCTCCCAAGGCTGACGAGCCCCATCTACCCACTCTGCTCCCTAATAGTGCAGAAGTATGATCCTACTCCTAAAACATTCCTGCCCCCAGGTGTATGGAATGCTATTTGGCTTTCCTATTGAGCAGATTGGAGTAAAGAATAGAACCAGAGAATTTTGTGTGCCATTAGTTGCGCGCTTCTGCTGGCACTAATTTAAAGCCAAAACCCTGCCCCTTCAGACCATGAGGTCTGGGAGTACAAAGCTCAGCCTAGCAGAAAATATTTCACCAAATAAAATGTCCTCCAAGCACAGCTCCCTCCTGCCAGATTGCCAGATCTCTGTAATTTTGTTAGTTTTTCCAATTCTTTATTTTCAAATCTCGCATTCCCTGGAATTGCAATGTCAATGAGCTAGACATTTCTTCATTCTATTACTACTATGTCTGGTGTGTTTTGTTCAAGACATCTATCAGTTTGGATCCAAAACTCCCACAAGATCTTGACTTCATCATTTTCTGACACCTCCTCTACCTGATATCACCATAGATTTTTGAGGCTGGCAAGTTATATTTTTCGTATAATGACCAGTGCACTAATTTTGCCACTCTATCATGTCTAATTTTGTGATCTGTTTGTACAAGTTTTGGACATTCACAGATGAGATGTGACAGTTTCATTTTTTTTCTTGGCAGAGTCAGTATTTTCTGTTAGCACTAATTCCTCAAATCTTAGCTTTCATCACATTGTTTTGGAGTGCTTGTTCTTGTGCAGCAAAAATCAACCCTTTGGTTTCTTTCTTAGTAGTTCCCAGTTTTAGCCATGTCCATGCTGAATTATTGTCATGACTTCCATCAATATTTCTCAGATGTTGTCCATGTAGTGGCTTATTTTTCTAACTTTAATTTATTTTCAAATTGTTTATTCTGATGATGACAACAATGATGATAGCAACAACTTTTACACTGCTTTATAGTGCTAGAGCACTCTCTGTATTACAACATAATTATTCAGGGAACACCTATGCATATCCTAGATTTCTGAGAATGACTCAAGGTTCAAGGAACCATAAACTGCCTTACAGCAGCCACTGATAGAGGTGGCTGCCTCAGGGCCTCACCAGAGGAATGCTAATTCTGCACCTGGAAGCTGTAGTCCCTTAAGAAGCACTGCTCTCTGTTTATTGTAATACAAGCTTGCCTCAATCTGTGTTTGGCTTATCAGATAGTTTTTGCTTTGCATTTGCTCAGCTGGGAGGTAGCACAACTTTGTCTACATGTCTGGTATCTCAGGTGCATAGGTATGAAAACTCTGGGGGGATAACACACCCACAATGACATGTTTGGATTGTGCTGGTAGAGCACACATGCCAGAAAAAAAGAGAAAAGAAATGCCTCCTGAATTGGTACAACATGCTTCCCCTCACCTGTCAGCTGAACAAAAAAGAAACTAATGTTCATGGGAAAAGTGCAAGACTTCCTTGTGTTTTATATCATGTAGTTGCCAGTAAATGCTTTTATTTCAATCAGCTTGCCAATTTTACACAAACTTCAGGGTAATCTGCAATGGAATTGCAGTGGAGAACAAGAAAAAGAAGGAATCGCAAGGGTTCTGTTGGCATACAAAGAGCACAAATATAACAGTAGGTGATATCTTTTACCCACCCACCATTACATTTGTATAATTGTGGAGACCACATTTCCTTTTCCTTGTACTTTCTGGACTATGAAGAACACAGAGATTTAGCTGGAATCAGGTAAGTGATGATATTCTTCCATCTCTGCATGCAGCCACACAAAATCATTGCCACATGAAACTATTCTTCATTCATTCATTCATTCATTCATTCATTCATTCATTCATTCATTCATTCATTCATTCATTCATTCAGTTTGTATATTGCTCCCATTAATATCAGAACCCTACTCTGGGTGGGTTACAACATGTAAAACAGGAAACAAAAATAAAAATAGAGACATTAAACCCAGATCCTCAAAAAAGCCAATTCAAAAGAGAAAACAGCTACTTAGTTGTAACACTGAGCATGACTAGTACAGGATAGTCAGCAGGTGCTTCACAAAATTGCATACATTCATAGGCAGGGGAGGGAGATATTTAGAGAGAAAGGTCTCAGAAACAGAATGAAGAGTTTTTTTTAAAAAAAAAAAACTTTGCTTTAAAGAAAGTAATGAAGTGACAGTTCTCCAGAAAGGGGGATATTTTACCATGTTCCTTCAGTAAATGTTTTCTCAGGATCTCTGAAACCAGTCTCCACACATAAATATCCTCACAAAAGGGAAATCAGCTCCAGGTCAAGAGCTATCTGAACTTTTGACTCTGTAAGTTAGGACACAATTAGCAGACAGCATGACGCACGCATGACACAGATGCACACATGTGTGCATATAGGGGGCATGTGTGCATGTTTGTGTCTGTGCATGCATGTGGGTGTGCATTCAGGGGGGCGGGTCTGCATGTGTGCATGTGTGTGTGCATTTGTGGCTGTGTGTGGGTCGGAGTGCATGTGTGTTCCTTCGGCCCTCAAAGATCTGTCTCTGCAGCCCGGTCATTCAAAGACTACAGACTGGTACTGGTCCATAGCCTGGGGATTGGGGACCCCTGCTGTAGACCATCTTGACTACTGACATGGGTGGCACCAATATTCAAAGTGCCTTTTGCAATGTAAAGTTTGGCATCCTTTTTCCTGCTGCCCACACAGGCACAATATTGTACAGCAATATTGGGACAATCTCCTGGCATTTTGGATACAGAACAACAATATCCCACATTCATAAACTGAAGTGTATGATAAATCCATTATTCACAGTTGAAAATGGATGCTTCTGCTTCCAGATAGTTTAACACTATGTTCCTGCTAAGATTTTGTCTCTGCCAAGTTAGCTTAACCTCACACAGTTATGTCAGCGTTTCTGAGAAAAACTTGCAGGAAACTTTTATTTAGGCTTTAGGTCACAAAGAAGATATCCCAACATGCTAAGCCTTTCACAAAACAATCAAAGTGAACACGTGCACTGTGTATTAATAAACTGGTCTCCCTGAAAACAAACATTATTTCTTCCTGGAGAGTGAAAATATCATGGCCTCACTCAATGCTTCCTAAATAGGAAGATTTAATCTGCAGAAGACAAAAGCAAGCAGGAGTTCATTCAGGAATAAGGAAATGTGGTCAAGTAAATATGGTCAAGTATAAAGAAAATAAATTCTATTATCAGCAAATATCAAACTGTTTGGGTACTCTTGCAAAATAGCAAATGTTTTTCGCTTTTGGCATTCTTTGCATTGTGCTAGTGATTTATTGACAGATGATGAAAGCAAATAATTGTCCCTGCAGGTCTTATTTTTGTAGCATACATCAAAACAACTCTCCAAATGAGCAAGTATTATTTTGCTGTTAGAGAAATAGCACATACACGTTTGCCAAAAAAAAAAAAAAAGTGTCTCTGTTCAGTGGTTTTGAACCAGTGTTTGCATGCTGAGTTTCAGAGGAAGCTCTTGAGAAGAACATGACCCAAGAAGCTCAAGGCTGTCCTGATTTATGCAAAACATAATGCCATTGCAAGTTGGCTGGAATTCCTTAGCTTGCAAACCAACCTGAACTGATGCCTTGAGATCTGCTTTAGCAAGGGGTGTCAGATTTCACTAATAGACACTGATCCTCTGGCTGAGATAATAGAATGGAAGAATTGGAAGGAAGGAGGAATTCAGAAACAGTAATGTCTTCCTAAGTTCTGCTTCTTCTCAGATATTAAAGGCACAAGATTCTTACTACTCATGGAATCTAATGATCCTATATAACACATCAACATCATATATATAAGTAGTTTTATTGTTTATATTTGGATCTGTCCTCAGTCTAATTATAACAAAAACATACCAGTAAACATTCTGAAGAATAAGCCATGTCTGTACATTTAACTGATACAGTTGACTCAGTCCCAGATGAAAATGAACTTGTTCTAAGGATTGGAGAATAGTCTACTAACACTGTTGTTAATGGGAAAGGATATATTCAATGTTCTTCATTATTACAGATGGAAGTTGTGTGTGAGAGAGACTGACTGTAGCACAGAAGATGTTAAACATCAAAAATCATTATGAACTGAACATCCCTCTGTGGGGGACAGGGCAGCACTACCCATCAGTCAAACTATGGGGTGCTTTATTATCAAATTAGAAGCAGAGAAACCCAAGAGCTCATGAGGTCCTACCATGTATTATTCTGTCAATACTGTGCACTTAGAATGATAAGAGGCTATTTGTTGTGATATTGTCATTCTTAGTTGCCTGTTTTCCAGTCTCCCACCCACCCCATGAGCACATGTTGCTGTGAGACTCTCTGACCTGTTCTGTACAATGGGGCTAGCCTGATCAGCTCTCAAGTGAAACATGCTGTTTCTGTGAGTGACAGGTCACTTATAAAGAAGGTGCAATGGAAGACAACAGGAAGAGGAAGGTACAAGCACCAGAGCCCTGGGGGCAGGGTGGAGCATTGCAGCTATGTGCATCAAGAAGGATGGGAGTGGCAGCAAACAGGAACCCCACAGTTGCTCAAGTGAAGAGTGGATGTGATGGAGCATTAGAAGCAGAAGTGTGTTAGAAGGAGAATCTTTGAACCCTGCCCCTGCGTATCTACAACTAACAGACCTCTGTGGCTGCTCAACTGAGGGAGGAGCACATGACAGTGGATTGCAAGGAGAGGTACTACTCCTTTACCATCTTTCCATGCCCTGGACAGGTACGCACTACTATGATCTCCTGACAGAGTGAATGGTGTGGCCAAGACAGAGAAGGAACTATCCAGGTGTCCAGAAACTAGAGCCCAAGGCTACACAAATAGGGAACAATAACAATAACAATCAGTAGCTTTGTAAGTTCAACAGAAATATATGAGGAGTTACATAGAGGCAGGTCAAGCAGCTGCACAAATGAGGACACATAGAAGTGTCAATTAGAACTCATGCAGGCAAGTCTATACATTAAGAGAGGAGCAGCTGGCAAAAAAAAGGAAACCCAAAATCACACAAATAAGAGCATACAGTGGCAGGAAAACTTCCACTGGAGATGGCATTAGAATTTGCCATTCTTAGTGCCCTGTCATTTAAGCAAATACCTCCTTGTCTAATAAGACCACCTATTCAGGTAACAGATGCCTTCTGCTTCAAGTAAGAGGGTTTTTTGTTGTAGTAGTAGGTTTTTCGGGCTGTTTGGCCGTGTTCTATAGGTTTTTCATCCTAACACTTCACCAGTCTCTGTGGCTGACATCTTCAGAGGACAGGAGTTAGAACTCTGTCTGTGTTCTGGTGTAGTGTGTGGGATAGTTGAGTATTTGTAGCTGTAGGATCAGCTTTTTGTCCTTTTCAGTAGATTGGGTGATTATGGTGATCAGGGGGTTTGTTATGGGTGTATTGTTGTGATAAGGGGGGAGATGATCTGTCACTGTGATTGATGGGTGTTGTTAGCCAGTGCAGTGATCGCTGGTCCTTGTGGCTAGGTAGAGTGACACAGACAGATTTCTATCTCCTGACTTCTGAAGATGCTCGCCACAGAGACTGGTTAGGAAGAAAAACCTTCAGAACATGGCCAAACAGCCTGAAAAACCTAAAACAACCATCGGATCCCAGCCATGAAAGCCTTCGAGAACACACAGGGTTTTGTTTTCTGTTTTTTTTTAACAGAACACATTATTTGGACAAGAGAAGGAGCCACCCAATCATGAGTGAGCAGGAGACTGGTAGCTATGTATATTAGGAGTGGTGGTAGTGGCAAACAAGAGCTCTGCAGGAGAAATGCAGCTGCTCAGGTGAGGGGGGCATGAAGGTGGTGAGGTGACCGCCTTACTTTGCCTTAAGCCAGGACTAGCTTTGAGTAAATTACTTTATGAATTATGACAAAAACATGATGTCTTGCCAAGTCTTAGGGAAATGTACGATGTGTAGAAGAGAACTGTCTTCTGTGAACTACCCTGAGGCAGCTGCTTGGTCAAGGGAGGGAGGGAGGGTGGGTGGGTGGAAGAAAGGAAGGAAGGAAGGAAGGAAGGATATTAAAAATTCATCCTTAGATGAGGTTACAAGGGGCTGATACCTACTTTTGTCTAAACAGAACTCCACGAGGACATGAGTGCAATAATATTGTCCCATGTCTGTTCCCAGGTGAATAGCATGCTGCCTCCAATGCTGGAGGTGACAGCTGTGAAGAGTGGTGGTTCCAGCCACATGTTCAACTTCAGTTTGAATTTTCCTCAACTGATCCCAACATTTTTCCCAGTGTACTGCATGACTACCTCAGGGCATCTGAACCATCATCTGGGAGGAAGTAAGAGTACTTGGCAATGAGATAGTAAATCCACTAAAAAAATGAAGAGGATGAGTGCAGTTCTTCATGACTTTTGTTAATCTCCTTTGCAACAGACACTCATTCCAATATATTAAAAATAGTTTTGGTATATTGATTTACACTTTTATTTTGCAAACAAAAAGTATCACTTTTATTTTAAGCATTATTTTAAGCAACCCCATATTTTCTTTCACTCAGTGGAAAAATAAATTCCCTTCTCCCAGTTACTAGCATGAGTTGAGATTTCTGCTTACACAGAGACACACAAATACACTATGCCCCAAATCCCCATTCTTTTATATTCAAGTGATGCCAATATTATCAGTATGAGGCTGACTGAGATGCTGACAAGCAATGTTTGCAACAAAAGTTTCTGAATTATTAACCAAATGACAAGGGCAAAATCGGGTGATGCAATGGAAGCAGAGGTCTTAAATACCCAATAACTGAATCTAAAATTTAATGAAGTCCAGGATGACATTGAAATGCACCATTTCATTTGCCATTAACCTTTTTGATGCATTGAGCTCAAGTCTTTAACTTCTTAAGACAGGGTGCCTTCTAATGACAAGGACAGACAGCTGTTCTATGTAAGTGATCCTTCATTCCTACCTAGAAAGGAGCTGAGGTTGATAAATCAGAGAGACCTAAAAATGAAAAGATAAGGACATTGATAAAAATGGCTTCAGTGGAAAAACTGCAGCCGAGCTGGAAAATCTCTGGTGGACTCCTTTAGCTTGATATTCAAAAACAAGCCATGTGGGAAACAATTTCTGCAACAAGGGAATGCCTTCTATCAAGATCATAAGCAGAAGAAATAGAAGAGGAAACTCAAACCCCCCTGATGATAGTTCTTCCTTCCCAGTCCTCAGCATGTGTTCTTGTTAGTTGTTTGGAATTTTGTCAGCGCCTGTCAAACTCTCAGGTCCGAATCCTGGTTGAGACACCTGGAGTACCAGGCCTTCTGGACAGAGTGCCTTGGCGATGTTTGATTTGTAATTGCACCTGTTGGAGACTGGCCTGTAAAAAGCTTCTCCTTCTGTAACCAAGTACCAAATAACCCTTTGTGCAAATGCCAAGGAAAACAAAAAAGCGCAAACAACTGTTGGGCAAAAAGTGTCACTGCAGTTTTAATTGACAGAGTAGTGTGAAATTCAATTACATCATTTATTTATTTTCTAATGCTCTACTGGCAGAAGATTCTGCCTAACATTCTTCACACGTGTCTCTGCACTCTCTGAGGACCCAGCTAGAAGAAGCATCTGAGGAAAGAAACATGCATTTCTTCAGGTTTCTTAAACATTTGTTTAGAAAGGACAGTTGTGAACAGGACAGCAGCACTTGAAGCTGGAATCCTTTGAGGGCTCAAGATAGAATAGGAGGTACTTGTTGCATAAACTGGTAGAAGCTCATAAGCATTGGATCCAGATTGTGGATAGCAGTGATAAACCACTGTGTGATTTGGAGTGTTTTTGATGTAAGCAGCAGGATATTTGGAACCAGATCATTGACTTTCAGCAATGACTCAATACTACTAGTCTGCACAGGAACATAAACTCTATTCAGGTATTGATTTTGGGGGGCATTTTGAGGGGCAGTTACTACTCTCCTAGAGTAGGGAGCATAGCAATCACCTTATGGGATACTCATTTGCATGTCCTTTAAACACAGAGGCTGGAAAAATAGCCTTTTTTGACCTGCAGTTCCCAGAATCCCCCAGCCAGCATGATCAGAAGCCCAGGAGATTATGAGAGCTGTAGTCAAAAGGGGTAACTATTTAAAGCTCTGTCCAACCTAGAGAGAAAAATTGCTTCCCCGTTCAAGCAGGGTGTGTATGTGTGCATGTGCCTCCTCTCAAAACTTTGGAATCAGCCTCCCAGCCTCAGATCTGGAGCCACCCCAGGAACGAAGAATATGCCATCTTAATTAAGGTGCCTTCACTGGACTTGGTCCCCCTGTCACAGAAAAGCCAAGTATAATACTTGGGTCTCATCATCCCTCCATTTCAAAGACAGTGCTTCATGCCATCTAATTACTAATATCAAAAGGCTGCATTAATTAGTCTGGAACATTATCAAACCTCCCTGATGTATTCTATTTTCCTTTACGACAGAAAATCCAGTCACCTTTTTGTCAGACTTTGTGTTGCAATGGATTGCTGCTTCAACTTCCCTTCTCTAATCCTCCTTTCCATCCTATCCTAACACAATTTCCATTGTTCTTCATTTTGTTTTTGGCTTACTCTTTCATTTCTCCCCTTCGTATACTCTATTTTTTCCATTTATGATCTGCCTGTTTCTCTGTATTATTTTGAACTGGATGGGAAATGGAACTGCTTATCTAAAATAATTTGGAAAATTACATGATTGTGAGAGCACTGATCCATTTTTTTTAAAAAAAATCCATTATTCCCATGTATTTTCCCTTGAACTGCAACGAAGTCTTTTGTCTTGGCTTAGTTCTCTTACCCTCCAGGCTACTTTAGATGTGTGTGATAATGCTAACTACAGCAAAGGATGTTTAAGACTTTCACACCCCTTCCCTAAATTCCATTGCTATATGGAATGAAGAGATCCAGTTGGGAGCAAAAGCAACCCATACAAGCCTTCTGCCCCTGAAGTTATATACAGTATAGTGTTTGGAAGAAAAATTACTAGGTGGCAAGGTAGGTAACTCAGGAGAATTGAAGAGGGCAAATTTGTTCTCCACTTCTACCCATACATCTAAGTAGTAATGATCACTTATTTAACTGACTGAGAATTCCATGTCTATGAGGTCAAAACGTCTATGCTTTATGTTGTGGCATAACTATCTTGATTTAAAATATCTCCTCCCCCCTCCCCAGCCTCATTAAACATTCAACAGAAGAAGGGTGTTAAATGCTAGCTTTTGAAGATATAATCAAAGAATATGCTGCTTGCGAATATGGGAAATAAAGCCCTGAGATTTAATTTAACATGCCGGGTGGTTTATTGCAGAGCTTCTTTCTTCTTCTTTCTTTTAACTTACATAAAAATAGCCAGCAGGAAGAACAGCTCATCTTGCCCTTGCATACACAAGTGGCCCCTTGGCTCTTTTAAAATACAGAAACAATGGCCAATACCTTGTCCAGTGTTTGCCCATGCAGCGCACCAACTGCGGAAGGTGCCACGGTCACACAACTAGGCATGCTATCATAATTGATCATATAACTAGGCATGCTATCATGATCAGCTGGCACCTCATCCAAGTGCTATGGCAGCTGTTGCACTTGGAACTTTGTGTATCTAAATATTGAACATGATACTGACCAAGGGACTAATCCCATTGCAAATTCATCCTGTGTAGATAAAGCCCACTTCAGATTCAAGCTCTCCTTAGCTGGCTCATTTCTGCCTGTAACCTGTAAGGGTTAGGGCCTTGCCTGTGTTCCCCCTCTCCTGTGCACATGTGTGCATGTTTGTAGGCTGTTTCTACAGTTGGAGTTTTATTTCAACCACTGTATGCTGCCTTTAAGGGGTTTGGATGGGAGGGACCTTTGTAGGCTGGGGCAACTGTCACTTAATGCAGAAGTAACCAATTGTTCTTTCCTTGTCTTTGATTTTGAAGACAACCATGCCTCTCTTCCTTTTACCACTTTTTTCATTCTGTTGCCATTAGTGTTAGAATTAGCGTGTACTTAGTATGCAGTTAGTATGTTGTTGTTGTTGATCTGCAGTCCCATCACCACCACCACCATAACACTTTCAAGAAGATTTCCAGAGGTTACATGGAGGTGAAGGTAGCTTGGCAAAAGTGGTTTCCTCATCCCCGTGGTGGGGGTGATTCCTAAAAATACATAAATGATGATATAATAGGTTTATAGGTGAGGGTATTACCATAGTGTCTTCTCATACTTCACAACTAGAGATGGGGGTATTTGTATTCGTACATGAATACGAATATCTCCCCACAGGTGGAAATAATGTCCATTCACCTTTCGGCTGCTGCCGGAGGTGCCTTCTATCACGCTGTGCTCCGCAATGGATTAGCGCCTGTGCGACCTGGCAGAGAGGCTTGTCATCCTGCCTCCAGCCAGGAGTGGCTAATCCATTGCGGAGCACGGCACGATCGGAAGACACCGCTGCACCCACAGCAGCAGCCAAACGGTGAGTGGACGATCCAGCTCCATGGGGTCAGACCCTCATTATTTCCACCTGTGGGGAGATATTCATATTCATCTATGAATATGAATACCCCCATCTCTATTTACAACTGTTATCCCAAGTTTTAAGAAGGAATACAATAACCACAGCTGATTTCAAAGCACATCACATCATGAAGTCGCTCCTATAAAGGTCTTATGAGACCTTCAAGCTTTTGATGTTTGTGTCCTTGAAAACTGTCTGTGACTTAGAACATGGCACAAGCAGGAGGGAGAAATAACCCAACCAAACAAGAATTAATGGAAAGTTGGGAACAAAACATCTAAAGAACTATATATATTTGCTTTCCTGGTTACAGCCAGTGTCTTTAAAGTATGAACTTCCCATGTCTGACATGGAAAAGAAGCTCAAGAAAATCAATAGCTCATTAAGAAAATGGTTTCATTGTCAGTCAGCTTCCCCAAATAAAGTTCCTAACAGAAGTTCCTGTAAACAAAACCTTTTTCCGTCACCATTAACTGATGAAACAAATGTAATTGCTTACTGTGCAGTAATGAATACGAGGAAGGTGGACAGAACAATGAGACAAATAGGCAAGTGATACCCCTGTGGGAAATGGAAGCCCACCAAAGTGCTATCCCCCCCCCCCATTTATCCTCTTTCTAGTAAGCTATCTTTTCCTTAAGTTTTAACAGATAATGTACTAGATGTAGATGAATGCAAAACATCATTACACAAAATTTGCTTAATGTGAAGCTTCATTTACAAACATATAAGATCTATATTCATCTTTTTCCTGTGAGATTACAGAGACTGATCCATAAGCATCAACCATGTGGTTTAAAAGACAGCCTTCTGTATGCATCTGGAGGTATAATTGACTCATGGCCTCATTCAGAGTGCTTAGGAGGAAACAAATAATTTCTGTAAAAGAACACTGTGTCTAGAATCCTGTTTCTTAGGGCAGCCATTTCCATTCCCACATGGCCTCTTGGGGCCCCTGGTACATATTTCTGTATGTGGACACTGTAGTGTAAAACTGATCTTGCCTAGATATACAAGTATTTCTCTTCATTACACTTAATTCAACAGTCATTATGCCCTATGCAACTGATTTTCCCCTGATGAAAGTACTAGGACCTTTTGGGTTAATTTGAATAATAATAATAAAATAAAACATGAAAGAAGCATTTACTTTACTTTCTCGGTTAATTCTGAAAGTCAGACTCTGAAATCCAAATGATTCATTTTAATGAAAGAGAGGATCACAAAAGCTCTGGGTGTTTTGTGTTTCCATCTTTTGTCTGCCCTTTCATCATCTCTTGTCTGTCCAATTTTCTATAAAGTATTTCATCAAATAGAATCATGAGAGCTGCTGTCAGAAGCCAATCAGAATGGCCAGGAAGTGGAAAGAGGGAATCTTGAATTGTAGAAGAAGATGGATTGGCAGTGGAAACCAGTGAATAATGTTCTTTTGCTTCACCTCTTCTTTATGAGGGGTGGGATCTGTGTACTGCAGACATAGCCAGTACAGATTGTGGACAATTTGGGTTGTTTTTTTTTAATAATAATTTTCACAATTTGCAAATTTCTTCATAAATTTGAAGGAAAGAGCTTAAAGGTTTTTAGAAAAGAAAAGGAGGATTAAAAGGAGGAGAAGGTGAAACTGGTTTATTTGTCTACCTTTATTGTAGAGGAAAAAGAACTCATTGCCTTGAATTGGACACATGGCCATTCACAAAAGTGGTGAAGAAGCTTTTTAAAAAATATGGCATTAAAAATACATGCAGGATGAACCAATGTGTATTCACAGGTATGCTGACTAAAGCAGATGTGACTGGGATTATAGTTACTATTGTGCTTACTTCACTGTGGGACCAGGAGCAAACTAAAAGATAAAGGGGAAAGTATGACGCCAACTTGAAATGAACATTCAGCTAAAAAGAGAAGAAAGATGTAGGAGGAGTACATTTTATCCGACAAAATGAAGAATAATTGATGAAACAGCAAGTACAGGACGTTTTCTTGCTGAACCATGAGAAAGATGAATGCACAAAGGGTAAGGCATTGCTTAAGAATTTCTCAATTTTTTATTTTTATTTTTTTGCCAAGGTAAGCTGACATGATAATACCTAATTGAAAACATCAATGGCAACATAAACCTGACCTCATTTGTGGTGTACATGAACTGGATCTGGAAGCAAATGGATGCCTTAGAAATTCTTTTTTTCTCTTTTCAATTAATGAGGTCTTTGTAAAGCTTGCACTTACTGATCAATTTAAATCTTGTTGCCATAATTTATACCATGAATGACTGGTGATGACAACAGCATTTTTTTGGAGGGCTGGGGGGGGGGAATGAAACTTTTCCAGTTTTTCTCCCAAAGGTACTGAGTGTTCCATGTAATCCCTTTCATCTTTGGGAAATTGTGGGGCCCACTGGATGGGAGGAAAAAATATTTGATTACTGAAATATTTTTTGCAGCAGAAATATTTTTGAAATATTTTTCAGTTTATTTACTATAGCTTCCCCCCAATTCAAGTATCCTAGTGCCCATCCTTTCAACCTTCTGTCCTCCTGTCCTTTTCATTTTCACAATCTCCTCTCACATTTCCAGTTCTAGTCTTTATATGTTTTATTTAGTTCTTCACAAAACCTCAGTTTTTATGAATGTGGGATATTGTGCTTCTGTATCCATGATTCAAAACACCAGGAAATGCCCAGTATTACTGCACAATATTGTGTCTTGTGTTGCCAGCAGGAAAAAGGATAGCAACATTGCAAATAGCAGTCAAGATAGTCTACAGCAGTGGTTCTTAACCTTTGTTACTGTGGCGTTTTTGAACTGCAACTCCCAGAAACCCCAGCCAGCACAGCTGATGGTGAAGGCTTCTCAGAGTTGCAGTCCAAAAACACCTGAGTAACCCAAGGTTAAGAACCAGTGGTCTACAGCAGTGGTTCTTAACCTTTGTTACTCAGGTGTTTTTGAACTGCAACTCCCAGAAACCCCAGCCAGCAGAGCTGATGGTGAAGGCTTCTGGGAGTTGCAGTCCAAAAACATCTGAGTAACAAAGGTTAATAACCAGTGGTCTACAGAATACCCACTTGGGCTCATTACTATTCAGAAAAAGACATCAAGCAGGAGAAAATCCCAAAGGCTGCCTCTTTTTTTTTTATCAGTTAAGCTATTCTCTCACAAAAACAAAGCAATTGTCAGGGTGGTTCTACAATAAGTTCTCTTAATATGTCTTGCTTGGAAAATATGGATATTTGTTTGCTACAACTGTGGCAAAATTGAAATGTGTTTAAAAGTTCTAATTTTTTTTTGTTTGGGTTGTGCCCAATTTTAGAATTGCTTTATAGAATGTGTATTTGCTCGGCTGCTCAGTATCAGTGCTGCACTCTCATAAAGCTACAATTTATTAGAGTGAGTGAAAATTCTAAGTTTCTAAACTATGTAGGGCTCCTACTTGGGTATGAAAGCCTTCTTCTGGAGACTTTCAGATTTAATCATGTGTGTGGGATTCAGAGACAGTGATCACCTCAGCCTTCCTGTGCAAAGTCATAATTGTGTGGGGCAAAATGCACAAACAGGGGTATGACAGAAACCAGTATTTCTACATATCTAGTCAATAACTCATCAATTACAGATGCTACATGGAAAGGGAATCCAATAAGTAGTAATTTAGCATCAAAAAAGGGTGAGAAAAGCATATTATAAATGAGGCCTTTTTTTGTTTGGTTTCTGATTGTTCAATGGCCTGTGCCTTGGGTGACCACAACCATAATGTCAAAATTAAATAAACATCAATAGGGAGACTGAAGAGAGGAGTTAACTAATGTGTTTTAATTAATTTTAATTGCTGACGATTTACACAGTAGCCTTGAATTCCCCTCCCCCATTTTCCTCCCTCTCCTGATGACATTGGGAAATCTGCCAATTTTGCTATTGCTCTGGGTTGTCTCAAAGCTATTTAAAAATGAAGTGCTTGAACAGGTGAAAAGCTTGAAATACTTGTCAAGTGATAGTATGTAAATGGGCTATTATAGCTTAACTTTTCATTTGGGGGGTTGTTGGGAAACCATGGGAGAAGACAAAATGGCAGAGAGGGAAATACAGTGGTGCCTCAACTTATGAATGTTCTGACATACAACCGTTTTGAGTTACAACCAGCTCTGGCTGCAAAATTTTGCTTCTACTTGCGGCCGGAGCTTCGAGTTACAACCAGAAAAAGGCAGGGAAAAAGGCAGGGAATTCAGATTGCTAACCATTGGTGGTGAAGAGGCTGCTTCTTTGTAGCTCTCCCCAGCAGTTAGAGAGTGTGTGATCAGAGGAGGCTTCAGACTGCCTGGTAAGGTGCTGCTTTCTACTTTTTAAAAACTGTTCTGGGTGGGTTTTGCAGCGTGGTTTTGGGTTGGGTGGTGGGATTATGTTTCTATGCTGTGATGGGTTTTGCAGGATTTTGGGGGGGGGTTCCCATTTCCAATGGGTCTTGCAGGGTTTGTTTGCTTTTTCAGGGTTTTTTCCTTCCCATTTCCGATAGATCTTGCAGGGTTTGTTTGCTTTTTCAGGGTTTTTTCCTTCCCATTTCCGATAGATCTTGCAGGGTTTGTTTGCTTTTTCGGGTTTTTTTCCTTCCCATTTCCGATAGATCTTGCAGGGCTTGTTTGCTTTTGGGGTTTTTTCCCCCATTTCCATTGGGTCTTGCAGGGTTTGTTTGCTTTTTTGGGTTGTTTTCTTCTTCCCATTTCTGAGGGGTCTTGCAAGGTTTGTTTGCTTTCTGCTTTGCTTTTTTTGCATTTCCGAAGGGAAATGCACGGTTTGTTTGGTTGCTTTGCTTTGCTTTTTTCCTTTTGGCCGGAACATATTAATCGCATTTCTGATTAGTCTTGCAGGGTGTGTTTTGTGTGTGTGTGTGTATGATTTTTTTCCCTTTGGCCAGAACGGATTAATTGCATTTCAATGCATTCCTGTGGGAAATGGTGCTTCAACTTACGACCATTTTGAGTTACAACCAGAGTTCTGGAACCAATTAAGTTCGTAAGTCAAGGCACCACTGTAAGTGTAGTAGTGAGAGACTACAATCTGCAAGATTTATGTAGGCAAACTCCTATATATAGTTGTGGGGGAACACTTCTCCCCAAAGTTGCTAAGCTGTTGGCTGATTGTTCAGTGTAGAGAAAACTCTCCTGGATGATGTCATAAGCTGCTTCTGAGAGGAGGAGTTACCATCATACTTCCTCTTTCTCATAGATGATAGAGAGCTTGCTTAATTGCCTTTCCCTAGGCCAATTATAATGGCATGATGTAAGCATTCTCCTATCTGAACTCTGTAACCTGTCTGTATACTGTCCACTATCTGTGAGCTTGTAATGTTAATAAAAGGAGAGTCCTCCTGGGGGCAGGGCAGAATTCATTGGGATAATTCATTGGGAACCCATTTGGTGTTCTTCGGTGTTCTACTAGCTGCCCACCAGGAGCACTGCTGGCAGACATCCCTGTGTGTGTGGCTGACTTCTTTAACCTCTATTTCTAAGAGACTCTTTGCTATCCTAATTATCTGGTGATCACCACAAAGCCCATCAGCCAGCTAAGTTTGTGACTCCAGCATATAGTCACTCCAGTGAGGATGATCTATACAAAGACTTCAGTCTCATTTGGATTAACAAACACAGCACTGTTTGTTTGTTTGTTTTTAAAAGAAATGGCAAGTCACACATTTCAAAGTAAATCTTTTTAGGCAACAACAGCCAGATACATTATAAATGGTATATACAGTAGTTCTTCTGAAGTACTAATCTATTTAGAGATACAAAGGTTGTTCGAAAGAGGAATATTTCCCAGAGAGCTGCTAGCAGACATGTGCACGATCCCCTCTGCCACTGTCAGCTGAGAGTGCTCAAGGCCCCTCTTTAGCACCTTTCTGACAATGCTGACACTTGATATTTATTAGTGTTTCACTGTCATCAATTACTGATAATAGTCCCTCTTCAAACGCACAAACTGGACCTCAAAAGCCAACATATATCCTGCCCCACCCAAAGCCTGTCTGCGCATCACCCAAATGTACCAAGAGGGCCATCTAACCCTTTTGCATGGCACACCCAGAACTGGCCCCGGAACCCCTGAACAAGCAAAGAGGGCTGCCCAGCTCTCTTGGCAGACCCAGACTGAGCAGTAAAACAATGAATAAATAGTTGCTCTTGTACAGCCGCCTAGAGTGGTCCATCGGTCCAGATAGGCAGGGTATAAATCAAACAAATAAATAAATAAATAAATAAATAAATAAATAAATAAAAATAAAAATAAAAATAAAAATAAAAATAAAAATAAAAATAAAAATAATAATAATAATAATAATAATAATAATAATAATAATAATAATAATAATAATAATAATAATAATAATAATAATAATAATAATAATAATAATAATAATAATAATAATAATAATAATAATGTGTACAAGAGCAAAGTGTTGGGTGAGTCCCATAATGTGCCAAGACAGAGGGCTGTCTGGCCATGTTGGCACACTGAAAGCTGGGCTGTGCCACATCCAAGCCTGTCCAGGCGTCACCCCATTGCTCGGCTTCAGACGGCAGAGCTCGTTTGGTTTTCAACCTGAGCATCTTTCTTTCTTTGCAAGTCTAGTTAGATGTTGGTGGACAGGTGAGTCTCCTAGGCCAGGCTCTGCCCCACCCAAAGCCTGTCTGTGTCCGGGTGTCCCCCGTACCAAAGAGGGCCTGTCTCAGCCCCACCCAAAGCCTATCGAGGTGTCATCCCATCGCCCCATCACCCGGCTTCAGACGGCAGAGCTCATCTGGTTTTCAACCTGTACCAAGAGGGCCAGCCTGTCTAAGCCCCCCCAAAAAACCTCTGAGGGCTGTCTTTATCATATCCATGTGGTCTCAGCAGCCAAGTTGAAAGCAATCCCCAGCTTTCCAGTTCTAAATGAGCATCTTTGTCTCCCCATTGCCCCATCGCCCGTCTTCGGATTGCAGAGCTGATCTGTTTCCTACAGCCCCCCCAGCTCCGTGGATTAACTGCTGTTAGTAGCACCAACCCTGTTCATCTGATGGTGCTGCTGGTGCTGTTGGAAGTTGCAAGCAACCTCAGTTGCCTCCTGGGGGCAAAAATCTTTCCTTTGCAGGCAAATCTGATGTTGCTGAAGAAGACCAGAGTCTGTTCTGCTGCCTTTTGCCTCAGTGCCCTGATGGGGAAAGACACACCACTTTGCAGCTGCTAACTACCTCAGTGCCCGATGCAGCCAAAAAAGCCTGCTTTCCTGCTGCCTTTTCCCTCAGTGCCCTATAGGGCCAAAAGAGCCTGTTTTCCTGCTGCCAACTTCCTCAGTGCCCGATGGAGCAAAAAAGACTGCTGTGCTGCCAAATACCTCCTTGCCTCCAGTCCCCCTGAGGGCAAACTCCACTGACAAATGTAATGTAGTGCTGAGCTAAAGACAAACTTGATGCCTCATGCATACCTGTGCCAAAGGGACGTCTCATTCTGCTGGGGCTAAATATAACTCCCTCAATTCCATTGGCTTCTGTGCCGTGTGGTATACTCTTTTGGGGGGACCCAATTTGTGGGTGAATAACTCAGTGTTCTGATATCCAGTCTTCACCAAAGTTGACAGGCATGTTGGGGAAAGACATAGGGAGCTCCGTTGCGATTTTGGAGGCTCTAAGTACCAGGGGGGAGCTTTCCCGGAGGGGTTCTCTTTGTGACTATATAACTCGGGGGTCCGTGATCACCAAACTTTCAGGAGTTGTAGGAATGCATCTGAGGAAGCTTCGCTGCAAATTTGGTGTCTCTAGATCATCAGGGGGCAGTGATATAGGTGTTTAAATTGCAGATAATCAACAGATTGGTCGATTTGTCAAAGAATATTCATACATTCGTATTCATTGATTCGTTAACCTTGATGAATAATGGATTAAAAGGAATCACCATTGTTTTTAATTCATCCCCATCTCTAGTTTTAATGGATTGGATCAAATTAGTTTTGTTTGTTTGTTTGTCTTTCTGTTTGTTGAGATAGATATCAGATTTCCCACCAAGAGATATTTATAATTTATCTTTGCGATCTAGAACAAAATGTTGCAGCAAACTGTCTTTGCAAAGAGGAGTGTCTCTTGGCCTCAGGAGGATTCAGAAGTGGGAAAAAGGTAAAGTATACCTCCCTCATGTCTTTCTGAAGCCTGTTATTACTTCCCTTCCTGACCCCACCCTTTGGGTTACATTCAGTCTTTATGGCTATCCCTGTGGCAGAGCCACCTGTCACCCTCCCTGTCAAAGAACACACCTAGAAATATGCCAACAGAAACATCAACTGCTTCCTAGACTGGACTGTGTGCAGGCTGAAGGACTACCTGTTCAAGGTGTCCCCCAGCATGTTGTCTTCAAAGGATCAGAGGTTGGTGTAATCTGAAAGATTAGTTTCTGATCATTTGAAGATGAAAGATATTTTTAGAGAGTAAGATAACTAAGATACATTTCTTCTACATATTCTTCTCTGACCACCAGGAATTTCTTATTCTTGATGATTTTATAGGAATCCATGGCTCATTCATATGTAGCAGTATCTCAGTGTGAGAATATTCTGGATCAACAGTTTCTTCTCCATCTTATGAAACTGCACAGAAATATTAGCAGTAGCTGGGATGGTGCAGTTTTTCCTAAGCACAAAGCAACCCAACACAGAGCTGCCCATTCCCATATAAAATGCAAGGTAGTTTCCTGAGAGCGGTGTGCCACTTACATCTCCAACCTATCCTGCCTTCAGCCCTTGAACAATTTGGTGACAGCTGTCACATCCTAATGGTTTGGGGATTATCTGTTTCAGAAGATTCTCCTGCTGCTTCTTTAAGACAACTTCCCATATTGGTTAAGCAGACCTGTGGCAATACTGTGCAAATTTCTACCTACTCCTCTCTCTTCAATCTCCATCCATCCCCTCCAATCTGCTACAGTAGGACCACCAAATGGAAAGCCCTCCAAAGCTGCTGGCACGTTGGTAGACAGACACTATTAGATGCAAGCACTAGTTTTTAATGCTTGAAGTGCTATGTTGGAAATTGGTCCTGTGGGAGCTGGAAAAAAAAAAAAAACACACGCAGGAACAGCATCCTGCAGTGACAATGATAAAGAGAAATTCTACTTGACTGAAAATGTTGTATGCTCATGGGCTCAGCTTACCTACCTATCTATGTTTTCCTAAGCTGCTGACAACATTATATTGTCTTTTAACAATAATTCTTATTCATTCAATCCTCAGGAGCAAAGTTTGTGTGGATAAATTCCTGTCCCAGTCTAAGTTAAGGTCAGGAAAACAACATTTTAATAAATTAAAATACAGATGTTCAAATGCTGCAGCACCCATTTTTTAAAAAAATCCACAAATAGCTAAAACACACATACAGTAAGAAAGAAGTATAATAATAATAATAATAATAACAACAACAACAACAACAACAACAACAACAACAACGATGATGATAATGATAATGATAATGATAATGATAATGATAATGATAATGATAATAATAATAATAATAATAATAATAATAATAATAATAATAATAATAATAATAATAATAATAATAATAATAATAATAATAATAATAATAATAATAATAATAATAATAGGTTGTTTTGAAACCTACACACAGAAAGCCTAAAGTGTAAACATGCATCCATGACTTTTGTCTATAGGCCATGCATTCAAATGTTGATAGAGCTGCAGGCAATGACAGGAGGTGGACATTTATCTTCGCACTATTTTAACGTAAGTCTTTTACACATAGTAAGGGCACAGAGAATTCATTTTCATTGACAAGTAGTTAACCTCAAGGGAACAGGCACATAGTTTAAAAGCTCATAAGCATCAACAAAAGTCAGAGAATGCTCTGGTGCAAAATTAATACAAGCAATGACACCCCATCACCATCAAAAGAACCTATGTTTGGACATGATTAGATCTATCGCATTGCATAAACAGCCCGTGGGTTTCTAGTTGTGTCAATACATGTTTATTGTTTAAATAGTCCAGGCCTTCAATGGCAATATCCTATGCCATCTTCATCATAGAAGGCAAGAACTAAAACACCTCCCCTGACAAAGATGGGGCAGGATGTTGCCATTGGAAGCTTGGACTATTTAAACAATAAACATGTACTGACATGACTGGAAACCCATGAGCTGTTCATGCAGAGTGTTTGTCATCAAATTACCCCAATTGCACTGAAGCCCGATCCACAGAAGTCATGTGGTCATGCCCACCTTGCAACTACCCAGTCACCAGCAATAGTAAATATTCAAAAGCAACAAAATCAACCTTATAATAAATTAAGCAAAACTGAACAAAGGAACGCCAATTAAACAAAACTGGTGATCAAACCCTCCCAGCCTCCTCAGCATTGTTCCTTATAGGCCTCAGTCAATGACGCAGCAAGTAAAATTCCAAGCAGTGGAACTCTATCTGGTGCCAAGAAAGGAAGAGGGTGGGGAGAGGGGGGAATGTTCCTTAAATAACCTAATGTTCTCCCCTCTAGCCCAACTGATCTTGTGAAACAGAGGGTCTTGCTTTGTCCAGGGAGGGAGGCAAAGGTAAGCCACGCTGCTGATGCTCTGGCTCAGCAGCGGCTTGAGCATTTTGCTCAAAACTTCACTAGTGTCTTACACTGGACATGTGGTGTCCAATATACACATATTGATTAATAAGTTTCATCTTAACCTTTATGAATCTAGCAGATACAGAAACTAAGGCAATATTCCATTGATTAGCAAAAGAAGGTAGTCTAGGGTAATCTATTTATTAACTGCCAACAAACAAATACTGTGGACTTCTGCAGTGATACAATGAGCATTTCAAAGGGTAAGGGAGACTCTGAGGGCTTAATGCTGTATTTATATAACAATTGTGACTGTATTTAGATACTAGAAAATGCTGCAGTTGCAGATACTGTTGTTCAGCAGAGGCTGGCAAATCATGTCTAATCCTCAATCTCAAAAATGACAGAAACTCATCATCCTGGTGATTACAATTGCTCCAAAGTCAAAATCACTCTGGATGTTCAGACTTTTCATTGGAAAGGCTTCTTACTTGTTTTTGTATCTGGATTGGTCTGTACGGTTAATTTATCATGTAAAGAAGAATCCGGTTGAAATTATTCTGACATAATAGTAATAATGAACTTAGTACTGCAGAGCTGGAAGGGACCCTATGGATCATCAAGTCCGGTCCCTGTCAAGAGGCACAGTGGGGAATTGAACTCCCAACCTCTGGCTCCCCAGCCAGATACCTAAACCTATCAGGAAGTGTTGGGGAAATTGGGTCATTTTAATATATGTAGACCTTTACATAATCTACTTGGAGATGGTAACTTCCAGAAGGGCCAGAGGGATAAAGGAACTTGAAGAAACAAACCCAGTAATTTGATGATGTAAACCAAAATAAGGAAAGTTGAATCCACTATCAGAAGACTAGGTTGATACAATTCAAAAAAGAAAACAGAAAATTGTTCTCTTGGTTTGTTGTTCATATCTGTTGTTATCAACTTCTCAGTATGATGAAAGTTAATCCCTATACGTCGTTGTTGTTCAGTCGTTCAGTCGTGTCCAACTCTTAGTGACCCCATGGACCAGAGCATGCCAGGCCCTCCTATCTTCCGGAGTTGGGTCAAATTCATGTTGGTAGCTTTGATGACACTGTCCAACCATCTCATCCTCTGTCGTCCCTCTCTCCTCTTGCCTTCACACTTTCCCAACATCAAGGTCTTCTCTTCTCATGAGATGGCCAAATCCCTATACACACGCCATCAATTCGTTGACCTGCACATAAATTCTAACTGCAAAACAATTTCACACAGTAATTTCTGACTTGACCAAACAAATAAGAAAGCAAATGTTAATAGGACATCACGTGTCGTGTTTACAGCTTTTGGAATGATGGCAGTAATCTCCTGTAAAATGGCTAGGTGAAAATGTATCATATTTTTCCGTGTATAAGATGATACTTTTTTCTAAAATAGAGTAAAAATTGAGGGTAGTCTTATACACGGAAGGGGGAAGGGATCAAAGGGCTGCAGGATTGCAGCCCTTTGATCCTGCAGCCCTTTCATGGCCGCTTTACCCAAAGTAGGAACAAAGTGGACAACCCCCATTTTTCTTATTTGGGGTTGGAAAAGTGGGGGGTTGTCTAATATATCGGGTTGTCTTATATACAGAAATATATGGTAATGACATTAAATAAAAATGTGATTATTTGTAAAATAAATGTTTTCATTAGCACGGGATATAAACAGAAATAAGGAAGAGCAAGCAAAAAAACTTTTTTTAAAAAAAAATCTGTATCATCGTATGACTGTTTTCATTCAAGATGGCAAAGAGAGAAACAGCCAAGATTTTAAAAATGGAAGGATGACAAACTGATTTTCTTCATATAAGTGGCCTCTAATTTGTTTTGCACGTTATCCTTTGAATTTAAATCTTAAAACAGGTTTGATTTATGCTGCCTTGCAAACTGCCATTTTCATTTTTCAGTGTTCAGTTTTGCTCATTCCTAAACTGTTGTCAATTTCATGCTGCTAAGTTAACAGCCCACCAGCGAGTGTACTTAGCTGTAAACAAGTCATCTAAAAGTTTGCTGGTAAGGACTACAAGCTCGCAGTTTAACCTCCAGTCAACCTTGCACATTATTCACAGTATTGTCTGGCAGACGCAAATGCTTCTGTCGCTGGTGCTTCTGAGATCCTTTGTAATGCTTAATTGGCACTATTATTTTAAATGCCATAAATCAGAGTGATCCTTTTAGGTCAATAAAATAAAAACTGTAGGATATTCAGTGAAAAACATCCTCCATGACCTTGGGAGCATCATTGGTTTCGGATTATATTATCAGTCCTATTTGATGTCTTGTCCAAATAATTGGGATTGTTTCTTCCATTTACACAATCCCTCTAGTCCTTTCGGAAGTTTCCTGCATGATACCCCTCTCTAAGTGGACGATTTACATCTGTTACAATGGATCCCATGATGAAAATTAAAGCTGCCACAGTTTTCAAAATACTGCCAAAAATCTACATTTTAATTTTTTTTTAGTGTGAGCTTTTCATGGGCAAGTCCACATCATCAGACATGTCTGTGAAAGCTCACATTAAAAAAATGTCAAAGTTAGTATTTAATGTGCCACCATGTTTTTGCCTTTGACTACTTTTTATTTTGTTTTCACCTATAATGCTTGCAGAGACTAACACTGCTATTCCCTCTACAACTATATTTAAAATATTTCTGTCTCTTTTATACTGAAGTTCATGATTCCATGCCATACAGCAGAACTGGGAATACATAGCAATGAAAAATGCATATTCTGAAAGTCAGTTTTAGTTTTTTTGTTAGCCACGGGCTGTTGTGAATGAGCCTGCCAGTTTCTCCCATACACATGGGTATGGGAGAAAAATGCAATTTTAGGCATATTCTTTTTTTTAAGTTGCTAGATTAGAAGGCTATTCTGCCATCATGTTGATTCTGATTTATGGTGACCCTTCTTAAGAGTTTTCCAGGCACAACCACCACCCTATTTATAGTGATATCTTGTTTTCTTCTTGTGAAAATGAAGGTGGTGGTGGGGGAATTATTTGCCTTCCTTGTATTTTATGGTAAGATGCACCCCCCCAAATCCTTACCATTTCCTTACCCACAAAACTGCCAGATATCTTTCCCCTTTTGATGATGAGAAGGAGGTCTATGAAAATGCGAGTGTTTGGGGTGGGGGAAAAAAACGTTAGTCCAGCCAGAGTCACTGCAGCATGAAAGCCCTGCTGCATGGTGTAAGCAGGATAAAGGTAGTCTTACTACATCATCTAGAACATAACCAATCTTTTCTGATTTAAAAAAAAACTAAGCAGAACTGGAACTGGCTGGGAGACCACTAGGCATCTGCATATGAGGCCAGGAAGGAATCCTGCTTGACAGTGGATGTGCTGCCAGTATTGGGCTCAATGAACCTTGGTATTAAAGCAGCTACGTACCATTTTAGATTTTTTTTTTCAAATCCCATTGAAATTAGTGGAATCTAAGTGCACATTTCTCTAGGTCATGCTATTGTAAACTGTGCTGTCTGGGACAGAATTAGAATGTCTAAAATTGCATGCTCTCCTCTGCAGCCTCAAGGTAATTGACTCCACTAACAGGTTTCTGCTGACAGTTTCAATACAGAGAAAGAAGCCAAGTAAATATTGGGTGATTATCAGGAAGATGCAAAATACTGGTGTACTTCAGTCAGTAGATGGCTCTCTCACCACTAAAGTGATGGGTGAGAATAATGCTTTTGGAAGACAAAATTAATAGACTGTCTTATCAAGTGTCCTATTTTGTACAGGTTCTCTCAAATCTTTATTATTGGCCAGCCATTGACATTCTAACTGAATTCATGAAAGTGTGGGCATATCAAATGTACACCACTACAATTTCAGATTGCCTTGAACTTTCCGAAAGAGAGAAGAACAGAAAACAAGCATCCTTCCAAATATTTAATCAAGTGTGAAAAGCATTTACAGTCCTTTTACATTTTCAACCAACACTAAAAATTTGTTTGAGAGATATGTTCAAACAATGCACGGAAAGACCTGAATCTGAAACATAAAGGAATATGACTACAGTGTTGTGCTGAAGCCCTTCATCATGGAGGAATGGCAGCAAAGTTCCCTCTAAAATACACACAGGACTCCTTCTCCTCCGTGCACCTATAGTGATCATTTTCAGCCCCTTTGGTTCTGGTAATGATGGAACCCCATGCTGGGAGTGGAGCCCCACCCAGAGAGGCTGAAAATTAGAGGGACTGTTGAGCATAGGATGATGCTTTGGGACTTAGAGTGTCATCTAGCTACCATACAGTTATGGACAACTACATCATGCCATGGTAGCCATTTTTCTTAGATGTAACTTGCCAAGCTTTGTGTCATGGCTTACCTGGCTGGGTACTCTTCAGATGAGAGGACCAGAAGAATCCAGGTCAGGTAGAAAAGAGATAGATGCTCAAAGAGAGAAGGAAGAGGAGGAAAGCATGATCCTCTGTCTCAATTGTACCAGGTGTTACAGCAGAAATAAGGAGTAAGCAGACTCCACCTGGAAAGATCTCCAACATGGGAGTGCATGCAGCTGAAGCAGGAAAGGGCCTGGGTCAAGTGTTATAAAGAGGATTCACAGTTTAAGCTGCTTTGAAGCAGCAAAAATATCTGCTGTTGTAACTGGTTTTATATTTCTCTATTTTGAATCCTTTCTGCTTTGATTCACCTTGTCTACTGCTTTGTTTAATGCTCAGTCCCTTTATAAGTGACTGTCTGGACTCTTGACTCATTGGGCATTGACCTGGTTATTCTTCTGCTGTCTTCCCTATATTGGTCTGGCTTTTGATTAACTCTGTATTTCACATTATTTTATAAGCTTAACTTGCTTTGACAAGGATGCTTGCTGTTTGCAAAGTGCCTGGCTAAGCCATGAGTCTTAGGGGGCAGAGGTATGTGGAGCTATATACCCAAAGTTAATTCTCCAGTTGTCACGCATAAAGTTTTAAGGTCTGAAGGGGAAATTCTTTGAGTGTTGAATGAACAATGTTTAGAATTGCCCATGTGATCCTGTATCCTGTGTTCCTGTGGCTCCAACTTGAAGGGAGGATTCTTATAATGTTTCTGATTAATTAAAAGCCCAGCAGACTTCACATTCTTGATTTAGTGAAGAATGATTAGGGACAATATAAACAATTCTGCTTGTCCCCATTCCATGTTCTTTGTTGCAGAATATTGTCTGCAGTGGACATTAGAGTGTCCCAGATCTCAGGAAGAGAATGCTCTAAATGTTTATTCAAGGTTTATTTTAGACAAGGTGTATTGACTTTAATACACACCCAAAAATCATAACATGCATTAATTCACCAGCAAATGCATCATACAGCAAAGTGTGTTACTATTAATATTGGTATTTTGTTGCCTCTTTTCAAAGTGCTCAGTGTAGGCTAATATATGTGTTTATCTAACTATTATCACAACAGGCCTTGTTGTGCTCAAGAGAGGTAGTGCTCATGGCCATTCACTGAGCTTCATGATGAGCAAGGATTTGAACTTGATTTTCTTGTGTTCAGGTTTGGTGCTCAATCTATTCCATTTAATGGCTCTCCAAAATCTACTTCATCTTTAGCATGAAACTATCCTTTCACTTGGTGCTTTTGAAAGTCATATTTTTGAATTAGTTGTTTTTTGAATTTATTTTATGAGATATCTTGTCACTATAATATTTAGATGAATTTATTCTCCCTCTGCTTCTTTGCTGTTGTCTTTCTACTACAAAATTATGACACAGTTGTTCTCCTCATTGAATTGGGGGAGGGGGGTCATAATCAGTGAAACAACCCACACAGACTAGAATCAAATTGCTACTTCTAACTAAAGTAGACCCATTGGATCAATGTCTGATCTGGTGATTCAACAACTTTGAAAATACTATTTGAGTCAACTCTCATCAGAAATATAATTTGGATTCAAAGCAGAACCTCAAAAGAACAATGGCGGCATCATGGTCAAGAAAATGCAGACAAAGAAAGAAGGAAAAAGCTAGGCAGGCAGGTGGTGAGCCTAAATGTGTTTGTAAAACAGCCATATTGCTTTGACCCCCAGTGGTTGACCAACCCTGTAGTATGGTCTTCCTTTCCTTCACTGATGGTAGCAGGGACCTTTCAAGGCTTGAGAAAGCTCTCAGCAAAAGATAGGAATAGAATCCGAGTGATTACACAAGTGTTGTCTATGCTACATGCATGAGGAACAGCTATATACAAAAGAAAAGGAGGGAAATGAATACGTTATGTGTGAAGAGTTAAAATTTTGTATCTTTTTAAACTTACAGACTGATTTTGAATTGTAATTCAGATGCTTTGAGAATTCTGTTTAGACTCATAATAAACTCTCGTAATAAATGGAAGATAGTAAAAGAGAAGGCAACGATTTTATACAACACTATGAACGGCTATCAAATGAGAGAGAGAGAGAGAGAGAGAGAGAGAGAGAGAATGTGTTTATATGCTGATATGATGATATGATAAGGCAGTATTATCTGTCCTGTGGTGGAGAAGAGAAGCTTTGTCTAGCATAAGAGTGCACGTGCACCCCTCAGGCTGTTTTTTCTTCTTCCCCCAAGTAGAAACAAAATTCCCCAACTACCTTTTCTTCCAAGCTGAAATAGGCACTTTGCAGCTCTTGAAAACATCTATAAAATGGAGGTTCCATTTTTTAAATGGGCCATAGCTTCTCCCTCCATCATTTATCACCAGGTGTTCCAAAACTGGAAGCTGGAATCTCAACATATTATGCTTTCATTTTGTGTGTTTACATTTTCGGTACACTTAGGCCCTGGAGGAAAAAAAAAAAAGGTCCTTAGATGGACCTACATGTCTCACTTCTGCTCTGCAGATTGGGAAGTTTGCAAAATAAAGTTAAATTGCAAAATAATTACTCTTGGAATGTGCACATGATAACATGAATCACACAATGAGAATAGCTGTGTAGCTGTAGAAAACAGAAAGCAAAAATATGTGATCCTGTAGTCTTTGCCCTCTACCCACAATTAACAGTGGTCTTGGGCAAATTGTCTGAATCACCTTCATGAGGCTACAATATTACTGGTAGAGATGGACTTCCAAGATAGATGGACTATATGCTTCAATCATGCAGCTTGTTCTGTGTGCATTATTGCAAAACATTCACCTGATTACTCAATTGTATGGCTAGATTTATTCTTCACCTACAATGTGGAGCAGAAAAAAAAGTTACCTCTTCATAAACTCAGAATCATCCAAGCTATTCAATGGAGCAATCAGATAGCCACTTCCTCTCTGATTGGATTTGCTAATCAGTCAGATCCCTCTGCCACTTCTGCTCTTATGAACTGCTGCAGATTAGTGCTGAACATGAAATGCTCACGGCTTGATAAAGCTTAGTCGTCACAAAGAGCAATTTAATTTTTATCATGGTGGTCAATACAGCACAGTTTCAGGGGTGCTAAAGTATGCCATGGGAAGTAATGAAAAAGTGGCAATTTACAACCTTTGAACTGCAGAATTGGAAGGGACCCTATGGATTATTGAGTCCAGCCTGTGTCAAGGAAGCACAGGGAGGAATTGACCTCTTTCAACTTCTGACATTGCAACCATCGGCCCAAATTTTTAAAAAGAATTAGTTGCAATTCTATTCCATTGCTCCTCAAGTAATTATCAGTATAAAAGTGTCTCTTTATTTTCCTGCTTCTTAAAAAATAACTCGAATTGCAATTTTAAATTACCTTTAAAAAAATCATAATCCAACAAGCTGTTGGTCTGAGATAGAAAACACCCCATCTTCCGGGACATCTTGTCATCATATCAATGTCTGAATCAGAGCATAAGTCAGCGGCAGAGGGCACATGATGAACGGACCCTTGGGCCATCAGATATTCTTCCACCAGTTCATGAAGCCACACTCTGTAGCTATAAAAGAAACGTTAACATTCTAGTTAGAATGTATTGCATCACAATTTTGTTGTGATGGAGTTGTTCCTTCATTATAAGAGAAGAGGAATCAAATGGAACTAATTATTTCTAGCTTGTCACTTCCAGATTCTGAGGATGTAAGTAATTCTTTGCCCTCCCATCCCAGAATAATGATGTGAGACACAAAGTAATGGGGTAAACTAGGGCCACGCTTTATTGACCGATACAATGTTTTAAGATCCCACAACAGCGAGGGGCCTGCCATAGTACAGAATGAGTACAACTGAGTCTCACGAGACCCCCTTCTCAAGACAATGGGCAAGTTCCATGCTCCAAAGCTGCGCGGTCCTATAGAGAGCACAACTCCAGCCGGCGTTGCTCTAACCACTCCCAGGCCTCAAGCCTCTGATTCCATTGGTGGCCCTCAGTCCGGGCATGGCCCCAGGGCATCCTCTCCCCCCCCCCACATACACACTGTAATCTCATGATCTGCAGCACTGGGAGTTTCAATGTGCTATAACCTTACTTGTGTTCTCAATGGGACTCACCAACCCAACTTAATTCTGCACTATTCGCCACTATGACCAACCTAGCAACGATCCTTAAATGGCCTCACTTTTCAGCCAGTGTGGGATAGGCAAAAAATTCCTGCCACTTACAGCCAATCAAGCAACAGGTCAAAAATTCCTATCCAGCCCCAAAAGGCAACCAGTGTAACTCACACTGACTACTGGGTGGGTGATGGGTTGCATGCCTCGAAAGAGGCTGAATGGGGGAAGGAGAGCCTGTTAAATAGGCACTCACTTCCCCTCCCTGCCAGGATCGTGTTTGTGAGACCATCTGTCTTGCACTATCCTGGGGGAGGGGGGGAGGCAAAGAGGCTCCATGCTGCGAAGTGCGCTCGCCGATGGAGCAGCCATTTGCCCTGAATAGTTAACTAGATGCAATAAGTAAATAAATAAATACATATTTGCATTTGCATGTTTTCTGAGTTCATTTCAGGAATTTTATCTGAAATGCACACATATAATGAATTTACATGGAAGAAGCAAGATTCTGGAATAAAATATTCTCCAGACAATACAAAAGGGCTGAATTCTACATTACAACATGGTTTAATTCAATCTTTCCTCAACTCTCCAAAAACAGGTGCAGAGGCTTTCCCAATATTCTAGGGCTAGTTTGGGGGTTGGGAGAGAGCTGCCATGAGAAAGCAAAGTACTCCCCCTCTTCCACTGGTTTCTGCTAAAACCAGGTTTCACCTAACAGAAGTTTGTTGGGCTAAGTCCTATGGAAAAATAGATGTTCTGAGAGGCACAGAACCAACCAGCTGATTGTTCAACTATTTGAACCTCCCTATTATAACCTTCTAACCATCTTAAAACTGCAGAGCTGGAAGGAACCCTATCGACCATTAAGTCCAGTCCCTGTCAAGGAGGCTCAGTGAGGAATTGAACTCCCAACCTCTGGTTCTGCAGCCAGATGTCTAAGCCCCCGAGCTATCCAGCAGTTATATTTGATTCTGTTGTTGAACCGCCTTACTGATTCATGAGGCAAAAACAGTGCAGTCCTATGCATCTTAACATATAGGGCAAATGTTATTCAATTCAATAGATTTAACTCTCAGGTAAGTATTATCTGGTGTAGGATTTTGGTCTAAATAAACTCTTTTTATTATTTTGTTCTGATTCACTCTGGGCTTTGTTTACATTTACTTCCCCAAGGCTTCCACTCCATCATTATAGTGCAAGAAAAGGAAGTGCAGAGAGGCTGATTCTCTCCACCCCCAGGATAACACACATTCCTACTGCAACCACCAGTTCAAAATGCCTTTGCAATGCAGCTCAGGTAATCAGCTAGAGAAAGCAATTCTCTTAGGCCCTGTTTCTGACCTTGAATCTGTTCAGCTCACCCTAAGAGTTTCAAAGCATGGTGGCACCTTGCAGTAACCAATCCTCCTCAAACTATTAATCGCCTGAACAAATCTATAAAATTGTCCTAAAGAAAGATTGGGCAAAGGGGAAGGGGTTGGCAGCAGTGCATGCTAATTAAGCCTATAATGCCTCATGGGCCAAGTGACACAGACACTACTACAGGTTTGGGCTATAGCAACTCTTTGCCTTTCTCATCCAGAGGTGTTTACTCAATTATTCACAACAGTCAAATACTAAGTGCCAAGTATGTTTGACAAACATGGAGATTTAATCATTTTTGTTTCATTGCTTTAAATTGCCATGTGACCATTTCACATTAATATGGAAGAGCAGGGATTAACCATAATGTATAACACACAGCGCCTGAAGTTGAATCAAAGGGGTAAACTTTTAAATTGCTTTTTGTCCCCTTCTCTTAGCAAGTCACATTAAATTAAGCCCTTCTCAGTTATTACTGAAGTGTGTTTATTGAACATATGGGAATTCACTAGGCACATCTACTGTTTCCATTTCCTTTGCCCCAAACATGTGAGCATCAACTGTAGAATTACCGCTATCCTCAGAGACTCTCTATATGAGCTGAGACCTGATTTTCCATGTAATGGTGTCTCTCCTCTTCAAACCTATTACATTCTGTGTGTAAAGGATGATGGAAGGGAGGTGGCTAAGACATTCCTCATGTGTCAGTGAAAGACAAACTAGCAGGGCTATGTTCTCCAAATATTGCAACAAGAATAATTGATAGCTGCTGCTTTGTAAGAGGATGAGAATTCTGATTATTTCCTTATTAAGTTGCATTCTTGTATGTTGTTTGTTATGCTACACTATGCTATTCATACCCAACTTCTTTAACAGAAAACTGCTTTTAATCTGGGAGGTCAAATGCGCTTTGGGGGGAGACCTTAGGTGCACACTTTGCTCCCGCAGAGCAGTGTTTAGTCCTAGAGAATCACTGTTCACTTGTGTGAACAGAGAAGATACCATAAAAATGGCCAATATGTCTTCATTATTGAGGAATATCAGACAAGGTGGCAAGCTATTTTCCAAGGAAGCTTAAAGGCCAGTACTGATCATCTCCTTAAAGAACCCCAGTATCTCCCCCCACTCTTATTTTCAACACATGCTATGAAACAGTTAAAAACCGATGCCACTAATTTCCACCCCCCATACAATGTCTATTTTTCAAAGTAACCTGAGAAATCCAAGGACATTGACTCAAAAGACAAGGTGATGCGCAGCATCAAACTGAAAGTGGTTCAATTCTCATATTGCCACTGAAACACCCCTGCCAAACAAGAGTACAAAACATGCAGGGCACCTATTTGGTAGCAGTGCAATGAACGCTCACCTGTGTAAGGAAGGATACGGAAAGCAATTAAGGGACGGATGGAACATTTAAATTTGATTCACCCATCTCGCTTTCTCTCCTCCTTAATGACTCTAATAGATGTTTCACATCCTTCTCCCTGGCTGCATTTTCTGTGATCGTTTAACAAGCATTTTTTCCCTCTCTCTATACCACACCACCATTATATTGTACTGTTTCAGAGACTGACTTCTTTCTTTCTAAAATACTTCAGTCATTTAGGAAATACAAAGGCAGTAAAACTCAGACTGACCATTTTGGTCAGACTTGAGTGGTCTAATGGTGTCTTCAGTGTCTAGTTTGATATCACACTTAGTCCCAATTGACGAGTAGTTAGTCTCAGTGAGAGGCTCCACTATAATTATATCAGGGCGTGCTGAGGCAGAGCAGGGATGTAATAAATGTCAGTGCGTGTGGAAAATTTGGAGCTTGACCTTCCTTCTTGTACATATTTCCTCCCCTTGTTATGCACCCAGACAAAGTATATATTATAAAGGATAATGAAGACACCATGTTACAGGTAATGAACCTTAGAAGATTCTTAGGTCTGGTTTTGCTGGCTATTTAGATTATTAGTAGCAGAAGAAGGACACCAGCACATCTAAGGGGAGCTGCAGAAGTCCCCAATTAAAGACAGAAGATGACAAAAACAGTGGTTTGCCCCAGGAATGCTCAAACAGCTACTATGTTGTCATAAGTGAACTGCTCAGTGGCTGAGCATGTGCACTGCCTATGGAAGATCCCAGATTCTATCTCATAGGTCTCCTGATACTGCTGGAATGCTGCTGGCAGTCAATGCCAACAATCCTGGGATTGGTGGACCAAGGGTTTCTCTTAGTTTAATGCTGCTTTCTCTGCCCCTACGAATCTCGGGGATGCGATTGAAAATAGAAGCCATGTCATACTGTTCATCTCTGACTATTGCTATAAGAAAAGGTTGATAACCACAGAGAAATGGAATAGAATCCAGTGTGGACTTCTACTCCTAGAATGATGGAATCTACCAGAAGTGGGAGCAGATGGTCCCCTCTCTCCATTTTAGCCCCCTCTAGATAATCAACACGTTTGAAGACTAAGTAACCATGAGAGATCAGTTACAGGTGTGGCAAAGGGAACAGCACTTGAGATAAGGGGTTCTGTTAGCAGGAAAAGAGGGAACTGTTAGCAGCTATTGGTTAGTTCCATTAACTCCAACAATATATCATCACCATAGTATATTGTTCTGAGCTTCTGGCTATAAGCAATATGGAGTAGGAAAGTTAGGGAACAAAATAAAATAAAAGACCACTGGATTTTGGAGTTAGTGTTACTACATATTACAGACAAAAAATTGGCACGTGAATGCAGTTTTCTTCTGAGGTATTAACATTAAGCATAGGTATAGGACTAAAGGTAAAGGTAAAGCTTCCCCTTGACAATTTTTTTTGTCCAGTCGTGTTCGACTCGAGGGGGCGGTGGTCATCCCCATTTCCAAGCCATAGAGCCAGCGTTTGTCCGAAGACAATCTTCCATGGTCACATGGCCAGTGCGACTTAGACACGGAACGCTGTTACCTTCCCACCAAGGTGGTCCCTATTTATCTACTTGCATTTGCATGCTTTCAAACCGCTAGGTTGGCGGGAGCTGGGACAAGCGACGGGCACTCACTCCGTCGCATGGATTCAATCTTACGACTGCTTGGTCTTCTGACCCTGCAGCACAGGCTTCTGCGATTTAGCCCGCAGCGCCACCACGTCCCCAGATAGGACTAAAACCTTAGACTAATTAATTCCACATATTGAAAACACAGATTCAAAGCTACAATATTATCTCCCTCTCTATGTGTGTGTACATATGTACATGTAGAGGTGTACCTTGGTTTACGAATGCTTCGGTTAATGTCATTTTCAGTTTACAAAAGAAAATCCATTGAAAATAATGACTCAGTTTACGATATATTTTGCAATATGAAGCAAGTTTCCTCAGGATGCCTTGCGCCTGGGAGATTTATAGCGCTGCTTCCGTGCATGTGTTCTTATGGGAAACCGTGTTTCGGTTTATGAATTTTTCACAATACAAAATGTCCTGGAGAACGCATTAAATTCGTAAACCAAGGTACGCCTGTATTAAGCATTTCCATATGCATCAAAAGTGGCGTAACTTAATAGTTCTGCAGCTGCTGCCACAGTCTTTTTATTAACTGACTGGTGGACTCAATTTTCAGACTGCAGTAGAAATTGGCCTAGATACATGGACTCTTACTGAGATGTGCAACAACTTATAAAATGAGACATCTGTAATTGAACCAGTAACTGTTGACCGAAAATAAAAATGACGTCTGTGTTTTTAAATTGAGATCCTGGTCACAGAAGGGAAATGTCTTCTAGTTCTTCTAATACTTTCCAGACCTCTATTGTACTGAATTGTGGTCACATGGTTTATATCCTAGGACCTACTTTGGTAATATTTATTGATAAGTATATTATAAACTTATCAATACATCAGAATCAAGTCTCCCTCTAAGGTGCATGACTCTGTGAGCACTTGACACAGTGCCATCTCCACACAGCTCCCTTCCTTCCCCGTGCACCCACAGCTATCAATTCTAGCCCCTTTCATTCCTGACGCAATGGAACCCCATGTGGGAACTTGCACATGGGGGTGGAAATTAGGGGGAACATTGATCAGAAAGAGGCTTCTGTTTAGGAAAGAGTCCCTCTGTTGCACTGGCTGCTCCTGCAGAAATACATTACACATAATGATCTTGGAATATTCACACAGTAATACTGGCGATCACTTTACCGCCAGTGACATTGGCATATCAATATTTCAATGTATCTTTCCACAGGAAAAAAATTTATTGCTTGGCAGTAATGTAATGATGGCAGCCCCCCCCCCCGGTGAAATACTTTTACCAATTTATTGATATAGCAGGTACAATTTTAATTTTTTTTTTTAAAAGTGCGCACTGCAGTAATGGCCACCACTTTCTTGGCTTTGATTATGAAAAGAAGCAGGGCATGTTGTGCACACAGGCAATCCTGGCAAGGAATGCACTGGTACAACGAAGATACAAAACAACACAACCCTTCTGGCGATGGGAAAATGTTCTGCAGTTACACTGCTAGCCGGGAAAATGTCTGAGTTTTGCCTCTGCATTGTGTGATCAGGAAAAAAAAATACTGACATAACTGGTGGATAACTACGCAACATTTCCCTCATGTGTCCAGGGCCTGACTCTCTTCTACCAAAACAATTTATGCCAATGCAAAGTATTCTTGGAATTAATTTATGCTTCTCGTTTTCTGTATTCAAAACCCTAACAGAACAGAAACTCTGCAAAGGCCATTCTCACATATTCTGGGAAGGTTTAACTCTAAGATTGGTTGTCATCAGATAACTGGAATAATTTTAAAAACAAACAGTAAGGCATTATTATGGTTCAATAATTGCTTAAGGTTATGTGAACTCTTCCAGATCTGCAAAAATGCATTTTAGTGGGGAGGACTAACCACCAAGCATTGTTCAGCCTGACTGTCCCTGTTAATATGGGAGATCTCAGCTTGGGAGAAAAATTAATCTTGACTACAAATCTCATGTTGGTTGGGGGATTCTGGGAATTGTATTTTTTTTTTAAAAAAAGAAACATATCCAAGATCAATAAGAGATTTGTGTGCACAATAGGAATGCACGTAAATTTATAGACTGGAGGAAAAGACTAGAACTGTGTTGTTTCAGACTATCTATATTAGTGATGGCTGAGGTTTATTGTAAAACTGGCAACCTACACATTTTTTATGGCTGAAATACCATAGAATAGGTAACAGAAACACAAGATGTTCTCAGTTACAGTACTTTTTATGCATATGTAAAGAGGAAATGAGACAAACATGCACATTACAATTCTGTCTGCTTTGAATGATGTTTGATTACACCTAAGTGAAATATAGTGACCAGGATCCAGTGAGATACGTGAGCAGTGCGACCCCTTGTATGTTTATCTAGAAATATACCCTATTCAGTAGTAAATTGATGGTGATTATTCCTAATAAATGTACTTAAGATTGCAGCTAAATCTCTCAAAGGACTAGAATGTGCTCAGTGCAATTTAGGTCTTTTTCACCCCTTTCCTGGATGATGTTGTATTAGAATTCAGACAAAGTCCCCCGAGTTTCAGAAATATTTTACCACATGACATGAGAGACTACTATTTGAAAACACAAGCAGGTTTCCTTGTGTATGAAAATTCCAGGTTGGTTTGGTTCCTTACTTGGCATGGTAGTATTTTGCTGAAAATAAGGAACTCCTTCCATAATGGGTTTCTCTGAATCCTATTTGTGTGATACCTACATAACTCCTGCAGCTCAATTGAGATTGAGTTTCATACACTTGTTTTTTTCCCCTCTTTTTCCACTTTTTATTGGAAATCCTACATATGTGACTGAAAGTCAAGGACAATAGCTTTTGAGTTCCATTACAAAATCAGTCATATATTATATTAATACAACTAGAAGCAAAGTCTACTGGATCATGAAATAATGATTGTCTACAAAAAAGTTACCCAAGGTAAGGAGCTGTGTTGTGCATGATCAAATTTTATTTATTTGATGAAACTGAAGGCCACTTTCATTAGTTCATTAATAATGCTGAGCTGCAAGAATTACAGAGCTTAAGGTAATTTCTCCTTCCATTGCACTGCATATATATTCAGGATTTCCACCCCACAAAAGTTCTTATCCAAAAGGAATCCTATATCCTGGATTCTAAAGCCGCTTGGTGGGCCTCCATATACTTATCAACATTGCTACAGAAGGCATAATTTACTCTCTTACACCATTTTGTTCACTATGCAGAGTATGAACCTATAAAGAACTGCAGCTACGTAACAGGAAGGCTGTGTTAGCTGATCACTCCTCAGCTGTTAAAAGAACATTCACTCCTTCATGAGTGCACAAGCCATTCCAGTGGCCCTTCTCTGATATGGCTGTCTGTTGAACTTTCTACCTGGGACAATAATAGACTCATCTAGTGAATTCTGGATCAGCTACAAAATTTGGGTAGGCTTAAACCATTTGCTTCTTGCCACAGGGTGGCTCACAACAGACTCTAAGAACTTCTGTTCTATGGAATCCCTACTTCCTCAAGACTTTCATCCTAGTCCTATAAACACTTTGATTCTAGTGCTATTTTCATATATGTAGCTGCTGCAAAGTCTTGAAGACTAAGGATATTGGTAAATATTATCAGGATTGGTCCTTTTTCAGGAACACAATGAGTAATATTTAGAGAGATGGAGGGAGAAAGAAGAAAATAGGAAAAGACTATTAAAATAAAGCACTATTCTACTTGAATCCATGTCTTATTTGCTAGTAATAAATCAGGACAGCTAAAATATAAATATTGCCTGAATCATAAAAACTTGTCATATTCTAAGAAATATTACTTCAAAAACTCCAACATTATTTTAACTGACTGCAATCATCCTTCACGTTTGGCACACCTGAACCAGCACAAAGATGATGTGTTATGAAGTTAGCTCCCTGGGGGAAAATACTTATGTGCGTTGGGATCTGAAGACGGACTCTGGTGCTAATCGCATCATACTGCTTAACATATGAAAGAAATGTAAAAGAGTCCTTTCCTGTGATTCCACAGCAGCAAGAGGTAGGGAACTTGATGGAAGGAGTAGGTTTATTTAAATCACTGGAGCACACAGAATGAATGACCTTGAAAACTACAACTTCCATTACAGACACCCCTAGCTGCCTCTGTTGTCTCCCTTTGAAAATGCAAAGTACAAACATGTTATTCAAAAACCCCAGACATTGTAATGGCTCAGAAGAACAATGACAGTGGTGTGTCCTTGTAGCTGTGTTCCTCTCAGAGAGATGAACGACGGGTTCAATTGCTTCACTGTAATTTCTCTATTTCCATGCTTCATTTCCTTCATGTAGCTGAGACTGGAGGAAAAAACAGCATGTTTTCAAGCATCTAATACCATGATGCAATATAATAAACCTGAATGTGATGGAAACTGGAACTCCAAAATAACCATACTTCTACATGTCAGCATTTTATTTTAAAAAATGAGAAAGTATAACTTCTCCTGTACTAATCAGAAGAGATAATAATATTAAAAAAACCCAATAAATAGACAGCAACTTCCCCCCATACCTACATAGGCATCACAAAACTGCAAGAATCATGTTCCAGCTTTCCAACTAACGTACCTTCTGAAGAATTTTGATAAGGCAATATAGCATATGTTGCAGATTTGAATTGCAATCTCTTTTCAGATTTACCTGGATATTTACAAAGGTGCTTGGATGAATTAGCTTGCAAAACCAATATCTTAAAAGTCCATTGTGTTGGATATATTTTGAGCCAGTAAATTGCATGCAGCACTGCAAATAGAATACTTAACTTTGCATTGGTAATATAGTATGACCGAAATCCTGTTGCTTAGAGTAGTAGGTTGTATTGATCTTACTTCTTTGTAAATCTCTTCATTTGAATGGGCCTACTCAATTGTGACTTAGGGTAGCAAGTCATAATTGCTATAGGCCCACTGGAATTTATGGAGGAATTCACTCACCAAATCTCCACTGATTCAGTGAATCTACTGTATTATGCAACAGGATTTCCAGCAATATACTGCAATAGTATTGTAAATGGTGAATGTTGTCTTTCTCTCTACCAGGCAGAGATTCTGCAGTCTAGACCCAGCAGTACTGTGAAGGCATCTACAGGGTATCATTGGCTCATTGAAGTCACAGTGCACTACTTACTCTTAAGAGGTCAGTTGCCTCTGTGGGTATGGAAAGGTTGCCATCTATTTGCACATGTCTGAGCACCTAAATATTACTAAAAATGCCATTAGTCGCTCAGAACCTCTGTGTTCAGTGCAGTCCTAGTACAAAGTTCTAATGGAGATATGCTTCAACAAGGCAAAACAAAAATAAAAACAAAAATTAAAAAACCCAAACCCAAAAAGTTAAAAATGGAGAAATATTTACAGATTTTCTTAGTCCCAATATTGAGTTTTTCGCTTTTGTTATCCTTTAGTGCACTGTCATAAAAAGATTCAAAGGCTATGAATACAAATTTTCTGGTCCAGTTCCATACATGTCTGCAAGCCGTTTAAAACGAGGACCCCAGTCACTGAGGTAATCATAATTCTGATCAGAGTTTGAACTGATAGAATCTAAGGAGCTAAGTGACTCAGCCACTGAACCATTCCCCTCAAATGCATATGTCTGCAGGGAATCATAGGGTGGAGCGCAGGGATCCACGTCAGCCTCTTTTAATCTTTCCCAAATAAATTCCCGAAAAATCACATTATCTGGGATGCTTTTAAATGATGGTCTGCTCAGGAACTGGATCTCTGGAGTCACATCCCTCCTGGTTTTTGTATCTCGAATGATATTGAGATTCCTCAAGGCAGCCATATCAAAGGCCTCTGTATCTTCCTCTCCACCTCCTTCATCATCATATCGCACAATGTTTTCCCTGATATCTCTCTCTTCATCAAAAACAAGAGGCTCTTTTTTCCGTCTTCTCATTGTGACAATCAGCAAAACGAGCACTGCAAGTAAAGCAACAACACTTTTAAGTAAAGGGAAAATGCAGAACTGCACTGAATATGCAAGAGAAAACACTGCAGTACTCACCAAATATATTTTGTTTTTTAAATTTGCTAACATGTTCCAAAATTACTTTTAGATTTTTTTAAAAAACACACCTTATTACAACAGGCATTCTGATTTAATTTTAAAATAATTTAATCTACATTTCTGGCTTACAATACATAAACTTAAAATCCAGTTTGTAAGAAATACCACAACCTTACAGCCACGAAATAAAACTAGACCTTTTTCTGACCTCTTAAATGCTTAAGTGATAGAAGAACATTCATAAGCACATTATGTGTAATTTAACTTTAAGGATGTGGGAAGTAACTGAATTATTATAGTATATAAGGATCAGCTGACTGATGAAGTATCTGATCCTTGATTAGAAAATTCAGAGCTGTTTAATAATATCCAGCATAAGTCTTGGTTTGCCCATTAAAGGCACTACTTCAATTGGTAGCACTTTGCCTTAATGCATGAAGTACTGCACCATGTGAATTACTTCTAGCCAGAACAGCAAAGGCTGTTTGGCATTTATTAGATCAGCCCACGATACTAGGAGGCAATAATTTTAAGATCTCTGCTACTTAAAGAGGGTTTCTTGTAGGTTTTAGTGCCAAGACTAATATTCATGCAACTAGCAAAAAGAGCATTCAGTATTTACGCTGCACTCTACACTTCCATTCATTCCTAACTTGTACAGTACTGTTCATACTTCGAGCATACATTTCGGCCAAGTCACACACCAGTTTCAAATACACATAAAACATAATTTTCAAGATGACTCACCCCTTTCAAAAATATTAATGCAGCTTATTTTAGAAATTAAATGCCTAACTTATTTCCATTAACAAAACATCTCTAACAGTATAACTCAATAGAAGGAAAGTCATGATAATCCCTTATTTATTTATTTATTTATTTTTATTTATTTATTCGATTTATACCCCGTCCATCTAGACCAATGGTCTACTCTTAAACAGAATGTGAGGGTCCAAATGGCCCTACAAACACTGGCAGGGTCATGAACAGAGTGGGTCCTTCCCTCACAGAATTTTGGTGTGTGGCGTATCTACTACTTGTCCTTAATCACAACACAAATTGAATGGCCATTTTCTCATAATGGTGATGGTTGCTTTATTAACATTAGTATTACAATATTAGTACTGTATTAGTATTGATATAATATTTGAGCTAGTCCATTTGTTCCTGGACAAGCAACACAGTATCAAATCCCATGCAGAAAAAGGGTGTGTTATACAGTGGTGCCTTGCTAGACTATGTTAATCCATTCCACTGAAATTGCTGTCTTGTGAAAACATCGTCTAGCGAAAAGTGTTTCCCCACTGGAATGCACTGAAACCCTTTTAATTTATTTATTTATTCAATGCATTCCAATGGGGGGAAATAGTTGTGGTCCAGTGAAAATCGTCCATAAGGAAGCCATTTTGCGAAGCTGCCAATCAGCTGTAAAAATCGTCATCTTGCGAAAAAACGGTCTGTGAAACACGGACCAAATCATCGTCCAGCAAAATCCCCCATAGGAAAAACTGTTTTGCGAATCGCTATAGCGATTGCAAAAAGTCAATGTCTAGCAAAAAAAACCATTTTGCGGGGTAATCGTCTTGCAAGGTACCACTGTACTGAGAAAGCCCTGGAAGGGACTGCCATAAATGGGAACTGACATGATGGTATATTGTTATTATTGTTGCTACTGCTGCTGCTACTACTAACTCTAGCAATTTTTAAAAATAAAATGTAGGGCTCCTGTTAATTACTTCAGGAAGCCGGTCATGACCTTTTCCTGAATACTTCATTTGATTGGATGGTTATCTGTACATTACTTTTAATGTTATGCTCAAGAATTTTTTTTAAAAAACCCTGACATATTGATCTTTGAAGCCCAATTCAAAACTGATCTCTGAAAAATATGTGTAAAAATATATGGTGATACCATGAATATAAGGAAAGAAAGGAATCTGGAAAGAAAGACAGAATGTCTGTAGTATCTTTATATTTTCTGGACATGTGAGCCTCCACTGTAGACTTCAAGACGGTACCACCAGCAACACTCTTAGGAAGACATTGGCTTTGCTTTTATGGTAATCTTAACTCATGCGGCTGGACAACCCTTACTGCTTTATAGTAAGGGCTTAAAGTGTTTTATAAGGATCAGAAGATTTTTGTGAGAGCCTAGTATCTTCAGTGTTATGCTATACTGTACTAGACCCTTCTCTGCTATTTACCTGCTTGATCAGCTTCACACACCCATCTCTCCTTCCCTCTCTTCACTATAGCAAATACCTTTAATGAGATACTCTAATGCCACTTATACCCTTACCTATCCTGAGGAAGATGGTACTAAGCATGGCTATGGTGTTATAGAACATTACTGTATGGAACTTTACAGTGTGGAACACTTGCTTTCTGTAGCAGAAAACATGTGGACAGAAAAGATTGTATTTCCTAACATTGCTTGGCCATGAACCTCATTAACATGTTCGATTTCATGGGATGACAATGACCAGGAATGGGGCAAAGGACTTTAAATAAGAAGTATTTCTGGATCTTGGCTAACCCTTAAATATTATGAAATAAATGCTGGAATAATAATAATATAATTGAAAATAAAATTAAAATTGCTGAAGCTACGCTTTTCGGTCTTCAAAATGACTTTTGACGATACTAGGGTAGTTCTACAACCATGTGCTGAGCAGTTAATCTCTTCCCTACTTCAGTGAAAATGTGTCTTCACACTATGACATGTTCTGCAGACTTCATCTGGGGAGTTAAATACCTGCTAATAAGTGCAAAATATATGAAACTTCATAGATCTGCCTGCCTAGAGGTACAATAAAAATCAAGATAAAATGAATGTTTTATGTGGTTATGCCTTGCACAACTCGCAGTTGCTTGAAGCCAAGAAAAATATGAAGTCCTTTGAAAGGTTAAACATTTTAGCATTTAAATGGCTTTAAGAGAATATTAATTTCTAATCACTCCAACTGCTCCTGAACAATAATTTTTAACCTCTACATGAATAAATGCCATTTTAGCAGCTGAGTACTAGAGATGGTACTGCCTGCAAAGCCAGCGTATCCGGGCACGAATTTCAGTGAAATAATAACTGGGTCTGGAGAAAGTTATTTTAGAGTAGTTTTAAAATAACAATCTTTTTTAAAAAAACAATGCATTAACAGCAACAGCAGCAGCAACAACAACAACAAACTCATTTAGTCCCCCTTTTCAAAAGGCACAGTTACAAAACTACTGTCTGACTGAATGACCAGGAATTTTCCATTATTCTTAAATGAAACATTTCTGTACTTTCAGAACTAGAAATTTATCATTGCTGCAAATAAGTTCTAATTAAACCATGCAATGTAGAAGATATGTAGAAAAAACTTCAAAGTGTGCCTTAGATTAACGCAGATATTATCAAAGATCTCCCCCCCCATCAAAAGGTCTGCAGTTTTTTGAACTCAGTGGAGTACTCCACAAGAGCCCAGTGTAAGAGTAGAATAGGAGTGGGTGGGTGTTGTCAAAATACACTTATTTTAATTTATTTATTTATAATGCTTGCACTTATATGAAACAGATACTCGTTACTGGAAATACCCTAGAAAATGGTTCAGAAATTATAGCTGGTCCAAAAAAAGGCAAGAAAACTGCTAAGAAGGATTGGCCAATATGATCAGTGATGATTCTAGTCCTTCATGATCTGCACAAAGTTCCATACTCTATTTCAGGGCCCAGTTCAATATGACAAAATAATAGGTAGGCACTGTTTAGACAGACATATTTGGATTGTGTGTTTCCACGCATCTGTTATTGTAGCACTGATGTCTCAGATCCAGAAAGGATTTTGTCTAAGTAAAATGCAGCAACACCTTACGAAATTAAGAAACAGATATGCATACCTGTGATTATGCTAAACAGTTATTATAAAAGCCATTACTATTGTGTTTCTGTGATGTTCATTGAAAAAAAATTACTCTGCACTTGCCATATAATTCTCAGAAGCATTAAAGATTTTCCTCACTTATTTTTTTCAAGAATTATATACAACATAAAGGGAATGATACCCAGCACAAATATTTTTATGTGCTTTTGTAAATTACAATCCTATTTGTTAGCTCTTTACTTTTTTGGGGGGGGGGGAGGAAAAAAAATGAAAACAACATCACTCCATAACTGATCCGGTGTTAGAATAAAATTTACTTTTGATTTACAGCCTGCCTTATGCCTAAAGGCGAAGAACAGTACTGTGTGGATCTGGAAGATTTAGAGCTTATCTGCTCATTATAAAGAATGGAATAATAAACTGATCAGATAGAATTATGGACTGTAGAACTTCAGACTGCAAAATTGGTTATATTTTTTAATATTTTCCGCCTATAAAGAGTTACCTGGAAACCTAAGCCACTTACAGAGATGCATATACCTGTATTGTTTTTGTTTCTCTGCTCTGTCAGTTGACAACATGCAGAGAATTTTCTGACTATATCATCTTCGATCGTAGGTGGTACACATTAGAATCTCATCATTTCCCTTTCCCACCTCATGCTGGCAATAGCCATAGATAGCTATATTACTTAAAAATCAAATTGATAGCGATGGGTCACTATTGCTCTCATTCTACAAATGGTTGGCTGGAGAGTGAATGGTATTTAAGTTGCAAAGGTAATTCAGCCTATATAAACATAGATTAATAAAATTTGATTCTAACACATCTATAGAGGTCTTGGATGTTTTGTGATAACTGAGAGCATGCACAGCACCCCTTTTATTAAAATGAATAGAGACATGTCTCTCCACTGCTGTCAGGACCAAGGTTGGGGCTATGTTGTAGCCACACTTGCACCCTTTTTAAACCCACAAGAGTCATTTCTGTTGGCCACGGCTTGGAAAGTTAGTTTGAAAATCTATGTAGCCACACCTATAGTTTTATATTCCCAAATTGTTATAACAATTAGCTTGTTAATTATTTAGTTTTTAAAAGACAAACCTCTATTTTCCTGTTTAGAAAAATAGATACATTTAAAAAAAGTTCTTAAATAATAAAATCTGAACAAGCTTTTGGCCTGCAGCACAAAGGACACTCTCTTCCCATCCAGCTTGGCCTATGGGTCACTCATGATTGCACACTCTCAAAAAATCTGAGAGTGAGGCACTACTTCCTCAGTCCATAAACAACCTACGTGGTCACCTCAACACCTTCAAGAGAGCAGGAGACAGTAGTATGTAGCACTAGCTACCACTTCTATCATGTTATATTCTTTCTCCATTGTTAAGCATCCCTATAACTATGAAAGTAACTAAAATGTCAAAGGTGAATTGCAAAAGGATGAAAGATAAGTCATAATCACAATGTACTGTATCTTTGTTATTGGAAGAAGGGACTAATTTCAAATAACTAGTTATTGAAATCATTTAATTTCAAGCTTTAGTGTTGGCATTAGATTTGAGGTATCAGAGCTCCATCCAGAAGAAGACGGCAGGCATTTTGACAGAAACACCAGGCACAGGCAGAAACATGGAATGATGGTATTTATAGCAGTCCTGGTTAACCTAAAGGTTTTATAGTATCTGCCATTCACAGGCTGTGATGTTCCACAGATGGCTCTGGAACTGAAGCTGCAATAGCCCTAGAAAGATTACAGAGCTAAGACCAACTGCTACCCATCAGTTTCCTTATTCACACTGTGGGATCTCTGACAAGCGCTGAATCAAATGGTGAATTGAGGTTGGTGGGCTAATGTGATTCTTTCTCTAGTAGAGGATCAGAGATAGCTTGTTGCTCAACTATCACAAACACTTGTGGAGAAGATAGCATCGGTGATGTTGCCCCACCATGATGTACTATCATTCTTGCTGGGAAGAAGGAAAAAAGATTCTATGCTGCTGCCTTCTGATACAACTTTGCAGCAGGTAACGTGGTTAAAAAAACCTAGTAAGAAATAAATGAAAGAAATTCGCTACAACATGCTTCCTCTTCCTGTCTATCATACAATACTCCACCGGGAAAGGGGGGGAGGGAGGAATAGCCATGTTGTCTTCAAATATCTTTAAAGTTTCCCAGGCCACAGGAGGCCTGGACTGTATAGCAGAATACATAAATGAAAAAAAGTCTCAATTTTGAAAATTCAGATGAAAATAGAAGGGTTATAATGAGATACGAATTTTGCATACAGCTGCCAGGGAATACATTACAACTGGTTTAAGGTCTATATTCTCCCACATGCACCTATGTGTTCAATTTTTAACACCCAGAACAAAACAGAAATACAAATCAATATCTGGACGTACGAAAACGATACTTGCTATTGATTTCCCTTGTAGCTTTACTGCTCATCCTGACACTGTGCTGCAAAAAAAATGTTCTTTTAGACCTCTATAAATCCACAGATTGTGCAATCAGGAGTAGGAGCTGACCAGAAAGGAGTCAATGAAATGACCTCAGTTCCACATACTAAGTGGGTTTCATATTAATAAATAAAACTAGGAAAGATTGGAATTTTTTAATGTGACTGTTCTGTCATTACTTATTCTTAAAACTGGAAGTTGTATGTTTCAATAATTGCATCTGTTGAACAATTTTGATCACAGAAGAATTAGCACCAACACTGCCATTGCCACCATCAGAATGACTATCAGGTAGTTCTTATGGAGACCCTTTCCAGTTTTTTTTCCCTTAGGTATAAAGTACTCCGAAATACACAGACTTCCTCTTTTGGGAGACACAGTGGGGAATCAAATTCAGACTCTTGGCTTCACAGCAAAGCAGTCAAACCCACTGAACTAGCCAGCCAAAATCTGGCCACAAATCCATTAAGATATGTGTATTTAATCTATTACCTTTCACAAAAGTAGACTGCAGCCCTGTACACTAGGAGCTCTCAAACTTCGGAAAGATTCTTGTCCTTTAAGTGGCTGGTGAATGTTGGGTTCAGGCAATGAGCAGGCTGATGGGCTTTGTGGTGATCACCAGATAATGGATATTAGGATAGCAAAAAGTCTCTTAGCAATAGATTAAAGAAGTCAGCCGCACACACAGATGGATGTCTGCCAGCAGTACTCCTGGTGGGTGACTTAGCAAGGAAGCAGAATGAGAAGTCGTCTGTCTCTCCCTCTATGACGTTCTGCTCTCCTCTTGGTCTCTCTCTCTCCTGTCTGTCTCTTCTTGCCCTGCCCCCAGGAGACTGTCCTTTTATTAACATTACAAGGTCACACGTAGTGACAGCATTACAGATAGTAGCCAGGGTTCAGGTAGGACAATGGTTACATCATGTTATTAGGGTTGGTCTGGGGAAAGGCAATTAATCAAGCCCTCTGATTGGCCTAAGGAAAGGCCTCTATGGCAAGCTCTCTATGATAATGAGAAAGAGGAGGAATGGTGGCAGCTCCTCCCCTCAGAAGCAGCCACAGGATGCTAGGAGAGTTTTCCCTCACTACAACACCCATGCAGCTTAGCAACCTTGGGAATGGCACCCTCACAGGTGAAGGCAGCAGTGTTCCACCAGGCTCTAGTTACAGTGTTTCCATTCACCAATTTTACTAATAACATCTGGCTTGTTTATATATTTGTTTCAGATGGCCTTGTGCAGCTTTTTTTGCAGCATCTGTGTCAGTGATGAAAATGAAAATTTGCCCTGTCTGAGCTCAGATGCATTGCTAAAAGCAGTGATGTACTCCTATGACTTTTAGGTACAGTATCTATGGAATAGATTTTCACTTGTAACCTATGGTTCTAAAGACGCATTGCTTCCAATCTCTAGTGCAGAAAAGAATGGCGTACCCATTACTCTAAGAAAAAGTTCAGTTGGGTCTTGTAAGTTGGAAAAACATACGTTAGTCCTGAAGAAATAAATTGGGCGAAACACTGAAGCAGACTTAATGGGATGTATGAGACACTAGCCAAAATCCTATTGGTATTCATACAAGGTTTGCTAATTGCAGAATACTGATGAAGTGATAGGGCACCTCTGTTGCATGTCTGGTTATGCTCCTGACTGCAAAACTGAAGCCTGAAACCATTTGGTGTCAATTTGCCACAGCAAGTTATGCATACTTTACACAAACACCAATAAGATTCTGGCCACTGTGTAAGAATAACAATTTGTAAATGCTTTTTCATGATATAAAAAAATGTGAAGACTAACTGAAATCAGAAAATGATTTTTCTGCTCAGTGAAAGATTTTGACTGACTTTATGCTTTCCTTCTTCCTTCTCAATAATCACATTCAGCCATATGCATGAGCATATTTGTATTCATATTAAAAAGGCTAAGACAACCAACTTCTTTTACTGAACCTAGGCTTGCTTGGATCAGCACCTCTAGGTAAGATTCTCCTGATATCCTCAATATTTTGTTCCCTAAGTTCCTTGAAGAAAAAGTGACAAACACATAAATGATTTTACTTGCTCCAAGAAAAATATTTCCCTCATGTGAAAAATGTCAAAGACATACCTAGCAATGTCAGAACACAAGCCAGGATAGCTATCAGTGCTCCAGTACTTAGTCCTGCTGGCAAGATGTAGGCTTCTGCATTACATGTTTGGGCAATTCCATCTGCATCACAATCGCATACTCGTATAGTGAGTGTGTTGGTGCTACTGAGTGAAGGAGAGCCACTGTCCACAATGAACACTGGCAAATAGTATACTGACTGCTCCTGCCTTCGAAATCCATTCCGTCTGGTTAATACAGATGCTGTGTTGTCTACATCAAAGAAAAGACAAGAATGAGACAAAAAAGGAGTTGTTATATAAATATTCCAGGGATCATTTAAAATTTAACACATTACCATCTTATTTTTAGCCACGCTGATACAAGGAAGCTCATAGCTTTATGAAGTTGAAATTGCAATGAACAAGCCTTGGGAATTGGGCTAGCGCCTTTGTAAATACTAAATATGTTGTCCTTGCTGAATTCATTTCCATAGTTGAGCAGTGAAATGCCTTTCACGTGATCTGATGATCTAGTCAATGCTTGGCATGATTTTAATGTAGGAGACCAAGAAAAGACAACAGGGGCTGGTTACAAGTTTCAGCTCCCTCTCTTATATTTAATATCAAAGGCCTACCCTGGCTACGATACTGATTAAAAGGTAAAGGTTCCCCTTGACATTTAGTCCAGTTGTGTCCGACTCTAGGGTGCGGTGCTCATCCCTGTTTCCAAGCCGTAGAGCCAGTGTTTGTCCATAGACAGTTTCTGTGGTCATGTGGCCAGCGCGACTATACACAGAACGGCGTTACCTTCCCACCGTGGTGATACCTATTTATCTACTCACATTTTACATGCTTACATACCTGGAGGAAATATACAAATATGTTGCTCTACCATGTAGGAGCATTCCACATGGGGGCTTCATGTGGTGCTTACATATTGCTCAAACTGTCCCCTACATTTGAAATAGAAGAGAAACATGATACCTTTGTGGAATGCTTGTTTGGATCACATGTTATGAGTGCATGGGTAATAGGAACTTGCTATTCCATGAAGAAAACAGATTATTTTGCTCAGGGTGAAACAGACCTTAAGGCAGGGGTCTCAAACTCAATTTACCTGGGGGCCGCTGGAGGCAGAGTCTGGGTGAGGCTGGGCCACATCAGATTTTCCGCCAAGCAGAGCAAGAGCCCGAGGAAGCAGCCCAGGAGTTTCCTTAGCCTGGCTGGGGTTCTGAGGAGGAGGAGGAGGGGTGCGTGAGCTCTTGTTGCTGGCCACGACCCCCTCTGGCTCCTTCTTCACTACCACCACTAGCAGCAGCAGCAGGACGAAGAAGCGGAGAAGGGAGGGAGTGCCGGCGACTGCCTAGCCGGGGGGAGGAGGGCACGACTTAAAATAAAATAAAAACCCTCACAGAATTGCCTTGCCAAAGGAGAAAAGCCCCCATCGGTACCCACAAAATTAAACAGAATGGGGCGGGGTCCCCACAGGTGCATGAGCACACGCATGCACACAAACACACACACACAGAAGTCCAGCAAACTTCCTCTGAGGGCCCCCTCAAAAAAGGCACACTCAGGAGCAGCAGCTACCCCCCACCACGACAGAGGAGCAAACTCTGCGAGGAGGCCAAGCAACCTCCAGAGCCGAGGCGGCTGAAGCAGGACAAAGAGCAGTAGGAGAAGAAAGCACCACTGGGTGCTGAGGTGGCCGCTCGCCGGGCTGGCATTGGGGGTGCCGAGAAAGACAGCCAGACAGCCGCTTCCCTTAAAGGAGGAGCGGAAGGGGCAGCTGCTGTTGACGGCTTGGAGGCGCTCTTTGAGGACAGGACAGGAGCGAGCTCCACTCCCAGGCATCGTTTGGCAGCAGCTTGGGTGCTTGGGGAAAAGGGCCAGCAGCGCACCTCGCTTGCCGGCTCTCCCCCAGGACAGCGTCTCTTGCACCCTTGATCTGGAACTGCAGCCTGCTAGCCGGCAGACAGGTGGGCTGGCTGGCAGGTTGCAGTTCTGGATGGAGGGTGCAAAAGGCGCTGTCTTGCGAGAGAGCCGGCGAGCGAGGCTTGGCTTTTTTGGCTCTTGACAGCAGAAGATGCGCGGGCACTTCGGGGGGGGGCAGGCAAGGTGGGGGCCACAAACTATCATCTGGCGGGCCGCAATTGGCCCCCTGGGCAGCATGTTTGAGACCCCTGCCTTAAGGGGAATGTTTATTTCCTCCTATTAACCTGCACCCTCCTACAAAGGATATCTTCAAAGATGTTTTTCAACACCCAGACCTAGAAATTAAGCCTGTGATTACCTTCCAATAAGCAGTCACAAAACTTATTTTGGCAGCCCACTCAATCTAGTCATCCTCATTATATGGGACATACTAGTCATTGTTCTGTGAAAGTCCAACAAACATTAGCTAAGACTGGGCAAATTTTACATCTTCCTTACAATACTGCCTTAAGGATAGATAGATAGATAATTCTGTATAATGGACGCTTGCAACTGCCATAATATAGTCAGTGAAAACCAATGACAGAAGAAAACTTAGATCCATAAATGGTGAAGTTACATAACTTTCCCAACATACTCTTTGCTTAAACAGGGATTTTGTCAGTTCTGGGAAGGTGTCCATGGTAGTACAGTGAGCAGTGTATTTATTTATTTATTTGTTTATTCTATTTATATCCCGCCTATCTGGTTGTTGTGACCACTCTCGGCAGCTTACAGACTCGTAATACTATAATAAAATAATAAAAAAGAGGTATTACATTAAATAATAGCAGTGTAGCAGTAATACCAGAGATTTCCAACAATAGATTGAGATGGAATCTGATGTTTACCTAACACATAGTTCTGAAACACATGGCTTCACCAAGTGAGAAGCTTAAGCATGAGCAAACCATACCAAAGGCAGCTGTCATATGGGCAACCAGGCCAGTTCCTCAAATGGAAAAGGGAAGGATAAGGGAGAACCTCATGCCTCTATGTTAATATTTGTTAATAACAAAATAAATATTTCTGTCTGTAAAATTTAACTAAAGTTATGGCTATTCCAAGAACAGCGGCTGCTTCTTTCTTGCCAAACACAACATGCTCACAAGTGTTTACTAAGAAGCACAAAATAACCATTATATGTGCACACATTAAGTGCTTTGTGCTAACAATACCGTTTTGTTTTCAGTACAAGACATTGAGCAATTAGTTACTATAAAACACAAAAGAATCTTGATCCTGCTTTTCTTGATTGCTGGTATGGAGCAGCAATGCCTCCCACTCCCCCTGCCAAAAAGGAAAGTGTGTGATTCCTTGAAACACAACTCTGATCAACTGAGGATAGGTTAATATCTTTCTGTCTTGACTTCTTACTATTCTCCATAGCTCTATCATCAAGTTCAGACATCTTGAAATTACTACAGGTGAATGTGTATAACATCTGAGTAGAAGAGTGGAACTTAAAATATTAGAATTAGGATTGATATAACATATATTGAATTATGATGGTGGCTATGTGCAGAAATACATCAGCAGTGACCAGAAATAATTTAGTTTAAAATTAAGGAAATGCAGGTATGTCACTGGGTAAATAATTACCATGAAAATCCATCAGGGTATCTTCAAGGGGCAAAACTGAATTGTACATAGAACAAATTCTGAATATTATGCATGCTAATTTGTTTTTCACAAAATCTAAGACATTTTTTGTACATGTATTTAGAATTTTGTAATGTTGGAACTGACATGTGAATCAAGCAAGTACTGCTGTCACAATTGATTTTCAATGTATTGTATAATGACTGGGCAAATAAAACTAATAATTAAATATTTGGTGATGGATCACATCTAAGGTCTTCAAGTACAGCCATCATAAAGATTGTAGCTTAGATACTGAAATATGTATGGCAATATAGACAATGGATTTTTTTTTAAAAAAAAACTCTGTTAAATTTAGTAGTTCAAAACTTTCTCAGTTGGATAAACCTAAACATCACCCATTCAAAAAGTATAAATTTGCATATTTCTACTTAAAAATGTTTTGGTGGAAGAAACACATTAGGCCATTTTCTAAAAATCAAAGTAACTCCTTTGCAAATTATCTCCTGACTTATAGATGCTCACTGTATGAAAGAGAAGATTCCAGAATATACACCTGGAAAAATAAGAGTGGCTCTGTCTGTTACTAGGGAAATCTATGTCCCAGAAACAAAAACCTCTCAACAAACAAGCAAAATTTTGCCTTCTTGAAATGGAATAGAAGAGCAGAGTGGAAGGATTTTCAGAATCAGTGGGCACAGAGGGTGGGTGATAATCAGACTCTCAACATTTCCTTTACCAAAAAGAAAGGGGGAAAACACAAACCTAGTTCTGAAGACATGCTGAAGAAAAAAATAATAAAAAAATAAAAGGCTGGAAGGCATTTTCAGGCAAGAATCAAGCAGCCTCAAGGATGGGTCAGACAATTTTCTTCTTCCCTTTGCCATTCTCTTTCTCTGGTGAAAGAGTAATGACGGAAACATAGTGTTCACAACTTTATATGTCTCTGTAATTTCTAGTTCTGTGCACAATGAACATGCCTCTCTTATTTTTTGTGTTCTGTGGACAATGTACAAAATGGAATTGCATGCAGATGAAATGAATGTGATTGATATCCAATTTCAAACAAAAGAATATCTCCATGGGAAACCTCAGCACAAGCTCTTTGCACATTAATCTGGAAGGGCAAGAATAGAAGGTGTGACTGATAATGGATTTTGCCTTTCAGTGTTTGATGGAAATCTGTGATGGCATCAAAATTTTATAGGAGGGATTTGGTGAAAAGGAACAGAAGGCTGGTGGGGAAAAGGAGAGTCCAACAGGAAATGCTTGGTGAATCACAATACTAAACAGAGGCTGAAATCCAGCAGAAAGCTGTAATCACAACAGATGCACTGAATCAGTTGAGATTTGGTGGGTCAACTGTAAATTGCATTGATGCAGTGGGCCTACTTTAGTTTTGACTTACTACTGGATTTCAGCCAGCAAGTAAGAGCAGGATATATACCTCTGAAAAGGAAGAAGTAAAATGCAGAGCCATGGAAGTAGGCTATCCAAGTAAACCTTCACAATCTGCAAACATTCTCATCTTCCAAAATGTCAACTACAACACCATTAGCTTGATGAGTGAGAAGGTCCCTTGAGAAGAAGTGAATGGTGTTCTATATTAAAAATCTGCCACAATTTGTTATCAGAGACCCTCAGACTTTCCTAACAAAGGATGGGATAGGAACTATGAGAAAAAAGAAAGAATCTCTAGGTAGGATTAGGAAAGAGTCCTGCCTGAAAACCTGGAGAACTACTTCTAGTCAGAGTTGACAGTATTGGGCTAGAGGGATCAAAAGTCTAACATGGTACAGGATAGTCTGCTATGCTCATATGAGCCATGATCTGATCAGTGCCCCCTTACCCTAAATTGTAGGGAAAGGAACCCCTCTTTGGACTATAAGTTAACAGTGTGCCTGCTTGAGCCAAATGGTTCTTCCAGGATTCATCCACCATTCAGAAAAAATAAAACATTAGAAAATATTATACAAAAACAACACAGCAAGTCTCTGTATGAATTTTAACCACCAGTTCAGTGTACCCAAATGCAGATGAGTGAAGTACTACTAACAACCAGTAATGCAGAATCCCTAATTTTTAAACTCCAAAGCATTTTTTTTTTTGCAGCAGCAGATATGGTGAAAAAAGTTATATATTTAAAGCATCAGCCACTCTGCCATGTGTTTTAAGGGCTTATTTTTGTACCTCCTGAGTTACATTAATCAAACATGAGACCCAGGAAATTTTTCAGCTGCTGCCCTGAGGTGCAATCTAATTTAGATAAAAATAAAAAGTGAAAAGAATCAGTTTAAGAAAGGATATGAAGCCCATCTGTTTGGCTCATGGCTTGAAATGATTTAAGAAGCAGATTCTTTCTCTTGACACATAATCTATACATAAGAATTACTTTGGGGTCTGATTGCTCTTAATTAATGCTCTTCCTGACAAGGAAGTTACTCCAGATGACAATCAGTATGGCTTGTCTGAAGAAATAAGAGCATTGGTGTGTCAAAGCTCAAATGCCCTTGGATGGCCCACCGCAGTTGGTGCCTTACCTTTATTATCTTGTAATGTAAAATTGTGGTTATTTGCTGCATCTCCTGCCAAACTAAAGGAAAACTGATGACCACTCGGGGGATCATCTTTGTCAATGGCACTGATTCTCTGAATTACCTGGAGGAAAAAAGAGTGGTTTGCCTTCACGTTAGATTTTTAGTTTGTATAAAATGTAAGATGACTTGCTCAAGGCTTTAAAGATAAAGGGGAATTTTAGCCTAGAGTTCCTGTTACCTTCCTATGAGTCCTGTTCCATTCAAACAATTACCTGAATTTGATTTAGTTTCCCTCTCCCAGGGCTGGCCCAAGGCAGCAGCAAAGGAGCAGGTGTACTCTTCCCACTCCTTAGTGCAAAACCTGGCTGAACTGGAAGTTCATTATATAGTACAGTGGCTTCTACTGTATCTGAAGGAAACACAACATTTTAAGGGATGAAATGTGACCAGCTGACACATGAATCTCTCCCCCAATACCTTCCTGCAGGCTCCCAGCATCTTCTGCCTGAGGTAACTGGTTCAGTCTGCTTTATGGTACAGCCATACAACATCTCTGTTAATTTCAGAAGGATGGGGAGGGATGAAACTTCAGGATAAAATCCTGAAAAGGCAACATGAGAAACAGTGGATTTCCCATGGGTGTCTTCCTCTGATGGCATTGGTCATTGCCATGGATTTCCACCAATCTCTGCAGTTCCCTACCTCTCTGAAATTTGCTCCACTCAGTTGAAAAACAGAGATCAAGGGTTGTTTCCTCTGGTGATTGATGAACAATATTCTGATCACCTTCTTTGACAGGATTGGTAAAACTATAATTTTCAGAAGTAATGATTCTCAGTGCATAATTTCCCAGTGGAAGAGAAAGCCATTTAGGCTGATCAACTCACACTGACTGAAATGTAAGCCTTTGAACACTGCTAGTGATCATGAGTGAAGTCTCATAATTTCTAGCAGAAAGTGGTGCTCAGAATATAATTCCTTTCTCATCTTCATAAGGGTCTTCTGCTGCTTCCTACAAAACTCTTCCTTCCCAATAGAGAGAAAGGACTAATACATGTGAAAAGAGTCCCAGTATAAAGAATTCTTCTTTAATGGATGACTCCCAGAAAGAGATGGTAGTTCATGTAAAAGATATCTCCCTACATCCCTGATGTCACTGTCAGTTTCTGGCAAATCAATCAATCAATCAATCAATCAATCAATCAATCAATCAATCAATCAATCAATCAATCAATCAATCTATCTATCTATCTATCTATCTCTATCTATGGAAATGTACATGTATTCATACATATGTACATACGTATACACACACACACACACACACACACACACACAGAGAGAGATATTATTGTACTGGGGCCATTAGCAGGATGAAAAAGATCAACCCATTTTACAGAGCTCTGATAAAACAAAGGAACTCAAAGGAACAACAATAAACACTTACATAATTAAGGGAAAAGTTAATAATTATATTTGTTCTTACTGCTGGTGTAACTCCATTGGAAAACATTTCAGCACTGAGTTGCCACAAGTTAAGAAATTGGTATAGCCATGTGCTAGCACACATCAGTCTCATGACTCAGCAAATGCCTATCCAGACTTGTGGGAATTCACCACTGAAATGTAAATGGATGTAGTTACACTAGCATAAACATGTAATAGGATTCCGGCGACAGAATACATGGTGACCTTAGTATGATCTGAGACAGACGTGAAGTGTTTTATTGTGACTATAGGAATTATGTATGATTTATTCCAAGCACTTGAGGATAAATGGCTTTTAAAAACACCTGGCACCCTTGCTGGGTATTTTTTAAAGCCATTTAAAAACTTGGCTATGTAGGCAGGCCTTCCCTTCAGTCAATTAACTGATCTTTAGTCTTTATCTTTTTAAACTATGTACAGGTATTTCATCTTAGCTATTATTTAAAGTAAGTTTCAAATTATGAGGTTTTAAATGATTTTATGATACTTGTTATATTGTGATGTTTTTATTAGGTGTGTAAGCCGCCACACGTAGACTTTGTCTAGGGGGCCGGGGTAAAAATCTAATAAAAGTAAAGTAAAGCAATAATTATGAGAGAAGGTTGTTTATAGAATCTGACACTAATTCCTTATATGCCAATTTGGTTGATCAGTGAATGTTCAGTATATATTTACTCTAAAACATTTCTCTCTTCATCACAAAAGTGAGATAACTGGAAGTATGGAAATGTGGTATTTTCACAGGTTAGGAAGTCTAGAAGATGTTTATACTTGTATGAGATGCAGATTTACCTGTTTAGTTCTTTTACGGGTTCCTGGATGATGAAGGTTTCAGATCTAGTTAATGTTTAGTTTAGCTTCAAATCAACATGTCATTTTTACTGCAGTAAACTGATTATATTTTATCTTAAAAGAGGCATCACTGCAAATCAAATTACTGCTGTGCAGCACATATCATCAAGCTGTTAGGAATATAAATCCACACCTGGCCGGGTTCTGCGTTTTCACAGACAGTAGTTTCATAATCCATGGCAAACTCAGGAGCGTTGTCATTGATGTCAAGGATAGTGATGGCCACATATCCTCTCCCAATTTGTGAGGGGTTTTCTGTTTAAAAGGATAAGAATTAGTTATAATTTTCGTTATCAACTAATTTTGTAAATATTCTATATGTCTTATGAAGCAGACAGAAGTTTTGCTAACCAATAATAAAACAAACATGAATACAACAAAAGAACTGCTATAGTTGATTGGACCAATGACTTGTCAGGTGCATTGCCCTGTCTTTCCTAAAGCCCTTCATTTTAAAATGAAAGGAGTAAACATTGATAATATATCCAGCTTCTGCTACAGTATTTTCTTTTGTCTAACAACCATTTTGGAATATAATGAAACTATCATCTCAGACTATGCTGTAACCATTGGAACACCGCCTATACATAATTCAGCAGTGGCTGGGATGAAAAATACATAATACTGTATAATCATAAAGTTGCAGTAAATTCTACAATGTTGATTCCAACTCTACATATTTTGAGGAGCTTGGAAAGTTCCTTTTGAACTACAACTTTCAGAAGTCACTAGCCAGTGTAACCTTGAGCCATTATCCCTTTCAAAAGCAAAACCCTGGGAGTTGTAGTCTAAAACAGCGAAGTTAGCAAGTACAAATCGTTCCTTTTCTCTTTCATGTTTATTTGATATTTTCATCTATGGAGGGGGATAGGGCACTTTGTGTAAAAACTGAGATTTCGTTTATGGGAGGGATGCTTCTACACTCTCTGATGCATCATGGTTTTGTTACCATAATCCTGTGCTATGAGAATTAGGGATATGTATTTCAGTTTCTTTGGATTACAAATCCCACAATTTTCATTTTTGGGGGTCTCACTCGCAGGACTCAGACCTAAATTATCCTCACCTGGATACGTAGATGTTCCAGCTAGCAAGTTTCTCTTTGATAAAGAAACTGCTTCAATGGTTCCAGGAAGCTTCTCTTTCAAAAAGAAAGTGAGGCCTATCTAAAATATGAAGCCTGCCCGCTGGGCCTTTTCTCAAGGTGAGCATAGTTTAGGTGTCTGTAAGGCCTGGGTCCTGCATATGGGACTCCCAGAGAGGAGAATACTGGGATTTGTAGTCTAAGAAATCCAAAATGCATACCTATAATGTTTATACCAGGTCAAATTCCAGAAGCAGAATGCAATTTCTTTTGATATTTATTCTAGATTTAACTGCTTCTTTTTATTAATCTATCTACAACTAGAACTTCTTGAGTTATTTGGACTGCAGGAAAAGTATGTGATTCCAAGCTAATCAGCAGACACTATATAGTGAAAATCAGCACTTGGTAAGCTTTTCAAAATCTTTGAAATGGCAACTTACGGCTTTCCATAGCCAAGACTGTGATATTATGGACAGCATTTGTTTCTCTGTCCAACAGTTTTGCTGTGGTAATGACCCCACTGTTGGCATCAATGTTGAAATATCTCTCCAAGTCTGTGTTTCGATCTATTGAGTACCTGGATGAAAGATAAAAGCAAACTTTTGATGTATGTAGAATTGCACTTGGTTAAAAATGTTTCATTGATTTCACATTAAGGTGAAAGAGCTTTCGCTATTTTTTCTTTTTATTCACATTATCTCTCTCTCTTTTTAAATTAGGTATCCTATGATCTTCCAAGATGAGGAAAGTACAGTCTACAGAACCATCTAGTTCTGCAAAATGCAACTATATTGAGGAAAGCTGGTTTGATTATCATGATACCCTCCTCCTAAATGATACAATAGGTATTTCCTTTTCTTTTTCTCTTCTTTTACTCCAAGGGTGGTCATTCATTTATTTATCTTCCGAATCCAAACCTAAAGTGGAATGGATCTGGAAGTGTGCCACCTGGCTGAATCAGCCTCATACTATTGCCAGCAGAATTTCCACTGTGAAAGGCAGAACTTTTTGTCACTAGCAGAAAAGTGCCTGGTTTGGAAAAGAAAACTGTAGAGCAGGTCAGGGATTACATGTTACCACATTTGCTCCTGGGGCCTTATTGTCATTATACAAACACAGGCTCCTGTCACTGAGCTGCTTTGGCTTAAACATGCTCTATTTTGGCCCTCTAGGCTGTTTTTGAGAATGAGAAATCCTTACAGAGAAAATACCTTGTGAATAAAGGAGAAATTGACCATTGCTTGACAGTTTAGTTACAGTCTTTGAAAATGGCTATGCACTTTGAGATTTATTAGAAATGCTTCTTCATTGATATAAAACTATTTACCAGAAGACCAGATAGAGCTATAGTCAATGTGGACTAGCAGTGAATGCATGGGAGCTCAAAAGCACCTTGTTGATTAAGAGCTTAATATGTATTGTAGTTGTACTGTATTAACAAATGATTATAAGCTGAACCTCAGTGACATGATGTTAAATAAGCATGGATGGATTTTATAAATAATAATAATAAGAAAAATATTTTTTTTTTAAAAAAAAAATCACCTTGTTGCCATCCTAACCAAAGGTGTTGCATGGACACAGATTTTTTTCAGGGGACCTTTAGAAGCCTTAAACATGATCTTGGGGTAGCCCATTCATGCTTTACACAAAGTGGTGTTGAGAAAAACACTTCAACCTTTCCCAAATCAGCAAAAATGTTAATAAAATGCTACTTCTTCCTTGCGACATGAGTGTAAGTAGTGGCAAGAATGACATGACTGAGGTATTCCACAAATGATACATACATTGGGGCAAATTATTTGAGAGAAAGTTTCTGTCACAGGAGGATGACTCTGAAAGCAACCCTATACATCCAAAGCCTACAAGGTATTCTACCCAGTCCTCATTGATCATTGACCTGGCCAGGATTTTCACCTTTTTGACCGATCAAGATATGCAGAAGCAGGATGGTGAAATGGCCAAAGAGTTTAGATCTTCCACAGCAATGACAGATAACTTGAAATACTGTGGTGTAGGAGCATGTTTAAAGACATAGATACCATTATTTGCAAAATGTGGAAGACAAGTTATTATCAATTATGTTCTATACACATGAAACACTTCCACTTTCTCCAGAATTTTTCCCCCCACAATAAAAGGACCTGAAAATATACATCGAAGTGTTATTTTTATCTATCTTCAAAAAGATGGAACAGCTCAAACAGTGAAAATTTTTACTGTACAGATAAAATGCTTTGCTCATTTGTACTTCACTCTATTATACCCAGATGGGCACTCTTCATCCGATTGTTTAGTACAGTCATACATCACAGTTACTCCTTGAATCAGCAGTGCTTTCATATTTTTAGGAATGGCAGAGGTTTTCATCATATTATTGAAAAGAATATCAAATGCTGCCCCTATAAGACTATAATCAAGGACTTTGGGGTGTAAAGACAAATGCTTTTCCAGAGCAGCTTGGGTACAGCTAAACTTTTTTCTACTTTTTTCTGCTGGTTACAATACGTTCATAATTTCTATCATTTCAGACATGAAAACAGGTTCACACTAGAGATGGGGGTATTCGCTGTGGATGGTGTGATTCTACGAACGGCTCCGCAGCGCGTGATCCGCTCGCCACTCTTCGACCTTGCAGCAAGGCTTGTCCTCCCGCCTCCTGCCGGGAGTGGTGAGCGGATCGAGCACTGCACAGCCATTCGTAGAATCGCACCGTCCACGTCCGCAGTGGATTGGTGAGCGGACTGTCCAGCCCCATGGGGCTAGACCCTCGTTAATGCCACCTGTGCGGGGATATTTGTATACGAGTACCCCATCTCTAGTTCACACTAGTTTTCACAACAACAACACTCCATTACACACTACTCAAGGCTCTTCTGCACACATCCCAATTTTGTCTTCATTCATTCATTTTTATTATTTTTTCCCCTGCCTTCCTTCCCAAGAGGACCCAAGGCTGCTTACAATATCACAACTTTGTATGCTGCTATGTACACTAATATAGGTGTAGGCAAGTAGGTGCCCTCCAGATGATTTGGAGCGCAAGTCCCAGCATTCCTAAAAATTGACAGTGGCAGCAATTTTACTGTACATAACTTTATAACTAGACAACTGTAAATCCTGGACATGACCTAAATCCTGTCTTCTCTTCCATGAGTGAAATACAGTTTACACACATGGAACTGAGTTTCCATCTTTTCTTTCCTTCACTAGCATCCTGCTCTCAGAAAAACTGTTCCAGGAGTTGGACAACCCTAGCAATAAAAAGGAGAATGAACAGAAATTGGCCCTTCTTTATATGAATCAGTCAGAGACCTAGCAGAGATCAAACATTAGCTTACAACTCTTTTTATTTATTTGTTTCTACCATCTGTTTCCTACACTGATCTACCTAGGATAACGGACCTGAGGAAGATCAAGTATTTTCCTCTCTATCATTTAGGAATTTAGCCATGGCTCTCTAAGGCTGGCACGCTAATTTGGCTTTTATTTTAGTCCCTGAATTTGCACTTATGTCTGTGGTGCTGCATTTGGTCAACAATGCACTGCTCTTGAACAGCTTCATAGTTGGCATCCTTTCTCCAGAGACACTGACTGCCACCTTCACAGTAGAGTCAGTTGTGGCAGGCCCAGGAAAATGGAATTTAAGGTCTGGCCAGCAATCAGGCATCCTAGTTATTAACTCTGTCACTGGTCAGTATAGCTAGTAAAAAAGCGAGTTCTGAAAATATTAATTTTCATTACCTATTTTCTTAAGGAAAATTCCACTGATTGTTTACATTATTAAAAGGACACCTAATGATATTAGAAGTATTTTTTGTGAAATCTGCATGTTCAAAATATACTACTTCCTGAAGTTTGGAATACAGTGCCAAACAGTAAGAATGTTCTTAAACCAAAACACATTGTTTTAATTCATGGGCCGCTGCTAAGGAAATGAGGATGGAAGACAATGATTCATAAAGGTTTGTCCAATGAGTCCTTGACTACACAAATATTTTAAATCACTGTCTATATGTTTAAATGATGGGGCCAGTCATTTGAAAGAAGCATATATTATAGTCTGAAATATTCATTTCCTCAAGCAAACTTAAAAATGATGGTTGTGAAATAAAATATTGCTAGAAGAAAAGACTAACTGGGAATCTATATCGTAAGCATGGATTTATGTACTGAGTAAAAGTATATCATAAACAAGTGTAAGAGATCTATAATAAGTGACATCTTCCTCCACCAGCACTATTATTAGGTATACTATCTCACTTTCCTCTTCTGTCCATCTGGCAAGCATTATTAATGACTAATCAGGATTAATCAAAGTTAAAGAAACCTTCAGCAATGTTCCATTGTGTCTTACATTTCTCAGCATGAAGAATGGTGCAACTGGGTAATATTAGATTCTAGAATGAATGGCCTCGTGGAATGTCCTTCCTTTGGCCAATCAGTTGTAAACCAGATAGTTAACTTCCATGCTTTATGTATGCATGTCTACATTACTGATATGTTATGTCAAAACAAACAAACAAACAAACAAACAAACAAACAAACTCCCTTACTATTGTTGGGTATACCCAGATGGATATCCAGAAACAAACAACTACAAGAGAGGCCCAGAAGTGAAAATGCTGAGCATAATTAGTTGTCTCCTTCAGCTCATTACTGAAACAACTCATACACAATATCAATAATCTAAAACTGATTTTGGACAAAGGTATTTCACTCTTCCAAGCCTTGGTGGGTGACTTGTGCTTGCTTAAAACCCCCTGCCCCCATATCATGCAACACAGATAAAGAGGTGGCAACTAGAACCTTTTACAACCCCTAGATGCAAAATCTGTCCCCACATCTACTCTGGCAGGACCATTACAGGCCCCAACAATGCCACCCATAACACCAGGTTCTTGTTTGTTCTTTCATCTGCTAATATGATTTATACCATTTTTGTCAGCATTGCACATATGCACTCTACATAAAGAAATGGAACAATCTTTATGCAATAGAATTAATGGACATGAACAAGGACTCAGGAGGCCTCCATTCAAATCCCTTCCAAGCTGTGAAGCTCATTAAATGATCTTGGGCAAATCAAAATTCTTCATCCTGACCTACCTCACAGTGTTATTGTGAGACTAAAGTGGGAGGAAAA